>NC_137332.1:3857353-4469658 GCF_965287045.1 Carcharhinus amblyrhynchos | reverse complement strand
ACTAGAGGACACAGCCTCGAAATAAAGGGGGCGGGGGGGGGTCAGTTTAGAATAGAGTTGAGGAGGATCTTCTCTCAGAGGGTAGTGAATCTCTGGAATTCTGTCCATTGAAGCTATCTCATTGAATATGTTTAAGTCACAGGTAGATAGATTTCTGATCGATAAGGGAATTAAGGGTTATGGGGAGCAGGTGGGTAAGTGGAACTGAACCACTTTCAGATCGATCATGATCTTATTGAATGGCAGAGCAGGCTCGAAGGCCTAGATGGCCTACTCCTGCTCCTATTTCGTATGTTCTTATGTAGAACAAAGAGACAACAATGGTTAACCAAGTTGACTGAGTGTGCACAAGACAGAGGAAAATTGGAATAGTTTTGCTTACAATCTCAAATCTGCAGTGCAACAAGCAGTGCTAAATTTTGAACTTATTGTTGCAGCAAGTGGGGACAGTAAATCATCCTGAAACGATATGCAATCCAAACAATAAACCAAAAATCTTACTGGCCCACTATTTAATCCAGTAACTGGGAATCACAAATATTCAGTGACTTTTATTCAACAATCTGCAACAAAGGTTTAAATGAAGTCTTGATTGCCTCTCAATGTACAGCTAACTGATTGGAGACCATAAACTTTACTAATGGTCCTCAACAAAGGCAAAAATTTTGCTTTTTCTGGACTAGATACCTTATTATGCTCTGAAAAGAGGAGTTTTTTTTTAATTGCATCTTTGTCTGCTTGTTAAAAGCTGTTTGAGAGATGGAGGAACACGTAAAGAATAGAAAACTCTCATTGTACCCAATTTAAAAAAGGTAGCAGAAAGGACACAATTATCAGACAGTCAGGTTGACTTGCCACATTGGAATTATTGTGAAGACTATAGAATCCCTACAATGCAGGAGGAGACCATTTGGCCTATCGAGTCTGCACCGACAACAATCCCACTCAGGTCCTATCCTTGTAGCCTCACATAATCTCCCTGATACGAAGGGGCAATCCTACCCAGAGCTGTTTCCCATAACCCCAAGTATTTACCCTACTAATCCCTCTAAACTATATATCATGAGACACCATGGGGCAATTTAACATGGCTAATCCACTAACCTGCACATCTTTGAGTGTGGGAGGAAACTGCAGCAACCGGAGGAAACCCATGCAGACATGGGAAGAATGTGCAAACTCCATACAGTCATCCAAGGCTGGAATTGAACCTGGGTTCCTCGCACTATGAGGCAGCACTGCTAACCACTGTGCCACCTTAATGGACCTTTTGAAGAAGTGCAGTCTTTTGGAAGGGGGGGCAGGGCAAGCAGTTTGGCTTCATTCCTAGGGGTTCACGTGCTTCACAATTACTTCAATTCTTAGAAGATGTACTACCACAATTGAGGAGGGCTAATGGTGTGATGCTATTTACTCGGATTTTCAGAGCCTTTAATTCAGTGCCACAAAGTTTACTAGTCACAAGAGGGCTTGTATTAAATTGCAATGAAGTTACTGTGAAGATATTGAACAAGTTATCTGCATTGGGGATTAAAGGCAAACTTTACCAGTTTTGTTGGACCATGGGGAAGTGGTCATTGTTAATGGGCAATTATTAAATCTAACATATGATTTCTGTAGTCCCTCAAGGAGTGTTTTAGGGCCCCTTTTATTTGTGACATATTAAAATAATAGCCAAATTCAGCAATGTACAGTTTTGAAATATGCAGATGATTTCAGAAGTTAAGAAAATAATCCAGGGCTCTTGAATATAGCTCTCCAGAGTGAACTCTACTATGATGCAGTGGTCCAAGGAGTTGTAATTTGGTGTGGCAAGGCGTTCAGCTCTCCATTTTGAAATTCACAGTACCATATTGATGGCCAACCTTTAGCACTTTGAACTATCGATAAGCATTTGGGTGTGACTGTTACAAGTAATCGAAGTTCATAAATACGTGACTCAGGCAATACTATGGAAGGGTAGAAAATGTTCTACAAGAGCCGTTGATGTCATCTATATGGATTTCAGTAAGGCGTTTGACAAAGTCCCTCACGGTAGGCTGGTAGAAAAGGTTAAGGCACATGGGATACGAGGCCAGGTAGCTAGGTGGATTGAGAACTGGCTGGGAAATAGGAGACAGAGGGTAGTTGTGGAGGGTACCTTGTCGGGCTGGAGGCCAGTGACCAGTGGTGTGCCGCAGGGCTCGGTACTGGGACCTCTCCTCTTTGTAGTCTACATAAATGACTTAGAAGAGGGCGTAAGTGGTGTGATCAGCAAGTTTGCTGATGACACCAAGATGGCAGGGTTGGCGGGTACGGAACTGGATTGTCAGGTGATACATAAGAACATAAGAAATAGGAGCAGGAGTAGGCCATCTAGCCCTTCGAGCCTGCCCCGCCATTCAATAAGATCATGGCTGATCTGTTGTGGCTCAGTTCCACTTTCCCGCCCTCTCCCCATAACCCTTAATCCCCTCTCTTATCAAGAACCCATCAACCCGCTTCTTAAAAATATTTAGCGAGGCAGCCTCCACCACTTCAACGGGCAGAGAATTCCAGAGATTCACCACCCTTTGAGTGAAGAAGTTCCTCCTCAACTCCGTTCTAAACCACCTCCCCTTTATCTTGAGGCTGTGCCCCCTAGTCCTACTGTCTTTTTTGAGCGGGAAGAGTCTCTCCACCTCTATCCTATCCATCCCATTCATCATCTTATACGTCTCAATAAGATCTCCCCTCATTCTTCTAAACTCTAACGAGTACAAGCCCAGTTTATTCAGCCTCTCCTCATAGCTCAATCCCCTCAACTCCGGTATCAGCCTAGTAAACCTCCTCTGCACTCCCTCCAGGGCCAAAATATCCTTGCGCAGGTGCGGCGCCCAAAACTGCGCACAGTACTCCAGCTGCGGCCTCACCAATGCCCTATACAGCTGCAGCAAGACCTCCCTACTTTTATATTCAATCCCCCTCGCTATGAAGGCCAGCATCCCATTCGCCTTCCTGACCACCTGCTGCACCTGCAAGCTGGGTTTTTGCGACTCATGCACAAGGACCCCGAGGTCCCTCTGCACCGTCGCCTGCTGCAGTTTTTCGCCACGTAAGTAATAGTCCTTCCTACCATTCTTCCTACCAAAGTGGACCACCTCACACTTGCATAGATAGGTTGGTGCAGTGGGCAGATAGGTGGCAGATGGCATTTAATCCTGACAAATGCGAGGTGATGCATTTTGGACGGAATAATGCAGAGAGGAGCTATGTGATAAAAGGTAGGCCGATTAGGAGTATAGACATACAGAGGGACCTGGGAGTGCAGGTTCACA
Source organism: Carcharhinus amblyrhynchos (assembly GCF_965287045.1). Lineage (NCBI taxonomy): Eukaryota > Metazoa > Chordata > Chondrichthyes > Carcharhiniformes > Carcharhinidae > Carcharhinus > Carcharhinus amblyrhynchos. The sequence continues at coordinate 4,466,362 of NC_137332.1, read as the reverse complement.
AATCCATGCAGGTTGCGTCACAAGTGGAGAAGGTTGTTCGGAAGGCTTATGGGATGTTAGCCTTTATAGGAAGGGGCTTAGAGTATAAAAGCTGCCATCTAATGCTTCAGTTATACAGAACATTGGTTAGACCGCATTTGGAGTACTGCGTCCAGTTCTGGTCACCTTATTACCGGAAGGACGTGGAGTCTCTGGAAAGGGTGCAGAGGAGGTTTACCAGGATGTTGCCTGGCATGGGGGGACTGGGTTACGAGGAGAGATTGAAGAGACTGGGGCTATTCTCCTTGGAAAGACGGAGATTGAGAGGGGACATGATAGAGGTATATAAGATACTGAAGGGAATAGATAGAGTTAATAGTGAGAGACTGCTCCCTAGACTGGGTACAAACACGAGAGGTCATCACTTAAGGGTGAGGGGGGGGAGGTATAATTTGGAGGTAAGAGGAAGGTTCTTTACGCAGAGAGTTGTGGGGGTCTGGAATGCGCTACCGAGTAGGGTGGTGAGGCAGGAACGTTGGACTCGTTTAAGATGCAGTTAGATAGGCACATGAGTGAAACAAGAATGGAGGGATATGGTAGGGGCTATTAAATAGGGTTAAACCTCGGGAGACACCGGAAGGGCAGGCTGTATGATTAATATTTTTTGTCTTTATTCCACAGGTGGAGGTCCACCTCGTGTCAAGCGAGGGGCATGCACACGGCGGGTCGTGCGTGGGCTGCTCTTGGAAGTCCAGGAGTGGCCTAGTACTTCATGTCGGTGTGTGTGCTTGATCCTGGACCGATAGACGGGCGCCACAACAGCTCAGTGACTAGCACTGCTAGCTGTGCAGATACATGGATTTGGGCCTGTGTCTGTGGGAGTTTGCGCATTCTCCCTGTGGTTGCGTGGGTTTCCTCCGGGCGCTCCGGTTTCCTCCCACACCCCAAAGATGTGCTCTTAGGCTAATCGGTTTCCACCAAATTGACACTATTTCTTCCCTGAATCTGACTGAGTAGGGTCCCATTCGTAGACATGCAGGGTAAAATAGGTGTAGGGTGATGCGGCGGCATGGGCTCGTTGGGCCGAAGGGCCTGTTTCCCATGCTGGGTTGTTCTTTGTTCTTTGTTTACTGAATGCATTCATTTTGAGACAGGATGTCAGCATTCATTTTAAACTTGATAAGCAGCTAGTGTGCCTACATTTGGAGTCTGCATCCACCGTTTGGCATCCACACTTGAGAGATACAGTTTTGAGTGCCCGCAAAAACATGTTACCAGGAAAATGGAAGGCATAAGGAATATCGTATTGTTTAAGGGCTCTTGGGTTACAATCTTTAGAGAATGGAAGATCGATTTTTGATTTAGTTGAAGTTTTGTAATTAATAAACGGCCTGACTACTTCTGAGCTCAAAAGGTTCTTTACTTGCAATTACAGTATTTTGCTTGATCATAGATATAAACTACTGAAGTTTGGTCACATCTGGATATTCACAAATTTTTCACAAAACTGCTGATACTTGGAATGCTTTGCCTGATTTTGGTGAAATGCTGAAAATGATCTTTAGAAGACTTGTCAGAAACAGTGTGATTTCTAAGCATGTACCGTCTGGCATTGTTGTTGCAGTCCTTGTATTTAATATTGTGTAATGTCTTTGCACTGTATGGCAGTAAACACAAATAAATCAAAATAAATATGGCCTCCCAGACTTGAACCATCACACAATAAGATTAATCCTGATTATCTATCTCAATTTCATTTTTAGATCACATGCGTTAAGCAGTCATTTTATGTTTAATTCTGCTCAGAACAGATTAATTTTAGATACCAATGCCAGCAAACAATCCTGAGTCCATGTTGCTCTCGCCTGACGAGTGTCTCAGATACACAAGTGCACAACGACATTTCCAACACAAACTATCCTGTGAGGCCACCAAATGAAGTTATGAAATGCCAAAAATGGAGCATTTAATGTTAAGAATAGTTAATTAGCTTGACACTGAAATCTACTTTATTTATACTTCACCAATTATTGGCTTTATTTGATGCCAGGATTCAAAAGCGAAAGGACAACGTGCTAACACACCTATTCTGCAAATAATGCACACCGACTTGGTCACCACACTAGAAATACAATGCATTTGGAATCTCACTGTCATATTTATTAGCTATATTAACTTTTTGATGGTGAACTGAATGCCTGAACAGTGATCGCACCAAATAAGTGATTTTAATTAACTCAAAATATTACACCGTTTGTGACTCCTATTTTGGAAAAAATTCAAACAGAGACAAAGTCATCCAGTCCTTTGTGGCTGTCAAGATTAAGGATTATTTATCCGCTTTAGTGTCACATCTCTTAACATGGGAACTAGGGAAAGCAAGCAACTCTGCCCCTCAAAGCATGGTCTGCCAACTAACCAGATTATGGCTGATTTTCTACTCAATACCATTTTCCCACACTAAGCCCATATCTCTTGCTGCCTTTAATATCTAGAAATCTATCAACCTTTGTCTTGAACATAGAACATAGAAAACTACAGCACAAACAGGCCCTTTGGCCCACAAGTTGTGTCGATCATATCTCTACCTACTAGGCTTACCTATAACCCTCAATCCTATTAGGTCCCATGTACTCATCCAGAAGTCTCTTAAAAGACCCTATCAAATTTGCCTCCACCACCACCGATGGCAGCCGATTCCACTCACCCACCACCCTCAGTGAAAAACTTACCTCTGACATCTCCTCTGTACCTACTCCGCAGCACCTTAAACCTGTGTCCTCTTGTGGCAGCCATTTCAGCCCTGGGAATAAGCCTCTGAGAATCCACCCGGTCAATACCTCTCAACATTTTTTTACACCTCTATCAAGTCCCCTCTCATCCTTTGTCTCCCCAAGGAGAAAAGACCGAGCTCTCTCAATGTATCCTCATAAGGCATGGCACCCAATCCAGGCAACATCCTTGTAAATCTCCTCTGCACCCTTTCAATAGCTTCCACATCTGTGACTCATACTCCATGACGAGTCCACAAACCTCTGGAATAAGGAATCACAAAAGATTCACTACCTTGCAGTGAAGAAATTCCTCATATTTTGGATAACCTACCTCTTATTCTGTCTGTATCCTGGTTCATATCCCCTCTAAGCCAGGGGAAACATATTTCCTATATCTACTCTGTTGAGCCCTGTGAAAGCTTTGTATGATTCAATGAGATCACCTCTCATTCAAGTCTAGAGAATATGGGTTTAGTCTCCTCAATTTCTCCTCACAGGACAACTCCATCATCCCAGCATCAGTCCAGCGAACCATTATTGCACTATCACTGCAGCTAGTAGATCCTTCCTCAGGACCCCATTATTGCACACAATACTCACCAAGGTTCAATGCAATTGCAACAAGACATCTTTACTCCTGTGTTTAAGTCCACTAGTAATCAAGGCCAAAATACTATTTGCCTTCCTAATTGGTTGATATACCTCCATGTTAGCTTTAGTGACTAATGAACAAGGACAGACAAGTCCCTTTGAACATCAACATTTCCCAATCTCACTAAGTAATAGTCTGCATTTATGCAGTTCCTAACAAAGTAGATAACTTCATTTCTTTTCCATTTGCTACATTCTTGTCAACTCATTTAGCCTGAAAAAAATCCCCTTGAAGTCTCTGCACCTTCTTCACAATTCACATGCCCACCTCATTTTGCGTCACCAAACTTGGAAATGTTACATTTGGTTCTCACGATCTAAGCCTCTGCTACGTTGTGAAGAGCTGGAACCCAAGCACTGGCCCTTGTAGAACCCACTCATCTCAGCCTGCCAACCTGAAATTGACTTGCTTATTCTAAATATTGAGTTATAAAGGATGGCGTTATAATGGATTCCACGTGACTTGTCTTCGCAGAATATTATGCATCCGATGGCAAGACAAAGTACCAGACACTGAGGTTCTCTCTAGAGCAAGTCTATCATCAGTCCACACACTGCTGATGAGAGCGCAGACCTGGTGGGCAGGTCATGTCATCTGTATGTCAGATGAGCGCATACCCACGCAGCTCCTTTTTGGGGAACTCTCTGCTGGAAGACGCTCACATGGAGGCCAGAAGAAACATTTCAAAGACACAGTCAAGGCCTCCCTGAAGTCGCTTGACATAGACCACCTGGGAAACGTTGGCACAAAACCATCCTACCTGGCACTGCCTCATCCACAAAGGCTGTCAAGCTTACGAAGAAAGATGTATTGCTGAAGCACAACTTAAGCTCGAACTGCACAAGTCCGGAGCCACCAGCACAACTACAGTGTTTACATAAGTCTGTCCAATACGTGCCAGGATATTCAGTGCCTGAATTGGCCTGATCAGTCATCTTCAGACACACCGCATCCAGCCTCAGAATGACTAATGGTGTCAAGGTCCTCATCGATGATGATGGACGAACAACACAGTTATAAAGGAGAGGCCAAATAGACTGGGACTTCTTTCTTCTGGAGCATAGGAGGCTGAGGGGTGACCTTATAGAGGTCTATAAAATAATGAAGGGCATAGACAAGGTAGTCAATATCTTTTCCCAAAGGTAGGGAAGTCTAAAACTCGAGGGCATAGGTTTAACGTGAGAGAGGAGATACACAAGTGTCCAGAGGGGCAATTTTTTCCATATGGAGGGTGGAGTGTGTCTGGAACAAGCTGCCAGAGGTAGCAGTAGAGGTGAGTACAATTTTATCTTTTAAAAAGCATTTAGATAGTTACATGGGTGCGATGGATATAGAGGGATATGGGCCCAATGCGGGCAATTGGGATTAGCTTAGGGATTTTAAAAAAATGGGTGGCATGGACAAGTTGGGCCAAAGGGCCTGTTTACATGCTGAAAACCTCTGACTCTATCCAAGGATATATGCCCTAGCGAAAAATAGGCATATGGGCAATTGGGGTTGCACTGTTAGTAAGGAATGAAGTTAAATCGATAGCAAGCGATATAGGATCAGAAGGCATAGAATCTCTGTGGGTAGAGTTGAGGAATCAAAGATAAAAAGACATTGGTGGAAATTATGTACCGGCCGCCTAGCAGTAGTCAGGTGTGGGGCAGAAAATAAATCAGGAGATAGAAAAGACATACAAAAAAGGCAATATTACAATAATCATGGGAGACCTCAACATGCATGTGGACTGGGACAATCAGGTAGATAGTGAATCCCAAGAAAAGGAATTTGTGGAATGTCTGGATTTTTTTTGGAGCAGCTTGTGACAGATCCTACTAAGCAACAGACAATTCTGGATTTGGTGATGTGTAATGAGGCAGACTTGAAGGTGAAGGAACCCTTAGGGAGCAGTGACCATAATATGAGAGAATTTACCCTGCAGTTTGAGACAGAGAAGCTGGAATCAGATGCAATGGTATTACAATTAAACAAAGGTAACTACAAAGACATGAGGGAGAAGCTGGCCAGAGTTAAGTGGAAAGAGAATTAGACAGGGAAGACAGTGGAACAGCAATGGCAGGGGTTTTTGGCAGTTATTCAGGAGACACAACAGAAATCCATCCCAAGGAGGAGGAAGTATGCTAAGGACAAGGCATCCACAGCTGATGAGGGAAGTCAAGGACACCATAAAAGCAAAAGAAAAGGCATACAAAATAGCGAGGATTAGCAGGAAGCCAGATGATTGGGAAGCCTTTAAATGCGAGCAGAGGACAACTAAAAAAGCAATGAGGGGAGATGATGAGGTATGAATGCAAACTAGCTAGTAATATAAGAAGAGAGGAAGAGTTTTTTCTAATACAATAGGTAAGAAGAGGCAAAAATAGATATTGGACCAGTGGGAAATGAGGCGAGAAATAATAGGAAACAAAGAAATGGCAGAAGAACTGAATTCCAGTGGGATACCAGAGCTCTACGAGAATCAAGGGGCACCAGTAAGTTTAGTTGCCATCACTAAACAGAAGAATCTGGGGAAACTGAAAGGTCTGATAAATCACCTGGACCGGATGGACTACACCATATGGTTCTAAAACAGCTGAGAAAATTGTGGAGGCATTGGTAGTGATCTTTCAGGAATCGCTGGAGGCAGGGAAGGTACCAGATGACTGGAAAGTAGCTAATGTAACACCACTGTTTAAGAAGGGAGAGGGACAGCAGACGAGAAATCATCAGCCGGTTAGCCTGACTTCGGTCATTGACAAGATTTTAGAGTCTATTATTAAAGATGAGCTCGCACAGTACTTGGAAGTGCATGATAAAATTAGGACTGAGTCAGCACGGCTTTGTCAAGGGAAAGTCATGTCTGACAAATTTGTTGAAGTTCTTTGAGGAGATAACAAGGAAGTTAGATAAAGAGCCAGTGGACATGATTTATTTAGATTTCTAGAAGGCCTTTAACAAGGTGCCACGTAGAAAACTATTAAATAAGTTAAGACCCCATAGTGTTAAGGGAAAGGTCCTGGCATGGATAGAGGATTGGCTGACTGGCAGAAGGCACAGAATGGTGATAAAGGGGTCTTTTTCAGGATGGCAGCCAGTGACTAGTGTTGTGCCTCAGGGGTCAGTGCTAGGACCACAACATTTCACAATATACATTAACAATTTGGAGGGACAAACTGAAGCCAATGTTGCTAAGTCTGCAGATGTTACTGTGATATGTAGAGAGACAGGTAGTATTAAGGAATCAGGGAGGCTGCAGAAGGACTTAGACAGGTTGGGAGAGTGGACAAAAGTGGCAGATGGAATACAATGAGGAAAAGTGTAAGTGGAAGGAGGAATGTAGGCATAACTATTTTCTAAATGGGGAAATGCTTAGAAAATCAGAAATACAAAGGGACTTGGGAGTCATTGTTCAAGATTTTCTTAAGGTTAACTGGCAGGTTCAGTCAGCGGTTAGGAAGATAAATGCAATGTTAGCATTCATGTCAGAAGGGCTAGAATACAAGAGCAGGGATGTACTCCTGAGTCTATATAAGGCTCTGGTCAGACCCCATTTGGAGTATTGTCAGCAGTTTTGGGCCCAGTATCTAGTGAAGGATGTGCTGGCCTTGGAAAGGATTAGGGTAACCCCAACACTTGGAAAGGGTCCAGAGGAGGTTCATAAGAATGATTCCTGGAATGAAGAACTTGTCATATGAGGAACAGTTGAAGACTCTGGGTCTGTGGTCACTGGAGTTTAGAAGGATAAGCGGGGGGGGATCATATTAAAACTTACAGGATACCGCAAGGCCTGGATAGAGTGGACATGGAGAGGATGATTCCACCAATAGGAAAATCTAGAACCAAAGGGCACAATCTCAGATTAAAGAGATGATCCTTTCTTTACCCAGAGGGTGGTGAGGGATTGGAATGCCCTGCCTGCTGCGGTTGTAAATGCGCCTAGTTTGGGGGCGTTTAAGAGATCCGTGGATAGGTTTATGGACGAAAAGGGATTGGTTTAGGTTAGTGGGTCATTGTTTTTTAACTGGTCGGCGCAACATCGTGGGCCGAAGGGCCTGTTCTGCGCTGTAATGTTCTATGTTCTATGTTTAAAACAGAGATGAGGAGGAATTTGTTCAGCTAAAGAGTAGTGAATCTATGGAACTGTTTGCCGCAGAAGGCTGTGGAGGCCAGGTCATTGAGCGCCTTTAAGATAGAGATAGATAGGTTCTTGATTAATAAGGGGATCGGGGTTATGGGGAAAAGGCAGAAGAATGGCGATGAGAAAATTATCAGCCATGATTGAATGGCAGAGCAGACTTGTTGTGCCAAGTGGCCTAATTTTGCTCTTGCGTCTTATTCTTACTGTTTTCTGTCCATTAAGCAATTCTCAAATGATGCCAGTACATTAATGCTAATCCTCTGAGCTCTAATTTTTTTTTTACAAACTATATGTGAAACCTTATTGAAAGCCCTCTGAAAATTTAAATACATACCATACTCACTGGTTTCCCCCTTATCCATTCTGTTTGTTACATCAAAGAACTCCAATAGGTTTGTCAAACATCTGTCATAGGGAAAATATTAGAGCAATGCTTAAAGATCTAAAAGCAGGGCACTTGGAAATATTTCAGGATAATCGGGTAGTGTCAACATGGTTTTGTGAAAGGGAAATCATGTTTAATCAATCTATTGGAGATCTTAGAAGTAGTAATACATCTAATGGATAGAGGGGAACTTGTGATATACTGTTCTAGATTTCCATAAGGTATCACATCAAATGCTGTTGCAAAAAATGAAAGTTCATTGGGTAGGGTATGCTTTATATACCTATGAACATGTAGCCAAATTTCCCACCAACTCGATTTTCAAGTTTGCTGATGACACCACTGTAGTGGGTTGGATCTCCAACATTGACGAGACAGAATACAGGAATGAGATAGAGAATCTGGTGAACTGATGCAACAACAATAACCTCTCAATGGCAACAAAGCAAAGAAAATTGTCATCAACTACAGGAAGCATATTGGAGAACTTGCCCCTGCCTACAATCAATGGGAGAGAGTAAAATGGTCAAAAGGTTCAAGTTTTTAGATGTCCAAATCACCAACCACCTGTCCTGGTCTCCCTGTGCCAACGTTATCATTAAGAAAGCCCACCAACACATCAACTTTCTCAGAAGACTAAGGAAATCTCGCATTTTTGCTATAACTCTCACTAACTCCTACAGATGCACCATTAAAAGTATTTTTTCTGTTTTCAATCACGGTTTGGTATGGCTCCCGCTATGTTCAAGACAGCAATAAATTACAAAGGGTCATGAACAAAGCCCAGTCCATCACTCAAACCAGCCTCCCATCCATTTACACTGTCTACACTTCCTGCTGCCTCAAAACAAAAAACAGCCAGCATAATCAAGAACCCCATGGACCTTGGGCATTTTTTCTTCCACCTTCTTCCATCAGGAAAAGGATACCAAAGTCTGAGGACACGTACCAACCAACTCAAATACAGCTTCTTCCCCGCTGCCAAACTTCTGAATGGACCTACCTCGTATAAAGTTGATCCTTCTCTACACACTAGGTATGACTGCAACACTACATTCTGCACTCTCTCCTTTCCTTTATGAATGGTATGCTTTGTATAGCGCGCAAGAAACAATACTTTTCACTGTATACTAATATGTGACAATAATAAATCAAAATCAAATCACATACTGCATGGATAGAAGATGGGTGAGCATAAATAGGTATAAATGGATCTTTCTTCTGATTGGCCAAATGCAACAAGCAGTATGTCACAAGGATTAGCGTTGGGGCCTCAACTGCTTACAATTCATGTAAATGGATGAAAGGATTCAAAGTATAACTGCTAAATTTGACACAAAGATAGGTAGACTTGACAAATGGAGTATGAGAAAGTGGAAAACAGCACACTGGCGAGACCATAGAGAGTACTGTGTACAACGGCCGCCTTATTTAAGATATAAATGCATTGGATGCAGTTCAGAGAAGGTTTATTAACCTAGAATCAAATTAAACTAATACCTGGACTGGACAGGTGATCTTATGAGAAAAGATTGGACAGGCCAGACTTGTATCCATTGGAGTTTAGAAGTGTAAGAGTAAACTTGATTGAAACATACAAGCTCCTGAAGGGCCTTAACAGAATGAGTGCAGAAAGGGAGCCAAAGGAAACCGGAGCTGTTTGCGAGGGAGGCAGTGGCCTAGTGGTATGATCACTAGACAAGGGCAACCAGGGGTGGGCAATGAATGCTGGCCAGCCAGTAATGCCCACGAATGAATAGGACCTATAAAATGTGAAGTTTGTATGGAACCGGTAGAAATGGCAGAGTTGCTTAATGAATACTTTACCTTGGTATTCACGGTGGAAAATGATCTGGGTGGTTGTACTGCAGGTTCGCAGCGGACTGAAAAGATTGAGTATGTGGACATTAAGAAAGAGGATGTGTTGGAAATTTTGAATAGCATCAAGATAGACAAGTCACTAGAACCGGATGGGATGTACCCCAGGTTACTGCGGGAGGCGAGGGAAGAGATTGCAGAGCCTCTAGCAATGATCTTTGCGTCGTCGATGGAGACGGGAGAGATTCCAGAGGATTGCAGATGTGGTTCCTATATTTAAAAAAGGAAATAGAGATAGTTCAGGAAATTACCGACCGGTGAGTCTAACCTCAGTGGTTGGCAAGTTGATGGAGGATCCTGAGGGACAGGGTTTATGAACATTTAGAGAAGTTTAGTATGCTCAAAAGTAGTCAGCACAGCTTTGTCAAGGGCAGGTTGTGCCTTACAAGCCTGGTTGAGTTTTGAAAATGTGACTAAACACATTGACAAAGGAAGAGCGGTAGATGTGGTTTATATGGACTTCAGAAAGGCATGTGATAAGGTCCCCCGTGCAAGACTTCTTGAGAAAGTGAGAGGGCATGGGATCAATGGGGCTATTACCTTGTGGATCCAGAACTCGCTTGCCCGCAGAAGGCGGAGAGTGGTTGTGGATGGGTCTTTTCCTGCATGGAGGTCGGTCACCAGTGGAGTGCCCCAAGGATCTGTTCTGGGACCCTTGCTGTTTGTCATTTTCATAAGTGACCTGGATGTGGAAGTGGAGGGATGGGTTGGTAAGTTTGCCGACAACAGGAAGGTTGATGGTGTTGTGGATAGTCTAGAGGGATGTCAGATGTTGCAGCATGACATAGACAGGATGCAAGACTGGGTGGAGAAATGGCAGATGGACTTCAACCTGCATAAGAGTGCGGTGGTCCATTTTGGCAGGTCAAATGGGATGAAGGAATACATCATCAAGGGTCCGGGTCAATAGGACTCTTAAATCGGCCTCACAGGTAGAGTATGTGGTCAAGAAGGCGTATGATGCACTGGCCTTCATCAATTGAGGGACTGAGTTTCGGAGTCGGGAGATAATGCTGCAGCTTTATAAAACCCTAGTCAGACCCCAGTTAGAGTACTGTGCACAGTTCTGGTCAGCTCATTACAAGAAAGATGTGGAAGCTATTGAAAGGGTGCAGAGGAGATTTACAAGGATGTTGCCTGGATTGAGTGGCATGCCTTATGAGGATGGGTTGAGGGAACTCGGTCTTTTCTCCATGGAGAGAAAAAGGATGAGAGGCAACCTGATAGAGGTTCATAAGATGTTGAGAGATATAGATCGGGTGGATTCTCAGAGGCTACTTCCCAGGGCTGAAATGGTCACTACAAGAGGACACAGGTTTAAAGGTGCTGGGGAGTAGGTACAGAGGAGATGTCAGGGGTAAGTTTTTCACTTAGAGGGTGGTGGGTGAGTGGAATCGGCTGCCGTCGGTGGTGGTGGAGGCGAATTCATTAGGGTCTTTTAAGAGACTTCTGGATGAGTACATGGGATTTAATAGGATTGAGGGTTATAGGTAGGCCTAGTAGGTAGGGATATGATCAGCACAACTGTGGGCCGAAGGGCCTGTTTGAGCTGTAGTTTTTCTATGTTCTAAAAAATAAATCAAGAGCCTCAAGAGCTGACAATGTTTGAAAAAAACCAAAGTGACATCACAGGAAACCTGCAAGTTGCTTGGTAGATGGGAAACTGCTGTTCAGGGTGCCTATAAGTAGGTGAAAATTCAAAACAATTAAAAGCAGCAAATCAGAAATTTAAACAGGAGGGGAGTGATGCAAAGTTAATGCATGACAGGGCAGCAAGGCCATGTAGAGTGTGCACCCTGAGGCGTATGGGAAGTTGTGGACGCTTACAATGACTTAGACAACCACAGGTGCAGAAAACATCACCAACTATAGAACCTTGAGCTCCAACGTTTAGAATTGGAGCAACAGCTGGAGTCTCTGTGGGATATTCACAAGGCCAAGAACTACATGGGTAGTACACTTGAGGCAGTGCGACCACAGGTTGGGAGAGTGAAGGCAGAGAGGAATAGGCAGTCTAGACAGACTGGGAAGGTGTTGTTGGAGTCACAAGTCCATCTCATTCACGAACCACTTTTCCATTTTGGATACTGTTGGGGTGATGATTCCTCAGGAGAGTGCAACCAGAGGCAAGTCAGTGGTACCACGGGTGCTCAGCTGCACAGTTTTTAAAATGCAGTATAAACAGAGCTAAACGTTTCTCAAAAAATCTTTAAATGTTTAGCCTTCATAATTTCTCTCCCTTTCATTGAATGTTTACAATCCAATTCTCCAACTGTAGCAAATGTACAGTGAGTTAAATTGCTGCACATCACTAAAAACGCACATCCCACCAGCGATAGCAATGTAACTCAATATACCTCGACTGCAAAACATGTTATTGCTGCTGTCGCAAATAGTAGTCACCCCAACGGTGGTGGTGGTCATGAATCGGGGAAGATTTGCACACAAAATTGAAGAACGAAAAATGTAGAGACTTTAACAAGATAAAGGGCAAGCTACATCCATCCTTCTAGGCTCAAATATGTATAGCTAAATGTTTACAATGCTCCCCAAAAGAAGTGCAAATGTATGCAGAGGAACTATCACTTAATTATTGTAGTTCTAGAAAATTTGAGAATAAATTTACAGAAGTGATGTTAGGGGTAAGTTTTTCACTCAGAGGGTGGTGAGTGAATGGAATCGGCTGCCGTCAGTGGTGGTGGAGGCAAACTCGCTGGGGTCTTTTAAGAGACTTCTGGATGAGTATATGGAATTTAATGGGATTGGGGGTTATAGATAGGTCTATAGATTGGTAGGTGTTGATGTGATCGGCGCAACTCGTGGGCCGAAGGGTCTGTTTGTGCTGTAGTGTTCTATGTTCTAAATGAGGCAAATCTCAGTTAAAAAAAGTAAATACAACTGGACTACACAATTTTAAATTCTAACTCAGAGTTAAACAATTAAACTAAACAAGTTAAATTCTAATGGGTGCTTTGATGCCTTTGAAAGATTGTGAATTCTTTAAAGTTAAGGGATTCCCATTATGCAATACAAACAGCTTACCTGAAGATGGAGGTCTGTGGACACAGATCCCCTCCACATTCACCCCACTCCGAAACTTGCATATACAGATCTGCCTATGCAGCTGCCCACTGTCTGTGGAATTTGTAGAATTCGCAGAATTCCCCTGATTCAGATCAATTGCTGGAGTTATCTGGACTTCCTTCACACTTTCACAGCAATTTGAAGAGGTCACCATTGTCATTGGTCCCTTAGTCAAGTCACCAGTAGGCAATGAACATTGCTTCACCTGCATACTGCTGCTGGAATTATCAATTCTAGTCACAGAAATCCTGGGAGAGGACTGAATTTGTGGTAGATCAACTTCATCATCTTCTGGGATGGGATTGTACCATATCTCCCCCTCATCATCTGCATCATTTTCTTCACTATGATCCAGAATGTGCTCCACAGCATGCTTTGGTTCATTTTGTCGGATATGCTCTCTTGGTAGATCTGCACACTGCTGCCTGCTTTCTTGTAAGGAGCTTGGGCCACTTGCATTATTTGTTAGCTCTACTGTTACGGGGGCATTGGTCTCTTCATTCAAACAAGGGTTGAGAGTACTTTGCTGCAGCCAGTTTCTTTTTTTGGACACTGTAATGTTGTTTATGTGTGGCCTGTAGTCATTGAGTTCATTAGCATTCAATTCTCTCTTGTTCACTGAAGACGTATGAACATTTTCAATGAAGTCTTTATTGAGGGGAAAAAAAAGAAACAGCCAATCAGTTTCGCAGGTGAAAACAGTGGGAGTGTTTATACTAAAACATGCAAAACAGGAAATACACATCCAGGTACAAAGTTTATTGCACCTCTTAAAATAGATGGCATTCCAAACCCTGCAATCCAGAGTTCACTGGAATTAAACAGTACTTCATTATAACCCAAGTGCCTATGCACTGTATGGAATTAGATTTGCCAATAGCTCCAGGCTACAAGTATATTCAAAAATATTCATATTTATTGTTGTTGCATACTTGGTCACAGATGTTGACACTTCAGATGTGAATTTGCTCAGTTCTCTTGCAAGTGTCTGGATTTGTAAACACAATAAGCGCCACAGATAAATTTTAATTAGCCTTCAGAATTGAAATGGATGTCCTGTAACTTGAAATGGACGTCCTGTAAAATCCTAGATATACATCCATTATGTGAAATATAAAAGTTGGTGTTATTCCACATACAATTCAAGTGGGTGAATTGTGTCCGTACAGCAATAAGAAATAGTAGTGGGCCTAAAATAGTTAAAAGGAAAGTCAATTGGTATATGCTATTTCCTGAAAAATCTGCTGTGTGCTATATCTGGCCTCAGTAAGTTACAGTTGAGCTGTACGTGGGCACACTTAACATTTGGAACAAGCACTCCAATATTTGGATTAAAACACTGCAATTTAACATGAAAATAATACGTCCAATTGCTCCTGGCAGAACAGGCAACTCAAGACTGCTATGTTGTGCTGGGTGTAAACACAACTGAGTCACATTGACAAAGATATGTTTACTTCCAGTCTTTTGCAGTAGTAGTTGGCTATACCACATGCCTTCTAGGCAAATACTTTCACAGGAATGCAGTGGTCACAAAACACGCAAGCACTGCAGCACTTTGGTATATTACCACTTTTAAGGGACTACAAATAATCAGCACGTTTGTACTTGCATTACATTCCAACTGAATTCAGATAACAGATTCAACTAGTTCTCAATTCTCTCTCAATACTGATATTATCAGGTGCGTTTTAATAAACATGTACTCGCTCTAGAAATTAACCCCCAACTGAACCACTTTTTAACTGGAAACATAGAAAGGTGCGTTGCAGCTCATTAGGGATGGTTTGCTCTTCATTCACAAGTGTGTCTGAACGCACCAGCTGTGAAACAACCACATTTTATGATACTAAACATTTATTCAGCAAAGTTTTTGCTTCTTCAAATCAGCTAGTTCACATGCAGAACCACTTAAAGTGGGACTGTTTGAGTATTTAAATAAATTTTGTAAGCTTCTCCAGATTTTAAGACTTGGACCTCAAAAAGATGGCACATGCATAAAGCATCCTTCAAGACCACTTAATGTCTCAAAACATTTTGTAGCATGTGAACTAGCTGATTCGAAGCAACAAGAATTTTGATTACTGATAAATGTTTAGTATAAACATAAAATGTGGTTGTTTTGTAGTTAATGGGTTCAGACATGCTTGTGAATGAAGAACAAGCCATCCCTAATGAGCTGCCATGCACCTTTCTTTAAGACGTTGCTTCCAGTTGAAATGTGGTTCACTTCTGGGCCAAACGGCATAGCATTAATATCACTTCACTTAGAATAAGAGGCGGTCTTACTGAAACACACAATATTCCCATTGATTGGGGAATCTGAGATGCAGAATGGGAGGTGCCGTGTCAGGACTAGGGGCCAATTATTTAGGACTAGGGAGAGGGGAGCTTACTTCACTCAAAGGGTTGAAAATCTAGGATGCGCTACCCCAGATAGTTGTGGACTATCTAAGGCTGGAACAGATAGCCTGTTGGTCTCTCAAGGAATCAAGGGATATGGGGAATGAACAAGGAAACGAAACTGAAGCCCAAGATCACTCTTGATCATACTGAATGGTCACAGGGTGGTTCTTTAACTTTTTCTGGGTAATAATTGGTGAAACTCTGGCAGACCTATCTGAAGTTTGTGATTTAAACTACATTTTCAGAAGGTTGTCAATGCAGGGGAATTGTCCAGATGAAGTTTGCACTTACAGTACAAAGAGGTACTTCAGCCCATCTTGCCCATGCCAGCTCAAGGACACCTAGGTACCCTTCCTGCACCTAACACTTCTGAGTAATTGCCATGAAAAGTCCTCTGGGCAATGATAAGAAGCTCAGAAGTTCTAGCCTAATAATCCATGCCTACAAAATACTATGTTGCTTCAGAAATGGTGTCCTTATAACACCAGGAATGCACAGACAGATTATAATGAAGTAAAACAATAATCCTCATGCCAGTGTTTTTCTAGTGTCTAATTAACTATCAGGCAATACACATTCTCCTTTGAAGTGGCAAGCTATGAAATACCAGGTCTACCACTCTCCTTCAACAGAAACTATTCTGCCAATTACAGGCTAAGTTTCAAACAATGCTCTCACTTTCTGTAGAACAGTATTTCAAAAGACCATCAGCAACAAACAAACATTCAACCTCCAAGCAACCAACTATGCATAGCAATTTTTAATTATTGCTACCTATTTTAGGAGAAATTGGAAAATTCCTCAAGGATTTTCATATCCAATTGGCAAAAAGTGACCTAATGCTCTCTGGTTACAATCTAAATATTACTGAAAAGGAGACATGTTGTCAAAGGTTTTCATCATGCACTCATCAGGACACATTGCAAGAATACTAAATGCAAGAGAAAACAAATTTATACTGTATGAGAGTGCTGACTGTTATAGGTGTCGCATACATATGAACATATGCATTAAGAACAGGAGGGCCTTCAAGCCTGCTCCACCATTCAATAAGATCATAGCTGATCCAACTGGAATCTCCTGCCAACCCTCAATAAATTAGGGGTAAAAGGTTATCAAGTATCTATCTACCCTGCCTTCAAAACATTCAAAAACACCACTTCCACAGTCTTTTGAGGAAGGGAGTTCCAAAGATTTCCCACTCTCAGAGAATTGTTCTTATCGTCTTAAATGGCCTAGCCTTATTTTTAAACAGCGATCGCTAGTTCTAGATTCTGCACAACAGGTAACATTCATTTCACATCCACCCGGTCAAGACCCCTCAGGATCTCGCTCAAATCAACACTTACTCTTGCCACCATTGCTCTATGTATATAGGCTATACATCGCGAAAACTGGCAGGCAGATATATTTGCTATGGGCAAGGTACAGGCCGTACCCAAACAGCCTGTGCTTAGAAAACTGCGTCCAACATTAGATGCGATTCTGCAATTGGGTAACATTTGCTCAATGAGTTACACTGACGACCAATTTAAGATTGTCAGTGTATTTGCATGTACTGGAAGCTACTTATTAATACACAGGGCCCTGATCTTTGCAAACAGAAAAAACACATGCACACATTGAAGCTGTTTCAACTAAACAGAACAAAAAAGTAACAGCCATTTGCTGGTTTATTCCTCAGGGAAATGCTTCGACAAGAGCCAAACTGCCTGGACTAAATTTCAAACAATGCTTGGCATTTAACTGTCAGTCACCATCAACTGGTGTATTCGCCATGGCAATGCCTCAACCAGTCAGCACTTCTTTCTCATTCACTACAAATTTGTCATTTTCCTTTTGATAGTCTTGTAAATTATCCTGATGAATGCAAGACAAAAAGCTTCAATGGGTGTCTCCTTTTTCCAAGCAATACTATTGTACTACCAAATGACACTTGGAGAGACAAGGATTAATCAAGAACATTCAGCATGGTTTTGTTATGGGGAGGTTATATCTGACCAGCTTGAAGGGTGACTAGGTAGAGGGCAATGCATTTGATATATTCTACTTGGACTTCAACAAGGCTTTTGATAATGTCCCAGATGGGAGACCAATGGCGAAGCTAAGAGCCTATGGGATCCAAAGAAATTTGTTAAATTGGATCCAGAATTGACTGAGTGGCAGGAAGCAGAGGGTGACGGTTGAGGGGTGTTTTGTCAGACTGGAAGACTATCCACGGAGTCTTGCAGGGATCAGTATTAGTGCCCCTGATGTTTGTAGTTTATATAACTCATTTACACTTAAAGGAAGGTTGATCAGTAAATTTGCAGATGAATGAAAATCGGTGGGGTTGAAAATAGTGAGGCGGATAGCCTTAGATTACAGGAAGATACATACAGGCTAGTCAGTGGCAAATGGAATCCAATCCAGATAAATGTGAGGTGATGCACTTGAGCAGGACAAGCAAAGATTACATGATGAACAGCAGGACCCTGGGAGGCACCAAGGATCAGACAGACCTTGGTGTGCATGTACACCATTCCTTAATGTAGCAGGATGGGTGGATGACGTGGTTAAGAAGGCATATCACATACTTGCCTGTATCAGCTGAGGCATGGAGTTTAAGAGCAGGGAGATTATGCTGGAACTATATGAAATGTTGGATAGGCCACAGCTAGAGTATTGTGTACAGTCTGGAATCTATATTATAGGAAGGATGTGACAGCATTGGAAAGAGCGCAGAGGAAATTTACCAGGATGCTGCCCCGATAGTTTTATTTAGGAAGAGTTATTGGATAGACTTTTCCTTGGAGCAGAGAAAACAGAGGGGGCCATGATGTAAATGTATAAAATTATGAGGAGCATAGAAAGAGTAACTAGGAAGAAACATTTCCCCTTAGTGGAGGGATCAATGATTTACAGTAAGAGGCAGGTGGTTTAGAGAAGTGAGAAAAAACTTTTTTCACACTAAGGATGGTGGGATTCTGAAAGGCTGGTCGAGGCAGAGACTCTCATAATATTTGAGAAGTAGCTAGGAGGTTTGTCATTGACCAGCTCAGACACGATGGGTCAATGGGCCTTTTTCTGTGCTATACAACTCCATGACTGAAAAAAAATATTTACAGCTGCTAGAATTGGATAATGGAACCTCTCTCCCCCTTCCTCTCCTGTTTTCCTTTCAATCACACCCAGTGATGGCAACATTTAACACTTGGCAACCCCAGCTAAACTGAAGTTACTGCAATGCATCTCATACTGGTGCACAGTGTATACCATCTTCAAGATGCAGCAACTTATCAAGCCTCCTTCAACAGTACTTATCAAACCGGCAACCTCTACACCTAGGAGGATGAGAGCATGTTCCCCTCCTAGCCACATACCATCCCGACTTAGGACCATAATTACTGTAGCTTGAGTCAAAATGCTGGAATTCCCTCCCTAACAACACTTTGGTTCTACTTACATCACATGGACCCCGCCAGTTCAAGGCAGCACATCACCATCACTTTCTTTGGGACAATTAGAAATGGGCAATAAATACTTGCCTTTCTCATGACGTTCACATCCCAAGAACATATCCACCAAATGTGAGATTTGCCTGTGGATTATTCCAAAACCTTTGACAAGGGCGGCATGGTGGTTAGCACTTCTGCCTCAACTTGGGTCACTGTGTGGAATTTGCATGTTTCCCCCATGTCTGTGTGGGTTTCTTCCAGGTCCTCCAATTTCCTCCCACAGTCCAAAGATGTGCCGGTTAGGTTGATTGGCCATGCTGAATTGACCCTAGTTTGGGGTTGGGGGGGGGGGGATTAGCAGCGTAAATATGTGGGATTATAGAGATAGGGTGGGACTGTTGTCGCTGCAGTCTCGATGGGCCAAATGGCCTCCTCCTGTACTACAGGGATTGTATGATTCTAAGTATATAATAGTCCGTGCAGCTGGGTTACCTGTTGCATGTATTGTTTTTATTTTTTGTTCTTACGATGTGAGCATCACTGGGTTTCTGGCTTCTTGAGAAATAAGCACCACTACAACTAGCCAATTTATGAACGCAAAGACAATCTAACCAGCATAAATCAAGTGGCAAATGATAAATATACTTCACATGTACAGCATAACTATGTTTCTATGTAACTGGTCTCGATCACAGGCAGTAGTAACTCCGAGTTTGCCTTTGCCAGGAATGGCATTAAATCTTCCTAAACTTTTTGCTTCTGATCCTCAATGGAGTGAAAAGATTTCTCTTATATGGCCAAGAAAATTAAATCTAGGCCTCACCAGGTGACAGGGCCTTATCTGAAAAAGTACACTACCTTGTGTATTCCATATTACTGGTTTAACTTTGATTAATAATTTGATAACAGTAACTTATTTTATGGTTTAGAGCCTTATCCATTAAATACTAAGCTCCAGATAAGAAAGGTCCCAAGTTCTTCACTTTATTAACTTCAGCGTTCTTGATTTTGAGAATGGAAAAGAACCACTTCAGATAGACAAGATTCCAGCATCCAAGCACTATCCAGTAACTCGTTGTTGAAAACACAATTGTGATCAAGATGGCATGGTGGTTAGCACTGCTGCCTCAACGCCAGGGGACCGGGTTCGATTCCCGGCTTGGGTGACTGTCTGTGAGGAATTTGCACATTCTCCCAGCGTTAGCATGGGTTTCTTCCAGGTGTTCCAGTTTCCTCCCACCTTCCAAAGATGTGCAGGATAGGTTGATTGGCTACGCTAAATTGCCCCTTAATGTTAGTGGGGTTAGCAGCGTAAATAAATGGGGATAGAGCCTGCGAGGAATTGTGACTAGTGCAGACTCAATGGGCCAAATGGCCTCTTTCTGCACCTTCGGGATTCTACAATGAAAAGATGGAGTCAACTTTGCTGTAAAACTCTCTGCGATTGGCCTAATGTTTAATCTTATGAATCACAAATCAATAGGCATTTCAGTAAGGTACTGAGAAACAACTGTCAGCTACGGATCTACCTTCCAGAGTATAAAGAAAATAATAAATAAATAGGAAAGAAAGTGTGAAATTCATGTACACCAGGTAATCTCACTTACTTTTGATTTAGCATCTTCTTACTGCAAATATAACCAAGTACATTTCCTAACCACTGAACAGTGGTGCCTCAGTTTGCTGTCAACTTCACTGTACCCTATTAATGAATTTATTGAAGGAGCAATGTAAATAGGTGAAAGAATTCTTGCTAACGTTGCTCTCACCTACCCATTAAAACATTTATTTATAAGTAGCACTGGTCTGTTTTATTTGCTTTTCACTGGTACACCTGATTCTACCAAGTTAGAAAATAAACAACCGCAATAATGAACTGCCTGCGTAATGGAGGGCAGCCACTGGACCAAAGGATTTTTGGCATGGCCTCATCCTTTAATCAAGCTGCCTATTTGCAATTACAGCCTTCCCACCATACAACCTTTCATTTAGTCATGCTTTAAGTCTGTAGATTTTACTGGACAACGCCATGGCTAAACTCCATAGTTCCTTTACACACCAATTAAAGCTTTCATACAACAAATCAAATGCTTTGATTAATACCCAAACATTCTTACAATTTAATCAGACACTTCTGCAAGGGTGGGGAGATAAAGGGGAAGGGGTAAAAGAATTTGTAGCTTGAGGCTGAATTTAAGACCAGTAATTCAACGAACACATACATTCACTGAAGAAAACTCTTGCAGAATAGTCCACATACCAGAATCAACAGACCATATACATGTCTGGAATCAGTGCCCAAGGCTACTAATTCTTCTCATGACCAGTCTTTAGTATGGCCATAATTTTGACAACCTTCACAGCAGTATTATATACACAACTTAAAATTAAAGATCAATTTTAAAAGAATCTCAAAGATCAAATTGTGTATTTGAAATTTAAGATATTAGAATGACTGGGCAATTTCCTCTCTAAAACAGATCTTTAGTATTCAGTTTATTTTTCAAAAATCTACCCCAGCTGTAAAAAGTATTAACAGTCACTTCAGGAATAAAAATGTTGGACCAGTAAATATGGTTAACCCCTATGTAATCCTCTGCCTCTAACATGAATATCATTTACTTTAATAGTCCTGCTTTTGTAATCCGATTCAGTGCAGCAATGTTTACTTTCATCAAACGTAGGTAGTCACATGAAAGGTCATCAACCTGAAACATTAGCTTGGTTTCTCTCTTCACAGATGCTGAGTGTCTTCCAGCATTTGCTGTTTACTTCAGATTTTCAGTATCTGTGGTTCATTCCCTTTGTTGCAGTATTTGGACAGAACTAAAGCTTGCTGGAAATAGCTACATCCAATGGTAAATGGTGGTAATAATACTGTAGTTTACTGCAAATTACATACCAGCCACATTCAGCATTTTCCAAGAATTATAACAATTTACACTAATTTATGCCCACGAACCTTAACAAGTCACATTTCAGAGAAACGGGGCATTTCAAAAGGAAGAATGTATAGGTTTGGTCATAATTTCCCTCAAACGGCGTAGGAGTGGGACATAATTGCATGTTGTTGTTGAAGTGGGAAAGAATACTGTTAGGATTTGAAAGAACGTGAGCACAATTCTGCAAGATCACTAACTGCAGTGTAAATGCAGATTTATATTTTCTAGCAAAAATCTAAGTTCCAACAGCATGGCTGATTTTGAGACAAACATATTGCTGACAGTACTTTGGTCCACATAAAAATGGGTGATGGGATGAGTCTTACAAAATCACAGTTATAATTTAGTGGGTGTAATACATTAAAAACATCAATCCAACCCTGCAAATTTCCCCTGCTGCCTAAGATCAGCTTCTCCACCAAGCAGCTCCAAAATTAAGCCAGGAATTACAACTCTTACAGAACCCACTCTATCCACCAACCCAGGGCTCTGAATACGATTAAATTGTGTAAAATAAAAAAGTCTAATTTTTCCCTGGATATTTCCTTCATCAAAAGGATATCCATAATTCCCTTCCCAGCATATACAACGTTTTCCAATTTCATGCAGCAGAGGAGCACAATAAACATCCTAGATTAAAAGGAGAATTAAAACAGGCAAATCCGAGGACTCTCATTCCTGTTCATGCATCCATCAGCAATTTAAAAGACTCCTTCATTAACATGGCCACATCGGCAAAATATTGTACAGCTACAAATTTTGGAACTATATTGCATCACTAGTCACTATCATCGCTAGGGGTGACATAAAAGAAAACTGAAGAGGGGAATGAAGCTAAGTCACAAGACAACACAAACATACTACTACAGGAGAGTTAGCATGAATGTGGCACTTCAGGTTAAGAATTCCTGATAACAGTCATGCCATCAGGGTGGAATGGGCAGCACATCACCACACTGCCCTTTGGGAAGGTCTTGGGCTGTAACTAAATGCAACTTAAAATGAGATCAAATCTTATTATTTTACTGAAATTTTCTTTCTTTTAGCAAATCAGTTTGGAAAGTTTCCATATTCATATTGTGCTATTTGAGTTAACACATCAGAAAGTACTTAATCGCCATTAGATATTCCATCGTGTTGCACAGGTGTAGTCAAGATCAAGGAAAGTCTTCAAGTGAAGCAAGATTACAAATGGAAAAAAAACAGCCAGGGCATTTAGATGCAATTCAGTTTCCATTCTGTACTTATTTTGACAAATTATTTGGAATCAATATTATTTAACTATAAAGAACAAAAAATTTAAGGCAATTAGGGAGGTACATCTGACTGAAATAAAGGAGTTTCTGTTCAGTCGGCTGAGTAACTGAAAAGAATACAACCGTCAGATGCTACAATGTCAACATTAATGCATGGTTGTAATTAGTGTGAAACAACATTTATATTTCCTTATACCGGACTAAATGTGACTGATGGCCTGCTCCAAACACAGTTATGTTGTAATTAAAATGTATTCCATAAAACAGTCATCTAACATCTGCAACACTGATTACTCATACACTTCAAAAATGTCTTCACTGTTTTCCCCTAGTGCATATAAGAGGACAAAAGCAGTATAATTCCATCTACTTTGTATTTATGTAATTAACTTAAACTGATAAACATTGTTCTTTGGCTCACCTCTAAAGATGATTGATGAATTACAGCAATGCACGTGGGAACATTCAGGTTAAAAACAATTTTGGCCCACAATACAGAACATGAACTGTTTAGCATGGTACTGCCACTGCATATCATATGACCATAATACCAAAGAAAAATCAATGTGACATTGCAAAAGTGAACCTTGTTCAATGACAGGGAGAAGATTGCTTTCAAAATACATTTGAAATCTTACTTTCCTACAGACATTGATGGTAGAGTGCGATGGATTCCTTCTACCATTTGAGCTGGCATTTTGTTTCAGCAGAATGCACATGGTCAGGATAAGTTTTTTTAATAAATGTTAAGCCAAATTAAATCTTTTCAACATGTTCAACTGCCATTTTTTCAGCATTGTAGATAGATTTGTAAACAAGTAATTGATACAAAAAAGAAACATTTTCCAATATGCTAAAATGATGCAAGGCATACACGAAATCAACAAAATACTAAGGAGTTTGTGCCACTGGAAGATAAATGAAATAATAAGTGTTTTGTTATAAATAAATTGCTTTAAAAAACTAATAGCTTAAGGAATATGCGTTTCTAAAATATGCTATAAAGCTTCAACTGTGAAACTAGACACTGCCTGGTACTACTAAAATACATTTCAACAATTACTTTGATTTATTCTGCAGTAAGTTTGTAGTTCAATTAAATCACTGCACTATTCAAACCAACACTCATTTTCTTCAAAATATTTTCTGCTACCAGATAGTCACCTACAACAATTCTGTATATGCAAATCCAATGCGCGTTGCAAGAAAAAGAGATAATATACACACAAGAACTTCCCAAGTTTCATCTGATAGATCGCAGCAATAGATAGTACCAAGTACAACACTTGCTAGAATGCAAACAGAAACTTGCAAATGGCAGGGGACGTTGTGGGGGAAGCAAGCATTACTTCCAGTTCCATAACTTTTTTGTATTTTACATGAATGTTGCCATGAATAAATAATTAGAAATGTTTACAAACCAGTAATAAGTATGCAACAAGTACAAAACTAACGCCATACAGTACTTACAATATGAATTGCCAACTGATTTCACAAGCATTTTCAATACCTACTTGATTATGAGACAGTAATAAAAATCCACCATGTACTGCATTGGTGTATAAAGTTAGTCATGTCATGCATCATAACCCAGTGTTAGTGGCAGCCTATCACCACCGCTAAAATTCCAATTCAACTATCTTTAGGAAAGAAAGAGCGAGCCTCCACCAGAGTTAGTCACCAGTCAAACAGATAAGAGGTAGAATCCCATTTGCAGACAGCCTATTCTGGAGTGTAAGACACCAGCTGGACACTTCACAGTGGACGACAGATCCGTGCAAAAGGCCCGATGAAGTAGTGTTCCAGTTGCCATAGCAACTTCCTACCTGTCAGCAAGACTCTCTGGCTGGTAGAGGACGGTGCTGTTTTGTTTCCTTGTACTCTTATAGCAGCAGGGAAACTGGTCTTCTGTACTTCTATTTCTTTGCTGGTTGCCTGACCTGGCAATGAACCAGATGGCATACTGACTCTGACAGACCCACTAATACGCTCTTTCATCCCCAAGGACAGCATGCGTCCTCTGTGCATCCATTCTTGCATTTTGTTGACTGTCACTGCAGGTGGTTTTAAAGAGCATCCCTGGCTATCATCTTGTTTGTCACATGATCCACATACCATGTCAGTGGAATCTCTCAACTTATTCACCTCACAGCTAGAGTCCTTAAATATCATGCTACCTTCAGACGGCTGAATGATATCCTTAATGCGCTCTGAAGTGTTAACCAAGGGCAAATGACCAGGATTTGAGCTCCCAGCATCCCATGAAGCCTGGCCTTCATTCTGAAGACCCCTGGAAACATGATAACACCCACTGTCTGACTGTTCATCTTTCAATTCCGAGTCATTAAAACAAGATACGTTAGCATAATTAATAACTCCATCGCTCACTGACCGCTGCAAGGACGGTCTGCCTGACACGCTAACTAGGTCTGCAGTGCTTTTGCTGGCAAATTCTTTCCTGGGGGACCCAGTGTGTTTACCTGGCAGAGATTCTGTGTCGGATACCTGTTGCTGTAGGCTAATCTCATCAGAGGACCAAGCGTCGCTGTCTACCACCCTAGCCGATGACTGAGTGCAAACACTATCCTGTGAATGGCAGCTCACACCAGCCAACCTGCTGCTGGCAGGGTTACCCATTGGCATGTCATGCATGGCGTGTATGAGCAGGTAATAGGCTTCTTGCAACTGGCTCCTGAGCCTCTCTTTCTCCTGGGCACTGTCGAGGCTGTGCTTCCTGTGCCTGCTGCAGTCACAGTTCGGGGAGAGGGCAGCCTGCAAGGGGGACTGCTGGGCAGTGGGCAGCTTAGGGCACCTCAAGCCTCGGATGTGGGGCTGGTAGTAGCCCTGCAAACACTGGTTATCATAGTAATCCTCCTCCTCCTCCTCCTGGCTGTCCAGGGAGTGCACGGACTGCCTGTGGCTGGGCTGCTGCTGCTGCCCAGAGCCGGGGGACACACGCAGGCGAGCGGGGAGAGGGGAGCCCGGCACGTCCAGCAGCTCCGAGCCGCTCAGGGCGCCGATGCCGTCCGCCTCCAGCGGGCAGCCGGCTCCCCCCCATCTCCCCCCTGACACCTCCAGGGCTTCGGTGGCGGGCTTGTCCGCTGGCAGCGGGCTCTGCGCTCCCAGCCCGCTGGCGATGCCGCCGCCGCCGCCGCCGCCGCCGGAGCTCCTCGCCTCCTCCTCCTCGTCCTCCTCCTCCTCCTCTCCTCCGTTGCTCCCCGACCCTACTAAAACTTTCGCACCGCCAACCACTAGCCCGGGCCCAGCCTCTTGTTGCTGCCGCCACCGCTCCTCGGGAGGCTTCGCTTTACCTTCCTGGCTCCTCGTCCCGCCGCCCGCCGACTTCTTGGACCTCTTGCCCCGAAGTTTGGCGAAAAGAGTCCGGCGTAAGGGATCAGCCATCGCTGTGTGTGTGTGCTTATGTATATATGCGTATGTCTTTTTTTGACTCGCTCTCTTGCCTCCCCTAAGCTAACTGTTACTGCCCGGCCAGCAAAGGGCACACCTCCACTCTGGCCGCGCTCCTGCGCGATCTGACTGGCTCCAGTCTTCGGGCTACCTCCTCGCTCAGCCCGGTGCCTCTCGCGCACGCGTCGACCATCCTCGAGCGCCCCCTCCGACCTGTTTGAAGTTCGGCTCGCCAACCGCCGCTGCGCGAGCCGACCGGGGCGGGCGCTGCGCAGGCGCGGTGCCACCCGGGCGCCGCCTACCTCACCGGCTGAACCAATGGGAGCTCGGAGATGCTTTGCATAAGGGGGGGGGTGGGAGCGCGGCGCCCGCCGCCCCCCAGGCGACTGTACGAGTGCGCAGGCGCGGTACCAGGTAACTGCCCCGCCTCCTTCACCATACACCTGGATTCATGTGGAAGACAGTCTCACAACACCAGGTTAAAGTCCAACAGGTTTATTTGGTAGTAAATGCCACTAGCTTTCGGAACGCTGTTCCTTCGTCAGGTGAGTGGGGAGCTCTGATCACAAACAGAGCATATAAAGGCACACACAGTTTACAGAATACTGATTAGAATGCGAGTCTTTCCAGCTAATCAGATCTTAAAGGTGTGAGTGGAGCTAGTATTAAGCATAGGTTAAAGAGGTGTGTATTGTCTGCAGACAGGACATTATGTGAGATGCTGCAAGCCCAGGCAAGTCATGGGGGTTACAGATAGTGTGAAAGTGGAACTGAGCAGCGACAGATCAGCCATGATCTTATTGAATGGTGGGGCAGGCTCGAAGGGCTGGATGGCCTACTCCTGCTCCTATTTCTTATGTTCTTATGACATGAACCCAAGATCCCAGTTGAGGCTGACCTCGTGTGCGGAACTTGGCTATCGGTTTCTGCTCAGCGACTCTGCGCTGTCGTATGTCGTGAAGGCAGTCTTGGAGAACGTTTACCGGAAGACCAGTTCTGATCACAAACAAAGCATATATATGACACACAAAGTACTCTGTTTGTGATCAGAACTCCCCACTCACCTGATGAAGGGGCAAGTCCTAAAAGCTAGTGGTGTTTACTACCACATAAACCTGTTGGACTTTAACCTGGTGTTGTGAGACTTCTTCACTGTGTTTACCCCAGTCCAACGCTGGCATCTCCACTTCATGTGGAAGAGACAGTAGGGGAAAGGAACTTGAGGATGAGAACATAACAGTGCAAAGGAAAAATGTGAAAACTTAAAAGAAAAGTTTGGGAGAAGAGAAGGAAAATAGTGCAAGGGAATAAAGGAAAGTGAGAAAACTGAAAAGAAAAAGATTCAGAGAAAAGTAGAGAACAAAATAAAAGAGGGCAAGGGAATGAAAAAATGCGGAAGCTTGAGTTGGAGGAAAGTGGAGGAACAGAGACTGAAGAGTGTAAAGGACGGAAGAGAAATAGAGAAACCAAGAAATAAAGAGTTAGAAAAAAGCAAAAGATAAGAATCTGAGTCGCACATAAAAACAGAAGAAAGAGCTGAAACAAGGTATTTGGTGTGTCAAGTCTGCTCTGTCGTTCTACAAGTTCACAGTTGATCTTCTGCCTTAATCCACCTTTTCACAGAATCCCCTTATCCCTCAATTCCCTTGTTACACTTATCATTTATTCAATAACTGAGCAACCAGAACTCTCTGGAGTGATGAATTCCAAATGTCCTTAACCTTATGAGCTAAGAGATTTCTCCTCATCTCAGTCTTCAACAAACAACCCCTAGTCCTAGATTTCCCATCTGGGGGAATATCTTCCTCCGTATCTACACTGTCAAGTCCCTCAAGGATTTCATAAATTCAATTAGATGATCTTTCATCCTTCTAAACTCCAAGGAATATAGAATCATACAAGGAGGCTGTTCAGCCTGTTGTATCTGTGCCTGCTCCCTACAAGAGCAACTCTGCTAGTCCCATTCCCACATCTTTTCCCCACAGCTCTACAGTTTTTTTCCTAAGTGCTTATCCAATCCCCTTTTGCAAGCGTGGATTCAATTTGCCTCTGTCACGTACTGAAGATACTGCATTCCTAAACACACGCTGCATAAAAAGATTTTTCTTCACATTGCCATTGGTTTTTTTGCCAATCACCTTAACGCTTTGGTTCCCTACTCTGAATCAGAACTATTTCACTCCATCTCCACTCTATACACTTCATGATTTGTATTTCCATTTCATCTCCTCTCAAACATCTTATCTCTAAGGGGAACAGCCTGAGTTTCCTCAATCTAACCATGTCATTGAAGTCCCTTAGCCCTGGAAGCATTGTCATTAATCTTTTCTGTATCCTTTCCAATATCCTCACATCCTTCGTAAAGCATAGTGCCCAGAATTGGACAAATACTCCAGCTGAGGCCCAACTAGGGGTTTGTAATACTTTATTAATACCTCCTTTTTATCTGCTCTATTCAATAATTTAAAAAGCCCAGAAATCCATACACTTTTCAACCACTTTTTTAACCTGTCTTCGATGATTTATGCTATCATACCCCAGGGTATAATTCCTTGAGAGTTGTGTTCTTTCCCTTCTATTACCTTTCCTCATTCTCCTTACCAAAATACACCTTTACAATTTTCTCCATTAATTTCATCTGCCACATGTCTACCCATTCTACCAGCTGTTGATGTCCTCTTGAGTCTATCAATATCCTTACAATAGTACCAAGTTAGATGTCATGTGCACATTTTGCCCTGTACACCAAAGATGATAAGAAGTCTCACAATGCCAGGTTAAAGTCCAACAGGTTTATTTGGTAGCACAAACCACAAGCTTTTAGAGCACTGCACCTTCATCAGGTAAGTGGGAGTTTTGTTCACAAACGGGGCATATAAAGACATAAACTTAATTTACAAAATAATGGTTAGAACATGAGTCTTTACAGATAATCAAGTCTTAAAGGTACAGACAGTTTGAATGGAGAGAGGGTTAAGCATAGGTTAAAGAGATGTGTATTATCTCCAGCCAGGACAGTTAGTGAGATTTTGCAAGACCAGGCAAGTCATGGGGGTCAAGTCATGAACCCAAGATCCTGGTTGAGGCCATTCTCATGTGTGTGGAACTTGGCTTTCAGTTTCTGCTCAGTGACTCTGCGTTATCATGTGTCGTGAAGGTCGCATTGGAGAACGCTTACCCGAAGATCAGAGGCTGAATGTCCATGACTGCTGAAGTGTTCCCTAACAGGAAGAGGACACTCTTGCCTGGTGATTGTCGAGCAGTGTTTATTCATCTGTTGTTATAACGTCTGCATGGTCTCCCTAATGTAACATGCCTCAGTTCATCCTTTCCTGCAGCATATCAAGTAGACAACATTGGCTGAGTTGCAAGAGTGTGTACCATGTACCTGGTGGATGGTGTTTTCACGTGAGATGATGGCACTTGTGTCGATGATTTGACATGTCTTGCAGAGGTTGTGTGGTGTCGTGGTCACTGTTCTCCTGAAGGCTGGGTAGTTTGCTGAGGACAATGGTCTGTTTGAGGTTGTGTGGTGTCATCGAACCAAGATAGGTCATTGATATGTTTAAGAAAATCAGCAGTCCTCGTACTGACCCCAGCGAAATCTAACTGTGTCATCCTCAAGTCTAGGAAAGAACTGTTCGCCGCTACTCTCTATTTCCTGTCACTCAGCAACTTCATATCTAAGTTGCCACTTCAGCTTTTATTCTATGGGTATCAGCTTTGCTGGCATAACCACATAGCACTTAAAAATGGGATGATGGTGGCATATGTTATCTGGCGTATGGCAACTGTACCCACCTATTACAACAGAGGCTACTGCTTTAGTGACATGCATTCAGATCCCACCTTGGCAGCCATTGGGGTCTAAAATCAATTAGTATATTTGCAATGCAAAGCTAATCTGTGTTGGCAACCATGAAACTACAATTGATTGTTATAAAGACTCATCTGGTTAACTAGTTTCTTTTAGGAAAGAAAATCTACTGTCCTTACCAGTTTATTCTAAATGTGACTTCAAATCCACAGCAATACAGTTGACTCTTAATTGCCCCTAAATGTTCCATTCAAGGCAATTAAGGATCAACATCAGATGTGGGCTTTTTCGATAATGCACATGTCCCTGTACACCATATCAACTATATTATCTGCATCAACTATATCTGTTGTCTCAATACAAATCTCAATGAAATTAACTAAACACAATTTGCTTTTAACATGTAATAGAATCATATAGTGCAGAAGAGGCCCCTCGACCCATCAAGTCTGCACTGACACATTAAAAACACCTGAACTCCCACCTAATCCCATCTGTTAGCACTTGGCCCATAGTCCTGAAGGTGCCAAGTGTTCATCCAGATAGTTTTTAAAGGATGTGAGGCAACCTGCCTCTACCACCCTCCCAGGCAGTGCATTCCAGACCGTCACCACACTTTGGGTAAAAAAAAGTTCTTCCTAACACAGCCCTCCAAACCTGTGTCCCCTCATGATTGACCCTACATCTAAGGGAATAGCTGCTCCTTATTCACACTGTCCCTATCCCTCATAATCTTGTGCATCTTGATCAGGTCACCCTTCAGTCTTCTCTGCTCCAACAAAACAACCAAGCCTATCCAACCACTCTTTATAACTTAACTGTTCTATCAAGCAGCATCCTTATGAATCTCCTCTGCACCCCCTCCAGTGCGATCACATCCTTCCTATAATATGGCAACCAGAGCTACACACAGTACCCTAGCTGTGGCCTTACCAAAGTTCTATACAACTCGAACATGATTTCCCTGCTTTTGTAAGCTATGCCTCAATTGATAAAGGAAAGTGTCCCATATTCCTATTTCACCACCCTACTAACATGCCCTACCACCTTCAGAGATCTGTGAACAAACATGCCATGACCTCTTTGTTCCAGAGAACTTCCTAACGTCCTACCATTCATTGAATACTTCTTTATCAAATGATTCCTTCCAAATTGTATTACCTCACATTTTTCAGCATTATATTCTATCTGCCACTCATCTACCCATTTGACCATTCCGTCTACATCATCTTGTACCCCAAGTTACTTTGCCTCCCTGTTAACCACCCGACCAATGGCTGTTAATTTTGTCCCAGGTTATCATTTTTCAATATTTTCCCATCTCTTAGGTTAAACTGACTAGCTGCAGTTGCTGTGTTTATTTTTGTACTTTTTTTTGAGCAAACCACATGAAAGTTTCTGCTAAGGATCTGCTCATTGCATAGGGATGATCTTTCAGCATCAATAGAGGGTTGGTTAGCTAACAGGAACCACAATCTCAGGATGACTGGGTCATTTTCAGATTGGCAAACTGCAACAAGCTTTTGGGATGCAAGTGTCATGGGAAGGCCAGCATTTGTTACCTATCCCTAATTGCTGTGGATCAGGAGTGACATGTAGGCCAGACCAGGTAAGGATGGAGGATTTCCTTCCCTAAAAGACATTAATGGGGACCACTACGCTTGAGATTATGGGCTCATATCGCACCACGGCAGCCAATGGGATTTCAGTCTAAGTAATAAATCTGGAATATAAAGCTCGTTTTGGTAATGGTGACCATGAAAGCTATAATTGATTATTTTAAAAAGCCATCTGAGTCACTAAAGTCCTTTAAGAAAGGAAATCTGTCATCCTACATGTGCGGCACGATTGTTAGCACAGCTGTCCCGCAGTGCCGGAGACCCAGGTTCAGTTCTGGTCTTGGTGACTGCCTGAGTGGAATTTGCGTGTTTTCCCCATGTCTGAATCATTTTCCTCTGGGTTCCTCCACGGTCCAAAGATACGCAGGTTAGGTGGATTGGCTATGCTAAATTGTTCCAAGATGTATAGATTAGGGGGATTAGAGGGGTAATTATTTGGGGTTATGGGGATAGGGCTAGGTGGGAGGCTCTGTTGGAGAGTTGATGCAAACTTGATGGGTTGAATGGCCTCCTTCTGCACTGTTCTGTGATGTGACTCAAGATTGACTCTTATCTGCCCTCTGCAATGGCCTAGCCAGCTGCTCATTTCAAGGGCAATTAGGAAAGGACAACCAATCTTGGCCATGCCATTTATGTCCACATCTCATGAAAGTAAAGAAAAGAACCAGAAAGGTTCTTAGATCAATCTGGTAGTGTCATAGTCACCATTATTGATACCATAATCAATACTATCACCCCTCTTTCTTTCCTCTTTTTATGACAATCCCATTGTTTCCTGATCACTGTTACTGAAATTCGCTTTTTACTCCAGATTTATCTAATTAGCTGAAATTAAATTCTCCCAGCTGCTGTAGCAAGACTTAAAATCATGCCTCTGGATCATCAGTCCCAACTCTGGATTACTGGTCTACTTGTCAAACAAGCACAACACAGACCATTTGTGTTGAATGACCTGTTTCTGTGCTGTAAACCAGATGTAACTCAATGTAAACAAAGTACAAGTTTGTAAACGTTCAAATTCATGAGCTAAATTGAGGTGAACACCCAGTCCCCTAAACCCCAAGTGGTTATGATATATTTGCCTTTTATTATTCTAAGTATTTAATAATATACTTAATTGGCTGTAAAGCATTTTGGGTATTGAGGTGATGAAAGGTGCTATATAAATGCAAGCCTTTCTTTCACAAACATTCTGCCTGAAATCTGAATAAGTAAATAAAAATAGAAGTAAACCATCTAATCAAAAAATATACATTGCTTAATGACAATGTTGAATAAGGTGCGTGCTTATAGATTTTAATGCACTCTGCTACTTTTCAAGTCTCACTTCTTGCCTGAATAAATGTTGTCCTCTGAACAAATCCCTGCATCTAATGCACGGTTTCCTGTTAGTTATTACTTAATTCACTCATTAAGACTATGCATTAGTTACCATTCAGTTGCTAGCTCTGATGGCAATTAAACAGTGAGCAGCTTAGAATAAAAAACTGCTCAACTGGACAGGCATGCTGTAGGTCGGACCATCAGTTCTGCTTGGTGAAATCGAGTGGAGCAGCTGTCACAGATGCACCACACATAGAGTAAATCTTGGCTGGTTTCACTGTATTCAGTGGCTAAACTGTTAGATTCCTGAATTCAGCTTCCAGCTTGGTTAAAAAAACACACTGGGTTCACTGCTCACTGCATTAAGTTAATGTACAATTATGCCTGGGGCTTATTGCTGCAGCAAAGTTCCTAAAGTTAAGCAGTCTGTACAAATAAAGTAGACTGGTGCAATGTTACAGTAGTCTGAGCTCATTGCAAAGAGTCTGTTTTCAAGGCCATCTCTCAAACCATGTTCGTGTTTGGCCTTTCACAATTGAGTCACAGCCAAGTCAGCTGGGGAGGAATCGCATACTGCAGTACCTAGAGGTACACTTTGTGGAAGGTAAATGAAGGTTTGCCTTGATTCAGCCTACGAAGATTTAGTGCACTGAACCATCCTATACTATGACCTTGTAGCATAGTGGACTCAGAGAGATTAATTTGGGAGGTGAGAAATAGAAATGTTGTGACCAGGTGAGGAGCAGTTGAATGGCTCCCTTCTTTGCCCTCTTCTCATTTGACCACAGTAGGCTTTTTTGTTTGCAAAGTATACACTTGCCAATTCAGTGAGTACTTAGCTGATTATGTGCTGTGATCATAAAAGAATCAAAAGGGCAGATTTACTTGAGTTCAACAAAGAAAGAGGTTAGTTTTATTATATTTAGACTGATCTAAGTTAAGTAATGAAGTATGCACTGACTTTCACACATAACATACTCTGAGATATGAGGTCAAATCCCACCATGGCAGCTGCTGCAACTTAAATTCACTTAATAAAATCTGGAATTGAAAGCTAGACTCAGTAATGGTGACCATGACAATTATAATCAATTGTTGTTATACCCCATCTGATTCACTGACGTCCTTTTGGGAGAAAAACACCCATTCTTGGTCTGGCCTACATGTGACAGGGTTTAACTGCCTGGCAAGCCACTCAGTTCAAGAACAATTAACAGTGGGCAATAAATGCTGGCCTTGCCTGCGACACTTGCATTCTATTGAAGAATAAAAGAAGACATACATATACAGACTACAAATTGGGAAAGGAAAGGTTGGCCACATTAGAAGTTGTAAAAACAGTAAGAGAGTGTACACTCTGTAGTTTGGTGACTCAGCTGACTTCAGCTGAGTTTGATGGTTTTGATGCAACCAAGTCAAAATGTAGACAATTGAATGGTTGTTCCTCGGGAGACAATAGTGCTGGTTGAATTCTTTTAAGAATTCTGTCTGCAGCAGGGTGTCTCTGGATGATCAGTCAGCAAATGGTCTTGAAGCTTACAGGTGGGTTGAAGAAAAAAGAAGCAAAAGGCACTCCACTTAGGTGTTCTCCCTAAGTTGCTTGTTCAGTTTTGCTGAGAAAACTTGTTTAAACAGCAAAAGGATTGACTTTGTATTCCTTACTTCTCCAACTGTCAGGGCAATTCAAAAAAGGACATTGACCATAAATCCCAAAGATTACTTGATTAGCTCATGTCTGGAAGCTAACTTAGCGAGGGTCTTATTATCCAAGTGATTAGTCTTCATGCACTCCCCTACCCCCCTCCCTCCCCTCCCCCCCTCCCCTCCCCTCCCCTCCCCTCCCCGCCCCGCCCCTCCCCCTCCCTCAAACAGTTGAATACCTCAGATGATTGCCATAGATGCTTTGCTCATGAGAGAGGAGATGTGAGTCCTTCACATGACACTGATGAATTCTGCAGACATACTGACTCCACCCCAGTGAATTGGCATGTGGAATGTGCAGTAATGCAAATTGGGTTAGCCATCTCAGGCTGTGCATTCATGTCACTTTAATCTCTGCATTTTTTTAAATGTCTGGTTTAAAAAT
Source organism: Carcharhinus amblyrhynchos (assembly GCF_965287045.1). Classification (NCBI taxonomy): domain Eukaryota; kingdom Metazoa; phylum Chordata; class Chondrichthyes; order Carcharhiniformes; family Carcharhinidae; genus Carcharhinus; species Carcharhinus amblyrhynchos. The sequence continues at coordinate 4,431,193 of NC_137332.1, read as the reverse complement.
TCAATTCAGGTTTCTAGTTGGTGAATTAAAAGTTATTTTTTAGGATAAAGGTCATCTTCATGATGATGGTGGGAAATAATACTGGTTACACTGTAAGAAATGGATCTGCCAATTTGTAGAAAGCAAGGTACAATAACATGCACAGAGACAATAACCATATTAAATAATTTGCTTTTTTGAATGATGCTGCTGGAAGAATAAACGTTGACTGGAATATTAAGGAGACCTTTTATGCTTTTCTTCAAAATAGTGCCATGGAATCATTTCCATCTATCTAAATGGCCAGATGGGGCTTGGTTTAATGTCCTGTTTGACAGACGGCACCTGTTTGTACAGGGATCAAGAGAATGGATCAGTTTCCCCAGCATAGCTAATTTGGATCCTGAATTTCCTAACTCACAGACCACAATCAGCAAGGACAGGCAACAACACAATCACCCTCAACACTGATGCCCCACAAGGCTGTGTTCTCAGCCTCCTACTATACTCCTTATGCACCTATGACTGTGGTCAAATTCCCCTCCAATTTGATTTTCAGATTTGCTGATGACACTGCTGCCGTGGTTTGGATCTCAAACAATGACGAGACAGAGTACAGGAATGAGGTAGAGAATCTGGTGAACTGGTGCAGCAACAATAATCCCTCCCTCAAAGTCAACAAAATGCAAGAGATTGTCATCAACTTCAGGAAGCGTAGTGAAGAATATGCCCCTGTCTACATCAACGGGGATGAAGTAGAAGTAGAGAGCTTCAAGTTTTTAGGTGTCCAGATCACCAACAAACTGTCCTGATCCCCCCCCATGCTGACACTATTATTAAGAAAGCCCGCCAACGCCTCTACTTTCTCAGAAGACTAAGGAAATTTGGCATGTTAGCTACGACTCTCACCAACATTTACAGATGCACCATAGAAAGCGTTCTTTCTGGTTGTATCACAGCTTGGTATGACTCCTGCTCTGCCCAAGACTACAAAGGGTCGTCAATGTAACCCAATCCATTACGTAAACCAGCCTCCCATCCATTGACTCTGTCTACACTTCCCGGTGCCTCGGCATAATTAAGGACCCCATGCAGCCCGGACATTCTCCCTTCCATCTTATTCCATTGAGAAAAAGATACAAAAGTCTGAGGTCACGTACTCAAGAACAGCTTCTTTCCTGCTGCTGTCAGACTTTTGAATGGACTTACCTTGCATTAAGTTGATCTTTTTCTACACCCTAGCTATGACTGTAACACTACATTCTGCACTGTCTTGTTTCCTTTTCTATGAACTGTATGCTTTGTCTGTATAGGGCACACAAACAATACTTTTCACTATGTTAATACATGTGATAATAATAAATCAAATCAGATCAATGAAAAATGTTCTGCACGTTGTAGTTGTATCTTTGAGTTTAGAATGACATAGTGTCTAAAGCACAAAAACAGGTTTTCAACCTAACTGTTATTGTTTTTTTTGCAATTTACATGAGCCCCCTCTTCAACTATTCTATCTGCACATTCTTCTGAGATCAGATCAGAAGATATAGGAGCAGAATTAGGCCATTTGGCCTATCGAGTCTACTCCACCATTCAATCATAGCTGATGTGACTCTCATCCGCATGCTCCTGCCTTCTCCCTGTAACCTTTGATCCCGTTATTGATCAAAAACCTGTCTATCTTGTCTTAAAGACATTCAATGACCTGGCTTCCACAGCCCTCTGTGGCAATGAGCTCCACAGATTCACCACCCTCTGGCTGAAGAAATTCCTCCTCATCTCAGTTTTAAAGGAGCATCCCCTCACTCTGAGGTTGTGCCCTTGAGTGCTAGTTTCTCCCATTAGTGGAAACATCCCCTCCACGTCCACTGTATTTTGGCATCTCAGTCTGTTTAAAGGGAAGGGAAATCTGTGCATTAATAAAGCAAGTCCCATTAACTGTGGCTGCAATATCACAGGGAATTTTGGATCCCTAAAACAATAACTTTCTATGATATCACACCTTTACTTTAAATAATTATTTCCATCACTAGGCATTAGGAAAATAACTATTACTTATTCCGTGAAGCTTAATATAAAACACCCTGTTCAGGTCTTGTAATCTCAGTCTAGTGCTAAAATTATTCAATATTACAAATGTTCTTACATCTTTTCTGTAATTTTCCAACTTCAAATAGAGCAGCAGACAATTATTATGCAGGGATAAGTATAAAGTTGGAAAGACAATGGCAATTTACTTCAGTCAGGTGATGAAACAATTTCTTCCCTTTGGCATTCTGAAAAATCTGTCTCTTTTGGATGTTTCAGGGGACTTGCTTGTTACTGAGCTCTGCTTTCATTCTGGCCTTCCAACTCATTTTAAATGAGCATGCAATTAGAAGCTACCTATCAGGAGAAAATACGTTTGGAAGCCTGGACCTGTTTGAATAAAAGAATTTGAAATAGAATATTTTCTTGAATGTGATTTTGTAATCACATTCAAGAATGATTAAAAGAGAAATCATTGGAGCCAGCATGGTTCCACTGGAGTCGAGGTTAAATCCACTGGGATGAAGGTCTTGTGAGAAATGGTTGAGCAGATTGGGCCAATACTCACTGGAGTTGAGAAGAATGAGAGGTGATCTTAATGAAACATGTAAGACGGTGCAGATGCACCGCTTGTCAAAGAGGAAATTAACACACTTATGAAGAAAGCTATTAGCTCCGATGATGTGAAATCCACATGGGTAGAACTGAGAAAAACTAAGGGACAAAAAAGTGTTAGTGGGGGTTGCATATAGATTCCATACTATAGAGGTGATGTTGACAGTAACATTAAACAGGAAATTACAGATGCCGGCAATAAAGGAACATCTGTAATTATGGGTGACTTTAATCTGCATATAGACTGGGCAAAAAAAATTAGTCACAAATTAGTCAAATTAGTCGAGGAGGAATTCCTGGAGTGCATACATTTTCTGGACCAATAATTGAGGAACCAATGAAAGAACAATCTATCCTAGACTGGGTATTGTGTCATGAGAAAGGAATAATCAGCAATTTGGTTGTGCGACACCCCTTGGGAATGAGTGACCATAATATGATCAAATTTTCCATCAAGGTGGAGAATAACGTAATTGATTCTGAGACAAAGATTCTGAATCTTAACAAAAAAGACTACGATGGTATGAGGTACAAGTTGGCTATGATAGATTGGGAAATGTTACTTAAAAGAGATGATGATGAATAGGCAATGGCAAACATTCAAAGAGTGCATAGGTGACCTGCAACAATTGTTTATTCCTGTTTGGTGCAAAAGTAAAATGGGAAGAATGGCAAAGCCATGGTTTTCAAGGGAAATTAGAGGTAGCATTAGAACTAAGAGGCATACAAATTGGCCAGAAAAAAACAACAGACCTGAGTATTGGAAGCAGTTTAGAATTCAGCAAAAAGAACTAAGAGATTGATTAAAAAGGGGAAAATACAGTACAAGCCTCAGCTTGCAGGGAACATAAACTCACTGTAAAAGTTTCTATAGGTACGTGAAAAGAAAAAGATTGGTGAAGACAAATGTAGGTCCTTTACATCAGAAACGGGAATTTGTAATGTGAAGCAAAGAAATGGCTGACTAACTAAATACGTACTTTGGTTCTGTCTTCACAAAGGAGGACACAAATAACATCAGAAATGTTAGGGAACACAGGGTTTAATGAGAGGGAGGAACAGAAGGAAATCAGTATTCGGACAGAAATGGCATTGGGGAAATCGATGGGATTGAAGACCAATAAATCCCCAGAGCCTGATAATGTATATCCCAGTGGAATATTTAACAAAGTCACCCTAGAAATAGCAGATGCATTCATATCATAGTCCAAGATTTTACAGACTCAAGAACAGTTCCTACAGATTGAAAGGTAGCTAATGTAACCCCACTATTTGAAAAGGAAGGGAGAGAGAAAACAGGAAATTAATTATAGAGCAGTCAGCCTGACATTGGTAATGAGGAAAATTCTAGAGTCTATTTTTGATCTCACCAAGCAGAGTACTTGGTAAACAGTGGTAGAATCAAACAGAGTCAGCATGGATTTACGAAAGAGAAATCATGCTTGACAAATCTACTGGAAGTCTTTGAGGATATAACTAATAGACTTGAGGAGGAGGAGCCAGTGTTTGTGGTTTATTTAGACTTTCAGAAGTGCTCTTGACAAAGTCTCACAGAAGAGATTAACATGTAAAATTAAAGCATGTTGAGATGGATAGAAAACTGGTTGGCAGACAGGAAACAGAGTAGGAATAAATGGGTAAATTTCCTAATGGCAGGCAGTATCTTGTGGGGTACAGCAGGGATTGGAGGTAGGACCCAGGCTATTTATGAAATATATTAATGATTTAGATGAGGGAACTAAATGTAATATCTCCAAATTTTCAGATGATTCAGAGCTGAGTGGGAGGTTGAGCTGTGAGGAGGATGCAGAGAGCCAGTATGTTTTGGGTAAGTTGACTGAGTGGGCAAATGCATGGCAAATGCAGTATAATGTAGATAAATCTGAGTTTTCCACTTTGGCAGCAAAAGCAGGTTATTATTAGAGTCATAGAGTGACAGAGATTTAATGCATGGAAATAGGCTCATCGTCCCAATTTGTCCATGCCACCCTTTTTTTTAAAACCCCTAAGTTAGTCCCAATTGCCTGCATTTGGCCCATATCCCTTTTTATCCATCTTACCCATGTAACTGTCTAAATGCTTTTTAAAAGACAATACTGTATCTGGTTCTACTACTCTATTCTACCTCTGGCAGCTTATTCCAGACACTCTGTGTAAAAAAAATTGCCCCTCTGGACACTTCTGTATCTCTCCTCTCTCACCTTAAACCTATGCCCCCTAGTTTTAGACTCCCCGAACTTTGGGAAAAGATATTGACTTTCTAGCTGATCTATGCCCCTCATTATTTTATAGGCCTCTATAAGATCACCCCTTAGCCTTCTACGCTCCAGAGAAAAAAGTCCCAGTCTATCAAGCCTCTCCTTATAATTCAAACCATCAAGTCCCGGTAGCATCCTAGTAAATCTCTTTTGCACTCTTTCTAGTTTAATAATATCCTTTCTATAATATTGACCAGAATTGCACACAGTTTTCCGAGTGTGGCCTTACCAATGTCTTGTACAACTTCAAAAAGACATCCCAACTCCTGCATTCAATGTTCTGATTAATGAAACAAGAATGCCGAATGCCTTCTTCACCGCTCTGTCCATTTTCAAGGAGTATTATCTGAATGGCTATTGTATTCATGACTGAGTTAGACAGATTTTTAACCGACAAAGGAAGTCAAGGGTTATGAAGAGCAGACAAGAATTTCCCATGAAATAAAAACAAAGTGCTGGAAAAATACAGCAGGTCAGAAACAAAGGGTTGCATTTTACCCCCCGGCAAGTTTTGAGACAGGGTCCCACCCACTCTCGTCTGAGTGGGGCACCCTCCCCTCACCGACTGAACACCTCCAGACCTCCCTCCTCCCCAGCCTATCCCTCAATTGCTCACTCACCACCCCTTTGACAGCCTCCAGGGAAAACTCTATTCCATTTACTGGGGTCCCTGCCACTTGTCTCACACTGTCCCCCTGCATGCATTGCCAGGCAGAGCATTGCAGTGCCTTTTCTGGCCACTGCACCACAGTGCATGGATGGATTGGAGAGCTGATAGGCCATTCTGATTAGCTGACTGCTCTCCTTCCAAGTGAAGATGTAAATCCTGCCCTGCTGCCAATCAAAACTCATTAAAATGTAAATTGGCAGCAGGTCTGTCAGATTCGGCAGGGATACATTCACCGCTAACATTCCAGCAGTGTTTTATTTTTGTATTAGATAAGATTTTATCATCATAGAGTCAGTCGTTTAGAGCTGTAACGTGCAGAAAAGGCCTTTTGACCCATCAACTCAGCACCAACAATAACTACCACTAAAGTCACGCAAATCTCATTTTCCAGCCCTTGCCCCATTTCACTAAATGTTTTGATATTTCAAGTGCTCACTCAAATACTTTTTAAATGTTGTAAGGCGTCCAGCCTCTATTACCTTCCAGATTCTCACCACCCTCTGAGTGAAATGTTTTTTCTCAGGTCTCCTCTAAATCTCCTGCCCCTTACCCTAAAACTATACCCATGATTGACCCCTCAACCAAGGGGAACAGCTGCTTCCTATTCACCCTGTCCATACCTTTCATAATCTGAAATATCTCAATCATATTCCCCCTCAGCCTTCTTTGCTTGAATAAAACAATCCAAGTCTATCTAGTCTCTCCTTATTGCTCAAATGCTCCATCTTAACTCCATCTCTATATAATGCTGCATGCTTTATTAGACAACGCCTTATCAAATGGCAGAGCAGGCTCGAGGGACTGAATGGCTTGCTCCTACTTTTAATTATTATGTTTGTGTGACGTGACAAGTGGGTTATTTTGTCACTGAGGCCATCATACTCAAATCTGACTCTATTCATCCAATTGTACGGGCAGGAATGGAGATGGGCAGCCAACATAATTTTTCTTCACTTAAACTCAGCATTACTGTTTGCCAGTGATTAACTATAACAGCATAGACCAAGAATTGGACTTGAAACCTTCTTAGCCTCTTTCAAGTAACACTTTCCAAGTATGTTATAAATCTGACCAAAAATGTAAAAGCATTTGGCTACAAAAATAGTTCCAATAATGTATTTTGACAGATCTGGAAATGTTTTGAGAATGATGTGCTAAATATTTGCTTTAGTTTGCAATTTTTTTATCTGATGCAATCAACCAAAATATTCCCCCATAAAAGCAAGAACATCTGGTTTGTATATTATTTTATGGTCGACGTAGCACTAAACGGGATGCTTGTCAATGACAAGCATAACTGCAAAATATTTATATTTTCATGAAGTAAATAATTTTTCAGACTTGTAAATAATACTAAAAACCAGAAGTTATACTTACAATCAGTGGCTGTAAATGTTAGAATTTCCTGAGGCACAACCTAATGGAAGCATATTAAAGGGTATAATTAAACTTCCGTTGAGAGCTCCCCAGATAGTTCAGCAAGTTTATTCAGTCAGTAACTGTGCCAAAGAAATCAAGAAGGAACTGGATTTGATCCACAGTCTGTGGTCTTGGATTTGGGGGTCCAGAAGGGGAGTGTTGGTAGTGGGGTGGGTTTAGAGCACAGGACCCTTGGTTCCTGTTCTTGATTTTATTTGTGGGCTCCAGTTCCTGTGAAAATGTTTAGCTAGTTTGGCTTTTGACCCATCATTGAATAATCATAAAGAATCGACTGCACAGACATTGACCATTCAGCCCAGCTCTTCCCTTTCATTTCATCACAGTGTCTCTGGAGTATTAATGTAGTAATGTATCTGCAAAGTAAAGAGTTAAAATCAGAACCATACAGTTGGTTAGCTGAGTTGGTTGGTTGGCTGGTAGAGTGATACCAACAGGACAGATTCAATTCCTGTGCTAGCTGAGGCTATTCATAAAGGCTCATCTTCTCAACCTTGCCTCTTGCCTGAAGTGTGGTGATCCTCAGGTTAAATCACCATCAGTCAGCTCTCCCTCTCAAAGGGTTGAAGAGCCTATGGTCATCTGGGATTGTGACAACTTTACCTTTATATGATGCTGATGTGGTAATGATGTCCGATCACATGATTGAAAGTAAGAGGGAGCTGGAACAAGGAAAAGCTCCAATCATCCCTAGAGGTCCAAAGATGTAAATATTTGCTGTAAATAAAGACTAATGGCTTTGAGAATCATAGAATCATGACAGTGCAGAAGGAGGCCATTCAGCTTATTGTACCTGAACTGACAACAATCCCACCCACGCCCTATCCCTGTAACCCCATATATTTACCCTGCTAACCCCCTGACACTAAGCAGCAATTTTATCATAGCCAGTCAACCTACCCCATACATCTTTGGACTGTGGGAGGAAACCAACGCAAACATGGGAGAATGTGCAAACTCCAGTGACCTGAAGTTGGAATTGAACCTGGGTCTGTGGCACTAAGGCTAACCACTATGTCTCCGAGAAAATACAGAGTGTAACAGCATACTTTGGAAGAATAGGCAGCCCCCAAACCCTGCCTAGACCCTGACAACACAACAAAACATGGTGGCAGTGAGTAGAGACCCAGTGAACCTTGAAAGGAAGACACAGGGTTGGCAAGAAAAGAGATCCTCAAAGGCAGGAAAAAATAATTTAAAACTCACCAAGACATCGCAACATCATGAATGCAACAGATGCGAGCTGAGGCACAGACCCAAAGTTGGGACAACAATGAGCACAGACCTAAAGCAACAAGCAGCAGCACAGAAGCAGGAATAATTCCAGGGCTCAGCAGAAGCATGGAATCTGCACCACCACTTCCCAAAGGCTCATAACAAGCCCTGAGCTAGAACAACTGGAGAAAAAGGTTCAAAAGAGAATTATTTCAGGATTATAGAAAAGGGAGCAAAGAGACCAGGTTAGTACACTATGCAGTTAGATCTGTCACTGATGGCATGATAGCAAGCCTGGGAGTTCATGAAACTTCAATTTCTTATGAAGAAATCCTGCAAGCTTTCAACTCTTATTTCAGCTTCTGTCTGAAAGAGTAAGAAGTCTCACAACACCAGATTAAAGTCCAACAGGTTTATTTGATAGCAGGAACTTTCGGAGCGCTGCCCCTTCATCAGGCTGTCCCTTTCATCACCTGATGAAGAGGCAGCGCTCCAAAAGCTTGTGCTACCAAATAAACCTCTTGGGCTTCAACCTGGAATTTGTGAGACTTACTGTGCCTACCCCAGTCCAACGCTGGCATCTCCACATAATAAATGGAAGCAAAGCATAAACCTGTTAATCAACAATCTATTTTGGCTGCAGGGAACTGTAATTACACCTTAAAGAATTAACTCTTTTGTGACAAAATGATGGTTGGGGTCCTGGACAAAGCATTTCAGGTTTCTTACAGGCAAGAAAGGATTTAAAGAAAGAAAGCAGTGCTAATTATAAGGATAAATTGAACTTAGGAAATAGAATCAGGCATTTATTCATGGGGAAGGAGATATCTCATGGAGAAGCTTCAGTGAAACCATTCAGTTTGCAGGAATATTTACACCTTTAGGCTTCTACACCAGACTGAATGTTCTCCTCTTTCCCGACTCCAGTCTTGGGGTGCACGCAGCTGGAGAATCCCATCCATTTTGTTTTCTCTTTATGAGACTCTGGTTTGTCTCAATGATCTTGGTTGTGGCATTTTTTCAATGATTGCGCCTTGCTTCTGTTCATCTTCAACCCATTCTCTCACCAGGCTTCAGCAGTGGTAATTCACATGCTCAGTACCTATGATTAAACTTCGAGCGTGGATGCTTCTCTGTTCTTCCTCACACTGTTTTACCTTCTTGTGGTTGTTTGTGTCTTGAACTTGAACTCAGCAGGTCTGATAGCATCTGTGGAGAGAGAAAAATTTGAATGGAAGATGGTAGAACTTGAATTCAATGAAAAAATCTGTAATTAAGTTTCATGTTGTCCATGAAACCATTGTCAATTGTAGTGAAAACGCACCTGGTTCACTAATGTCCTTTAGGGAAGGAAATCTGCCATCCTTACCTGGTCTGGCCTGGTCAACATGTGACTCCAGATCCACAGCATTGTGGTTGACTCTTACATGTCCTCAGGGATGGGCAGTAAGTGCTGGCCCAGCCAGTGACACCCACATCCATTACGACTCTTCAATTTTTTTTCCTCTGAAGTTGAGTCATAGAGACTCAAAACATTAACTCTGTTTCTTTCTCCTCAGATGCTGCCAGACTTGCTGAGGTTTTCCAGCCTTTTCTGTTTCTGATTTTATCCTAGGTGATACAACTCCAGTTCTGTTTGCTATATGCTGCTCCCTCTAGCCACCATTTTGGAACGTTGAAAAAACAGATACAGTTATAAAGAATCATAGAATCTACAGCACGGAGACAGGCCCTTTGGCCTAAACTGGTCCATGCCAACCAAACACCCATCTAAGCTAACCACATTTGCCTGCATTTGGTCCATATCCCTCTAAACATTTCTATCCATGTATCTGTCCAAATGCCTTTTAAATGTTGTCAATGTCCTTCCTCAACCACTTCCTCCGGCAGCTCATTCCACATACGTACCACCCTCTGTGTAAAAAAAAAGTTGTCCTCAGGTTCCCATTAATTTGTTCCCCTCTCAGCTTAAACCTGTGCCCTCTAGTTCTCGATTCCCCAACCCTGGGAAAAAGACTGAGTGCATTCATCCTATCCATGCCTCTTATGATCTTATACACTTCTATAAGATCACCCCTCACTCTTCTATGGTCCAAAGAGAAAAGGTCCAGCTTGTCCAATCTCTCCCTATAACTCAGTCCCTTGAGTCCTGGCAACATCCTTGCTTAATCTCTTCTGCACTCTCTCCTGTTTGATAACATCTTTGCTACAGCAAGGCAATCAAAACTGAACACACAGTGCTCCAGGTGTGGCCTCACCAACATCCTGTACAACTGCAACATAACTTCCCAACTTCTATACCCAGTGCTAACTGATGAAGGCCAGCGTGCCAATAGCCTTTTTCACTGTCCTGTCTACCTGTGACACCACCTTTACAGTATCGTGCACTCAGTCTTTTTCCCAGGGTTGGGGAATCGAGAACTAGAGGGCACAGGTTTAAGTTGAGAGGGGAAACAAATTATTGGGAACCTGAGGAGCAACTCTTTTACACAGAGGGTGGTATGTATGTGGAATGAACTGCCGGAGGAAGTGGTTGAGGAGGGACATTGACAACATTTAAAAGGCATTTGGACAGATACATGGATAGGAAATGTTTAGAGGGATATGGACCTAATGTAGGAAAATGTAGTTAGCTTAGATGGGCATTTTGGTTGTTTCATGATACTCCCCAATGTCCTACCGTTTGCCATGAAAATCTAACCTTGATTTGACTTTCCAAAGTTCAACACTCCACTATCTGTATTAACTCCATTTGCCATTTCTTAGCCACTTCCCTCGCTGATCAAGATTCTGCTGCAATTTTTGACAACTTTCTTCATTGTGTACAATACCACCTATTTTAATGCTGTTGGCAAACTTACTGATCATGCTTGGGGAATTTCACAGTAATTTCATTGCAGTGTTAATGTAATCCTTACTTGTGACTAATAAATAAATTTTAACTTTAACTTTGCACATTCTCATCCAAATCATTGATATAGATTATAATCAACAACAGGCCCATCACTGACCCCTGAGGAACACAAGTCACAAGTCTCCAGTCCGACAAGCATCCTTCCATCATTGCCCTCTGCTTCCTATCATCAAGCCAATTGTCAATCCAATTTACCAGCTCTCCCTGGCCTCCATGTGACCTAACCTTCCACAGCAGCCTACCATGTGGAATTTTACTAAAGCCCATGTAGATAATATCTACCATCCTGCTTTCATCAACCTTCCTGGTCACTTCATCAAAGAACTCCAACAAATTTGTAAGGCACGATCTCCCATGCACAAAGCCATGCTGACTACTCCTAATCAATCCTTGTCTTTCCAAATGTCTGTATATCTTATCCCTCAGAATCCTCTCTAGTGACTTACCTACCACAGACATTAGGTTTACCGGTCTATAATTCCCAGGTTTTTTTTGCAGCCCTTATTAAATAAGGGCACAATGTTTGATACCCTCGGGTCTTCTGGTTGTCCTGGCTGGAGAAGTACACAACCTGCGCTTAACCCTTGCTCCATTCACATTGTCTGTACCTTTAAGACTGGATTACCTGTAAAGACTCGCATTCCAACCATTATTTTGTAAATTGAGTTTGTGTATTTATATGCCCTGTTTGTGAACAGAACTCCCACTCACCTGATGAAGGGACAGTGCTCTGAAAGCTAGTGGCTTGTGCGACCAAATAAGCATGCTGTACTTTAACCTGATGTTGTGAGACTTCTTACTGTGTTTACCCCAGTCCAACACCTAACGATGATGCAAATATCTCCTTTAGAGCTCCCTCAGGTTCTTCTCTAGTCTTACAAAGGGTTCTTGAACATACTGGTTGGGGCCAAGAGATTTATCCACCTTCATACATTTTAATATATCCATCACCTCTTTTACTGTAATGTGAACTGTCCCCACTATATCACCACTAACTTTCCGAGGTTCCCAAATCTTCATGTCTTTCTCTGTAGTAAACACAGAGAAGAAATACTTACTGAGAACTTTGACCATCTCCTGTGGTTCCACACTTATGTGTGCTCTTTGGTCCTTGAAGGGTCTTATTCTCTCTCTAGTTATTCTTTTTCTTTTAATATACTTAAAGAATTGCTTTGGATTTACCTTAATCCCCTCAGCGAAAGTTGACTCATGCCCCCTTTTTGCCCTCCTAATTTTCTTTCTGAGTATACTCCTGTATCACCTATACACCTCCAGGGAATTCCTTGATTCCAGAGCCATGTACCTGAACCATGCTGACTCCTTTTTCCTGTCCAAAACCTCAATATGTTATGTCACCCAGAGCTCCCTACTCCTGCCAGCCTTGACCTTGAACTTAACAGAAATATGTAGACCCTGAACTCTAGCTATTTCACTTTTAAAGGCCTTCCACTTGCCGGAGGTCCCATTGCCCTCAAACAAGCTACACCAATCAACCCTTGCAAACTCCTGTCTAATTCCATCAAAATTCACTTTGCCCCAATTTAGAACTTGCACTTGTGGACCAGTTTTGTCCCTTTCCATAATTATTTTAATGTTTAAAGTTTTTTTTGATGTTTATTTATTAATCATAAGTAAAGCTTACACTAATGCCTCAGTGAAGTTACTGTGAAATCCCCCTAGCCCGGTGCCTGTACGGATCAATGCACCTAACTAGCATGTCTTTCACACTGTGGGAGGAAACTGGAGCACCCGGAGGAAACCCATTGGGAAAATGTGCAAACTTCACACAGACAGTGGTCCAAGCTGGGGATTGGGCCCGGGTCCCTGGTGCTGTGAGGCAGCAGTGCTAACCACTGTGCTGCCCAAAATTAATAGATCTATGGTCACTGGTCGCAAAGTGGTCCCCTACCATCACCTCAGTCACTTGCCCTGCCCTACTTCCCAAGAGTAAGTCGGGTTTTGGCCTTTCCCAAATAAGACCCTCCACATATTGCCTGAGGAAACTTTCCTGAACACGCTTAACAAATTCCACCCCATCTAAGCCCTTAACACTATGGCAGTCCCAGTCTATATTAGGAAAAGTAAAACCCCCTCCTATGACAACCCTATTACTCCTGTAAGTCTCCCCAGTCTCCCTGCATTTTTGTTCTTCTAATTCCTGCCTATAGTACAACCCCAATAAGATCACCATCCCCTTCTTATTTCCCAGTTCCCACAAAGCCTCACTGTATAATCCCTCAGTTATTTCATCTCTGACTATTGCCGTGATGCTCCCCTTAATCAAAAATGCAACTCCCCCTCCTCTCTTTCCTCCACTTCTGTCCTGCCTAAAGCACCTGCCCTCTGGAACATTAAGCTACCGGCCCTGTCCCTCCCTTAGCAATGTTTCAGTTATGGCTATAATATCCCAGTTTCATTTATCTATTCATGCCCTGAGTTCATCAGTTGACCTGTCAGCCCTTTTGCAATGAAATTGATGCAATTTAATCCAACAGATTTTTCCTTCTCCCTGCTGTTCTCCTGTCTATCATGTCTATTCAGCTTGCCTTTGCAGAGTACTGCGCCTCCTTTCAGCCCCTCATTTGCTTCCCTGCTGTTGAGGATCCCCCCCCCCCACCAATCTGGTTTAAACCCTCTCTTATAGCACTGGCAAATCTGCTCCCCATGACATTGGTCCCCCTCCAGTTCAGATGCAACGTGTCCGTCTTAAAACAGGTCACCTCTACCCAAGAAAACTCCCAATGATCTAAGAATCTGAATGCCTGCCCCTGTACCAATTCTTTATCGATGCATTCACCTGCCATATTCTCCTGTTCTTACTCTCACAAGCACATGGCAGTGGAAAGTAATCCAGAGATTTCCAGAGACACGCAGGGCAGGGTAGGTGTAGAAGGATGCGGCGGCGTGGGCTCATTGGGCCGAAGGGCCTGTTTCCCGTGCTGGGTTGTTCTTTGTTCTCTTTGTTCTTATTACCACCTCGAGGTCCTGCTTCTTAACCTTTCTCCTAGCTCTCTGTAATCACTCCTCAGAACCTCATCCCTATTTTTATTCACGTCATTTGTGTACAACGACTTCTGGCTCCCCTTGAGAATTTTCTGCAGCCGCTCTGACATATCCTTGACCCTAAATGTTTTATGTTAGACAAATATATTGTGAAAATGAATGATTGAATAAAATGAGGAAAGATGTCAGTAAAAAGGAAATGAAGGAAAAGAAAAAGAAAACAGTATGATTCAAACACACCAGGTGAAGAGACAGTGCACAAAACTAGATTTGTAATTTTAATGCTTATGCTTAAATAGGTTTTTGAAATCTTTTCTAAAATGTGGCATAGCAAACATGGAGATTCTAGTAACTTAGAGTTACATCCAATTACATAGGGCCAGATTTGTGAATGGCCACAGGGCGTGCAATTTTGTGTCACTGGCCGATGTGATGATTTGCTCAGATGATCCTGTCTCGATGCCATTTTTGATGAGCCTGTCTGGGAGGGGTGGGGGGAATTGAATGTAAAAGTAGGGAGGTCTTGCTGCAGCTGTATAGGGCATTGGTGAGGTCGCAGCTGGAGTACTGTGTGCAGTTTTGGTTGCCGCACTTACGCAAGGATATTTTGGCCTTGGAGGGAGTGCAGAGGAGGTTTACTAGGCTGATATCGGAGTTGAGGGGGTTGAGCTATGAGGAGAGGCTGAATAAACTAGGCTTGTACTCGTTAGAGTTTAGAAGAATGAGGGGAGATCTCATTTGAGATGTATAAGATGATGAATGGGATGGATAGGATAGAGTTGGAGAGACTCTTCCCGCTCAGAAAGGACAGTAGGACGAGGGGGCACAGCCTCAAGATAAAGGGGGGGCGGATTAGAACAGAGTTGAGGAGGAACTTCTTCACTCAAAGGGTGGTGAATCTCTGGAATTCTCTGCCCGTTGAAGTGGTGGAGGCTGCCTCGCTAAATATTTTTAAGAAGCGGGTTGATGGGTTTTTGATAAGCGAGGGGATTAAGGGTTATGGGGAGAGGGCGGGAATGTGGAACTGAGCCACGACAGATCTTATTGAATGGCGGGGCAGGCTCGAAGGGCTAGATGGCCTACTCCTGCTCCTATTTCTTATGTTCTTATGACAGCTACCCAGCCCAAGCAAGATTGATCCTGTTAAGGCAACTAAGGTGCCTATTAAATCCAATATCAGGTTTCTTGTGACCATCAAAGTCCACCTGATGCATGGAGGTAGTATCCCAGTGGCAGACTGAGGGGACCAGCTTTCCAGCATCATTATAAATCCATTCCCCGCGGCCAACATGCCGAGCAGTATACACAGACTACCCTATGGTTTGTTTCTCTTCCACAGTGATGGCCTGGCAGCTGTGGCCACTGCTTGTTTTTAAACTTCTAAAAAAACACTTCAGAGGACATCTCCATCTTCAGCAGCCCTCTCTTTCACCAGCCTACACTGATGCTGCTGATGTGTCAGTGCTGGGGGGCCTTCCATTGGCGCTTCAGCCTTGAGAGTCTGCCCTTAATTGGATGGAGCTCCCAGAGACAATCATTTAATTATATGCCTCCTCTGGGTCCCGATGCAGGCATGGGTTTCTGAGCCACTACCTGACAGCGGGATTGTGATCCACAAATGAAAACTCAGCCCAAACAGAATTTCATAACTTGAACCAAGCTTCCATTTCAAGACTCTGTACATTCTTTAGATTATACCCCTATGCCATACTACTGAGTATTATTGTGCAAGAATTTTTTTGATCTCTCAACAATGGTATCAATGGCAGAATCAACTATTTGTTGCTCAAATATCTATTCAAAGAGATTGAATTACCAAAGAGTCTTCTGATTGCATTGTAAATCTGTTTAGTTTAGGAATATGATCATTACTTTCCATCTATGTGGCGCAAAAAGAATCATTAAGTTGAATTCCATGAAGGTTATGACTGATTAAGTACAATGGAAATGACTGATTAAGTAAGAGTGGGAATCTCGAGATGATGGCTGGCTTAATTTATCAATTGTGCTTTGAAAACCCAATGTTATCACTGATTTACGCAGCAACTGAACTCAATGTTCAGATAAAAATGCATCAGTTCATTCTTTTTACTGACACTTTAATAAATGGAGATTTTGTTCACTTTTAGCATGACTCAACATGACTTATGAATTCTCCTGCTTTCTGATTTTCATTGGGATTCACAATTACACGTCAAGAATATGACTGGAGTTATGTTCACTGATCTATTTCTGTTCAACTGATTTAAAAAACAGTTTATCCACCTTTACTTAATCTGGAATCAAAGGTCAAATGATGATTATGAAACTAACATTGAATATTGTAAAAACAAACCTAGTTCACTAGTGTCTTAGAGGAAAACTACTGTCCTTATCTAATCTGGCCGACATGTGACTTCAGACCCACAGCAATGCGGTTGACTCCTAACTCCTCTGAAACAGTCTAGCAAGCCACTCAGTTAAGGCATAGAACATAACATAAGAAATAGGAGCAGGAGTAAGCCATCTAGCCCTTCGAGCCTGCCCTGCCATTCAATAAGATCATGGCTGATCTGAACATAGAACATAGAACAGTACAGCACAGTACAGGCCCTTAGGCCCTCAATGTTGTGCCGAGCTTTGTCCAAAACCAAGATCAAGCTATCCCACTCCCTATCATTCTGGTGTGCTCCATTGTGCCTATCCAATAACCGCTTGAAAGTTCCTAAAGTGTCCGACTCCACTATCACAGCAGGCAGTGTATTCCACACCCCAACCAGTCTCTGAGTAAAGAACCTACCTCGGACATCCCTCCTATATCTCCCACCAGGAACCTTATAGTTATGCCCCCTCGTAATAGCTACATCCACCCGAGGAAATAGTCTCTGAACGTCCACTCTATCTCTCCCCCTCATCATCTTATAAACCTCTATTAAGTTGTCTCTCATCCTTCTCCGCTCCAAAGAGAAAAGCCCTAGCTCCCTCAACCTTTCCTCATAAGACCTACCCTCCAAACCAGGCAGCATCCTGGTAAATCTCCTCTGCACTGTCTCCAATGCTTCCACCTTATAGCGAGGTGATCAGAATTGCACACAATATTCCAAATGTGGTCTCACCAAGATCCTGTGGAGTTGCAGTATAACCCCACGGCTTTTAAACTGATACCCCTGCTAATAAACATTAACACACTATAGGCCTTCTTCATGGCTCTATCCACTCAAGCGTGGCAACCTTTAGAGATCTGCAGATATGAACCCCAAGATCTCTCTGTTCCTCCATATTCCTCAGAATCCTGCCATTGACCCTGTAATCCACATTCAAATTTGTCCTACCGAAATGAATCATCTCACACTTATCAGGGTTAAACTCCATCTGCCACTTTTCTGCCCAGCTCTGCATCCTATCAATGTCTCTTTGCAGCCTACAAGAGCCTTCCACCTGAGCTATGAAGAGAGGCTGAATAAATTAAGCTTGTACGCATTAGAGTTTAGAAGAATGAGGGGAGATCTCATTGAGACGTATAAGATGATGAATGGGATGGATAGGATAGAGGTGGAGAGACTCTTCCCGCTCAGAAAGGATAGTAGGACTAGGGGGCACAGCCTCAAGATAAAGGGGGGGCGATTTAGAACGGAGTTGAGGAGGAACTTCTTCACTCAAAGGGTGGTGAATCTCTGGAATTCTCTGCCCGTTGAAGTGGTGGAGGCTACCTCGCTAAATATTTTTAAGACGCGGGTTGATGGGTTTTTGATAAGCGAGGGGATTAAGGGTTATGGGGAGAGGGCGGGAATGTGGAACTGAGCCACGACAGATCAGCCATGATCTTATTGAATGGCGGGGCAGGCTCGAAGGGCTAGATGGCCTACTCCTGCTCCTATTTCTTATGTTCTTATGTTCACTACTCCACCAATCTTGGTGTTATCAACAAATTTACTGACCCACCCTTCAGCCCCCTCTTCCAAGTCATCGATAAAAATCACAAATAGCAGAGGATCCAGCACTGATCCCTGTGGTAGACTACTAGTAACTGGTCTCCAGTCCAAAAATTTTCCATCCACCAACACCCTTTTGTCTTCTATGAGATAGCCAGTTACTTATCCAATCAGCCAAATTTCTCTCTATCCCACACCTCCTTACTTTCTTCATGAGCTTACCATGGGGAACCTTATCAAACGCCTTACCAAAATCCATGTATATGACATCGACTGCTCTACCTTCATCCACACACTTAGTTACCTCCTCAAAGAATTCAATCAAATTTATGAGGCAAGACTTACTCTTCACGAATCCGTGCTGACTATCCCGGATTAAGCTGCATCTTTCCAAATGGTCATAAATCCTGTCCCTCAGGACCATTTCCATTAACTTATCGGTCACCGAAGTAAGAATAACCGACCTATAATTACCAGGGTCATTCCTATTTCCTTTCTTGAAGAGAGGAACAACATTCGCCACTCTCCAGTCCTCTGGCACTATCCCCATGGACAGTGAAGACCCAAAGATCAAAGCTAAAGACTCTGCAATCTCATCCCCTGCCTCCCAAAGAATCCTAGGATATATCCCATCTGGCCCAGGGGACTTATCAACCCTCAGGTTTTTCAAAATTGCTAATACATCTTCCCTCAGAACATTTACCTCCTCCAGCTTATCAGCCTGTATCACACACTCATCCTCAAAAACATGGCCCCACTCCTTGGTGAACATTGAAGAAAAGTATTCACTCATCGCCTCTCCTATCTCTTTTGACTCCATGCACAAGTTCCCACGACTATCCTTGACTGGACCTAACCTCACCCTGGTCACTCTTTTATTTCTCACATAAGAGTAAAAAACCTTGGTGTTTTCCTTTATCCGACCCGCCAAGGACTTCTCATGCCCCTTCCTAACTCTCCTAAGCCCTTTCATTTTAGCTCATTCCTTGCTACATTATAACCCTCAAACGACCCAACTGAAATTTGTTTTCTCATCCTTACATAAGTTTCCTTCTTCCTCTTGACAAGACATTCAACCTCTTTTGTGAACCATGGTTCCTTCATTCGGCCATTTCCTCCCTGCCTGACAGGGACATACCTGTCAAGAACACGTAGTATGTGTTTCTTGAACAAGCTCCACTTTTCATTTGTGCCTTTCCCTGACAGTTTCTGTTCCCATCTTATGCTCCCTATTCTTGCCGAATCTCATCATAATTACCCCTCCTCCAATTATAAACCTTGCCCTGCCATATGGCCCCATCCCTCTCCATTGCAATCATGAAAGACACCGAATTGTGGTCACTATTCCCACAAACAAATCTAACTCTTCGCCCAGTTCATTACCCAGTACTAAGTCCAATGTGGCCTCTTGTTGGTTTATCCACATATTGTGTCAGGAAACCCTCCTGCACACACAGTACAAAAACTGCCCCATCAACACTATTCGACCTATAAAGTTCAAAGGCAATTAGGGGTGAGAACAATGAACAAAGAAAATTACAGTACAGGAACAGGCCCTTCGGCCCTCCAAGCTTGCACCAACCATGCTGCCTGCCTGAACTAAAACCCCCTACCCTTCTGGGCACCATATCTCTCTGTTCCCATCCTATTAATGCATTTGTCAAGATTCCACTACCTCCCCCGGCAATGAGTTCTAGGCACCCGCTACTCTCTGTGTAAAAAATCTGCCTCATACATCTCCTTTAAACCTTGCCCCTCGCACCTCAAACCTACGCTCCTAGTAATTGACCCTTCCACACTGGGAAAAAGCTTCTGACTATCCATTTTGTCCATGCCTCTCATTATCTTGTAGACTTCTATCAGTCACCCCTCAACCTCCGTCATTCCAGTGAGAATAAACCAAGTTTCTCCAACCTCTCCTCATAGTTAATGCTCTCCACACCAGACAACGTCCTGGTAAATCTTTTCTGTACCCTCTCCAACGCCTCCACATCCTTCTGGTAGTGTGGCGACCAGAATTGAACACTACATTCCAAGTGCGGCCTAACTAAGGTTCTATAAAGCTGTAACATGACTTGTCAATTTTTAAACTCAGTGCCCTGGCCGATGAAGGCAAGCATGCTGTATGCCTTCTTGACTATCTTCTCCACCTGCATTGCCACTTTCAATGATCGTTGTATCCAGATCCCTTTGCCTATCAATACTCTTAAGGGTTCTGTCATTTACTGTATATTTCCTGTCTGTGTTAGACCTTCCAAAATGCATTACTTCACATTTGTCCAAATTAAGCTCCATCTGCCATCACTCCGCCCAAGTCTCCAACTGATCTATATCCTGCTTTATCCTCTGACGGTCCTCATCGCTATCTGCAAATCCACCAACTTTGTGTCGTCTGCAAATTTACTAATCAAACTAGTTACATTTTTCTCCAAATCATTTATATATATTACAAACAGCTAAGGTCCCAGCACTGATCCCTGAGGAACGCCACTTGGCACAGCCCTCCATTCAGAAATGTACCCTTCCACTGTTACTTATTTGACTGGGCCACTTTTGTATCCACCTTGCCAACCACCATGGGCAACAAATACTGCCAGGCCAGCAACGTTTATATCCCATGAAAGAATTTTTAAAAATAATTCACACCTCACTATGTTGCACTGTTTAATTTACACAACTTACAATAGCTTTCCTGATGGCATCAGTGGGTAAACACCACACAAATATGAAAGTAAATTCATCAAGAAATAACTTTTCACAAAACCTTCCACAAATCCACGATGTCCCAAAATACTTTATACCCAATGAAATACTCTTGGAGTGTCGTTATGATCCAATTTTGCGGAAATTTTGTCAGTAGTGTGCCGTTTCCAATGGTGTAATCAGAAAATTGTCTTGATCTTATGCCTGTATTTAGATGTTTATTAAACAAGCCGACCATTGGAAGGATGCCGTTGCAGGCCTTGCAGAACAATGCATCAGTACGGTAATGGATGGTCGCTTCCTTTACATCTGTTCGGTCTTGAGATGGTTCAATAATCACTTCTTCGATGAAGGCTACCGCAATCTTGGTATTATCATCTTCTTTAATTTTAGCGTTGTTAGCTATAATTCCTGTTCCCGTTTTCAGGGTTTGATATTCTTTATTGTAGAAGCTGTTTGTTGGTATTATTATATCCTTTGCTGGATGGTTCGTCCAGTCGGGCTCTTCTCTTTCTTGCTTTTCCCCGTTTCTCACCTGATTATAATTAAAATTCCAAGCGCTCACAGAGTGCACAGGAGACACATGCGATCACATGCAATTGCGTGATGCAGAAGCTTTTTAATGGTGAAACCTGCCATCAACTGACAATTCTCTAGCTTGGCCTGATCTAGAAAAGAACCTCTTGGTCAAACAGGGAGGCTCTGCATCAAGGCCACAACTATCCTGTCCAACTCACTGCCATTAACAGTAGATTAATTGAGAGCACAAGCTAAATATTCCATATTTATTCATGTATTCATCATGGTTATTTATTGAGACTAATCCTAGTCAGAGAGCTAAATGTACTGACATACCTCAGGACTGGCACACATTGATGATCACTTGAGATATTTTCTTCATTATAGAAAAAATTTCATTCACTCTTTATTGAATTTTCATGTTAATGCCGGTAGCTTCTTAGCATTTCTAAAGAAGAATTCTGGCCATCAAAGACACAGTGTCTCCAAGGACAAAGGCAGCAGTTTGTGACCCCTAATCTCCAATGTGATGTTAATGGCCCAACTGCTACCTGCTCCCAAACAGGATGAGTTTCACCCAGGCTCTCGTTAGTCAACCTAAAACCACACTATGGCTTGGGAGCCTGAATTCCTTCGGATCTTCAGTCTCTGAGAACAAGACGGCAGGCAACAGTCTGTGTTAGGCTAACATCAACTCCACTTTCCCGTCAAATTCCCATTACCATTGATGCCTTTACTGATTAAAAGTCTATCTCGGCCTTGAAAATACTAATGAACATACTGCTTCAGTATGTGAGG
Source organism: Carcharhinus amblyrhynchos (assembly GCF_965287045.1). NCBI lineage: Eukaryota > Metazoa > Chordata > Chondrichthyes > Carcharhiniformes > Carcharhinidae > Carcharhinus > Carcharhinus amblyrhynchos. Next base: position 4,409,143 of record NC_137332.1, on the reverse strand, counting down.
AGTTATGAATGGTGTTGAACATTGTGCAATCATCAGTGAACATCGCCACTTCTGACCTTCTGACGGAGGGAAGGTAAATGATGAAGCAGCTAAAGATGGTGGCGTCAAGGACACTACCCTGAGGGGTATCTGCTGCAGAGATCTCTTGGAGTTGAGATGATTGACCCTCCATAACTATCTTCTTATGTACTGGTATGACTCCAACCAGCGGAGTGTTTGCCCCGATATCCATTGATTCCAGTATTGCTAGGGCTCCTTAATGCCACACTCGGCCTTGACATCAAGGGCCATCACTCTCATCTCACCTCTGGAAGTCAGCTTTTTTGTCCACATTTGAACCTAGGCTGTAATGAAGTCAGGAGCTGAGTGACCCTGGCGAAACACAAACTGAGCATCACTAAGCAGGTTATTGCTGAGCAGCTGCTGCTTTATAGAACTGTTGATGACCCCTTCCATCACTTTACTGATGATCGAGAGTAGACTGATTGGCTGGTAATTGGCTGGGTTGGAGTTGTCCTGCTTTTTGTGTGCAGGACATACCTGGGCAATTTTCCACATTGTTGGGTAGATGCCAATGCTGTAACTGTACTGGAAGAGCTTGGCTAGGGGAATGGCAAGTTCTGGAGCACAAGTCTTCAGTACTGTAGCCGGAATGTTATCAGGGCTCATTGCCTTTGCTTATCCAATGTCTCCAATTTGTGTTTCTTGATGTCACATGGAGTGAATTGGCTGGAGACTGGCATCTGAGATGCTAGGGACCACTGGAGGAGGAAGAGATGGATATCCACTCAGCACTTCTGGCTGAAGATTGCTGTGAATGCTTCAGCCTTATCTTTTGCACTGATGTGCTGGACTCCTCCATCATTGAGGATGGGGATATTTGTGCAGCCTCCTCCTCTAGTGAGTTGTTTAATTGTCCACCACCATTCACCACTGGATGTGGCAGGACTACAGAGCTAACATCTGATCCGTTAGTTGTGGGATCACTTAGCTTGGTCTATCACTTGCTGTTTATTCACCTCATTTTTAGATATGCCTGGTGCTGCTCCTGGCATGCCCTCCTGCACTCTCTATTGAAACAGGGTTGATTCCCTGGCTTGATGGTAACGATTGAGTTGGGGATATGCTGGGCCATGAGGCTGCAGATTCTGCCGGAATCCAGTTCCTCTGCTGTTGATGGCCCACAGTGCCTTACGGATGCCCAGTCTTGAGTTGCTAGGTCTATTCGAAGTCTGTCCCACTTAGCATGGTGATAGTGCCACACAACATGATGGAGGTTATTCTCAATGTGAAGGCAGAACTTTGTCTCCACAAGGACTGTGCAATGGTCACTCTTACCGATACTGTCATGGACAGATGCATCTGTAGCCGGCAGATTGGTAAGGATGTAGGTTTGTTTATCCTCATCACATTGTATTTCTAGACCACATGGCAATGAACACAATGTGATGTGCTCTTGAAGAAGGTTAGGTCTGAATTCCACACTTAAAGGTGAATCACACAATTGTTATCATTGCAGAAGCAGACCATTTGGCCCATTGTGCCTGCACCAGTTCTCCAAATAAGCAATGCTATTCCCCTGCCTTTTTCTTATACCCCTCACATTGTTTCTATTCAAATAGTCATCAAATGTTCTCTTGAATGTCTCATTTGAATCTGCCTCCACCACACATCCAGGCAGTGCATTTCAGGCCCAATCCACTTGTGTGAGAAAGTTTTTCTCACATCACATTCGCTTCTTTTCAAAATCACTTTAAATCTGTGACTTCTCAGTCTCGATTATTTTACAAGCAGGAGCAGTTTCTCCCAATCTACTGTATCAAGCCTTCTCACAGTTTTGAACATTTCTATCAAATAACCTCATTGCCTCCAAGGAGAAAAGTAAAAAGTAAAGTAAAATTTATTTATCAGTAAGGCTTACATTAATACTGCAATGAAGTTGCTGTGAAATTCCCCTAGTCGCCACAATCTGGCGCCTGTTCGGGTCAATGCACCCAACCAGCACGTCTTTCATAATGTGGGAGGAAACCGGAGCACCCGGAGGAAAACCCACGCAGACACAAGGAGAACATGCAAACTTCACACAGACAGTGATCCAAGCTGGGAATTGAACCTGGCGTTGTGAGGCAGCAGTGCTAACCACTGTGTCACGTGCTGCCCCAACAGTCCCAACTTCTGCAATCTATCCTTGTAACTGAAGTTCTTCATCTCTGGAGCCATTGTTGTGAACCTCTTCTGCATTCTTTCCAATTTGGCAGCAAAGTAAAAGTGGTTTTGTCGGTTTACTCAGTCCACAAGTTCAATTTGGCTGAGGATGACCATTTGGCGCATGTTAGTTTCTTCACTCAAAATGAGTGAAGAAATATCATCCCCACCTAAGCACTACCCCACCCAGCTCCCCAAGTAACAATAAAATGATCTCATGCCAAGATTACCAGATTATGATGGATCAGGGACACTGTAGTATTAGGATGTTCAGGGCTGAAAGAGTTAATAGTCTGGAATTCATGGTCTCGTCTTGGTGGATGCAGCAAATGATTTAAATTGCCATTTACTTTGGCAAAACAGTAATATCCTGCTGAGCAGGCGGACCATTAAGTCCAGGCCAATGTGAGAGACTGGAGAAATATTACCACTCACATGATGATATAAGAGAGTCACATGACTAAGAGCCTGGAAGGATAATGCTGATGGCTTTGACTGGGTAATACCTAGTCATGTACATCTGTAAGTAGTTATGTTGATACAATAAATCAGTAATTGGTCAGATATATCTCTGTTTCTGCAACTGTCCCTTAACCAGTCAAAAACAAAATACAACACGGTGGCAGCTGTCAGAAAATGAGCTTTTAAAAAAATTGCAAGTGAGAACTGAAAACTGAATACTTTAGTAAAACAGTAGAAAAATCACTGAGAGCTCCACAAAAGATGTGCAGTGGGATTTCAGTTGAACGAGAGCGAAAATTCCCACCCGACACCAGCAAACATTCCCATTGACCACCTCTCGCCTGTTCCGATTCTATGGCAGGCAGGGTGGCAGAATTCCAGCAATGGCTCCTGAGAGTCAGAGAAGAAATCAACTGTTCAACTTCCTAAGGGCTACACCATCGCATGTGGTGGTCCATGAAAAATCCCATTCCAGCAGCAGAATCAAAGAACCTGGCGGCGATCGAGGAATGGTGAATAAATAGAACATAGAACACTACAGCACAAACAGGCCCTTCGGCCCACGAGTTGCATCGATCACATCAACACCTACCAATCCATAGACCTATCTATAACCCCCAATCCCACTAAATCCCATAAACTCATCCAGAAGTCTTTTAAAAGACCCCAGCGAGTTCGCCTCCACCACCACTGACGGCAGCCGATTCCATTCACTCACCACCCTCTGAGTGAAAAACTTACCCCTAACATCACTTCTGTACTTGCCTCCCCGCACCTTAAATCTGTGTCCTCTCGTAGCGACCATTTCAACCCGGGGAAATAGCCTCTGAGAATCCACCCTATCTATTCCTCTCAACATTTTATAAACCTCTATCAGGTCACCTCTCAACCTTCGTCTCTCCAGGGAGAAGAGTCCCAGCTCCCTCAACCTATCTTCATAAGGCATGCCTCCCAATCCAGGCAACATCCTTGTAAATCTCCTCTGTACCCTTTCAATAGCTTCTACGTCCTTCCTATAGTGAGGCGACTAGAACTGTGCACAGTACTCCAAGTGAGGCCTGACAAGGGTCTTATAATGTTGCAGCATTTCCTCCCAACTCCTAAACTCAATCCCTCGATTAATGAAGGCCAGTACACCATACGCCTTCTTGACCACATCCTCCACCTGCGAGGCCGATTTAAGAGTCCTGTGGACCCGGACCCCAAGATCCTTTTGCTCTTCAACACTACTAAGACTCCTGCCCTTGATAGCGTACTCGTTCATCCCGTTGGTCCTGCCAAAATGGACGACTACACATTTATCCGCATTGAAGTCCATCTGCCACTTCTCCACCCAGTCCTGCATCCTATTTATGTCCTGCTGCAACTTCTGACATCCTTCCAGACCATCCACAACACCACCAACCTTCGTGTCATCGGCGAACTTACTAACCCATCCCTCCACTTCCTCATCTAGGTCATTTATGAAAATGACAAACAGCAAGGGTCCTCGAACAGATCCCTGGGGCACTCCACTGGTGACTGACCTCCATGCAGAAAAAATGTTGAAAAAGAACTAAATTCTTCAATTCAGTGGAGCAGTAGGTGGTTGCTCTGGAAGAATTCCATTTTAACAAGCACAAGTTTTAATACACCTGATTGCTTAGGTCTGAGGTCGCAGCACCAGGGACCCGGATTCCGTTCCTGGCTTGAGTCACTGTCTGTACGGAGTCTGAACGTTCTCCTTGCGTCTGCATGGTTTCCTCAGGGTACTCCAGTTTCCTCCCACAGTTCGAAAGATGTGCTGGTTTGGTGCATGGGCCATGCTAAATTCTCATTCAGTGTACCTGAATAGGTGCCGGAGTGTGGCGAGTAGGGGATTTTCACAGTAATTTCATAACAGTATTAATGTAAGTCTTCTTGTGACACTAACAAATAAACTTTAACATTATTAGTGGAGACTGCATGGCAGCAAATGAGAAAAAAAGCATTCGGCTGCCCAAATGATCCCCCAGTAGGAGGAAAATGGTGAACTGGGCTCAATAGTCACTTTTGGCAAATAATTTCAAAGTTCTTCAAAATTTCAGAATGACTACCAAAGAGGGTCAATGACTGCAGTGGGTAATAAGTGAGTCAAATCTCAAACAATGATGAGACGGAGTACAGGAATGAGATAGAGAACCTGGTGAACTGGTGCAGCAATAATAATCTCTCCCTCTATGTCAACACAACGAAGGATATTGTCATTGACTTCAGGAAACGTACAGGAGAACATGCCACTATCTACACCAATGGGAATGAAGAAGAAAGGTTCGAGAGCTTCATTTTTTTAGGTGTCCTGATCACCAACAACCTGTCCTGGATCCCCCCCGCATGCTGACACTATAGTTAAGAAAGCCCACAATGCCTCTCTCAGAAGACTAAGGAAATTTGACATGTCAGCTCCGACTCTCACCAACTTTTATAGATGCACCACAGAAAGCATTCTTTCTGGTTGTATCACAGCTTGATATAGCTCTCATTCTGCCTGAAACCACAAGGAACTATCAAAGGTTGTGAATGTAGCCCAATCCATCACGCAAACCAGCCTCCCAACCATTGACTCTGTCTACGCTTCCCGCTGCCTCGGCAAAGCAGCCAGTATAATTAAGGACCCTGGACATTCTCTCTTTCACTTTCTTCCATCGGGAAAAAGATACAAAAGTCTGAGGTCACGTACCAACCAACTCAAGAATACTTCATAGCTAGGGTGTAGCGAAAGATCAACTTAATGCGAAAAACGTTTGATGGCAGCAGGGAAGAAGCTATTCTACACTACATTCTGTACTTTCTCGTTTTCTTCTAAGAACATAAGAACATAAGAAATAGGAGCAGGAGTAGGCCATCTAGCCCCTCGAGCCTGCCCCACCATTCAATAAGATCATGGCTGATCTGTCGTGGCTCAGTTCCACATTCCTGCCCTCTCCCCATAACCCTTAATCCCCTTGCCTATCAAAAACCTATCAACCCGCGTCTTAAAAATACTGAGCGAGGCAGCCTCCACCACTTCGACGGGCAGAGAATTCCAGAGATTCACCACCCTTTGAGTGAAGAAGTTCCTCCTCAACTCCGTTCTAAACCGCCTCCCCTTTATCTTGAGGCTGTGCCCCCTAGTCCTACTGTCTTTTTTGAGCGGGAAGAGCCTCTCCACCTCTATCCTATCCATCCCATTCAACATCTTATACATCTCAATGAGATCTCTCCTCATTCTTCTAAACTCTAACGAGTACAAGCCTAGTTTATTCAGCCTCTCCTCATAGTTCAACCCCCTCAACTCTGGAATCAGCCTAGTAAACCTCCTCTGCACTCCCTCCAAGGCCAAAATATCCTTGCGTAAGTGCGGCAACCAAAACTGCACACAGTACTCCAGCTGCAGCCTCACCAGTGCCCTATACAGCTGCAGCAAGACCTCCCTACTTTTATATTCAATCCCCCTCGCTGTGAAGGCCAGGATCCCATTCGCCTTCCTGACCACCTGCTGCACCTGCAGGCTGGGTTTTTGCGACTCATGCACAAGGACCCCGAGGTCCCTCTGTACCGTCGCATGCTGCAGTTTTTCGCCACTTAAGTAATAGCCCTTCCTACCATCATTCCTACCAAAGTGGACAACTTCACATTTGCCAACATTAAATTCCATTTGCCAGTTCCTGGCCCATTCGCCCAGCCTATCTAGATCCTTCTGCAGACTCTCCACACCCTCCGCACAATTTGCCGTTCCACTAATCTTGGTGTCATCAGCAAATTTCGACACCATACACTCAGTTCCCTCCTCCAGATCATCTATATAAATGGCAAATAGCTGAGGCCCCAGCGCCGACTCCTGGGGCACTTCACTAGTCACCAACCGCCAATCCGAATAGCACCCATTGACCCCCACTCTCTGCCTCCTATTTGACAGCCAATCCCCTATCCACGCTAACACCCTACCCCCAACTCCATGCCCCCTGACCTTCTGTAATAACCTCTTGTGAGGCACCTTGTCAAACGCCTTCTGAAAATCAAGAAACACCACATCCACTGGCTCTCCTCTATCCACCGCCCTAGACACATCCTCATAGAACTCCAATAAATTCATCAGACACGACTTCCCCTTAACGAAACCATGCTGCGTCTGCTCTACCAAACAATTCTCCTCAAGATGCCTCACTATTTTCTCCTTGATCACGGATTCTAACATTTTTCCTACAACAGACGTTAAACTAACCGGCCTATAATTCCCCACCTTTTGCCTGCCACCCTTCTTAAACAATGGCGTAACATTAGCCATTTTCCAATTTTCCGGCACTTCCCCGGAATCCAGCGACGTTTGGAAAATAATCACCAAGGCATCCACTATCACCTCTGCCATTTCTTTCAGAACCCTTGGATGCATTCCATCGGGTCCTGGGGACTTGTCCACAATCAGTCCCTCCAGTCTGTCGAGCACCGCCTCTCTAGTAACAATAATATCATTCTCTATGAATGGTATGCTTTGTCTGCATAGCGCACAAGAAACAATACTTTTCACTGTATGTTAATATATGTGACAATAATAAATCAAATCAAATGTAAAAAAATCAAATCAAATATTCTTGATCAGCACAGGAAAACTCCACAACTGGAACAGAAATTTAAACATCCAGACAAACCTCCGAAGTGCTTAAAATAGCAATGGATTCCAAATTCGCAATGGCAGGCCAACTGTGGCACAAGATTCTGAATTGAAACCAGATTAGACAATAAGTCGGAAGCTGAACATGTCAATTCATATTGTACTCTATTGGTACAATTGTTGATGATGTGATAGCAAGACGAGACAATGAGACATCAGACAAATTTGAAGAAGTTGTTAAAACTTTTGATAATTATCCTGTTTAATGGAGTAACAAGCCATGTTTAACAAAAATGTCCATAAATCTCAAACTTAATAGGCTAAATGGCCTACTTCTGACCTCCATTTTATGATCTAAACCTGGTGAACACATTGGTATTTTTATCAACAACCTGTATTGACTAGCTGATGTTTGAAAAGATGATGATCTTAAATCTGAACTGATAGCAGACCTCATCATTGATGAGGTAACTGATAACATTCTTTTTGACCGACATAAACCAAAGAACATTGAATTTCAGGGAAACCTATACAGTTAATCAGACAATCAGACTCAACAATTACCAATTACAATTAGTCAGCAAAATAGAACTGTAATATGCGGGAAGAACAAACCATGGTCAGCAAACCCCCAATAACGATATAGTTTATTAAACAATAGACTGCCAAAGACACTGTGGGGTAAGAAAAACCTTATTGAACAAAAGCTAAAGATGCCAGTAATCCATGCCAGTGCTGAGGTGGCTAAAACCCCCACAGGCCCGGACAGTGTCCTGTAAGCATTGCAGAATACTTTCATTTTAACATGTTGGGATACTTTGAAAGATATGCAGAAGTAAAACCTCCAGAGGCTAATGAGAGAATCTTCGCATACAAGATCATCAATGAAATGGAGGAGTCTCACCAGAAAGACATACAACAATATTTCTGAGTCAAGAGCACAGATCCAAAACACACTTTCTGGAATGTGGACATTTGTGTCAATGGATACATCACTAATTTCAGATACAGAAACAAGTGCAATAGCCTTTTCCATACATTGACGAATGACTGAGGACAACTGGAACCCAGTTATGTGGTCCAGGAGGAATCACACTACAGGAAATAGGCACCTTGCAAACGATGCTCAATGCAAAATGATACTGGAAACATTATGAGCAGGTTTTTTCTCTCCCTCCATGGCAGTGGGAGACAGCATGCTACTCGCTGACGATGGGATCTTATAGTCTTCCCGATGTCAATAGGGTTTCCCACTAAACACAGCCCTTGTAGCCAGGAAACCCACAGCAGGGTACAGCACTGACAGGACTGAAAGATCCCACCAAAGCAAGATTTTGGCGTTTGTTAATCAAAATCAGGAATTGTCTCTTCTCAGCTGAACCACCTGTGGTGCTCTCAAATTCATCAAAAGAGTAGAAGACATCAGTGAACTGACAATCATTGATCATACCAAATCAGGACCCCTCAAACTGGCAAATTATCTGATGACCTCGATCGAAACTTCAGTGCTGATTTTTCAACACTCTTCACTGAGACTGATAATCCTTCCTTTTTCAAGAACGTGTCCGGGGCAGAGAATAAGCTTGTTCGTATTGAAGTGATAATGAACCAATTAGACCCACGATTTCTTGAGTGCGAACATGTTCGTTCATCATTCTTGTTTGAATACCAGATCAGAAACCTCAAGGTATATTGTGAAACCAACTAGATCCCGACAATTTGTCTAGTTTTGCATTAGTGTGAGGATAAGATGTTTCACTCCCAGTATGATTCTGCTGACAAACTAGGAGGTTTTTATCAAAACAAACTTTATTTAATAATACAGTTTAATTATAACAAGTGAATTAGCTTAACTTTTAACTATTGAACAATATTTAAACATGACAAGGCATAATTCCTAACTGCTAACCTATCACTATGAGATCCGATCAAGCAATATTTCTCCTGTTTAAAATTAGTTAGAAAAACACAGGCATACTTGCTTTGACTTAGGTTACCAGGATTGGAGCTTTTGGAAAACCAGAGAGAGAGACAGAGAGACACAGCTTTCTTCTAGCAGCCCAGGCAGCAATTGCTTGTATTGTAAAATGAAAATGAAAGTTGGTTTTGCTGCAAGCTTAGTGCCTTCCATTAAACACATGACTCTGTCCATTCAATCAACCTAATCAAAACTCACATGACTCTGCATACCTCGTCTAAAATCCCAGGAGAACCTAAGTAGACAAAAGGTCCATTAACTCTGTAAAGTAACACAGCCCTGGTTAAAGTTGATTTATTAGTCACAAGTAAGGCTTACATTAACGCTGCAATGAAGTTACTGTGAAATTCCCTCACTGCCACATTCTTGCGCCTGTTTGGGTCAATGCACCTAACCAAAACATCTTTCAGACTGTGGGAGGAAACCAGGGCACCTGAAGGAAACCCACACAGACATGGGGAGGACATGCAAACTCCACACAGACAGTAAGCCAAGGCCAGGAATTGAATCCGGGTCCCTGGTGCTGTGAGGCAGCAGTGCTAATCACTGTCCCACCATCCCCCCCAATATTAGCTTGCATTCTTAGCACTTGCTGCATTTTAGCAGACAAACTGACTCTTCTAACAAAACACTTCCTCTTAAAGCAACCGCACAAAGGAGAGCTAGTGGATATGATTTATTTGGATTTCCAGAAAGCCTTTGACAAGGTGCCTTGCAGAAGGCTGCTAAATAAGCTAAGAGCCAATGGTGTTAGATGCAAGGTACTGGTATGGATAGAAGGTCAATCTGCTGACAGACAGAAGGTAGAGAGTGGGGATAAGGGGGTCCTTTTCAGGATGGCAACTGGTGACTAGTGGTGATCCACGTGGGTCAGTGTTGGACCACAACTTTTCGCTATATACATTAATGGTCTGGAAGATGGAACTGAGGGCATGGTTGCTAAATTTGTGGATGATACAAAGATATGTAAAGAGGAACAGGTAGTATTGAGGAAATGGGGAGGCTGCAGAATGACTTGGACAGGCTAGGAGAGTGGGCGAAGAAGTGGCAGATGGAATACAATATGGCAAAAAAGGGGGTTATGCACTTTGGTAGGAAGAATAGAGGCATAGACTATTTTCTACTTGGGGAAAAGCTTTTGATATCTGAAGCACAAAGGGTCTTAGGAATCCTGGTTCAGGATTCTTTTAAGGTTAACATACAGGTTCAATTGACAGTTAGGAAGGCAAATTCGATGTTAGTGTTCATTTCTAGATGGCTAGAATACAAGAATAGGGATGTACTGCTGAGGCTGTATAAGACTCTGATTAGATCTGGTGTGGAATATTGTGAGTAGTTTTGTGCTCTAAGGAAGGACATGCTGACCTTGGAGAGAGTCCAGAGAAGGTTCACAAGATTGATACCAGGAATGAATGGTTTGTCATATAAGGAACAGTTGAAGTGCCTGGGCCTATACTTGAAGGAGCTTAGAAGGATGAGGGGGGATCTAATTGAAACTTACAGAACACTGAGAGGCCTAGATAGAGTGGGCATGGAGAGGATGTTTCTACTATTGACAGAGACTAGAACTTGAGGGCACAACCTCAGAGTGAAGGGATGCTCTTTTAAAACTGAAATGAGGAATTTCTTCAGTCAGAGAGTGGGACTCTGCCACAGAGGTTGTGGAGGCCAGGTCATTGAATGCCTTTGAGACAGTGTTAGATAGGTTCTTGATCAATAAGGGGATCAAGGGTTACAGGGAGAAGGCAGGAGAATGGAGATGAGAATCATATCAGGCATGTTTGAATAGCAGTCAGACTTGATGGGCTGAATAGCCTAATTCTGCTCGTATCTCTTATGGTCTTATGGTCTAATGCTTACTGTCTTGATTGTGATTATGTATTCAAGTAATAGTTTAATCCTTACAGGTGCACCATCTAATGCATCAACATCCTTTTTATCCATACCCCACATCCATTCACCCGTAAGACCATAAACCATAACTCACCCAGAGTGTGTTTGCCAATTTATGCTGACAATAGCTCATAATTGCTTAACCAGCAATTACATTTTACATTTCCTTAGCATCTTTAATAGTAAAAAGCACTCCAAGGTCCAGGACATGTTAAAAAAAAAGTAGATACCAGAAGCGTTGACAAGAAAGCATAAACCATATATAAAATTAAGATGGGGACAAAGAGAAATTTATTCTCCCAGACAATCATTTGTCTTTCGAATCCTCTACCCCAGAAAGCAGCTAAGGCTCAGTCATTGAATTTAGTCAAGGGTGAGTTAGGCAGATTTTTGATCCACAAAGAATTCAAGTGTTATGATGGGGGATAGGCAGGAAAGTGGAGTTAACACCACAATCAGATCTTATTGAATGGCGAAGTCAGAAAGGCCAGCTCCTGCTCCTTTTTCTTATGATCTTAAAGAGGTGGATTTTTATGAGAGGATTCAAATATCATGGATAGGCATGTGTACAGCGACTTCAAAACCCAGTTCCTATACATAAAAGAATAATTTGTTCATTAGAACATAAGGAATAGCAGCAAATGTAGGCCATTTGGCCCCTCAAGCATGATTTGCCATTCACTAAGATCGTGATTGATCTTACACCCACCTTTTTGGCTGATTCCTATATTCCTTGACTCTCTTAATCCAAAAATCTACCAATCACAATTATGAATATATACAACAACTCTGGGTATTGTTTTCAGACCAGGATCAGCATTTTAGGACTCAGGTGAAGCAATATTTTCACTCAGATTTCTTCTGGTTCTTCGGGATTCTCTGTCCAGAGAATTTGACAAGATACCGCATGGTAGGTTGTTGTATAAGGTTAAATCTTACAGGATCCAGGGTGAGGTAGCTAAATGGATACAAAATTGGCTTGACGACAGAAGCCAGAGGGTGGTTGTAGAGGGTTGCTTTTCAAACTGGAGACCTGTGACCAGTGGTGTATCTCAGGAATCAGTGCTGGTCCCACTGTTATTTGTCATTTATATTAATGATTTGGATGAGAATGTATGAGGCATCGTTAGTAAGTTTGCAGATGACACCAAGATTGGTGGCATAGTGGACAGTGAAGAAAGTTATCTTGGATTGCAGTTGGGTGCCAGTAAGTTGGGCTGCTTTTTTGTTGATGGTGTTCAGCTTTGTGAATTGGAGCTGCACTCATCCAGGCAATTGGAAAGTATTCCATCTCACTTCTCATTCATGCCTTGTACACAATGGACAGAATTTGGGAAGTCGGAAAGAATGTTATGCGTGGCAGAATTCTCAGCCTCTTACCTGCTCTGGTAGCCACACCATTTATACTGCGAGTCCAATTAAGTTTCTGGCCAATGAAAGCACACATGATATTGATAAAGTTTATTTATTAGTCACAAGTAGGCTTACATTAACACTGCAATGAAGTTACTGTGAAAATCCCTGAGTGGAGGATTCAGTGATGGAAATACTATTAAATGTCAAAGGGAGATGGTTGGATTCTCTCTTGTTGGACAATAGCCCTTGTGTGGTGTAATTATTCTTTGCCATTTGTCAGTCCAAGTATTGATACTGTCTAGGACTTATTTTATTTGGGACATGGACTTCTATCCCAGGAATCATGAATGGTAGTGAACATTGCACAGTCATCAGCAATCATAACTGCTTTTTGTATTTATGATGGAGGGAGCATTACTGATGAAGCAGCCAAAGTGGTTGGGCCTGGGACACTACCCAGGAATCCCTGCAGTGATGTTCTAGAACTGAGATGATTGACCTGCAAGCACCAGAACCATCCTCCTTTGTGCCAGATATCCCTCCAACCAGCGGAGGCTTTTCCCCTGATTGCCATTGACTTCAGTTTTGCTGGAGCTCATTGGTGTCAAAGGGTATTACTGCCCGGCAGCCATTTGGATCCTGGATTATGTCCCCCACCAACATTTTAATGTAACAATTCGTCCCATGCAATGATTGCAATGAACCTCTTCATACAGAGCATTGACTGCATGGTATACTGAGCACCAAGGTCATTGTCTCCAGCTTTTGATGAATGAAAGAGCTTGTATTTATATATAGCACCTGAACACATTCTCAGCATGTGAACCACTTTACAACGTTTGAATTCCAATGAGTGTTATTTTGTGGGCAAGTACAGCAGCCAATGCAATTCACAGAGACCAAGGTCCCACGAACAGCAAATGAATGAATGGTGACATGATCTGCTTTTGGCAAGGTTGTTTGAGCAAGGAAAGATCATCAGCCTACCAGATGAACTTGCTGCCCCTGTCAAAGAGTGCTGTGGGATCATTTTCATTCGCCTAAACAAGCATGCAGGGATTTGACTTTAAATAATTCACTCGGAAGGAAGAAAGCCCTGCTGAAAATTCAGTAATATCACTGAGTCTGAAAAAATACCCCAGCAATCAGATCAAATGACATTGTGACTTAAAAGCTCCTTGTAAATCCACACTCACTGGTATAACGATATATAAACCAGATGTTCCGACTGCTGTGGTTGTTACACCCTGCAGCTCCTTACATTGAAACTGATCAACTTGGCTGACTATCAGATTGTCAATCAAAAGGGTTTCATTCCAGACCTTTGGTGTGAAATTACAAATAGATTGTTTCTTTTATTTCATTGAGTGTGTTTGAACATGACTTTACAATATTACACCTCTCCACCCACTGCCAGCATATTCGTAATATTCTACAATTCAATCGCTTTCTCTTTCTGTGCTGGCTTATTGTGTATAAAAGCTGAAGAAACCCACACAAAACCACAGGGCGTAACTTCTGGACTTCCCAGTTTTGGATATTGGAGCTACCCCAAAGATTCGCTGGAGAATCCCTCGGAATTTCCCAGGTAAGTGTTTATTAGGCAATTACCCAGAAGCACTAACTTCCGCTGGACAATTGTGATGCGCTGTGAACCGTCCACAAAATGTGATTTAAATTGCTAACTTTGGACAGTTCTGCCAGGGTTACACTAAATAGTTACTCCAAAAAAATTAAAACTTCTTCTAACTTCTGGGCAAATATTTCAAACACTCAGACTGATCTCTGCACAAGGCTCCCACCTGGAACCCCCAGGAGCAACCCCCACTCTGAATAATCACATCCCCCCACAGTATTCCCCACAACCCCCGACCCCCATGGGATTTCTCACACACCCGATCCTCAACCACAAGGGACTACCCATGCCCCACACCCCCCCAACCTGTGGGCCCGACTCTTATCCTCAACTGACCCAAACCCTCCCTTCCCCATCCGACTGGACCATCTGGATCTGACCCAATTCCCCCAACATTTAATTAGGCAGGAGGATGCCAAGTGGGGACACCATTGCCTCTGGGGGAGGATTGGCATATTGTTAGAATTAGAAAAAGGTTGAGGTTTACAATGAGAGTGTATGTTTTGATTTTTGAATTGATTTGATTTTTGAATTGATTTGATTTGTTTTGATTTATTATTGTCACATGTATTAACATACAATGAAAAGTATTGTTTCTTGCACACTATACAGACGAAGTATAGCGTTCATAGAGAAGGAAAGGAGAGTGCAAAATGTGGTGTTACAGTCATAGCTAGAGTGTAGGGAAAGATCAACTTAATGCAAGGTAGGTCCATTCAAAAGTCTGACAACAGCAGGGAAGAAGCTGTTCTTGAGTTGGTTGGTATGTGATCTCAGACTTTTGTATCTTTTTCCTGAAGGAGGAAGGTGAAAGAGAGAACGTCCGGGGTGCATGAGGTCTTTGATTATGCTGGCTGCTTTGCCGAGGCAGCGGGAAGTGTAGACAGAGTCAATGGATGGGAGGTTGGTTTGCCTGATGGATTGGGCTAATTTCACGACCTTTTGTAGTTCCTTACATTTTTGGGCAGAGCAAGAGCCACACAAGCTGTGATACAACCAGAAAGAATGCTTTCTATGGTGCATCTGTAAACGTTGGTGAGGGTTGTAGCTGACATGCCAAATTCCCTTGGTCTTCTGAGAAAATAGAGGCATTAGTGGACTTCTTTAACTATAGTGTCGGCACGGGGGGACCAGGGCAGATTGTTGGTGACCTGGACACCTAAAAACCTTAGCTTTTGACCCCTTCTAGTTTGTCCCCATTGATGTAGACAGGAGCATGTTCTCCTTTTTGCTCCCTGAAGTCGATGACAATCTCCTTTGTTTTATTGACATTGAGAGAGAGATCATTGTTGCTGCACCAGTTCACCAGATTCTCTATTTCATTCCTGTACTCTGTCTCATCATTATTTGAGATCCGACCCACTACAGCAATGTTGTCAACAAACTTGAAAATCGAATTGGAGGGGAATTTGGCCACCCAATCATAGGTGTATAAGGATTATAATAGGGGGCTGAGAACACAGTCTTGTGGGGCACCATTGCTGAAGATGATCGTGGAGGGGGTATTGTTGCCTGTCCTCACTGATAGTGGTCTGTGAGTTAGGAAGTTCAGGATTCCAACACAGAGGGAGTGCCGAGGCTCAGATTACAGAGTTTGGAGATGAGTTTCATGGGAATAATGGTGTTGAAGGCTGAGCTGTAGTCAACAAATAGGAGTGTGACATCGGTGTCCTTGTTACCTAGATGTTCCAGGTCTGAGTGCGGGGCCAGGGAGATGGCATCTGCTATGGACCTATTGTGGCAGTAGGCAAATTGTAGTGGATCCAGGCAGTCCGGGAGGTTGGAATTGATTCGTACCATGACTAGCCTTTCAAAGCACTTCATAATGATGGATGTCAGAGCCACCAGCCGATATCATTAAGGCACACTGCTTGGTTTTTCTTAGGTACCAGGATGATGGTCATCTTCCTGACCCAGATAGGGACTTCAGATTGTTGTAAAGAGAGGTTGAAGATGTCTGTGAATACCCACTGGTTGATCTGAGGAGAATCTGAATGCTCGTCTGGTTACACAATCCAGGCCAGTCGCTTTCTGTGGGTTGACCTTCGAGAAAGCTGCTCCAACATCTGCAATGTTCACCTCAGATCAGGTTCATCTCGGGCTTCCAGCGTGGAGGGCATGGTCTCGCTGACCTCTTGCTCAGAAGAGGTATAGAGTGCATTGAGCTCATCAGTGAGGAGTGCATTGGAGCCGGTGATTTTACATGCCTTCATTGTGTAGCGTGTTATGTCTTGCAGACCTTGCCATAGTCGGTGGGGGTCAGATTAGCTAGTCTGAGACTCTAGCTTGGTCCGGCACTATCTTTTGGCCTCTTTGATGGATCTCCTTAGATCGTATCTGGCTTTCTTGTATAGGTCAGTGTCACCTGACTTGAACACCTCAGACCCGGACTTCAGCAAGCAGTGATATCCCTGTTCATCCATGGTTTCCGGTTGGAGAGCACACAGATTTGCTTCTTTAGCACACAGACTTCTATACACTTACTAATGAAGTCAGTTCCTGTAGTAGTGTACTCATTCAGGCAGAATTTTTAAAAATTGACCAGTCCACAGACTCCAAGCAGCCTCACAGGAGATCATCTCATTCCTAAGACCAACATTGCATGACTTTCTTTGATGGATTCTCCCACTTCAGTTTTTGCCTGTAAGCCAGGAACAGGAGTACAGTCTTGTGGTCTGATTTGCCTAGCTGTGGGGGTGGGGGGGATAGAGCGGTAGGCATGTTTGATGTCTTATGTTGTCTATCTGATACGCTGCAGGAAAGGATGTTCTGAGGCATGGTACATTGGCGAGACCATGCAAACGCTACGACAACAGATGAATGAACACCAGTTGACAATCACTAGGCAGGAATGTTCTCTTCCTGTCGGGGAACACTTCAGCAGTCAAGGCATTCGGCCTCTGATCTTCGGATAAGTGTTCTCCAAGGCAGTCTTCACAACACATGACAATGCAGAATCACCGAGCAGAAACTGATAGTCAAGTTCCGCGCACATGAGGTTAGCCTCAACTGGGATCTTGGGTTCATGTCACACTATCTGTAACCCCCATGATTTGCCTGGGCTGGCAAAATCTCATTAACTGTCCTGGCTTGAGACAATTCACACCTCTTTAACCTGTACTTAACCCTCTCTCCTCTTGTATTGTCTGTACCTGTAAAGACTTGATTACCTACAAAGACTCACATTCCAACCATTAGTTTGTAAATTGAGTGTGTGTCTATGTATGCCCTGTTTGTGAACACAACACTTCACTTGCCTGAAGAAGGAGCAACGCTCCGAAAGTTCGTGCTACCAAATAAACCTGTTGGACTTTAACCTGGTGTGTGAGACTTCTTACTGTGATATTTGTATAGCAGTGGTCTAGGATGTTTGGGCCTCTGGTAGAACAGGAGACATGTTGGTGGTAACTTGGTAGTACGCTCTTGAACTTTACCCTGGGCACGATTAACAAGGCCTCGGAACGTTTTGTCTCAAGGCTATTCGTAGTGGTGTATATTTCATCCAGCATGATCTTCATGTCCACCTGGGGTGGGATGTAAACTGTGTGAGTGCTGAGATGCAGTGATATAATCTCAGGTTTTGGTAAATGTTTCTTCCTCGCATGACCGTAGATCCTCCCTATCCCTGTACTTTCTGAAAAAGTCTTTAATTTCTTCCAGTTCTGATGCAAGTTTTACAATCTGCAACATTTTCTCTCCCCTCATTCACTACCTGACTTGCTGAGTACTTCCAGTATTTTATGCTCTTTGAAAACAAAGAACTGCATTTAATTTGGATGATTTGGTTCTCCTTGACAGATCCAGTAGCAGGCATTCTTGCTGCAAGCAAAATGCAGCCAATTGATCACACAGCAGCTAGCCAATGAATAACCTAGAGGTGTGGGGCCCATCCAATAGGGGTAGACCACAAGACACTGATCTCAGTGTCACTTGACTGAAAGGTAGGTGCTGGCACCATCTTTAAAAGGCTGCCATCCCTGCATGCAGTGCAGTCTTGTTTACCAGGATTGCCACTGCTTTGAAGACCTCTGTGGACACATTCTCAACATACTGTGTCTACAATGAAGAACCCTAAATCCCATGTGGCTCAGCTGAAGGCCCAAAGAGTGGACCAGGAGGCTACTACCAACATTCCAGAGGGAAGGGAAAACACTGGATTGCCCCATGGTTTAGCAGTCCCTCCCTCCCAGGGAAAAGGTAGCAGTTTATTTTCTCAAGGGACAGCAAGCAGACACACTCCCACCTGACCAAGCATGCCTCGATAGAAACAACAGTGGAGTTCATGAGCTGTGGGATTAGTCCCAGTCCTAGAAATGCTGGGCAAATTTCTTCCTCTGCTCCACTGGGATGAGTCCCACATACTGTGGAGGTGGCAAATGGCAATGTGGATGGAGGGCTACATGGGAAAGGAGTGGCTAACCAGGCACTGGCAGTAGGGATCATCAGAACTAGCATGCATCTGGACAACAGCTTTATCTTTGCTTTCCCGCTTCCTTTCTTTCTTTTACCTTGGAAAACGGCTAATGTTACGCCGTTGTTTAAGAAGGGTGCCAGGCAAAAGGCGGGGAATTACAGGCCGGTTAGTTTAATGTCTGTGGTAGGTAAAATGTTAGAATCCGTCATTAAGGAGGAAATTGCGAGGCATCTTGAAGGGAATTGCTTGATAGGGCAGACGCAACACGGTTTCATTAAAGGGAAGTCGTGTCTGACAAATTTACTGGAGTTCTATGAGGATGTGTCTAGGGCGGTGGATAGAGGAGAGCCGGTGGATGTGGTCTTTCTAGATTTTCAGAAGGCGTTTGATAAGGTACCTCACAAGAGGTTACTGCAGAAGGTCAGAGGACATGGAGTTGGGGGTAGGGTGTTAGCGTGGATAGAGGATTGGTTGTCAAATAGGAGGCAGAGAGTGGGGGTCAATGGGTGCTATTCGGATTGGCGGTTGGTGACTAGTGGGGTGCCCCAGGGGTCGGTGCTGGGGCCTCAGCTATTTACCATTTATATAGATGATCTGGAGGAGGGAACCGAGTGTAGGGTGTCGAAATTTGCTGATGACACCAAGATTGGGGGAAAGGCAAATTGTGCGGAGGGTGTGGAGAGTCTGCAGAAGGATCTAGATAGGCTGGGCGAATGGGCCAGGAAATGGCAAATGGAATTTAATGTTGGCAAGTGTGAGGTGGTCCACTTTGGTAGGAAGAATGGTAGGAAGGACTATTACTTACGTGGCGAAAAACTGCAGCAGGCGACGGTGCAGAGGGACCTCGGGGTCCTTGTGCATGAGTCGCAAAAACCCAGCCTGCAGGTGCAGCAGGTGGTCAGGAAGGCGAATGGGATGCTGGCCTTCATAGCGAGGGGGATTGAATATAAAAGTAGGGAGGTCTTGCTGCAGCTGTATAGGGCATTGGTGAGGCCGCAGCTGGAGTACTGTGTGCAGTTTTGGGCGCCGCACCTGCGCAAGGATATTTTGGCCTTGGAGGGAGTGCAGAGGAGGTTTACTAGGCTGATACCGGAGTTGAGGGGGTTGAGCTATGAGGAGAGGCTGAATAAACTAGGCTTGTACTCGTTAGAGTTTAGAAGAATGAGGGGAGATCTCATTGAGACGTATAAGATGATGAATGGGATGGATAGGATAGAGGTGGAAAGACTCTTCCCGCTCAAAAAAGACAGTAGGACTAGGGGGCACAGCCTCAAGATAAAGGGGGGGCGGTTCAGAACGGAGTTGAGGAGGAACTTCTTCACTCAAAGGGTGGTGAATCTCTGGAATTCTCTGCCCGTTGAAGTGGTGGAGGCTGCCTCGCTAAATATTTTTAAGAAGCGGGTTGATGGGTTTTTGATAAGAGAGGGGATTAAGGGTTATGGGGAGAGGGTGGGAAAGTGGAACTGAGCCACGACAGATCAGCCATGATCTTATTGAATGGCGGGGCAGGCTCGAAGGGCCAGATGGCCTACTCCTGCTCCTATTTCTTATGTTCTTATGTTCTTATGTTCTCCTCCATGTGCCTTGAGATTAGATGTATATAGGAAACATTTGGGGCTTCCACCATGGGCCAGAAAGCTGCTGGCAGTATATGCGATGCGCTGGTCTTTGTGTGGAGCCTCACACCATTCCTCCTTCTGCCTGCAGGAGTAATGGCCATGAGTAGCATGGAGAGAGGCAAAACTTGTGCTACTGCCTATTACAGTGGAGAGTGGACCACAGTAGAGGGGGCAGTCCATAAACTGGCTGGAGTAGAGAATGGCCAGGTAATCACAGATAGCAAAACTGGAGTTGTAAGAAAACAAAATAACGATCTCACAAGTCAACCCATCAACAAGTGGAGAGACAAGACAGTGGACATGGACGGGAGGAGGAGAAGTGAAGTCCTAACCCCATCATGGTGTTCTTTTGTGCAGTCTCAGCAGTACACAACTGTGACTGTGTCAAGACTGGAGGCCTCCAGTCAGCCTCTAAGGAGAAGGAGGAATGACCTTCAGAAGTTGTAACATCACATTTTTCTCCTGCAACCTCAGCCCTGAGGATATTCTCACTGTGCATTCAAGAATAGATTAAAGGTCTAAGCTGCATCCTAGCTTAGACCTTTGAAATTGTTGGCAGTTGAAGACAGGGCACGGGAGAATAAACATCCCTTAACTCTGCCAGCAGAAGCTGGACAGTACAAGGAAGCTGCAAAGAGACAGGGTTCCCAAAGAACCAGATACAGTCAAGGTAACTAGGCTCTTCAGACAGAAGACTAAAGTTAAGACAATAGAGACCAAGATGTGTTCTGAGGAGAACTCAAAGGGAGAAACTGACAAAGTGTTGTGAATAAGAGAGTAAGAGAGATAGCTGAGGTAACCAGAGCTAATTTGGGAAAGCAGACTTCAGAAGTAAATCAAAACTTTGTTGCCATTTTAATAAAGTATGAGAATTGCAAATTAAACCAATTGTGAACAGTTTATACAGCAGTCATGTTAGGGTACCAGAGCATGAAACCTGACCAGACCCAACAGTTGTTTCTATTTTGGCATTACTGTGAGCGTAAGATATTTCACTCCAGGTGTGATTCTATTAACACACTAGGAAGTTTTTATCAAAACATGAGGTGGAGATGTTTGTGTTGGACTGGGATGGGCACAATAAGAAGTCTCATAATACCAGGTGAGTGAAGATAGGTTTACAAACATGGCATATATAGACAAAGGCACAATTGCAAGATAATTACAGATTGCAATGTGAAGAATAGATAGTTAGCAGGATTTTACAAACCCAGGCAGTATGGTGGAGGTTCCACTACATGTATTAACTATCCTGGCTTGAGACAATTCGCACCTCTTTAACCTGTGATTATCCCTCTCTCCATACACAAACTGTTTGTACCTGTAAAGACTTGATTACCTGTAAAGACTCACATTCCAACCATTCTTCACATTCCAATCTGTAATTATCTTGCTATTGTGTCTTGGCCCATATATGCCGTGTTTATAAACCTACATCCACTTAACTGACGAACGAGCAGTGCTCTGAAAGCTCCTGATTCCAAATCAATCTGTTGGACTTTAACCTGCTGTTGGGAGACTTCTTCCTTTATCAAAACAAACTTTATTTCAACAATACAGTTTAACTATAATGAATCTATTAGCTTAACTTTTACCAATTGAAATAATTAAACATCACAAGATAAATTCTCTATTAGTTCCAATTCAAGCAATATCCCTCTTGTAGACTTAAACTCCTCTTCAAAGTCAGTTCATAGAACATAGAACTTTACAGCGCAGTACAGGCCCTTCGGCCCTCGATGTTGCACCGACCAGTGGAACCAATCTAATGACCCTCTAACCTAAACTATTCCAATGTTATCCATATGCCTATCCACTGACCATTTGAATGCCCTTAAAGTTGGCAAGTCCACAACTGCTGCAGGCAGGGCATTCCACGACCTCACCACCATCTGAGTGAAGAACCTACCTCTGACATCCGTCCTATAATTACCACCCCTTAATTTAAAGCTATGTCCCCTTGTGTTAGCCATCACCGTCCGAGGTATAAGGCTCTCACTGTCCACCCTATCCAATCCTTTGATCATCTTGTATGCCTCAATCAGGTCACCTCGTAACCTTCTTCTCTCCAATGAAAATAACCTCAAGTCCCTCAGCCTTTCCTCATAAGACCTTCCCACCATACCAGGCAACATCCTGGTAAACCTCCTCTGCACCCTTTCCAATGCCTCCACCTCTTTCTTATAATGTGGTGACCAGAACAGCACGCAATACTCCAAGTGCGGCCACTCCAGATTCACAACACGTAATCTTGCATGCTTGATCTTGTGCTGCCAGGGGCCTTCTGGAGAAAAAGTCAGAAAGAGACCTATTTCTCCTTGCAGATGCTAAACAATAGCCTCCAGAGTGAGAGAAACATAAGAACATAAGAAATAGGAGCAGGAGTAGGCCATCTAGCCCTTCGAGCCTGCCCCACCATTCAATAAGATCATGGCTGATCTGAAGTGGCTCAGTTCCACTTTCCCGCTTTCTCCCCAGAACCCTTAATTTCCTTGCCTACCAAAAACCTATCTACCCGTGTCTTAAATATATTTAGCGAGGTAGCCTCCACCACATCAACGGGCAGAGAATTCCAGAGATTCACCACCCTTTGAGTGAAGAAGTTCCTCAACTCCATTCTAAACTGCCTCCCCGCTTATCTTGAGGCTGTGCCCTCTAGTCCTGCTGTCCTTTGAGCGGGAAGAATCTCTCTACCTCTACCCTATCCATCCCCTTCATTATCTTATACGTCTCTATAAGATCCCCCCTCATCCTTCTAAACTCCAACGAGTACAAACCCAGTCTATTCAGCCTCTCTTCATAGTCCAACCCCCTCATCTCCAGTATCAGTCTAGTGAACCTCCTCTGCACTCCCTCCAAGGCCAAAATATCCTTGCGCTTCTTTCTTCTTTCAGAACTCAGCAGTAACTGCCTGCTTTTCCTTGTAAGCTTAGCTCCTTACCTTAAATGACTGCCTCTGTCAATCAACCTAATTCAAACCCTACTCTGAAACCCCAGGGGAAAAAACAAACAAAAATGCATTAACTCAGATTTAAACAAACACATTCCTAGCTAAATTAAATTATTAGCCTGCATTCTCAACACGTGAGCTGCTGTTTTGCAGACAAACCGGCACTATGTAAACACACATACCCTCACAAGAAACATGGTATAAATACATTTCTTAAAGGCACCGTATCATCACAGTCAAGACAAAGAAATCCTGAAGGGGGAAGTGTAAAACCTGGATACTAGATTCATTCAGCGGAGCAGAAGTTTTGCTTGAAAGAGTAATTTGGAAAACCTGGGGTTGATTTTGGAATGAAAATTGCTGATGGAAAGCACTATTGCAGAAGAAGATTTTAAAGTCTTTGTTTGGGGGACTGGAATTTGGAATTCTCATGTGAAGATCATTTGGGGGACTCTGAGGAGAAATCCCCTGATGCTAACTTGGGTTCAGAGCAGAGTATGTGTTTTGACAAAGCTAGTCTGAGTATTTAAATGGACTTAGTGTTACTGAGACAATGGTATCTTAAGATATGCTTTGTATTCCATGTTAGCCTTAAAATCTGTGCATATTTGTGAAGCTAAGTGGGAGTAAAGGAGTATTGTATCATAATCCAACTTTTTATGATTAATAAATGTTTTTCCTTGTTGTTAAATCTAATTCATGGTCCTTTGATGCTGTTTGCGAAAGTAAAAGTTGCAACCTTTTGAGCCAGGAGTCCATTCTGGAATCTTCCCATCCAGTAATAACATCTACTGGGATTGTAACTGTGACAGACCCTTATACTGCTATTGTGATACCTTTTGTGCACATAAATATCATTTCCAGAGTTGAATTATCTATTTTTTTCTGCTGCACATTACGTTGAGTGTATGTCTGATACTGCAGATGTGATTAGAGATGTCAGCGTTGGACTGGGGTAAACACAGTAAGAAGTCTCACAACACCAGGTTTAAGTCCAACCAGTTTATTTGATAGTAATAGTAAACTAATTTGACAGTAATTTGATAGGGGTGCCGGTGGGAGGGGGTGGCTCGTGGGTGATATGGATTACCTGCGAGTGACCACTTGCAGGTGTGCTGATGGGGAGGGAGGGTTGGTGGATCAGTGCCTCAATGAGTGGGGACAGGGGAGAGAGAGGGAGGTGCCACACAGCCATCGGAGTCTGAAGGAGATGGGGGCCTTGTGCGGGAGGGTCCAGGATGGGAGTGAGGGGGATCACTCTGTCTGATATCTGAAGTGTGGAGGGGAGAGGGGGTCTCTCTGCCTGAGATCAGTGGGTGAGAAGGGGGACTGCTGCCACTCTGCCTGAGGCCAGTGAGGGGGAATGGGGGGTTCCAATGCCATACTGCCTGAGATCAGTGGGCGGGAATGGGAGGTCTGCTGCCATTCTGCCTGAGGCCAGTGGAGGGGAAGGGGATCTGCTGCCATTCTGCCTGAGATCAGTGGGGGGGATCTGGGGGTCCGCTGCCACTCTGCCTGAGATCAGTGGGGTAAAAGGGGGAGTGACCCGTGATTGGTCTGAGTGGCGGCGGGCTGGGGGATAAGGCAGTCAGTAATGTTTTGGGGTGGGGCAATGTCTGTTGGAGGTATTATCCGGCCCAGGACGGATGATGTGGCAGGGGAGCAGCATTCTAATTTTGTTTTTGTCTGCATGTGCGCATTTGGAGCTGCAGGATTTAGGGCATGTTAAGCCCTGCCCACAGGCTTGTGCAGTGCAAATAGGAATTGCTGATATGTTTTCAGGCAACCTGAAGAACCTGAGAACAGGTCTAAAGGTCGGATCTGAAACACTGCCAGTTTCAAGTCCGCCCAGCACTTGGAATCAAAATGGTAAAATAGGGCCTGTGATATATGACTGAATTGATTCATTAAAGTTTTGGTTGGTAGTATTAAATGTGTGTCTATCGGGTACGATGTTCGTTATGGGCATGCCAGTATTCTGAAAAGTTTTTAGCAGTATCTTGTGTTCCTCTTTCTCCTTCATTTGGAAAGCAAAAGATTCAAATTTCTCAACGGACTTGGGGCCTGCTAAGTTTAGTAAAGGTATACCTGTACCTTTTTGGATTTATCTAATAGACCAGCACCACAGTAGACTTGATATGATTTGATTTGATTTATTATTGTCACATGTATTAGTACACAGTGAAAAGTATTATTTCTTGCGCACTATACAAACAAAAGCACACCGTTCAGACAGAAGGAAAGGAGAGAGTGCAGAATGAAGTGTTACAATGATAGCTCGGGTGTAGAGAAAGATCAGGAGGTAGCACCATTCAAAAATCTGATATCAGCAGGGAAGAAGCTATTCTTGAGTCGATTGGTATTTGACTTCAGACTTTTGTATCTTTTTCTCGATGAAAGAAGGTAGAAGAGTGTAAACCTGGGGTGGATGCGGTCCGTCATAGTGCTGACTGATTTGCTGAGGCAGCAGGACGTGTAGACAGCGTCAATGGATGAGAAGCTTGTTTGTGTGAAAGGTCACATCCTTTGATAATTCCCTGCAGTCTTGTGCACAGCAGGAGTCATACCAAACTATGGTACAACCAGAAAGAATGCTTTCTATGGTGCATCTGTAAATGTTGGTTAGAGTCATAGCTGACATGCCAGATTTCCTTAGTCTTCTAAGAAAGTAGAAGCGTTAACTATAGTGTCAGCATGGGGAGGCCAGGACACATCTGAACACATAAAAACTTGAAGCTGTCAACCATTTCTACTTCATCCCCATTGATGTAGACAGGGCTATGCTCTCCACTATGCTTCCTGAAGTCAGTGACAATCTGCTTCATTTTGTTGACATTGAGGGAGAAATTATTGTTGCCGCACCAGTTCACCACATTCTCTATCTCATTCCTGTACTCTGTTTCGTCATTGTTTGAGATCCGACCCACTACGGTAGTGTTGTCAGCAAATTTGAAAATTGGATTAGAGGGGAATTTGGCCACACAGTCATAGCTGTTTAAGGAGTATAGTGGGGAGCTGAGAACACAGCCTTGTGGGGTACCGGTGTTGAGGATGATCGTGGAGGAGGCGTTGCTGCCTATCCTTACTGATTATGGTCTATGGGCTAGGAAGTTCAGGATCCAGTGCTCTTTTTCAAATTTGACACAGTTGTCCATAATGTTTCCGTTGAACATGAGTGGGTCGATGCAGTAAAGTCTCTGTGTCATTCTGCCAACTCTTGACACCACGTAGAATTTTATTTATTTATTAGCGTCACAAGTAGGCTTACATTAACATTGCAATGAAGTAACTGTGAAAATCCTCTAATCGCCACACTCCAGTACCTGTTTGGGTACACTGAGGGACAATTTAGCATGGCCAAAACATCTAATCAGCATGTTTTTCAGACTGTGGGAGGAAACTGAGGCACCCGGAGGAAACCCATGCAGACACAGGGAAAATGTGCAGGCTCTACACAAACAGTGACCCAAGCCGGGAATCGAACCCCGCTCTCTGGCACTGTGAGGCACTGTGCCACCATGCCACCCTTTCTGCTGGGATCCAATGACTGGAGGCCAAGGATTTGCAACAATAGTTTATTGCATAGCCTGAGCAGCTCTTAAATGCGCTCCGGAGAGAACTTCTGCATGAGAAACATGTGACTCCTTCGATACCCACATTAACACAGCATCCACATGACCAACCTCGGCATTGCTATGACAGACACATGAACAATTTAACACAGCAAGAAAGTCATAATACAATATACATGACAGTCTGCACTTTTGCCATATAAAGTGGAAATGTTTTGGAATCTGCTAGAATCTTCTAACCATATGAGCATAATCTAATTATTTGGATATATCTGCCTTTAAGCTCATGGCAAATCCATTGCATTTTCTGTGTAACTACAACAAACTGGTCTGTTTCTCAGTATTTGGTTTTAATTTGAAGCTGTCAGCATTTGTTAGTTTTGGCATCTGTGGTATTTCTCTGACCATCTAAAATCCTTACTTTGAGCAAGATCTAATGTTCATTTTTGGATTGTTTAAAACTTGTCGGGCCATATTTGCAGTTGAACCTCTCAAAGCAGACCCTTGGTTGTAAATCATTTCATGTACCACCACTTGTAAACAGAGTATTCCAAATATGTGGAGAATGAAAGAACTGTTGTTTCTAAACCACTGTAAGACACAGTAAAAGGATCAGCTTGCTGATTATTAACAGCTATGTACACTCCAACAGACTAAACTCTGGCACAATTACACAATTATCGGGACCAGAAAGCATAGCCATGAACTCAACTCAATTATATCGCTTCAGCAAACCCACAGTGGTAAGTACAAGCAGTTATTGAGGCCGGATTGCCTCCTGTCTTCCCCCTTTGAAAGAAAGGATGTGAAATGAGAACAAAAATGCAGGTCAGGCAACATCTGTGGAGAGTAGATTCTTCAGGTCGATGACCTTTCACCAGAATCAGCATTTTTTTTGTTCATATTTCAAATTTCCAGCATCTGCCATATTTTCCTTTGTGTTAAAGAAAGAACTTGCAATTGTAATGATACTTTTCATGACCTCAGGATGTCCCAAAGCGCTTTACAGACAATGAAGTATAGCCACTGTTGTAACACAACAGCCAATTTGTGCACAGCAAGCTCCCACAAACAGCAATGTGATAACGACCAAGTAATCTGTCTTTTTTAAGTGTTTTGCTTGAGGAATAAATATTAGCTACAGAGAATTCACCTTCTACTCTTCAAATAGTGTTGTGGGATCTCAGTTTAATATTTTATCCAAAATGTAACACCTCCAACCATGCAGCATTCCCTTGCGACCACACTGGGAACGTCTGCCTACATCTTGTGCTCAAATTCCTGAGGTAGTGGAATTTGAACCCACAACCTTCAGGTTAATAGAGTGAAACCCACTGAGTCACAGCTGCCACAAAACGCATTTGAATATTTGGACCAAGAAAGGACATCTTTTATTATCTACCCTTTCCCCATGCTGACCTCCCTGTCCAAGATCTGCTACAATGTTCCAGTGAAGCTAATTGCAAGCTCTAGGAACCACACCTTGGCCAGAACTTTCCAGCTGCCCACACCAGCAAGATCTTTAAAGTTTACTAATCACAAGTAAGGCTTACGTTACCGCTGCAATGAACGTACTGTGAAATTCTCCTCATCATCATACTCCGGCGCCTGTTAGGGTCAATGCACCTAACCAGCATGTCTTTCAGACTGTGGGAGAAACCAGAGCACCCAGAGGAAACTCATGCAGATACGGGGAGAATGTATAAACTCGACACAGACAGTGACCCAAACCGGAATCGAACCTGGGTCCCAGGCACTGTGAGGCAGCAGTGCTAATCACTGTGCCATCATGCCACCCACTCCTGGTCCTGCCGGCGGTGTACCCCGACCACAGGTTCCACAGCAGCGAAGGGAGCATTCAATCCCGTTGCCAACAGCAGGACCAGAAGATCCTGCCACTGACCAGTGGTGGGCCACCTCCCACCATGGTGAAATCAGAGGAGGTTGTGCAGCAAATCCTGCACCTTATCTTTGAACTTAGCCCTCCACAGCCTTCTGGACTGAATGTAAGAGTTCAACAATTTTAGATCATAACCTTCTTATTGTGTTTTTTTTAATTAACTTTTCATTTCTTTATCCCTTCATGTTACATTCAGATGTTTATTTTGTTGCTACTCATGCCTCATTTGGACACAGTTCTTTACACATTACCACTCTCATTGTCTTATCCATCTTGGAATCTTTTGTTATTTAACCTACCCAACCTCCAGCCTACCACAGACCTTTACCTTTTCTCTTCCTGCCCCTTCCCCACTTCCACTAGCTTAAAAAACTCTTACACTTCTTTCTTCAATTTTGTTGCACATCATCAACCTGAAATGTTCTGTTTCATCTCCACAGATGCAGCCAGATCTCTTGAGTTTTTCCAGTGATTTTTGTTCTTATTTCAGATTTCCAGCATTTAGACCTCTTTGTTCCCCATGTTGGGCAGTAGGGTGACACAGTGGTTAGCACTACCGCCTCTCAGTGCCAGGGACCCGGGTTCAATTCCCAGCTTGGGTCACTGTTTGTGCGGAGTCCTTATGTTCCCCCTATGTCCCTAAGGATGCTCTGGTTTTGTCCCACAGTCTGAAAGACATGCTGGCTAGGTGCATTGGCCATGCTAAATTCTCCCTCATTGTACCCGAACAGACACCAGAGTGTGGTGGCTAGGGAGTTTTCACAGTAACTTCATTGCAGTGTTAATGTATGCCTACTTGTGACACTAAACTTAAATAAATTCATAATTTTACACATCTCGATCAGATCAACTGTCCACTTCCATTACTCCAGCCCCAGCCTATCCAATCTTTCTTCATAGCCCAAATTCTTCAGTCCAAGCAATATCCTGGTAAACCTCCTCTGCACTCTCTCCACTGTAATCACATCTTTCCTATAATGTGGAGACCAGACCTACACACAGTATTCCAGTTGTGGCCTAACCAGTGTTTCATACAGTTCCAGCCCAACTTCTCTGTTCTTGTATTCTATGCATCAGCTAATTTTTTTATAGATCTACCGCCTTAGGACACATTTCTCAAGTAAAAAAGTATAAAAATGATCCCTAAAAGCATAAAGGTAAGTATTTCATATTATCTTCTTAACCACCTTATCCATCTACCTGCCACCTTTAGGGATTTGCTGTCATGAACCACACCTATGTTATTAATGAGGTTGTCCCAACTTGAAACACAGGTTCATGCTGGTGTACAGTTTTTTGGAATGTCATGAGGAGTCATGTAAAACCCCAATGAGGAACCAGTCCAGTCATCATATAATAATTATTGAAGAATTTGTATTAGCTTAAAAAGAAAAACGCACGATGAAAAGGACTAAAATACTCTAAGACACTTAAGTACATAAGTAACTAAACACACACACAGTTTATATAGAAATCACTCCTTGTTCCAAAATATCTCAATAATCCCTGAACTCACAAAGATTTCCCTTTTCCTTTCCCAAACAATATCCAAATTAAATAATTTTAAGAGTCAAATCTAGCTTATTGTTTCCACATAATACAAGGCAGATGATCAAGTCTGGTCTAGCAAAGATATTTAAACTGCCTTTTTGAAGGTTCCCTGCAATGCTTTGGCTCCAAGACTTTGATGCAATACTTATAGCACCTCTGAGAATTAAAAGATGTAACAGGATCACTTGGCTGTGAATTGGGTCCTAGTCTCCTGGCTACGAATTACAGACAGGCTTCTGGCTGAGAGGTATGGATTGGCCTCTCAGCTTCTGAGAAGAGTAACAGTTAAACTTGTTCCCCTTTTGTTATTTCAAACTCGAGAGTCGACTGTCTACATATTTTGAATTATTTCCTTTTGTGAAACTTAGCATTTCTGTAGCCTTGAATCACACAATCAGTTGAGTAAACTGTTTCTGCTTGTGTAACTGAACATCTCTATAGCAGTCATCTAAGTAAGCTGTTTCTACTTCTAGAGCAGTTCACATCTATTCATCTTTAGATGCTTTGATTTGATTTATTATTGTCACATGTATTAACATACACTGAAAAGTATTGTTTCTTGAGCGCTATACAAAGTATACCATTCATGGAAAGGAAGTGTGAGAGTGCAGAATGTAGTGTTACAGTTATAGCTAAAAATCAACTTAACGCAAGGTAAAGTCCATTCAAAAGTAATGAAATTTTAGAAGCATAAAACAAGAGTAAAAGATAGAATTAGAAGGTATGCTGGGCACAGCTTGCAAGAAGTCGCCTAGCTCCGGCACCATTTTGGAATCTAAAGATGCTCTTGCCCTGATCACTTTTAGAGTCTTGCCTGCCCTGGAAATGCAGCTATTACTGTTGCAAGACAAATTTCTATCTATCAGGAACTTTTAAATTCTTGTTACTGTTGTTACTAGGCTCATCTTGATACTGTGTGTATACGCTTTTAGTCCTTTTCCGAGAGGGAAAGGATAGACGCTATAAAATGACTTGTTGTAGAGTTCAGGTAAGGAAAGGACCAAGGCACTTGTGAAGCTTCCACACCAGCTAACTAACACAACAAGAGCAACTACTTTGAGAGCCATACACTCTCTAGTGCCCTCAGGAGAGGTCAATAGAAAGAGGTAAAATAAATCCTTTGAAATAGTTTTTATCCCGTCTTTGAAGACTATAATTCATATTTTACTTGTTCTACTGTATCACAGTTTTGTAGATTGATTTCATGTATTATAAGCCTCCAGTTTCAATTTCCCAATTTAAGTTTTTTTAAAGCACTATTTATTTGTTACTAGATTCCCCTTGATTTGAGGTCCAATGTCAGAGTCATACAGTGCAGAAAAGACCCTTTTGTCCATCAAGTCTGCATTGACAATAACTGTAAGAAGTCTGACAACACCAGGTTTAAGACTTAACCAGGTTTAACACTTAACACTTTAACACTTAAACCTAGTGTTGTCAGACTTCTTACTGTGTTTACCCCAGTCCAACGCCGGCATCTCCACATCTTGACAATAACTACCACTAAATTCACACTAACTCCATTTTCCAGCACTTCTCCCATCTCCTTGCATATTATGATATTTCAAGTGCTCATTGTTGCCTTGTAAATACTTTTCTGGAATCAATTATACATAAGATTCTCATATATACATATACAATTAAAATTACTATTTTTTACATTTTACAATCAGAGAGGCAGAACCTACACAGCAGAAAACCACAAGAAAAATGTCATACCGCACACATACATCTGAATACAGATTTCAATCATGGGATTTAATAAAACCCACACATAAATAGGAACCAGATAAAATTATGTTTTGCAAGACTATTTTCTGTGCTAGAAAGCAGTTGGATTGCTATTATTGGAAAATACAATGACCAGAAAGTGTTAATCAGCTACTTATTTATCAGCAAGACTAAATGAGGTACATCCAGGATACTGAGGTAAGCATGGGTGGAAATTGTGGAAACATTAGAGTGGATACAAGAGTGGAGCCAAATTCTAAGTGTTACACCCTTGTCCAAAAAAAGACCAAGGACAAACACAGCAATTACAGGTTAGTTTAACTTTGGTGGTATGAAAACTTACAGAAACAATATTCCAGGAAAAGTTGACAGTCAAAATGATTGCTTCAAAATCAATAATTAAGGAAAGCCAGAATGGATCATGTAAATGATTTAAGTAATTGATTTTTTTTGATAAAGTCACAGAGACAGGGTAATGTGGTTAATGTGTTGTCCATGGACGTCCAAAAGGCATTTTGATGAAATGTCACGGAATGGGTTTATGTTTCATAGAACTGTTACAGCACAGAAGGAGGCCATTTGGTCCATCATGTCTGCAACAGTAAAGTTGAAGCCCATGGAATAAAAGGGGCAGTGACAGCAGGGAGAACGAAGCTTGTTGAGTGACAGGAAACAGAGGGTAGGAGTGAGGATTGTTTATCAGACTGGAGGATGGCACACAAGGGTTTTCCAGGGCTCAGTACTGGGACCACTGATCTTCTTGACATAGATTCATGTATGTGCAGGGCACAATTTCAAAATTTGTAAGTTTTGTGAACTGTGAGGAGGATAGTGATAGACTTAGAGAGGACATGGACAGCCTGGTGCAATGGACAGACGAAATTTTAACACAGAAGTGAATCATTTTGGTAGGTAGGATGTCAAACAATGAGAATAATTCTAAAAGGGTTGTAAAAACAGTGAGACCCAGGGTTATATGTGAACAAATCATTGAAGGTAGCAGAGCAGCTCGGGAACATGACGAAAAAGGCGCAAGAATCCTGGGCTTTATAAATCAAGGCAAAAGCAAGGGCATTAAGATGAAGATTTTTAAAAATGCTGGCTCTTCCTCAACTGGAGTATGGTGTCCAGTTCTGGCAGAAGGATGTGAAGGCTTTAGAATGGAATGAGGAATGAAGTTATTTGAAAAGAAACTGGGTCTGTTCTTCATACTGCAAAGAAGATTGAAGGAGATTTGAAAGAGATGTTCAAAATCACAAGGAGTCTGGACAGAGTAGATCAGGAGAAACTATTCCCATTGGTGAAAGGGTTGAAAATCAGAGAACCTGTTTAAGTTAAAAAAACCAACAGCAACATGAGGAAAAACTTTTTAACGCAGCAAGTGGTTAGGATCAGGAACGCACTGCCTCAGCGTGTGGTGCAGGCAAGTCCAATCATGGTTTTCCAAAGGGAATTGGATAATCACCAAAGAGAAATAAGTTGCAAAGCTGCAGGAAAAATGTGGGAAGTGGGACTAACTAAATTGCTCTTGCAGAGAGCTAGTATGGATATTACAGGCTGAAAGGTCTCCTTCTCAACTGTAACCATTATATCATTCTATGATATCAGATAGGGCAGAAATAAAAAAAATCCATAGCAACACAAGGCATCGAGTTCAGTCTCTGGTCAGTGGTAACTAAACTGATCTTAGACAGTAGTTGGACTCTACAATTAACCTCAGTTTCAATTGGATAAGTGTATACCTCCAAAGTTGCTGTTCCTGATTTGAATATAGATGTCAGCCTTGGTTCAACAGGAATTTCATTGAGTAAAACAATTGGGTATGACTGTGATGGATACTGTTGGGTAGGCTCACACATGATGAGAATTTAATCAGGTGAAAGAAAGTCTCTGGTGGTGACCCCATCACATTCCTGCCTCTGCCCTGATTAAGCCTGGGATGGGAAGGTTTGTAAGTGTCCTTCCTGTCCAATCGTCAACTGAGGCCCTTAACTGAGTAATCAATGCCTCATTCTATACAAAGACTGGGGCGGGGTGAGGTTCCTGGTTCAATGGTGCAGTTCCTGATCAAGGAGCCTGGCATCAGGGTGGGGCAATCACTGAGAGTCTCCTTTTCTGCTCTTGCTGTCTCAAATTCTTCCCCTCTCCCTAAACTACCACCCTACGACACCCATCTTGCCCTCACTCACCTTGGCCTGTGTCCCTCGACAACCCTCAGCTTCTCCTTGGCTACATTTATCACTGAACCTGCCTGCAATGGACAGCTGCTGGCTCTGATTGGCTAGTAGTTCTCAGGAAGCAGTATTTCTGCCCCCTGGGGTCTTTAATTCAGGGAAGATCAGCTGTTGGCTATTTACATGCCTGAGTGATACTTAAAACCAGTGGACCTCCCCTAAAAGAGGCAAAACACGAGTTTCTTTTTGTCTGTCTAGCCAGTGGGTGAGATACCCCTCATCTGGATTAAATACTCTCTGAAGAGTGATCACTTTAGCAAGACAGCAGAATGGTGTGGCAGTTGGGAAAGCATGTTGAGCCAATTCCCTTAATGGACAGACTGAAGTAATTAAGAATAACTTCTGAATATGAATAAAGATGGACAAGACTAAAGGCAGCAAGCTGCTGACAGGACTGAACCCAGAGTAATGTTCCAGGAAACTGTGTCATCAACCAAACCTCAGAGCGAAAAGCGACTCTCTTTAGTCTGGCCAGCATTCCTTAGGAAAGGTCATCTTCCAATATTAAAAAAGTTCTTCATTAAATAGCAATGGCTTCATCGTAGAAGCATTGTTTAAAAGCTGGTTTCTCTAAGAGAACTTGGTCCTTGAGAAAAATGCCCACATAGGGCGGCATGGTGCACAATGGTTAGCACTGTTGCCTCACGGCGCTAGGGATCCTAGTTCGATTCCCGGGTTGGGTCACTGTCTGTGCAGAGTTTGCACATTCTCTCTGTGTCTGCGTGGGTTTCCTCTGGGTGCTCTGGTTTCCTCCCATAGTCCAAAGATGTGTAGGTTAGGTGGATTTTCCATGCTAAATTGCCTCTTAGTATCAGGGGAACTAGCTAAGATAAATGCATGGGGTTAGGGTCTGGGTGGGATTGTGGTCAGTGCAGACTCAATGGGCCAAATGGCCTCCTCCTGCACTGTAGGGTTCTATGATTCTATGATATAGAGAGCTCCACAATAATGCAAATAACTGTCTCTAAAATTCTTTTCATTCGTAAATATGGTTTGAGGAATTCTCCTCACCACGTGTTGAGACTACCTATCCCATAATAGTCATTCCTCTTCAGCCTTTTGAAACAAAAAAGGAACCAGATAAGAAAACTTTCTTCATCCAAACTGTTAGAATCTTTGGAATTCTTTACCCTGGACAACTGTGAATGGTCAGTTATTGAATACATAAAAGACTGGGGTCAATAGACTTTTGGATACTAGAGGAATCAAGGTGTATGGGTGGAGTGCGAGAAGGTGGAAGTCAAGCAGAAGACAAGCCATGGTCTTACTGAATGGCAAAGTAGGTTTGATGGGCTGAATGGTCTCTCTCTGCTCCTATTTGTTATGTTCTCACATTCCTGTTGCTTACCGAAAAACCCCTGTGGGGATTTTCACCTGATGACTTGAGCCACACCAAACATATTTGACACAAACTTAAAGGTTGTAAAGAATTGCTCTTAACTAAACAATAAGAACCACACCAAGAGACATCATGACTGCACTCATTCACATTGCCTCTAGGCCCATGAGAGCCAGACTTTGAAGATGGATTGAATTCACTTTTTCAGAAAGAGAAATTTCCCACATTATTCAGGTAAACCTCATTTTCCCAGCACCAGCGAGGCAGAAGAGCCAGCAGACACAGCACGTGAACACTGTCAGCTGTAACCACCAGCAAGACACTTACAATTGGCCACGGCTAGAATTACCATTGGGTAGATGAGAAAAAGGCTCTAAGCCACTGAGTAATGCACATTCCATTTCACTCAACAATTCACAATGTAACTGCATAAACATTGGTTGTAATATAAAGTGGCACGCAAAATAGAAAATGTTAAGAATTGCATATCACCCAGCATCTGAAAAGGAAGAAGATATAATTTAATATTTCAGTTTGAGAATCTTCATTAGGAAATTATATTGCACCAACATAGAAATCTCTATCGAGGCTCATTAACTCTATGACTCTATAAATGTTGGAAAATGGAATTAGAATAAATAAGTGCTCAATGGCCAGCACAGACACGATGGGCCAAAGAGCCTGTTTCTGTGTTGTGAATCTCTATGGCCACAATCTAACAATTTCACCCCGCCTGCTGATGGGAAAGTCGAGCTGGTATGATCGCGAGACAGCCAAGAAATTGACCGATTTCACGGCTCTTGTGGTCTTACCAGCACTGGATATCTGGTGAGATCAGCCTCATGCCACCTCATCACAGAACGCAGAGCTCTGACCATGCACAATGACACCCTATACTGCAAACGATTGGCTTTTGGTGAGCTTGGATCCCACCCCCTTCCTTCTGGTGGAAAACAGATCTTGCATTATTATTTTCAGAGTAAAGTAAAATTTGATTTTTTACTCGCCCAAAAAAAAGCATGATTCTCTCCTGTTTTCATGCTCGTTCAGCACTAGAATTGATTTAGTAAGATCACCCTTATGACTCTATGTTTACGTTGTTATATTTATGACATAAAGGTCGAAGAACACATTAAATACACACCATTGCCTCCATTTCATAAAATGTCTTCATAGAATCATTAACAATAGGCCCACCCCAACAACCAAAGCAAATCAGTTGCTTGAATTGCTAAGTTTAATTTTATTTATTAGTGTCGCAAGTAGGCTTATATTAATACTGCAATGAAGTTACTGTGAAAATCCCTGTGCTGCTACACTCCAGCACCTGTTCGGGTCACTGAGGGAGAGTTTAGCATGGCCAATGCACCTAATCAGTACGTCTTTTGGACTATGAGAAGAAATTGGAGCAACCAAAGGAAACCCATGCAGACACAGGGAGAATGTGCAGATTCCACACAGGCAATTACTCAAGCCAGGAATCGAACCGTAGTCCCTGATACTGTGAGATAGCAGTGCTATAAGGGCAAGGCTGAGCTGGAAGTGCTCTCATTTTTAAGGCAGAAGATCAAACTTTAATCATCAATCCAACTCTTCAACATTTAGGGCTGATCTTTTCTTACGAGTTAGAAGTCCCAGTACTGGAACCAGAAGGTTAATACAGAAAAGATTCATGAGACTGGTTTAATGGATGAGAAGCTTCAGTTGCCGGCATTGATTGGCGTAGTGAGTGTGGTGTTGTCTCTTTATCAGCACAGCAAAAGAGAGTCATCTGACTTGAGGAACCAATGGGAATGGAGAGCAATGATCATCCATGGAGAGTGGAATCCTCTTTCGTGCAGAATCATCGAGCAGCCATCTAGTCAATATGAAAGGTAGCAGTGGGCTGCAATCCCCTGTAACTGACTTCTCCTTATCAACAAATACCTTGTGTTCGTAATAAAGCCTGAAGTGTCTTGATGTTGCTCAAAGGGTGCCGCGCTATTACATTGGAGAAGTTGGAATTGTTTTCCTTGGAGAAGAGAAGACTGAGGAGATTTGATCGAGGTGTTCAAAATCATGAGAGGTCTGGACAGAGTAAATAGGGAGAAACTGTTCCCATTGGTGGAAGATTCAAAAATCAGAGGGCACAGATTTAGGATAATTATAAAAGAAGAAGTGGTGACGCAAAGAGAAATGTCGTCACAATGTGAGCAATTAGGATCTGGAATGTGTTGCTTGAGAATGAGATGAATCAAATTTAATCATGACATTGAAGAAGGGATGAATTTGTAATCTGAAAAGGAAGAATGTGCAGGGTTATGGGGCGAAAACGTGGGAATGGCACTAAGTGAATTGCTCATTTGGAGAGCTGATATAGACACAGGGGACCAAATGGCCTCCTTCTGCACTGCAACATTCTGTGATTTTGGCAGACGCTGTTCCAGCAAGCGGCAGCATGCTGGGCAGCAATTTACTGGGCAGCAGCCAGGCTGCTTCAAGGATGGCAGTTCACTCTGTTCAGCTGCCAACTCCATCAGGGTCTCCCACTGTGCTATAACCATTCTATGATAAACTTTTAAGAAGTTTTTTTAAAGTTTATTTATTATTGTCACAAGTAAACTTGTATTAACACTGCAGTGAAGTTATGGTGAAAATCCCCGAGTCACCACTCTCCAGCACCTGCTCTGGTGCACTGACGGAGGAGTTAACATGGCCAATACATTAACCAATGTTGTGTTCGCCGCACAGTCTGTTTTAACCTTTATATGGCGGACAAAGAATTGTGAGTAGACTTTTTGTTAGTACAACAATATTTATTAAAAAAACACAATCAATAATCACCCACCCAACCAACTCATCTTGTAGAAATACTAAAGTTCAAGTCCAATACTAGACCTTGACTTAACTTTTGTGTGACTGGCAAGTACCCAGGCAGATATCCGTGTGTTGATCTCCGGAGTCCTTTGCATAGTCTGGTCCTTTGGTCTGGTCTGATACTCTGGCTCTGGTCTTCCTTCCTTCTCGGGTGTGGTGGCTCTCCTCGTGCTGGTCATTGTTGGCAATAGTCACCATTGCTGTTGCTCGTTCATGGGGTCAGAGAGAGAGAGATTCTTTTGTTGCGCGGCACTCTTTGTACCCCATTGGTTTTCGCTCCTTTCGGCCGTTGCCAATCAATTGATCAGGATTTGATTGCCCTGATCAATAGAGTCCAATCAGGTGCTGCCACTTCTCTGGATGTGTCCCCAAAGGCCATGTCTGTAGGTGCTGAGGGCACTAAGTCACATACCTCCCTCCCAAATAATGGGTTAAGACACCCCTATGTCTGGTAAACAATCCAGTTTGACCAGAAAGTTTCCTTTGTCTTGGAGATGGCTCATATCCTGTGTATTCTAGTTCCTGCAGCTGCAGCCTGTATATTCCAGCATTTGTCCAATTATCCCAGCATGCTCTTGGAAACCACCATCTTAGATGGCCTGTTTGGTCATACCAGCATGTCTTTTGAACTGTGGGAGGAAATTGGAGCACACGGAGGAAATCCACAAAAACACGGGAGAACATGCAGACTCTGCACAGACAGTGACCGAAGACAGGAACCGAACTTAGGTCCTTGGTGCTGTGAGGCAACAGTGCTAACCATTGTGCCACCGTGTCGATTTCACATAGGACAGAAATAAAATAATCCAGAGCAAATATATTTACTGCATCATCAAGGAAAGGGTGCTTCAACACCCAGGCATCCTCAAAGAGAGGTGAGATTTTTTTTAATGGGGGGGTGGCATTAGTTGGCACTAGGCAAACATACCCTGGTAATTGAGAGGCGGTTTTGTTTACCCATTGGCCCTGGGGATCCCATTAAGGAGGATTACCTCTTCAGGAACCTGCTGGGAGGCTGCCCAAACTGTCGTATGTTCTTTGGCATGGACACAATACCTGCGGGAGCGAGCATAGAAAGAGGCTCTTAATTGGGCAATTAATTGTCTCAATTGGATGCCTGTGGCCAGTCTTGCTGCTTTGCTTTTCCTCTAGTTTCCTCCGTTGGCAATATGCCGTGCTGGTGGAAAGATGTTAGACTGACCTGCAATACCTACTCCTGCCCTATTGCCAGCTCTCCCACTTCCCAGCCCATCGTCAATGATATTTTAAGAGATTGCTCATGGTTAATAGAGCTGTCTTTCAGGTGAGATTTAAAAATTAGGAGACACACAATTTAAATGGACATTAGTGGCATCAGTCTTCCTTCCATTGATAACAGTCTCACCTCTGAATCACCAGGTTCATGTCCCACTGCAGAAACCAGAAATCTAGGTGGAGACTATTGTTCATTACTAAGGGAATGCTACACTGTTGGAGGACCCCAGCAGCACTCCCTCGGTATTGGTGCTCTGACAGTGCCGCACTTCCTCAGCACAGCAATAGGAGTGCCAGCCTAGATTTGATTCTTTGACTCAGAACCGACTGATCAGTTAGTCTGAGATCACTTTGTATACCAGCAGAATTGTAATCTCAACTATTCATTGTAAACTGGGAGCGAATGTCGGCCTGGAGCTGTGTCTACACAAATCTTAGATTCGTCAGATCGTATGCGGATCAAATATCCTACTTGTGTCAGCTTCTCAAAAGATGCTTGGAATTCCAGCCATCAGTCACTTCATGTTCCACTGCTTTTCAATCAGTATTTGTTAATGTCCATAGGTCCTTAGAGTGGGAAACCTTAAATACTTACAGAGCCCCAATAAAAAATCCTTTATAAGTAAAATGTTGATGCTGAGATACAACATTTATATCAAAGTCAATGGTTAAAATTTGTATTAATCATATCGATCATACTAATTTTGCTTTTCTTTATGAACTTAGTAATGTTTGCTTGGATATGAATATTTTAATCATATTTTTATGTGAAAGGTAAAAATCAGAGATATTTTTATGTATTGAGGATGAGCTGAAATATATTTGTTGAAGTTTACCAGTAAAATCAGATTCAGGCATTTGTTAGCTTATTCTACTACCATATGCTGATTGGCTGATTGAAGGAAAAGCCAGAAATGTGAGTGCTTAGAAGTGTCAAGAAAATACAGTTTTTCGTAAAGAATGGACCTACCTCGCATTAAGTTGATCTTTCTCTACACACTAGCTATGACTGTAACACTACATTCTGCACTCTCTTATTTCCTTCTGTATGACTGCTATGTTTTGTCTGTATAGTGCACAGGAAGAACTATTTTTCATTGTATCCCAATATATGTGATAATAAATCAAATCAACTCAAAATCAAAAATTTCAAATTCTCTTCCGGTGTGGGATCACAGCATCAATTATGAACAGAAGATTGAATATGAGGGTATTTCAGATGCAAAATCTTATTTTGGGCAGAGGGAACGATGATACGGAAGGATGAGAGAAGAATTGGTGAATGTTGACTGGGGGAGCGCGTTGGAAGGTAGGTCTGCTGAGGAGCAGTGGAGGATCTTTAAGGAGATCTTTCTTGGTGCTCAGCAGAAATTTATTCCGATGGTTAAAAAGGACCGTAGGAGGAGAGGTAATAAGCCGTGGATAACAAAGGAGGTAAAGGAAAGTG
Organism: Carcharhinus amblyrhynchos; assembly: GCF_965287045.1. Classification (NCBI taxonomy): domain Eukaryota; kingdom Metazoa; phylum Chordata; class Chondrichthyes; order Carcharhiniformes; family Carcharhinidae; genus Carcharhinus; species Carcharhinus amblyrhynchos. The sequence goes on along the minus strand of NC_137332.1, from coordinate 4,368,137 downwards.
TTAAATTAAAAGCGGAGGCGTTTAGATGTAGCTAAGAGTAGTGGGCGAGAAGAGGATTGGGAGAGGTTTAAGTGTCAACAAAGATTGACAAAGAAGTTGAAAAAGAAGGGTAGGAGAAACTATGAAGCTGGGCTAGCGCTTAATATAAAAAAGGATAGCAAGAGTTTTTATAAATACATAAAAAGGAAGAGGCTGGCTAGGGTGAACGTTGGACCCTTAGAGGATGAGAGGGGGGACTTAGTGGTAGGGGATGGGGAAATGGCTGAGGCCTTGAATAACTTTTTTGTTTCGGTCTTCACGGAGGAGGACGTGAATAATTTGCCAGGTGTTAGCGATGGAAAGATGGTAGGACAGGAGGGTCTCAATGACATTATTGTTACTAGAGAGGCGGTGCTCGACAGACTGGAGGGACTGATTGTGGACAAGTCCCCAGGACCGGATGGAATGCATCCGAGGGTTCTGAAAGAAATGGCGGAGGTGATAGTGGATGCCTTGGTGGTTATTTTCCAAACGTCGCTGGATTCTGGGGAGGTGCCGGAAGATTGGAAAACAGCTAATGTTACGCCGTTGTTTAAGAAGGGTGGCAGGCAAAAGGCAGGGAATTATAGGCCGGTTAGTTTAACATCTATTGTAGGTAAAATGTTAGAATCCGTCATCAAGGAGGAAATAGCGAGGCATCTTGAGGGGAATTGCTTGATAGAGCAGACGCAGCACGGTTTCGTTAAGGGGAAGTCGTGTCTGACAAATTTATTGGAGTTCTATGAGGATGTGTCTAGGGCAGTGGATAGAGGAGAGCCGGTGGATGTGGTCTTTCTTGATTTTCAGAAGGCGTTTGACAAGGTACCTCACAAGAGGTTATTGCAGAAGGTAAGGGGGCATGTTGTTGGGGGTAGGGTGTTAGCTTGGATAGAGGATTGGCTGTCAAATAGGAGGCAGAGAGTGGGGGTCAATGGGTGCTATTCGGATTGGCGGTTGGTGACTAGTGGAGTGCCCCAGGGGTCGGTGCTGGGGCCTCAGCTATTTACCATTTATATAGATGATCTGGAGGAGGGAACCGAGTGTATGGTGTCGAAATTTGCTGATGACACCAAGATTGGTGGAACGGCAAATTGCGCGGAGGGTGTGGAGAGTCTGCAGAAGGATCTAGATAGGCTGGGCGAATGGGCCAGGAAATGGCAAATGGAATTTAATGTTGGCAAGTGCGAGGTGGTCCACTTTGGTAGGAATAATGGTAGGAAGGATTATTACTTACGTGGAGAAAAACTGCAGCAGGCGACGGTGCAGAGGGACCTCAGGGTCCTTGTGCATGAGTCTCAAAAATCCAGCCTGCAGGTGCAGCAGGTGGTCAGGAAGGCTAATGGGATGCTGGCCTTCATAGCAAGGGGGATTGAATATAAAAGTAGGGAGGTTTTGCTGCAGCTGTATAGGGCACTGGTGAGGCCGCAGCTGGAGTACTGTGTGCAGTTTTGGTCGCTGCACTTACACAAGGATATTTTGGCCTTGGAGGGAGTGCAGAGGAGGTTTACTAGGCTGATGCCGGAGTTGAGGGGGTTGAGCTATGAGGAGAGGCTGAATAAACTAGGCTTGTACTCGTTAGAGTTTAGAAGAATGAGGGGAGATCTCATTGAGACGTATAAGATGATGAATGGGATGGATAGGATAGAGGTGGAGAGACTCTTCCCGCTCAGAAAGGACAGTAGGACTAGGGGGCACAGCCTCAAGATAAAGGGGGGGTGGTTTAGAACGGAGTTGAGGAGGAACTTCTTCACTCAAAGGGTGGTGAATCTCTGGAATTCTCTGCCCGTTGAAGTGGTGGAGGCTGCCTCGCTAAATATTTTTAAGACGCGGGTTGATGGGTTTTTGATAAGTGAGGGGATTAAGGGTTATGGGGAGAGGGCGGGAAAGTGGAACTGAGCCACGACAGATCAGCCATGATCTTATTGAATGGCAGGGCAGGCTCGAAAGGCTAGATGGCCTACTCCTGCTCCTATTTCTTATGTTCTTATTTGTTTTGGGAGTACAGTAATCAAGATTTTAGAATCAGAAAATGATACATAACAGACAATACAAGAATTTCAATAAAATCAATTATGTGTGAATATGTTTCTTTATGTTTTAATGAAATAACCACTTGCATTGGAAGGAAGCAGTAATGTGGTGGTCACTGAACTCGTAATCCAGAGACCTAGGGTAATGTTCTGAAAACTCATGTTCAATTCCCACCACAGCAGATGGTTGAATTTGAAAGTCTAATGATGATCACAAAACCATTGCTGATTGTTCATGCCTTTAGGGTATGAATTCTGCTATCCTTAGCTGGTGTGACTCCAGACCCACAGCAATGTCCTCTGAAATGGCCTTGGAAGTCACTCAGTACAAGAGCAATTCAAGATGGGCAACAAACGCTGGCTCAGTCAGCAATGTACACATCCCATGAATGAATAAAAGGAATATATTTACCTTCAACACATTAAAACTTCCCAAGGCACTTCATAGGGAGTGATTATAAGACAAAATTTGACAGCAGAATGTTATCAGCCTATTCGAGAGAGGTAGGGAGGGGGAAGGGTGATAAATGGCCATTGGAAAAGAAGCCCAATATGTTTCTGCCACCAGTGGATATTCCCAGCAATGGGACAACAACAACTGAAGTCAGACAGTCAGATCATCCAATTCAGTGCCCCGTTGACAGGCATTGTACCAGGCTGCCTGGATTATACATGAATCAGAATGACTGCCATCATGTTAGGAAAGACCATCAGTCATTTCGAGGCAACCTGCCACCGATTCTTGGGAACTGGGGATGGGGGGAGTCTTCCCTTCCGCCCAGAGGGGCCCCCCATGCCTGGCCCCAAATCTGGCATGAGGAGGGATCACCCCTCCAATCACCGGGGCCTTGGATACCCATGACTCACTTACTGTCCCTCTAAGGGCACCGCACTATGGAAATACACTATCCTTCCATCTGCAGGCTTAGCAGTGACCACCTCAATCTGTGGCACTACCAAGCCTGCAGGGCCGCCAAGTTGGTGCTCCCAGCCGCAGCTTCTTAATTAAGGGCTATGGGGAGAAAGCGGGAAAGTGGAACTGATCCGCTTCATCTCAGCCATTATCTATTGAATGGCGAGGCAGGCTCGAAGGGCTAGATGGCCTACTCCTGCTCCTATTTCTTATGTTCTTATGTTCTTAATTAGCCAGCAACACTATGGTGCAGTCTTGCTGTTTGCCCCTGTGGGCTCAGGACTCCCATTGAGAAATACAGTAGATGATGAAAGCCTGACCTAATTCACAAAGAGATATTAGGAGAGCAAAAGCAAGGTCAAAAATGTTGTTTGTAACCAGCATCTTAAGGAGAGATGGGGCGGGGGGGCAAAGAGGTTGAAGAAGGGATTTAGCATTTTAGGCCCAGTTAGCTGAAGTCACAGCCACCAATGGTGAAACAATTCTAGTCAGATTTGAAAGAACTCAAACATCTCAGAAGCTTGCAGAGCTGAAGGAGGTTACAAAGATAGTGGGGTGGCTCTGAGGCTGTGGAGGAGTTTGAAAGCAAGGATGCAAATTTTAAACTCAAGGCATGTCAGACTGGGAGCTGATATAAGTCCACAAGCACAGAGATGATGGATGAACAAGACGTGATGCATTCAACCTGTGAAAATTCTCAGCAAGCTTTGTCCTTCCAAACTGGTGTTTAATTGGGTAACATTTTGAAAATCATTAGCTACAGTTATACAGTTATATTTGAACAATACTATGTAGTGATGAATTGAGAATGCTACACAACATTGAAGTATATTGTGATCCATTTCTCAAAGCAGCACAGTGGCACAGTGGTTAGCACTGCTGCCTCACAACATCAGGGACACAAGTTTGGTTCCCAGTTTAGGTCACTGTCTGTGCAGAGTCTGCACATTCTCTCTGTGTCTGCGTGGGTTTCCTCCAGGTAGTCCAGTTTCCTCCCACATTCTGAAAGATGTGCTGGTTAGGTGCATTTGCCATGCTAAGTTCTTCCTCAGTGTACCCGAGCAGGTGCTGGAGTGTAGCGACTAGGGGATTTTCACAGTAACTTCATTGCAGTTTTAATGTAAGTCTACTTGTGACACTAATAAATAAACTTTAAACTATGTTATTGGTGGTTTATATTATTATGCAAAATAGATCTAACAATTGATCAAAGAATTCGAACGTAGAATCCTTACAGTGATTCTCCAAGAGAGCATCCTCCCAGGCCCAAGCCTCATCCTATCCCTGTAAACCCATTTATTCATCATGGCTAATCTACCTAACCTACACATCTTTGGACTGTGGGAGGAAACCGAAGCACCCAGAGGAAACCCACGCAACACGGAAGAAGGTAAAAACTCCACATAGTCACTCAAGGTCAGAATTGAACCCTGGCGCCTGAGGCAGCAATGTCACCATGCCACCCTTAAAGAAGCTAACTTACAGATCAGTAGACCACAAACCTACTACATAACTGTACAGGGGTGATACTGGAACTGACAGAATATATTTCTGAGAAAGGGTTGCAAATGCTGGGGATCTATTGTCTTGAAAACGGAAATTTAACAGGTAATCTGTTATGATCTTTGACAATTATGAATTGTTCAATATGATAGATGCGGGGAAGATGTTTCAGTTTGTAGGAGAGACAAAAATTGGGGCCATCAATATAAAACAGTCAGCAATAAATCCAATCAGAAATTCAGGAGAAACTTCTTTACCCTCTTTAACCAGAGAGTGCTGAGAATAGGAACTCGCTTCCACAGGGATAGGATGAAGCACTCTTAGCACAAAATCCGACTACTCTCCAGCCTTGTCTACAGCTGGGATTATCCCGTCCCACTGCAGTGAACAGAGCTCCAAATTTTCCGTTCTTACTGGCAGTGGCAGTGGGGTTTGAAAGGCCAGAGAAAGGACACAGGTTTAAGGTGCGGGGAGGAAAGTACAGAAGTGATGTTAGGGGTAAGTTTTTCACTCAGAGGGTGGTGAGTGAATGGAATCGGCTGCCGTCAGTGGTGGTGGAGGCGAACTCGCTGGGGTCTTTTAAAAGACTTCTGGATGAGTATATGGGGTTTTATGGGATTGGGGGTTATAGATAGGTGTTGATGTGATCGGCGCAACTCGTGGGCCGAAGGGCCTGTTTGTGCTGTAGTGTTCTATGTTCTATGTGTTCTATGTTCTAATTCCAACCCTTGTGTCAAAGCTGGATGGTGGGAAGCTTAAGGTTCAGGGAAAGGGTTGTGGACTATTGTGTTTTACTGAGTTGCATAATCTGGCTATGTAATAAGAAAAATACAGGGTCAAGAAATAATTGAATTATTCTATTTTTACCCCATAATCTTCTGGTGAGAAATGTGAGTTAGTTTCATTATTTCTAGTAAAGTTCAGAAATATTAATGTGCAGTCAGAACCATCCATATCCCAAGAACAATAAATTGTATTTGATTAGTTATCTTGAATGCAGAGCAGGTGGATTATAACAATAAACTTAAAGCTGTTATTGCAATTAGGAATTAACAAATACGGACTTTTCTTTCATACTGATTGACCACAATGGCGAACTATGCCATCTCAAAGGAGGTCTTTTGAAAGTGATTTCCTTTGAAGATTGATTTATACAATGCACAATTTCTGAACCAAATAGCAACTGCAGAAAGGTGTAAACTCCAAACAGTGATTTCAGTTAATGCTGGGTTTATATTTGTATATCCTATTGATTTATGAGTCAACGCGAGTCACCCACGCATCATTTTCAGGATGAAACAATATTGGATTACACGTGGCTGGTGCTGCAACACCAGAAAGTGTCTTTTGTACTATATGTTATTTGTTGCCACAGCAAACCATGTGTCCAATTCTCTTTTCTTGCCACTGCACCCCAATGTTAGCAATTCATTACAATTAGAAGCAGGATCAGCACTTTAGCAGGATTAGCACTGCTGCCCCATAACGCCAGGGGCCCGGGTTCGATTCCCGGCTTGGGTCACTGTCTGTGTGGAATCTGTATGTTCTCCCCATGTCTGTGTGAGTTTCCTCTGGGTGCTCTGGCTTCCTCCCATATTCCAAAAGATGTACTGGTTATGTGCATTGGCCACACGAAATTCAACCCCCCAACCGTGTCCGAACAGGCAGTGGAGTGTGGCGACTAGGGGACTCTCACAGTAACTTAATTACATTGTTAATGTAAGCCTACTTGTAACACTAATAAACTAATCCATTCCCTCCCAAAAGTAGCTTATCATACTAAAATTAATTGATTAAATATTTGGGAACTCAAAGATTTTACCCTTATTATGTTAAAGAGTCATTTATTATAGATTTGAAAATATGACAGAAAATGAAAAATCAGTCAGCATATATAGCTCATCATGCCATTAAAACAACTTTGAGCTGTGCTGACTGTTGTTAAGAGAATACGATATTCTGCATCAGTAAAGGATTAGTAAGAAGTTTCACAACACCAGGTTACTGTGTACTGTGACTTCTTACTGTGTTTACCCCAGTCCAATGCCAGCACCTCCACATCAGTAAAGTATTCCACAGAGCAAAAGGATGTTTGAGAAGTCAAGCTGTTTTCTAACACGAATATTCCAGGGGGAATCTTGGCTAGGACAGGCGCAATTTCTCCACACTTCCTTGACCTTTGTTTAGTAGCACATGCAAACCCACGACAAGCAAGTACCCCCTTGCTGCTTGGGCACCAGTTTTATGAGTCATATTCGGGTCTTAAGCCCACAAAGTTCTCACTCAGAAGCAATGCACTACAGCCTGATCCAAGCTACCATGATAGCACAAAGAACAGTACAGCACAGGAAAAGGCCCTTCGGCCCACTAAGCCTGCGCCGATCACGTTAAACTACTTAGACCACGCAGCACGCACACAGGGTGATAATGTGCTGCTGTCAGACAACAACACGAATTTACATTTCTCTAGCGCTTATGGGAGCATTAGGAAACAAGGGATAACACTTAATCATATAAGGGGTATTAAGTCAGATGACCAAACTGACCAAAACCAATGTTTTAAAGTGTACCTTCGAGGAAGAAAGTGAGATGGAGAGGTGGAGAAGTTTAGGGAGGGATTTCCAGAGCTTGTGGATTGGGAAACTGAGCACATGCCACCAGTGATGGAATAATTAAAATTGGAGATGTACAAGAGACAGAAATTAGGGCAGGGTTGTGGGGCTAGAGGAGATTATAGAGAGAGGGAGATGAGAGGCCATGGAGGGATTTAAACACAATGAACAGAAAGAAATACTTCTGGCACATTACATGCCCCGCGCAAACAATAAAAGGGGCAAGTATTTTCAAAACCCAGATTAGGTCAGGTTTGATCTTAGATGTTTTCCCATTTTTAAATTTTGCTTCCATTTTTATTTTCTCATTACAATTCTTTTTCATTGGAGTGGTTCGTGGAGGCTGCACTCAACATGTAGGATCTTACAGAACAGGAGGCCACTCAGCCCTTTGTGTCTGTGTCAGCTCTTTGAATGTGCTTACCAATTAGCCTCACACCCCTACTCTTACTCCATTGATTGTAAATTTTTCCTCCTCAAACATTTTTCCAATTCCCACTTAGAAGTTATTATTGAATCTGCTTCCACTGCTTTGCATGCAATGCATTCCAGATCACAATAATCTAATATCTCCTCATCTGTCCTCTCATTCTTTTGTCAGTTATTTTAAATCTCTGTTTTCTCGTGCTGACCCTCTTATTGTGTATCTTAATGGGTCTTTTAATGAGTTTGTTAAGTAGAGAACACTGGTACTGCACACCAACATGCAAAATGCATTTCCATTGCTCTTGTACATTTCAGCCCTAGGGGTTCAACAAGGTCTTCTCTCTTGATTATGTAATTTGCAGCCAGTCTTTCTGTTAAGAAGCTCTAACATATGGTCCAATAAAGCAACATATGAACGAATGACTGCAGCAGATTGGCCACTACTCGTGTGGTGTCGTCGATGATGGTCTCTTAAAATTGAGGATGATGTTCATCAGGCTTGGTGAGACTTCAGATGACTGGGGAGCTCGACTCTGGATGCATGAGTTCTTCCACAGTGGGGCCATGTTGTTGCATGAGGGAGTGGAGTTTGCAGTTCTGTTTTGGCAAGAAAACCCACCAACGCCTCTACTTTCTCTGAAGACTAAGGAAATTTGGCACATCAGCTACGACTCTTGCCAACTTTTACAGATGCACCATAGAAAGCATTCTTTCTGGTTGTATCACAGCTTGGTATGGGCTCCTGCCCTGCCCAAGACCACAAGAAACTACAAAAGGTCATGAATGTAGCCCAATCCAAGAAGCAAACCAGCCTCCCATCCATTGACTCTGTCTACACTTCCACTGCCTCGGCAAAGCAGCCAGCATAATTAAGGACCCCAACGCTCCCCGGGCACTCTCTCTTCCACCTTCTTCCATAGGGAAAAAGATACGTGAGGTCACTACCAACTGACTCAAGAACAGCTCCTTCCCTGCTGCCATCAGACTTTTGAATGCACCTACCTTGTATTAAGTTGACCTTTCTCTACACCCTAGCTATGACTGTAACACTACATTCTGCACTCTCTCCTTTCCTTCTCTATGAACGATATGCTTTGTCTATATAGTGCGCAAGAAACACTACTTTTCACTGTATGCTAATATATGTGACAATAATAAATCGAATCAAAATCAAATCAGATAAGACTTACCTTGCCAGAATGAATCAGCAGTGACAATGTTCATCACAGATGACTTATAAAGTTTTCCTTCACAGTTTATAGAGAGAGTCAGAATAGGATTAAGTTTGGTCAATTGTCTACCTGAGGAACATGGGTAATCTTGTTTCTTTCTCTGTATGTTTATTATTCAAAGACATTGGTCTATTTTTAACCCTGTGAAGTGAATGGGTTTTGAGCAAATTACAAACCTGCCCAAATTGTGTGTGTTTGGACTTTCTCAAACAAAAGAACTACGTCGCAAACCATATTTGGTGTTGCATTCTGACTGCCTTCGGCCACCGATGCTGCCAGACTTCCTGAGTGTTTCCTGGCCTTGTATAATTTTGTTTCAACATTTTTCTTAAATGTTTGTCAGAAACCAAGTTCCAATGCTTAAATTATTGTTTGGTTGGGAATATTGGCTAAAAAATGGCAAACTAAGACAGAAGGTTATCATTGTTTTGGAGTCATCTAGATGTGCATGCATGCGTCGCAGATCAAATCAGGACTTTAATCTAAATGCAGGTCAAAGCCTGCAGGGCTGGAGAAGGTAGTTTAGCCTATCGGTCTTACAATCCTGCCAGACCAGTTTTACAGCTACACGCAGGGTCTGTTGCAGCATGCGAGATTCAGGAAAAACTGATATCTTGCATTCTTGTCACTCAATCCTGCCTAAAACAATCTCTGTTCATTTTGCTGAATAAGTGACACTCTGGCTGTAAACCCTGTTAGAGCACATCTAATGAACTGTTTACAGTCCTGGCTGCTCCAATTTAGAGAGAACAGGTTGGCCTCATAAGAAATATAATGCATTTCACCAGATGTTAACAGAAGGGATCAATTATGAGGAGAGATTTCATAGACTAGGCTGGTGTTCCCCCTGAAGGTTTTATGGGATGGAGTGAGTGAAGTTTCAGGAATTTGAAAGGAACTCCTGGGGTAGATAGAAAGAAGGCTTTTCTGCTGGTTGAATAGTTCAGCGAGGACGTCAAACCTGAGCCAGACGGTTCAGGAGAAATGTGAGCAAACAGTTAATCACAGAAAGGATGGGGAAAGTGCAGAACTCTCAACCACAAAAAGCAGTAGACATCAGCTCAATTATCAGTTTTCAATCTGAGTTTGGTAGATATTTACTAGACAAGCAGATAAAAAGATTGTGGCAAGGCAGGTGGATGGAGTTAAGATTCAGATCAGCGAGGATTTCAGAGGGGCTTGACAAGGCGGATGCTGAAAGGATGTTTTCACTTGTGGAAGAGACCAGAGTGAAGGAACAGAGTTTAAGAATAAGAAATTCCCCAGACGGAAATAGAAATGAGGAGAATTTATTTCTCTCAGAGGGTTGTGGGTCAGGACCTCTTTTACCTGGAGAGCAATAGAGGCAGAGCTAATGAATGATTTTAAGGCAGATGTTGATTCTTGACTAACAAGAGAGTCAAAAGGGGTTTGCAGGATAGTGGCGTTGGGGCCACAATCAAATTCAGATCTAATTGAACAGTAGAACATGCTCGAGGGACCAAATGGCCTTCTCCTGCTGTAAATTTGTATGTTCCTCTGAATGTTTGGAATAGGCTGAATGGACATGAATGGCCTTCTATGCTGTACCATTTTAGGATCCTATGATTCTAAAGATGTTGATTATTTCATTGGAGATGTTTCAGTGGGCTAGTTTTCTCCACTGGCATATTCTCAAGGGCTTTGTTTCTGAGCGTAAAACTAGATCATGTGCCAGGACAGATGTCATATATGGGAACCATCACTATCAGTCTATGATGGTCTTATTTTGCTCATGCCTGCACATGGTCAATCCTTAAAGGGCGAGTATATAAGGGTCAGGTGAACATAATCGGAGATTTTAAAACATGCATTTATTCAACACCTTTCATGACCTCCATTTGTCCTATTCTGCTTTCCAGCTAATAAAGGATATTTGAATAGTAGTCATTGCTGTAATATAGGAAACACAGCAGTCAATGAATACAGCAAACTCCCTCAGCTGCGGTGTGACTCATCTCGTAATCTAGAGGCCCAAGGGTTCAAATCCAGCCACCACAGAAAGGAATTTAAATTCAATTAATAAATCTGGAAATTTTGAAAAGTTTGATGACAATCACACCATTGCTGTAAAATCTATCTGCTTTACTAATGCCTTTTAGAGAAAGAGCGAGAACCATAGAAAGGTTAAGAGCACAGAAGGAGACCTATAGGCTCATTTGTCTATGCTAGTCTGTGGGCACCCAGGCCTCTCCCCCTCCAGCAGGAGCGGTTCACTCCAGCAAGTTTACAACTGGTAGTCCGACCCTGCTGGAGTTAAGTGGGGAGTCATAGAGGCCCCCAAGTGGTCGGAGTAAAAGGGGGGTGCCCTCAGGGCATTGCCAACCTGGCAGTACTGGTCTGGCCCCCGGCACTGCCCAAAGTGCAAAGTGGCATCAGGCAGTGTCAAGGAGCTGGGCCAGTGGGCCAGGGCCTATTAGGGCAGGGCCTGGGGGTAGGGGGTTCCCACCGCCACTCTGCACTTGGAATCAGTGGCAGTAGGAGGGATGGCAGCGATCGGGGCTGGTGATTGAGGTTGTGGGGGAATTGGCGCTGTGGCAGAGGTTCGGAATTGCTGGCGGTGGGGGGCAGGGGGTGGAGGAGGCTCAGGAAATCGGGACTGCTGGAGGGTGCTGGGGGGAGATCGAGACAGGCCAAGGGGCGAGAGTTGAGGCTAGCCCGGAGACATCAGGGAAGCCAGCGATTGGGCATGGGGGAGGTCAGCGGGGCAGTGTTGCGGGATCGCAGGACTGGCCAGTGATTGGGAGGCTGGCAGAACAGGGCCACTGCACATGCACTGATCTCAGCACCGACAGTGGCCCTCTCAGTGCTATGTGGCCAGCCTCTCCAGCAGGCCTTGCCCCCAGATCTTCAGTGTGAATCTCCCTGAGGCACCCTGAAGTGCTCAAAGTGTAGGAGATTCATTATGAAAATCCCTCTAAAAAACCAACAGGAGTTACTCCCATTTTTACACAAATTTGGCAGTTAGAATTTTTTTGGGAGAATCCTAGCCCATGTCTACTTCATCTGCTGCCTTTAGGGAGCTGTATACTTGCACGCCAAGATCTCTCACTTCATCTACTCCTCTTAGTATATTCTATATATTGTGTATTCTGTATAACTGTTTGACCTCCCTAAATGCACTACATCACATTTCTCTATGTTAAAATCCAACTGCACTTGACTGCCCATTCCACCTGGCACGGTGACACGGTAGTTAGCATTGCTGCCTCACAGTGCCAGGGACCTGGGTTCAATTACCGGCTTGGGCCACTGTCTGCGCAGATCCTGCACAGCCTCCCCGTATCTGCATCGGTTTCCTCTGAGTGCTCCGGTTTCCTCCCATAGTCCGAAGATGTGCTGGTTAGGTGCACTGGCCATGCTAAGTTCTCCCTCTGTCTACCCGAACAGGTCATGATGTGGAGATGCCGGCGTTGGACTGGGGTAAACACATTAAGAAGTCTCACAATACCAGGTTAAAGTCCAACAAGTTTATTTGATTGTAAACCCACAAGCTTTCAGATCGCTGTTCCTTCGTCAGGTGAGTGACTCACCTGTGTTTACCCGAACAGGTGCCAGAGTATGGCAACTTTCACAGATTTTCACAGTAACACAGTAGGAATGTAAGCCTACTTGTGACTAATAAATAAACTTTAAAACTTTATATAATTTTAGTTAAATTTGCCATCCTTACTTGATCTGGCTTATGCTTAACCTCAGATCCATAGCAATGTGGTTGACTATTAACTGCCCTCTGAAATGACCAAGCACTCAGTTCAAGGGCAATTAAGGATGGACAATAAATGCTGGCCTTACCAACAATGCCCACATCCCATGGAAAAATGAAGAACAAAATCCATCTTTGTCCAGTCTTGTCGGGTTTTGAGCACATGATGATATTACTGATGTATATCTTTAGTACATTCCATGAATATATTTGATGCTATACCTAGAATCTTCGGAAGCAAGAGCAACTCAAGCATGTGAACTAAATGGTCGAATGAGTCCCCAAACTATCCTTTTGTATTCAGGATCTGAATTTGAATCTATCCCCCGTTAGTGGGATGAATGTCGAATTAGAAGTTTGCCAAAATATTTTTATTTTGTTAAAATAAATCTTTAATATTTGGAGGCCGGTAAAGAAACCACTCTGGTTGTGCTTTTTAACAGTAACTCTCATTAACAAGTGGCTCCCACAAGAAATGATTCAGTAATTTCCTTTTATGAAATTAAGCATCATGTTACATTAGGAATTTGGTGCATTGAGTCAGAGACACCTCATGGCTACATTCAAAGATGTATTGATGAAATAAATAGAAAGAGAGAGAAAAGGATGAGTTAGTTGAGGTATTAGTACTGGGCAAAACACCGATGAAAACCTAACCAAATCCTGCTGCGAGTATCTCACCTCCTGACTCTCCAACATTTATCATCTCCACCATCTACAAGACACAAGTCAGGAGTGTGATGGAACATCTCAATTTCAAGGTGTTTTTTTTTACACAATTTCAGTTTTGTTCTGGGCATTGTTTGCAGCCAGTCCTTCAAATCCTAGATTTAGCTTATTCAGGTGAGAGACTATAATCTATCCGTGAGAGCCAGGCCATCACCTGCAACCAGTGAGAGGGCAGGATTAGATGTCTGACCTCAGAGTGACATTCAAAGAAACATGCTAAGGCCATGCGACAGAACAGCCATCAAACCTCCATGTGGAGCAGTCAATCGCGATGATCACTCCTCATCTCATTGCATCACAGAATCACAAACTCTTTACAGTGCAGAAGGAGGCCATTCAGCCCACTGGGTCTACACTGGCTCACTTGTAAGAATATTCTACCCAGTCCCACTCCCCTGCCTTATCCCAATAACCGTGCACATTCATTCTTTTCAAATAACAATCTAATTCCCTTTTCAACACATTTGCCAGAATTCTGCCGTCCCACCTATCATTGAATTAGAGCAGGCGAGGGATGGACAACAGAAATGACTATTGACTTCAGATGGGAAGTTCTGGTCTCATTCGAGCGAGGACATAAAATCCCACCCACTGAGCAAATCATATTCTTGGAATTCAAGATTGGACATTTGATAACATTTATCATCTTCACAGCATTGTCCAGCATCTCCTCCAAGTTGTTAGGTATGTTTATGGGCAGTAATTGCTACCCTATGTATACTGCAATGCACCCAAATTGTGGGGAGGCAATGGCCTAGTGGTATTATCGCTAGTCAATTAATCCAGAAACTCAGCTAATGTTCTGGGGACCTGGATTCAAATCCCATCACAACAGATGGTGGAATTTGAATTCAATAAAAAAAATCTGGAATTAAGAATCTACCGAAGACCATCCAACCATTGTCTATTGTCGGAAAAACCCATCTGGTTCACTAATGTCCTTTAGGGAAGGAAATCTGCTGTCCTTACCTGAGCTCCAGAGCCACAGCAATGTAGCTGACCCTCAACTACCTTTGGAGGGACCAACCAAGGGAAAGTAGAGATGAGCAATAAATGCTGGCCAGCCAATGACGCCCATGTCCCACGAATGAATTAAAAAAAAACAATTTGGAATGCCTGCACTGATTCAGGTGAATGCACAAGCTCCTACCAACCACTGACTTAACTCCATTGATGCAAACATCAACATGACCAGGTGATGATATCCTGTTGATGTATGAAGCTGTCAAGCAATGGGAAAATCTCCTGGTAGGCAGCATCTGGCAAGACACAATGTTTAAGGTTATTTATTATTGTCACAAGTAAGTTTCCAGTAACACTGCAATGAAGATACTGGGAAAATCCCCTAGTTGCCACACTCTAGCGCCTGTTTGGGTACACTGAGGAAAATATTATCATGGCCAATGCACCTAACCAGCATATCTTTCAGATTGTGGGAGGAAACTGGAGCAGCCGGAGGAAACCCACACAGACACGGGGAGAACGTGCGGACTCTGCACAGACGGTGACCCAAGCTGAGAATCGAACCCGGGTCCCTGATGCTGTGAGGTAGTAGAGCTAACCACTATCCCACCGTGCCATCCTCCTGTATTGCACCTTCATAAATATACATGCACCAGTGCGATAAATCACCTGTTAATTTAATGTCTGTTAATTTATTTGGCTGCAATACAAGTACTGGCTGCTGATGACGCAGTTGACTAATTTAGTCAGGATAACATTGAACATGACATTAATGTGAAGTTTGATAACGGTACGAACTGACTGAATGTCTGGACCTCCTTTCCAAGCATAATACTCACCATGTCTGCAGCCAAAGGTAGTATTAGTACCTCTGCTATGGTGTTAGGGTTTCCTGACTTGTAACTCACTAACTGTGAGCCCCTGAGGGGCTCAATCTGGTCACCAGCAATAGCAGAGTGCAGAAATGTCTTACTGACTTTTAGCTGACTGCATGAAACATTTTGGTGGTCCTTGAGTTATGTTTTGTATTGAAGTGTCTGTGCAGAAGAGATGGTTTAAGGCTGTTATTCAAGAGGACTATATCACAAAACACAGCAAGTTAAGGGTATTTGCTCAAGCCAGTTGAAATAAATCCCATTTTGATGTATTTTTTGTCATCGTTATGTCTTTTTGATATTCATCCTGTTTTGTGCCTGATGTCAGATTTTTATTTGATTTACTTTTTCATAGGAGGTGGACGTCGCTGGCTAGACCAGCATTTCTTGCCCATCCCTAATTGCCCTTGAACTGAGTGGCTTGTAAGGCTATTTTGGAGAACTGTTAAGTGAAAACCACATTGCTGTGGATCTGGAGTCACATGTCGGTCAGACAGATTTCCCTCTCTGAAGGACATTAGTGAACCAGATGGATTTTTACAACATTTGATGTTAGCTTCATGGTCATCATTACTGAGACTAGCTTTATATTCTGGATTAAGACAAGAACAAATTTAATTCCACCAGCTGAATTTCACATGTCGAGTCAGTTGTTGCCTCACATGTGAATTCAGTAAGTGCTTCACTACAGAGAAGGAAGATTTCAGCATTATACTTCTCCACTGATACTGTGTGTTTTCCCCTGTTACTACCTGTTTATACCCCATCAATCCATTAGTCACTGTTACATTCTGAATTTATACGGTTATAATGAGATATATGCAACCAAAAAAAGCTCAGTTAAACAGGACACTTGCTGGACAGACAATTACCAGGCTATAGTGTGGAGCAGTGAAATGCAGAACAAGAACCCAGCAGGCATCAGTCACTCCACTGAAGCGTTAATCACAAATTGTTTTATGCTTGCAGAGCAGAGGGGAAGGTTGTGCGCAGTGATATTATCACTGGGCTAGTAATTCAGAGACACAGAGTAATGTTCTGGAGACTTGGGTTCGAATCCCACCATGGCAGAACTGCAACCATTGTCAATCCTCATAAGAACCTATCTGATTTATTAATGTCCCTTTAGGGAAGGAAATCTGACATCCTTACCTGATCTGGCTTACATGTGACTCTAGACCCACAGCAATGTGGTTGATTCTTTAATACCTTCTGAAATGGCCTAGCAAGCCACTCAGTTCAGGGATGAGCAGCAAATGCTGATCCAGCCAGTGACAGCCACGTCCCATGAATTAATTAAAAAATATATCAAATATCAAAGCTAACCATTTACACTCACTACCATGGGAGCATCTGGTCCATAATGTGATTAGAACACTGAAAGAGGCCCTTCAGCCCATTGTGTCTGCACCAGCCATCAAGAACCTGACACCATTTTCTAGTACTTAGTCCATAGTCTTGTAGTTCATGGTGCTTCAACTGCTTAAGTGGAATGGGTGTAATTGAGTTCAAAGGCAAAAGTTTTGTCATTGTCATTCATTACTACTCTGGACGGTTTGAAATGGGTAGACTGCACAACATCATGGTGGAGAAGAATCTTTGTGATTCATGGCATCCTAGACGTTGTGATGTCAGATATTCATCTTCAGTTAGCCAACAAGTTGTTCCAAAACTTTGTGTAGGAACATGGTTTCATGCATGTGACTAGTTCACCCAGATACCCTCAGTCGAACAGAGGAGCAGAAAGAGGAGTTTGAGCAGTGATGGAATTGATGAAAAATTCAAAGATATTAGCTTTCCTTCACTACAAAACCTCACTGTTAAAAAACAGTTCCCACCATCAGAACCATTGATGTGAACACAGCCCCAGCTCCATAACAAACACTACAACCTGATATTGCTTCAGAATGATCCTGAGAAAGTTGGGAAGCATGAGGAGCAACAAAAACACTGTCAAGCTTCTAATTTCAACTTTAGACACAGAGCACAAACTGGAAAATGCTACAGTCTGGGCAGAGAGTGTGGATACAAGATCGACAGAAAGCTTGGATTGTAATAGAAAGCTCCACAACTGAGATCTTACAGAAACAGAAAATGCTGGAAAAGTTTAGCAGGTCTGGCATCATCTGTGAAGACAGAAACAGTTAACATTTTGAGTCTGTATGGCTTTTTCAAAGATCTGATAGAATTGAGACAGACCATAGAAATATCAAAATGAACCAGAGAACCTCAATATCATTAGAAAAGAAACCAACGGAACCTTGCACAGAATATTCAGATCGCGATGGAACCAAGGAACAAGTAGAAACTCCACAACCATCTAGCTGGAAAACACCTCTGTGCAATGATGAGAAACTGCAATTCATCCTAATCCTCAAAATGAAATGAGAAGCAGACCACAGTATCAAACCCTGTGAAGTCTGAGACCTTGTGGGGAGATGTACAGTAAAGGGTAACTCATGTATCTGCCTATTCCAGTAGTCTATGTACTCTTGAACTCTATCATTATCCTCCTCAAAGTTCACAATATTTTCAAGCATAATGGCTTGAAGTTGTGTATTGTAAACCCAATTCCAGGTCATCAATATATAGAGAAATGCAGTGATCCTAACACTGAACCCACTATAAACCTTCCACTAGTCTGAAAAAGAACTACTCACCATTGCTGTCTATTTCCTGTCTCTCAGGCAACTTTGTATCCATGTTGTCATTTTTATTCCAAGGGCTTCAACTTTGCTGACAACCCTCTTAGCTGACACTTCATTAAATGCCTTTTGAAAATCCATGTACACCACATCAACAGCATTACCCCTCTCTGTTACCTCATCACTTTCCTTAATTATTCCAAACTTGTTCAATTGACTTTTTTTTTCCTGAATTATCATTTGTACAATCTTTCCCACTGCTGAGGTTAAACTGACAGACCTGTAGTTGCTCAGTTTTACCCAAATATGCTTTTTCAAGCAAGGGTGTAACATTTGCAATTCTCCAGCCCTCTGCCACCATCTCTCTATCCAAGGAGGATTGGAAGATTTTGGCCAGTGTCTCTCCTATTTTCACCTGTACTTCTCTCAGTATCGTCAGATATGTCTAATCAGGCTCTTATCAATTTATCCACTTGAAGTTCAACCAGATTTTCTAATACCTCATCTTTATCAATTGTTACTATATCCAATATCTCAACTCCCTTCTCTTTCATGACAGCTCTGGCAGCATCTTCTTCCTTAGTGAAGACAGATACAAAACGTTCATTTCCTTTCTCAACCAGGCCACCCCCCCACCCCATGGGTAAATCCCCTTTTTGGTGCCTAATCTATCCAAACCCTTTTCTTTCCATCCTTTTACTATTTAGATGCATATAGAAAACTCTTGGATTACCTCTTATGTTAGCTGCCAGCTTCTTCTCATACTCCGTCTTTACCCCTCTAATTTTCTTTTCATTTACTCTCTGAACTTTCTCCATTTATTGAGCCTGTCACTTATCAATCTGAAGTCCGTCATATGCCCTCGTTCTGTTTCATCTTACTCTCTACCTCTTTAATCATTTAGGGAACTCTAGATTTGTATCTCCAATCTTTTCCCTTTGTGGGAATGTCCGTTGACTGTACCTGTACTATCTCCTCTTTAAAGGTAGTCCATCGACCTGTTACAATATTGACTGCTAGGTTTTGATTCTCGATTACCTGGGCCAGATCTAGTCTTATCTCATTGAAACTCACCCTCCCCAACTAATTATTTTTACTCTAGATTGCCCCTTGTCTTTCGCCATAGTAACACAGATACTATGATCACTTTTTCCTAAATGCTCGCCAACAAACATCTGGTCCACCTCATTCCCCAGAACCTACTGCCTTCTTCTTCATTGGACTGGAAACATATTGATGTAGATGATGCTCCTGAACACATTTCTTAAACTCAGCTCTTTATTATAGGGAGGTGATAGCCTAGTGCTATTACCGGTAAACAGTTAATCCAGAAACTCAGCTAATAGCCTGGAGACCTTGATTCAAATCCTGCCATGTCAGATGGTGGAATTTGAATGAATAAAAATATACTGATGACCATGAAACTATTGTCAATTGTCAGAAAAAGCCACATGGTTCACCATTGTCCTATAGAGAAGGAAATCTGCCTTCCTTACTTGTTCTGGCCTACATGTGACTCCAGAACCAAAGCAATGTGGTTGAGTCTTAATTGCCCTCTGAAATGGTCTGGCAAGCCATTCAGTTCAAGGACAACTAGGGACGGGCAATAAACGCTGGCCGGGCAATAAATGCTGGCCAACCAACAACACCTATGTCCCACGAATAAAAATTATTACCATCCTAGTCTATATTAGAATCATGAAAGTCCAGCATTATCACAACTCTTTTCCTTGTGCCTTTCTGAATTCCTTGCTAATTTGTTTCTCAATATCTTTCCCATTAATTAGTGATCTGAAGAATAAACTCATGGCCAGGATTCTCCCATCCTGCCCGCCACTGGAATTCTAGCGGGCGGGATGCGCAGGATGTGAAATGCCATTGACGGCCGGGCAAGAATTTCCAGCTTTTAGACCAGCACGGCCAGAGAATTCCATCCAGTATATTGTCAATTAACACTAACCAGATAGAATCAATCCTTGACTCCTCAAGAACATCCTCTCTCTTTAGCATTGCAACATTCTCCTCAATAATATGAGGTGTTTGAAGTCAGAGCTGCAATAATAGTGGGAAAAAATAATTGTGCAGTATCTTGAGTCGGAGGAGATGGCAGTGTGAAATGTGGTTTGATAATTGTTGGGGATTGTAAGGGGAGGGGAACATTGTGAGTAGCGAGGCTGGAGATAAAATAGATGTAAGGAGAGAGTAGCTCAGCTGAAAGATAAGGTTTTTACCTGGCCAACTCTGCTGAGCTTATTGAATTTCTTTTATTCCGGGAGCTTAGCTCCTGTTATTGACCTCCTTGGTGGAGCTGTTGCCTGCATGAACCAGGGTCTTGGTGCTCTGCTTAAACCCCCTCCAACTATTTCCTCTCCAGCAAGGTTTTCTTGGTGTCTGCAGCCAGAATGCGTCTCTACTTTAGGAGGAGCTGGCTGCCTTTAAGGGCTGTCAGTGCTCCTAGTTCTCAGACCATACGACACCCCCAAAAAAGACATGCAAGAAATTAAAATTACTTGCCTAGCTCATGATAATAAGTTGTCCACCCATTTCACTATCATTTCTGTGACCACCTGAATAGCCCTTTCAAGCTCAATTTTGGGTTTTAATCAAATATCCAGGCCAATGCATCTTATCTACATCTCTGATGGTTGGCATGGTTACAGGTACTATGGCTTGATTACCCAGCTGCCCGGCACGTGCAGAGGCTGATGTCGGTCTCCTGTCGATATATTTAATCAGGCTTTTGTGACACGGTGGGTAAACATGAAACCTGCAGCTGTTGAAAGCTAGAGAGCTGCTATCACTATTTAATGAATTCCAGACAGACATATCTAATCTGAAAACAAGTGCTCTTGTTTACTTGGCAACTCCAAACTCCTCCAAACTGCAGCTTTGAACTGGTCCTTTAATTCCTGGAATTGAGATTTCACTTGTTGCCGCACACTGGGCAGTGAATGTTAATGAGCTGCCTCAGTTAAATGCTGCTGTGAAGTGTTGGCCTTACTTGAAGGTTTCCTGCCCATCGCAGAATACACCTCCCCCGTCTGCAGCCCAGTACCCCCTCCACAGTGATCCCTCCAGTCCATTGCATCTACTCCTGAAGTAACTCAGTTCACACAACACCTTGCCAGGCAAAGACTTACAAAAAATTTACAAAAGGGAAATCATGCTTGATAAATCTACTGGAATTCTTCGAGGATATAACTAGTAAAGTCGATTAGGAGGACCCAGTGGCTATGGTTTATTTGGGCTTGCAGAAGACTTTTGACAAACTCCCACATAAGAGATGAGCGTAAAATTAAAGAGCGTGAGATTGGGTGTAGTGAACTGGATAGAAAACTGGTTGGCAGACAGAAAACAAAGAGTAGGAACAAATGGGTTATTTTCCAAATGACAAGTAGTCACTAGTGGGATGCTGCAGGGATCAGTGCTATTCACATACTAATGATTTAGATGATGGAACTAAACGTAATATCTCCAAATTTGCAGATGACACAAAGCTGGGTGGGAGGGTAAACTGTGAGGAGGATGCAGAGATCCTGCAATGTGATTTGGACAAGTTTAGTGACTGGGCAAATGCATAGCAGATGCAATATCATGTGGATGAATGTGAGATTATCCACGCTGGTCACAAAAACAGGGAAACAGAATATTATATGAATGGATGTAGATTGAGGGAAGGGAATGGGAAATGAGATACCCTTGAAATTGTATAAGACAACTGGAGACTGTGTCCAGTTCTGGGCGCAGTACTTGAGAAAGATGTGAAGACGTTGGAGAGAGTACAGAGGAGATTCACAAGAATGATTCCAGGAATAAAGAGCTGTAGCTATGAGGATAGATTGGAGAGGCTGGGGCTGTTTTCCTTGGCAAAAGGAAGGCTGAGAGGAGACTTGATAGAGGTATTCAAGATCCTGAGGAGTATGGACGTGGTAAATAGTGAGAAACTGTTCCCTCTCAAAACAGCATCAAGAACTAGAGGGCACAGATTCAAAAATAATGGCAAAAGGAGTAGAATGTTGTGAGAAAAGATTTTGCATCCGGAGAGTGGTTGGAGTCTGCAATTAACTTCCTGAAAGGGAGGAGGTAGGTTCGATCGAGGTATTCAAAAGAGAATTGGATTGCTTTCTGAAAAGAAAGAATATGCAAGGTTGTGGGGATATGGCAGGGGTTTGGGTGGAATGTTCTCTCAGAGAGCCCAGTGCAGATCCAATGGCTTCCTTCTGCACTGTAAAGATTCTGTCAGTTTTCAAAGGGAATGGGATAACAGTTGAGAAAAAAAATGTTTATAGGACACGCGGTGTGTCGTGCGAGGACTGCTCTTGGGTGTTTCGAGAGTAGCCTAGTGCTTCACGCTTAGCGTACGCTTAAACTTGACCAGCTGATGGCCAACTTGACAGCTCAGTGACTATCACTGTTTGCTGTGGAGATACATAGATTTGGGCCAGTATCTGTGGGAGTTTGCGCATTGTCCCATGCTTGCGTGGGTTTTCTCCAGGTGCTCCAGTTTCCTCCCACACCCCAAAGATGTGCTCTTAGGCTGATTGGTGTAACAAATTGTCCCTAAATTAGTCTCCCCTCAATCTGGTTTCCAATGTGGAGTGCCATAAGCATAGACAAGAGTCATGGGTGGAAGAGGGAACTCACAATGTTAAAATGGCTGCGTGGGCTCATTGGGCCGAAGGGCCTGTTTCCCGAGCTGTGTTGTTCTTTGTTCTTTGTTCTTTGATGTGAAGATCAAAGTTGGTGAGTGGGACTAAGTGGATAGTTCTTTCAAGAGACAGGACACACCTGATGGACCCAAATCTCCGCATATTGTGCTGGTATCATTCGTTGATTCTATGAACAGTTTGTTGCTTAATTTGTAGTCAACAGAATACCAGCAAAACCTCCTGCAAAACACGGAAAATCTTTCATTACATTTCACTTTGTTGCTACTTAGCTTCTTAGTCAACGTCACTTGATTCAGCATCACAGGCTGGTGTACTTGGACAACTTCCACATTGTCTGTGTTGAACCTGGTTTATTTGCCTCACTATTACTGAATCAGGTCAATCAGGTCCTCAGTTTGTGCTTTGCATAACTGGGAATATTTGATATCTGATGGTTGTTATCTTCTGCCAAATGAAGTGTCGGATGGTAATACATGTGCTGGTTAATACAAACTTTAGTGGATTCAGCTTTTGCAAAAGGACAATGATAGGCCTGATAGAGCAGTTGCATCCCTAACAAGTTTAGGAGAAGTAGATAGGAGGAAGTTTATGTGGCGTATAGACACTGGCATAGACTAATTGAATGGCATGGTCTGATTCTGGGCTTCATTGTCATTCTATCTAACATCACTGCCCTCCCTGTATCCCTTCTTGCATCAAGACTTGTTCATCCCTCATGCCCTCATGCCCATGGGTCCTAGTTTGACAGTCGTACAATTTTCAAACTTTCCTTTCCTTTAAATGCCTCCAGGGCTTTACCCCTCTCTATCTCTGGCATCACCTACAGTCCTAATTCTCTGAGATATCTGCGCTCCTCTAACAGAAGGATCTAGATAGGCTGGACGAATGGGCCAGGAAATGGCAAATGGAATTTAATGTTGGCAAGTGTGAGGTGGTCCACATTGGTAGGAAGAATGGTAGGAAGGACTATTACTTACGTGGCGAAAAACTGCAGCAGGCGACGGTGCAGAGGGACCTCGGGGTCCTTGTGCATGAGTCACAAAAACCCAGCTTGCAGGTGCAGCAGGTGGTCAGGAAGGCGAATGGGATGCTGGCCTTCATAGCGAGGGGGACTGAATATAAAAGTAGGGAGGTCTTGCTGCAGCTGTATAGGGCATTGGTGAGGCCGCAGCTGGAGTACTGTGTGCAGTTTTGGGCACCGCACCTGCGCAAGGATATTTTGGCCCTGGAGGGAGTGCAGAGGAGGTTTACTAGGCTGATACCGGAGTTGAGGGGATTGAGCTATGAGGAGAGGCTGAATAAACTAGGCTTGTACTCGTTAGAGTTTAGAAGAATGAGGGGAGATCTCATTGAGACGTATAAGATGATGAATGGGATGGATAGGATAGAGGTGGAGAGACTCTTCCCGCTCAAAAAAGACAGTAGGACTAGGGGGCACAGCCTCAAGATAAAGGGGGGGCGGTTTAAAACGGAGTTGAGGAGGAACTTCTTCACTCAAAGGGTGGTGAATCTCTGGAATTCTCTGCCCGTTGAAGTGGTGGAGGCTGCCTCGCTAAATATTTTTAAGAAGCGGGTTGATGGGTTCTTGATAAGAGAGGGGATTAAGGGTTATGGGGAGAGGGCGGGAAAGTGGAACTGAGCCACAACAGATCAGCCATGATCTTATTGAATGGCGGGGCAGGCTCGAAGGGCTAGATGGCCTATTCCTGCTCCTATTTCTTATGTTCTTATGTTCTTATGTTCTTATAGTCACTTGTGCATCGTTGATTTTTAAAAAATTCATTTATGGGATGTGAATGGATAAAATATGGGAGTCGCTGGCTGGGCCAGCATTTATTGCCCGTTCCTAATTGAACAGAGGAATTTAATAGTCAACCACATTGCTGTGGCTCTGGAGTTACATATAGGCCAGACCAAGTAACGACTGCAGATTTCCATCCCTATGGGATATTAGTGGACCAGATGCATTTTTATGACAATCGACAATGGTTTCATGGTTATTAGTAGACTCTTAATTCCAGATTTTTATTGAATTCAAATTTCACTGTCTGCCATAATGGGATTCGAACTTGGGTCCCCAGAGCATTACCCGAGGTCTCTGGATTATGATAGGTAAAGGCAAAATACCGTGGATGCTGGAATCTGAAATAAAAATAGAAAATGCTGGAAAATTTCAGCAGGTCTGCCAGCATCTGTGGAGAGAGAATAGAGCCAATGTTCAACATCCTCATAACTTCTTCAAAGTGGCGATCAGTGTCAGATTGCTACTCCAAACCTAATTACTAATTACCTAAATTTCATGTGTGCCTGTCTTGTTTGATCTCCCAACTCAGGCAAGGTGAGATTCAGGCAGCGCATCAGTCTCGGAAGCTCAGCCACGAAATGCAGAACGGGCAAATTGAAGGACATACCACCTTCTTCACAACACTAGCAGCTGTAAAGCAGGTAGGCTTAAAGATGCAGTGAATTGATAGGCTGGGGAGGAAATAAGTAAGACAAGTGGATTGGATTTGGGGGTAGGGGAGATCAGAGGTTAGATGGGAGTGGATAGGGGAGGGGTGTCAGACATTGCAGACGCAGGGGGGAGTTGGGGGGCACATGGGTGGTACCGGACAATGGAAGAAATGGGCCATTGGGAGGAGTGTCGGACATTGTGTGTGCGTGTGTGTGTGTGTGCGTGTGTGTGTGTGTGGGGGGGGGTGGTCAGACATGAGGAATGTTGGACATGGGATGGAGTTGTGGGGATGAGACATCAGGAGGGTGGACATTTGGGTTGGAGGGGCGACTTTTAACTTTGGCTCTATTCTCACTTCACAAACACTGTCAGATGTGCTGAGATTTTCCAGCATTTTCTGTTTTTGTCTCTGGATTACTTGTCCAATGACAATATCACTACGGCACTGCCTCCCCAGTGGTCGTGCTTTCAGCTGTCTGAGCTCCAAGTTCCCTTCCCAAACCTCTCTCTCACTCTGGTCTCATCACTCTGGTAAGACACTCCCTAAAACTTACCTCCTTGACCATGCTTTTGGTCAACCATCCGAATATCTCCTTCTGTAGCTCTGTGTCAAATTATATTGAATAATGATTCCTGTGAAGTACCCTGGGACATTTTGCTAACTAACAAGAGTTATATAAATGTTGCTTGATATTGCTGCAAGTGCTCGTGAAGCCACCAATTATCTTCAGGTGTGGAGGAAAGGAAATGGCAGGAAGTTACATCTACTTGAATAGGCGAACAATGTGTCAGGCTTCTTTACAAACCTCCCCTCCTCCAGGTCCTGACATAGAACATAGAACATAGAACACTACAGCACAAACAGGCCCATCGGCCCACAAGTTGTGCCGATCACATCTATACCTACCAAGCCATAGAACTAACTGTAACGTCCAATGCCATTAGATCCCATATACTCATCCAGAAGTCTTTTAAAAGACCCCAGCGAGTTCGCCTCTACCACCGCCGACGGCAGCCGATTCCACTCACTCACCACCCTCTGAGTGAAAAACTTACCCCTAATATGTCCTCTGTAAATAGGGGAGGGGTGTCAGACATTGCAGACACATGGGCGAGTTGGGGGGCACACAGGTGGTGCAATACATCTCTCTCGGATGCAGGGAACATTCTCGTGTTCCCTGTATCCGAGCAATGCAATAGCCACAGGCACATTGACAGGAAAATGTGACCCAGAACATAAGCGGTTCCACTTTGCAAAAGATGATTTCTGCAGAGATTAGAGAAATTTCTTATTTCAGAATCAGAATAACATGAATGAACTGGAAAGGAAAACAGAACTGAATTGTGTATTCGTGCAAGATATGATAAAGGGTACTGAATGAGCAGGAAATTGCTAAGTGCTTTGGAATTCTCTGAAAATTACAACATTCAGAATGTAAAATAACATGAAATATCTTACCCAATAATACTTCTCAGAATTATAGCCAAATACGGTTAATGAGGAGGCTCAGCAAATATTTCAAACATATTTAACCTTAAGTTCTGAGAGAAACATGTTTTAATGAGGAGCTGAAGGAAACCAACATTAGTAGAGAAATGGAAGTTGATGGGATTGAAGGTGGATTTCCAGGTCCTGATAATCTTCATCTCAGAGTACTTAAGGAAGTGGCCCGAGAAATTGTCGCTCCATGGGTGGTTATTTTCCAAAATTCTTTGGACTCAGGACCGGTTCCTACGAATTAGAGGGTAGCTAATGTAAGCCCGCTATTCAAAAAAGGAGGGAGAGAGAAAACAGGGAACTATAGACCAGTAAGCCTAATGTCGGCACTGGGGAAGTTGCTGGAGTCCATTATCAAGGATTTCATAACTCGACATTTGGAAGGCAGTGGTAAAATCCGACAAAGTCAGCATAGATTTACAAAAGTGAATTATGCTTGACAAATCTATTGGAATTCATTGAGATGTAACTAGCAGAGTTGATTGAGGAGAACCAGTGGATGTTGATTTTTAAACTTTTAGAGGGTTTCGACAATATGTCACATAACAGACTACTATGTAAACTTAAAGCACATGGGATTGCAGCTAAGGTCTGAAGATGGATAGAAAGCTGGTTACATAGAAACATAGAACAGTACAGCACAGTACAGGCCCTTCGGCTCTCAGTGCTGTACCAAGCTAAGTCCAAACCCAAGATCAAGCTATCCCACTCCCTATCATTCTGGTGTGCTCCATGTTCCTATCCAATAACCGCTTGAAAGTTCCTGACTCCACTATCACAGCAGGCAGTGTATTCCATACCCCAACCACTCTCTGAGTGAAGAATCTACCTCGGACATCCCTCCTATATCTCCCACAATTAACCTTATAGTTATGCCCCCTAGTAACGGCTACGTCCACCCGAGGAAATAGTCTCTGCACGTCTACTCTATCTATCCCCTTCATCATCTTATAAACCCTTTGAGCCTGTATCACCTCTATTAAGTTGTCTCTCATCCTCCTCCACTCTAAAGAGAAAAGCCCCAGCTCCCTCAACCTTTCCTCATAAGACCTACCCTCCAAACCAGGCAGCATCCTGGTAAATCTCCTCTGCACTCTCTCCAATGCTTCCACATCCTTCTTATAGTGTGGTGGCCAGAACTGAACACAATATTCCAACTGTGGTCTCACCAAGGTCCGGTATAATTGCAGCATAAACCCATGGCTCTTAAACTCAAACCCCCTGTTAATAAATGCTGAAACACTATAAGCCTTCTTCACAGTTCTATCCACTTGAGTGGCAACCTTCAGAGGTCTGTAGATATGAACCCCAAGATCTCTCTGTTCCTCCACTGGTTAAGGCATCATAATCCACTTCTCTGCCTTACTTCTGCATCTATTTACTGTGTTTCTGTGTTTCTAATGGTTTAGAAGAGGGAAATGAATGTATTATCTCAAAAGTTGCAGATGATACAAAGTTGGACAGGAGGGTGAGCTATGAGGACGATGCAGAGACTCTTCAGCGTGATTTGAACAAGTTGAGTGTGTGGGCCTAAGCATGGCAAATGCAGTATAATGAGGTTATCCACTTTGGTGGCAATAAAAGGAAGATAGATTATTACTTGAATGGGTGTAAATTGAGAGAAGTGGATACCCAGCCAGACTGTGGTGGCCTAATGCATCAGTCGCTGAAAGTCCTCCACTGTTAACATCCTTGGGGTTACCATTGACCAGAAACTCGCGACATGAACATAGTGGCTTCAAGTGCAGATCAGAGATTACGAATACTGTAGCGAGTAACTCACTTTCTGGCTCCCCAAAGCCTATCCACCATTAAAAGGCACAAGTTAGGAGTGTGATGGAATATTCCCAACTTGCCCGGATGGATGTTCCTCCAACAGTAATCTATAAGTTCAACACCTTTCTGTTTGTATCACAGCTTGGTATGGCTCCTGCTCTGCCCTAGACCGCAAAGAACTACAAAAGGTTGTGAATGTAGCCCAATCCATCACGCAAACCAGCCTCCCATCCATTGACTCTGTCTACACTTTCCACTGCCTCAACAAAGCAGCCAGCATCATTAAGAACCCTACGCACCCTGGCCACTCTCTCTTCCACCTTCTTCCATCAGGAAAAAGATACAAAAGTCTGAGGTCACATACCAACTGACTCAAGAACAGCTTCTTCCCTGCTGCTGTCAGAATTTTGAATGGACTTACTTTTGATCTTTCTCTACATCCTAGCTATGATTGTAACACTACATTCTGCATTCTCTCCTTCTCTATGAACGGTATGCTTTGTCTGTATAGCGCGCAAGAGACAATACTTTACACTGTATGTTAATGCTTGTGACAATAATAAATCAAGTCAAATCAAATCAAAATCATCCAGGACAAAGCAGCCCACTCAATTGGCACCACATCTACAAACATCATTCTCTCCACCACTGAAGCTCAGTAGCAGCAGTGTGTACCATCTACAAGATGTACTGTAGCAATTAACCAGTACCTTAGACAGCACCTTTCAAACCCACTTTCATCTAGAGGGACAAGGGCAGCAGATACATAGGAACACCACCACCTGCAAGTTCACAGGAATATAGGAACATAGGAATTAGGAATGAGAGTTGCAATTCAGCCCTTCAAGCCCGCTCCGCCATTTGATATGATCATGGCTGATCTCCAGCACATCCTAATTCCACTTCCCTGCCTTTTCCCCATAGCCATTTATCCCACTTTTAATCAAATACTTATGTATTTCTTTCTTGAATCCATTGACTGATTTTGTATTCACTGCACTCTGCAGCAGTGAGTTCCATAGATTCACAAATCTCTGTGAGAAGTAGCTGCTCCTTATTTCTGCCTTGAACCTCCCCCTCTTATTTTAATGAGATCTCTTGTCCTAGACTGTTCTAGAAGGGGAAGATTTGTTCAACATTTATTTTATCAATCCATAGAGTATCTTATATACCTCAGTAAAATCCCCCCTCATTCAGTGAAAGCATGTCCAAAGAATTAGCATTTACAGGTGAGGAGTGTGGCAGAAACACTTTGGATTGCAATTATTACAGACAACTGACACTAACAGAAAAAAATGTGAATATGGATGCTGGTGACAAAGCAAAAGTAAGAGGCTCACCAGGCAGTACAACATTTTGAACTGAACACTCCATAACTCTAAGGCTGCAAGGTCCCTCTTTGAGTGAGTACAAGCACAAGCTACACAACCGCTCATCATATGACAGCCCCTTCAAACTTGGAGTCAAACTAGTGAAACTCTTCTAAACCACCTCCAGTGCCACCACAGCCTTCCTCAACGAAGATGACCAAAACTGAACACAATACTCCAAGTGTGGTCTCATCAATGTCTTATACAACTGTAACAACACTACTCTACTTTATACTCTAGACCCTTTGCAATAAATGTCAAGATTCCATTTACCCTCCTTATAAAATTCTATATCTGCACACCCACTTTTTGAGATTCATGCACAAGAACGCTCAGATCTCTTGGCACAGATGCTTTGGAATCTGTTTCTGATTTAAATAGTAATTTGCCCTTTCATTTTTCTGGCCAAAATGGATACCCCAGCTGGCCAAAATGGATAACCTCACGTTTACCCATCTGCCTGATTCTGGCCATTCTGGTCAATATCCATTTGTAAACTTTTCATCTCATCATCACAGCCCACTTTCCCACCTGTTTTCATGTCATCAGCAAATTTTGCTATGTTACTTACTGTCCCTGCTTGTAGATCATTGATATAGATTGTAATTGGTTGTGGTCCAAGAACTGAACCCTGCGGGAACCCACTAGTTACAGATCACCAACTGGCGAGGGTCACAGTCATTCTAATGCTCTGCTTTCTGTCAGTCAGCCAATCATCAATCCAAGCCACTACTCTACCCCCAACCCTTTCAATCCACTCACCATCCTGACTTAAAATCCTGAAATTCCCTCCCTAATGGTATTGTGGGTTAACCCACAGAACATGGACTGCAGCTATTCAAGAAGGCAGCTCACCACCACCTTCTCATGGGCAACTAGGGATGGTCAACAGAAAGCCATAAAAAAAGCTATGAAGAAAAGTAAGATGGATTATGAGAGTAAACTAGCTCAGAATATAAAAATAGATAGCAAAAGTTTCTACAATTATATAAAATGAAAAAGAGTGGGAGAAACATATAAGGTTATGGAGGGGATAAATAACATAGAAGCAGGGAAGTTGTTTCCACTGGCAGGTGAAACTAGAACTAGGGGGCATGGCCTCAAAATAAGGGGGAGCAGATTTAGTACTGAGTTGAGGAAGAACTTCTACACACAAAGGGTTGTGAATCTGTAGAATTCATTGCCCAGTAAAGCAGTTGAGGCTACCTCATTGAACAGTAAATTAAGGGTTATGGTGAGCGGACAGGCAAGTGGAGCCGAGTCCATGAAAAGATCAGCCATTTTCTTATTGAATGGCGGAGCAGGCTCGAGGGCCCAGATGGCCTACTCCTGCCCCCAGTTCTTATAGTTTGAGGATAAAGGATAAACCTTTCAGAACTGAGGTAAGAAGAAAATGTGTGGAATTCACTACCATAGAAAGTAGTTGAGGCCAAAACATTGTGTGATTTCAAGAAGAAATTAGGTATAGCTCTTGGGGCTAAAGGGATCAAGGGATGTGGGGGGAAGGAGGGATCAGGATATTGAATTCAATGATTAGCCATGATCAAAATGAATGGTTGAGCAGGCTTGAAGGGCTGAATGGCCTAATCCTGCCTCTAGTTTCTATGTTTCTATGTTAAACTGAATGGGCTGGCCATATAAATACTGTGGCTACCAGAGCAGGTCAGAAGCTGGGAATCCTGTGGGGAATAACTGACCTCTTGACTCCCCAAAGCCTGTCCACTATCTACAAAGCACAAGTTAGGAGTGTGATGGAATACTCCACACTTGTTTGGATGAGTGCGGCTCTGACAACACCGAAGAAACTCAACATCCAGGACAAAGTAGCCCACTTGACTGACACCCCAATCACCACCTTAAATATTCAGTCCTCCACCACTATGTACAGTGGCACCTGTGTGCACCATCTACAAGATGCACTGCAGGAGCTCATTAAGGCTCCTTTAACAGCACCATCCAAACAAACAACCTTGATAATCTAGAAGGACAAGAGCAGCAGATACCTTGGGATACTACCATCTGCAAGTTCCCTTCCAGGCCCCTCACCATCCTGAGAATGCTCCCTCAGAATGACATTCAAAAGAACAATATATATCTGCATCTTATATTGTGTTCCTGCCTCCCGGTTAGCGCCCTGAATCGAGGTGATTCTCAAATGATCAACAATGACAAGGCAGGACAGCACGTGGGTCACATATTGCAGTTTAGCCGAGAATCACAATTTGCTGGATATTCTGGGGAGGGGGCGTGGGGGAGGGTGTGTCACATGCTGTAACCTAGACGAGTGCCACACTCCACTGGACATTCTGGGGACTGAGGGGCGGGGGTTGGGGGCTACAGACTGTAGGCTAGTCGGTAATCACACTCTGCAGGATATACTACCCCGCAATATAAAAGTAGAGAAGTGTTGCAATTGTATAGCGTGTTGGTGGGCCCACATCTGGGGTACTGTGAGCAGTTTTAGTCTCCTTATTTAAGGAAGGATGTGATGGCATTGGAGGCAGTTCAGAGGAGGTTCACTAGATTGATTCCAGGATGAAAGGGTTGACAGATGAGGAGAGATTTAAATAGTTTGGGTTGATACTCACTGGAGTTTCGAAGGATAAGAGGGGATCTGATCAAGATATATAAAATTTTAAAAGGGATTGATAAAGTAAACATAGATCAAATGTTTCCTTTTCTGGGGCAAACTAGAACAAGAGGTAACAGGTATAGGCTGAGAGGCAGTAGGTTTAAAGCTGAGATAAGGAGGAACTACTTCTCGCAGAGGGTGGTGAATTTGTGGAACTCACTGTCCCATAGCGCAGTGGAGTCTGAATCGTTGAATGGTTTCAAGAAGGAGAAAGATATATTTCTAATTAAAAAAGAGATAAGAGAATATGGGGAACAGGTGTGGGGAGGTAGATTTGAAACCAGGGAGAGATCAGCAATGATCTGATTGAACGGCAGAACAGGCTTGAAGAGCTGAATTTGCCTACTTCTGCTCCTAATTCCTATGTTCCTATACTGGGGGGAATCAAAGACTATCGTTTTAGCTGGGGGTCACAGTCTGCAGGATATGCTGGCTGGTGGCTGGGGATGGGGGGGGTTACAGAATGTAGTCTAGCTGGGGTCAGACTCCGCAGGATATTCTTGGGAGAGGTTTGCTGGACAGGGCGTTCACAGACTGTAGTTTAGCCAGGGGCTACTTGCTACAGGATACACAAGGGGGCGGGGGGGGGGGGGGGGGGGGGAGGTGGGGGGGATGTTGGGCAGGCTGTGGTCTAGCCAGAGATCACAGACTCCAGAATAGCCAAGTTCAGACTGTACTCCTCTGTACTTCCTGCTGATTGTCAGGTTCCACTCTTGTGTCCTGGTGTTTTGAAGATTTCCCCTGGATATTGTTGCAGAATATTATTTCCTTTGCGGAAGCTGTTAATGGGAGACGACTTCCCTTCTGGGATTAAACAATTGAGCTGACAGTACAATGTTCCACACTGATTAAGACGGATTATCTGCCACTGCTAGCCACATCAGCTTCAAGGGTGGGTAAATTAATTGGCCATAATTCCTGAGCTCCCCTGTGTTGG
Organism: Carcharhinus amblyrhynchos; assembly: GCF_965287045.1. Taxonomy (NCBI): domain Eukaryota; kingdom Metazoa; phylum Chordata; class Chondrichthyes; order Carcharhiniformes; family Carcharhinidae; genus Carcharhinus; species Carcharhinus amblyrhynchos. Next base: position 4,335,129 of record NC_137332.1, on the reverse strand, counting down.
ATTTGAGACGTACACCAAAGAAGTGCTGGGGAATCCCTCTGTGAAGTTCAGCGACAAGGCTAAGGGAATAGCAATTGCCAAGAAGTGCAAACTTCCTCTGGGAAATCGTCCAGTGCTAGGAACCATCCGGAAATTCAATTTAAATCACAAATTCGGATGGTTCCGGTTGTGTTACACAAACAGTTATCCACACGGTGGCACAGTGGTTAGCATTGCTGCCCCACAGCACCAAGGACCAGGGTTCAATTCCCAGCTTGAGTCACAGTCTGCGTGAAATCTGCACATTCTCATCGTGTCTGCGTGGGTTTCCTCTGGGTGCTCCAGTTTCCTCCCACCGTCTGAAGTACCTGCTGGTTAGGTGCATTGGCCATGCTCAATTCCCCGTCAGTGTACCTGAACAGATGACTGAGGGTGGTGTCTAAGAGGATTTTCGCGGTGTTAATGTAAGGCAACTTGTGACACAATTAAATAACTTTAAAAAGTTAGAAGAATTAAAACCACTTCTAATGTCTGAGTAATACTATAATGACACAGATGGCCTCCCCAACCCCAAAGGATTCCTCAGCACACACCGACTTCCCAGAGGACTCCCCTCACCCCCAGTTACTCTCCCCCTACCCCATGGGACTCCCCAATCCCCCATCCTAATGCCCACAAACAGTATTCCTTAAGACCCTCACCACTCCCCATAAGATTCCCGTCAACCCCTCTCCCAACTCAGTTCAGCCTCCCCGTGACTTCTGATCCCCTGATAACTGACCCCCAATCTGCTAATTTCCAAACCCCCGCCCGAAAGTTCACCAACCGGTGACATCCAACCAGATGTCTTACCCGTGCCCCCCCCCATTCCACTCCATGTCTGACACTCTTGACGTCCGAACACGGCCCCCCCCCCACCCCCACCCCCCATAATGTCCAACACTCCTCCCCATGTCCATCTCCCCGTTGTCCGGGACCAAGCACATTCCCTCTCCCAACGTCTGACACCCCTTCTCTCCCCACCCCCACCTGACCGCCAATCACCCTTACTCCTACCCCCCTCCCCCCAGTCCTATCCACTTATCCCTCCTTGGCCTATAAACCTCACTGCACCTTTAAGCCTACCTGTTTTCTGGTGGCTGGTGCTGTAAAAAGTGTGGTGTGTCCTCCTTCAATACGCCTCACCTGCACTTTGAGGCTGGACTTGCGAGCTGATGCGCTGCTGCTTAACTCTCACCCAACCTGAGTCGGAAAATTGGGCGAGACAGGCACACAAGAAATCTTACATAAGAAATTAGGTATGGAGAACCAATCTGACGCTGATCGCCACTCTGAGGAAGTTACAGCTTTTACTCTGTATGGATTTGTGCCTCAGCCTAAAATGCCCCGGTTATACAATTTCATCTGGTGCTGGAGACAGTGGGGAGTCTTGAACATGGGGGCGTCAGCCCAAAAATTAGAGCCAGCCTATTCGGGGGTATGAGATCAGGAGGCATTACTTCACACAAGGGGCAGTGGGTATCTGGAACTCTCTCCACTAAAAAGCAGGTGGGGGTTAACAGGAAATCTCAAAACCAAAATAAATAGATTCTTGTTAACTGAGGGTATGAAATGTTACAGAACCAAGGCTGGTAAATGGAGTTACGATACAGATCAGCCATGATCTAACTGAATGCTGGAACATGTTGGAGGAGTTGAATGACCTGTTCCTGTTTTGTTAAGTCTTTTAGAAGCAGCTAACTGGTAAAGAAACTTTAATCTCTCTGAGCTACAACATTACACACTGCTGGCAGAATGACAAGAAAACATGGTCAATCTATCATATCTCAGAGACTCTGGTAATTACCTCAATACTTTGATCTTACCACTGACACAATTACATTTAGTAAATTCCTAATATGGAATTTATCTGCCTGGGTAGATTTACCACTAAAGTCAAAAGGAAAAGTATTCAAGAAAAGAAAACACAATATGACTCTCAGGATACTCACATTTTAGTATTAACTTGGTTTTTTTTGGTAGCACTTTAGTGGGTCAGAAAGTGAAGGAGTCCATATCTCAACCCAACAGCTAAGCAAATAGCCATGGCTAACATTTCCGCACTGTATTGAGAGAGTGCTACACTGTTGAAGGTGCCGCCGTTTAGATGGGATAAGGCCTTAACTGTTCTCTCCGGCGGACCTGAAAGATCCCAAGGCATTTTATGTAAAAGGGCAGAGGAACGTTCCATTTTTCCAAGCCAAATATTCCTAAATCACAGAAACAGGTTAATCAGCCCTTTTATCACCTTGCTATTTAAAGATCTTGCCATGCAGTCTGGTTGCCATTTTTGGATATACGATATCTCTCTACTCCTTACAGCCTCCTCAAAGCCTACTTTTGATCACATCACACCTCAATTAGTGCAAAATTTGGTTTGATTGTATCAGAAATGTTGGGAACACTTGACCAAGTAATGGGCAATGTTCATATTTGTCAGGGGTAGATGGGAATGTGGAATTTGAAACACAAGCAGCATGGCGGCACAGTGATTAGCACTGCTGCTTCACAGTGACAGGGACCCAGGTTCCATTCCCAGCTTGCGTCACTGTCTTGTGGAGTTTGCAATTCCTTCCGTGTCTGCATGGGTTTCTTCCGGGTGCTCCAGTTTCCCCGCATACTCTGAAAGGTGGGCTGGTTAGTTGCATTGACCCAAACAGGTGCCGGACTGCGGTGACTAGGGGAATTTCACATTAACTTCATTGCAGTGTTAATGTAAGCCTTACTTGTGACTAATAAATAAACTTTAAAGCAGATCCAATCTTATTGAATAGTGGAGCAGATTTGAACTGCTGATGACCTACTCCTGCTCCTATTTTGTATGTTTGTAATGTCCCCTCTAAGCTGGGTGACCAATGCAGCAGGCTGGAAGTTCTCCCACAAGCCAAGCCACCCCTTTGAATCACTGTCTGATTGTGATTGCACAAAAACAATTTAAAGGACCTACAAACATAAGGGAATTGGCCGTACATCACATGAAATAGATGAGAGGGTTTAAAAACAGAAAATGCTGGATAAACTCAGCAGGTCTGTGGAGAGAGAAACAGAGTTCAAGTTTCAAGTCCAAAATGACTCGTCTGCAGAGCTGAGGAGAGGTAGAAATGTTGGTCAGAGGGTTTGCTGGTTAAAGGCACTGTCAATGCCAGTTATCCATACTTCAAAACTATTTCATTGGCTCTGATGCACTTTCAAGAATCATGGGGATGTGTAAAGGACTATATAAATATTACCTCCCCCATCTTTCTCAATACCTTCAAGATAGATTTCTCATTCATAGAAACATAGAAACATTCTGATATTTTAGTTATAGCATTAAATGACAAAGGACAATGGGTTAAATTAAAACAATGGTAAAGAAATGTCACAGCATCACACCTTGTATTCATCCTGCAAACCACCAACAGTCATTTCTAATCTAATGTTAGTAACAGGCCAAAGGATTATTATCCAGTAATCTCTTGAAACAACATTAAAATAAATGCCTTTAATTAACTTAATTAAGAAAGGCTCTTCCCACTCAGAAAGGACAGTAGGACTAGAGGGCACAGCCTCAAGATAAAGGGGGGGGGCAGTTTAGAACGGAGTTGAGGAGGAACTTCTTCACTCAAAGGGTGGTGAATCTCTGGAATTCTCTGCCCGTTGAAGTGGTGGAGGCTGCCTCGCTAAATATATTTATGACGCGGGTTGATAGGTTTTTGATAGGCAAGGGGATTAAGGGTTATGGGGAGAGGGCGGAAAAGTGGAACTGAGCCACGACAGATCAGCCATGATCTTATTGAATGGCGGGGCAGGCTCGAAGGGCTAGATGGCCTACTCCTGCTCCTATTTCTTATGTTCTTATGTTCTTATGTTAATTAACTTGCAGAGCCCTGGGTAGAAACCAAATTTACAGTCAAAGGTAACATTACATTTTGAACATTACTGTTAGCCTTTCTCATCTGAAACAGATCTGTATGAAATGAGAACAAGGTCAATCTGAGGCCACAGTCTTGTCAACTCACATTAACTCAGTGGTGTCTCTCTAATGCTTTTGGAACTGTAAGATCAAGAAAGTTGATAAAGCAATTTTCACTTTTTGAAATATTTTTATCTGATTAATGTCATATTGGCAATTTTTGGCAGCTGCTAAATGTAAAGGATTTCAAAGTGCAACAGGCAGATAGAGTCATAGAGGTCTACAGCATGGAAACAGGTTTGGGCCCAACTTGTCCGCTTTTTTAAAACCCCTAAGCTAATCCCAATTGCCCGCATCTGGCCCATATCTCTCTATATCTACCATATCCATGTAAATATCTAAATGTTTTTTAAAAGACAAAATTGTACCTGACTCTACGACAACCTCTGGCAGCTTGTTCCAGACACTCACCACCCTCTGTGTGAAAAAATTGCCCCTCTGGATACTTTTGTATCTCTCCCCTCACACCTTAAATCTATGCCCTTAATTTTAGACTCCCCTACCTTTGGGAAAAGATATTGACTATCTACCTTGTCTAAGCCCCTCATTATTTTATAGACCTCTATAAGATCACCCCTCAGCCTCCTACGCTCCAGAGAAAAAAGCCCCAGTCTATTCAACCTCTCCTTATAACTCAATCCATCAAGTCCCAGTAGCATCCTAATAAATCTTTTCTGCATTCTTTATAGTTTAATTATATCCTTTCTATAATAGGGTGACCAGAATTGTACACAGTATTCCAAGTGTGGCCTCACCAATATCTTGTACAGCTTCAACAAGATGTCCCAATTCCTGTATTCAATGTTCTGACCGATGAAACCAAGCATACCGAATGCCTTCTTCACCACTCTGTCCAACTGTGACTTCACTTTTAAGGAGCTATGAACATGTATCCCTAAATCTCTTTGTTCTGTAACTCTCCCCAACGCCCTACCATTAACTGATAAGTCCTGCCCTGGTTCAATCTACCAAAATGCATCACCTCGCGTTTGTCTAAATTAAACTCCATCTGCTATTCGTCAGCCCACTGGCCCAATTGATCAAGATCCCGTTGCAATTGGAAATACCTTTCCTCACTATCCACTAAGCTACAAATCTTAGTGTCATTTGCAAACTTACTAACTACGTCCCCAATATTCTCATCCAAATCATTAATATAAATGACAAATAACAGTGGGCCCAGCACTAAACCCTGAGACACACTGCTGGTCACAGGCCTCCAGTTTGAAAAACAACTCTCTACAACCACCTTCTGTCAAGAAGCCAATTTTGTATCCATTTAGATACCTCATCCTGGATCCCGTGAGATTTAACTTTATTCAACAACCTACCATGCTGTATTTTGTCAAAGGCCTTGCTAAAGTCCATGTAGACAACAGCAACTGCACTGCCCTCATCTACCTTCTTGGTTACTCCTTCAAAAAACTCAATTAAATTTGTGAGACATGATTCTCCACTCACAAAGCCATGCTGACTCTCCCTAATCAGTCTTTGCAAGTCTAAATGCCTACAGATCCTGTCTCTTAAAATACCTTCCAACAATTTACCCACCACAGATGTGAGGCTCACTGGCCTGTAGTACCTGGGCTTTTTCATACAGCTCTTTTTAAACAAAGGCACAACATTTGCCACTCTCCAATCTTCAGGCACCTCACCCGTGACTATCGATGATTCAAATATCTCAGCTAGGGGACCCGCAATTTCCTCCCTAGCCTCCCACAATGTCCTGGGATACACTTCATCAGATCCCGGGGATCTGCCTTATCTACCTTGATGCGCTTTAAGACTTCCAGCACCTCCTTCTCTGTAATATGTACACTCCTCTAATTAGGTTGGAACTCGAGGCTAAAGATCTCATTTTTAATCACAAAAACAGAAGAGAGCCTGTGAACCAGCTTTTGGCTCCTAATCAGAACATTATGCATGTTCCTGTTCCTTTGGTTTCTTGTACAGTTAACCAGTTCCGAGGCATTGAGGAATTTCAGCTTCAGGAATCGGATCAAATGGAAAAGAAACACTTTTACCTCAATTATCTACCTCAAACTAGAATAATTTTGCAGACCGATTGTGGATTGGAATGGTGGTGAATTCTGCGACCCTGAAGTCAGGGATTAGACATTAGAACAAAGAACAAAGAAAATTACAGCACAGGAACAGACTCTTCAGCCCTCAAGCCTGCACCGCCAACGCTGCCCGATTTAACTAAAACCCCCTACCCTTCCAGGGACCATATCCCTCTATTTCCATCCTACTCATGTACTTATCACGACATCCCTTAGAAGTCACTACCATGTCAGCTTCCACTGCCTTCCCTGGCAACGAATTCCAGGCACCCACCACCCTCTATGTAAAATGTCTGCCTCGCACATCTCCTTTAAGCCTTACCCCTCACACCTTAAACCTGTGCCCCCTAGTAATTGACTCTTCCACCCTGGGAAAAAGCTTCTGACTATCCACTCTGTCCATGCCTCTCATAATCTTGTAGCTTTCTCTCAGGTCTCCCCTCACCCTCCGTCGTTCCATGAGAACAAACCAAGTTTCTCCCTCTCTGTCCACATCTCCCTCTCTGTCCGCATCTCTCCCTCTGTCCATTCTGCCCACTGTTTATTAGGATGCTACCAGGACTTGATGGTTTGAGTTATAAGGAGAGGCTGGATAGTTTGGGACTTTCTTCTCTGGAGCGTAGGAGGCTAAGGGATGATCTTGTAGAGATCTAATGTGGGCCATAGATCAGCTAGATAGTCAATATATTTTCCCAAAGGTAGGGGAGTCTAAAACTAGACAGCATAGGTTTAAGGTGAGAAGGGAGAGATACAAAAGTGTCCAGAGGGGCAATTTTTTCACACAGAGGGTGGTGAGTATCTGGAACAAGCTGCCAGAGTTAGTAGTAGAGACAGGTACAATTTTGTCTTTTAAAAAGCATTTAGACAATTATATGGGTAAGATGGGTACAAAGGGATATGGGCCAAATGTGGGCAAATGGGATTAGTTTCGGGGTTGTATAAAAAGGGTGGCATGGACAAGTTGGGCCAAAGGGCCTGTTTCCATACTGTAAACGTCTATGGCTCTATGACATCTCTCTCTCTGTCCATATCTCCCTGTCTGGCTGACTGGGCTCTAACTGTCTGGATTATTAATGAGGACACCTATCTCATAATCTGATCTGTTTAGTTAGAGGTGTGCTTCCTGGGTTAATCTTTCTTATCGTCTAAGTACAATCAGCTATTGCTCCAAATCGTCACATTCTGAGGTTTCAGATATTCGGTTTGAAGTTTTATGTTTGCAGGTTATAAACCAGAAACCTGACTATTTGAGACCTAGTTGCAGAGTTGCTCAATTGGATGGTCGATACGTGTAGAATGAGTCCTCAGGGCAGAGAAGGAATTTTAAGAGGTGAGAAATTAACATGTAGAAATCATTTACGAGCACAGTTTTCGAAAGGTATGCATAATTGCGTAACTTAGATGTTAATCTATCTTAAAGTCGTTATCTCAATTTGGGGGTTGCAAAACCTTCAAAAGGGAGTGGTATACAATCACATTTTCAGACTGTTAGCAATGAAAGCTTTTTAGATAATTCACCAGGCAATACATTGCGCCATTCTCACCTCAGCAGCAATTTCACATTTCCCTCAGCAGGAATGTAAGGGTTTTGTGATTTTGGTACGAAGGAAGGGCTTTGGTTGAAGCTGCCATTATGATGCAGGTCAGTTTATAATTTCCAGAATAAAATCAGCAAAACTGGACAGGCTGACATCCCTAATGGTCCAGAATTGGAGTACTCCTCCAATCCCCCTGCCAGCTTTTGCAATGAGCAAAATGAGATAAAGACTCATACTTTATCATCTTATTACACAATAATGCATTGCATAAATCACAAGAAGTTAGTATGCAGTTACAGCATGAATTAGGAAGACCACTGGAATGTTGTCATTTATTGCAAGGGGAATGAAATATAAAGTAGGGAATTCTTGGGGGTTACCATTGACCAAAAACTGGACTGGACTAACCATTAAATACTGAGGCTATCAGAGCAGGTCACAGGCTGGGAATCTTGTGACAAGTAACCCATTTGGCCCATATCAAAACCATCCAGGACAAAGCTTGATTAACACTCCATCCCCCAACTTAAATGTTCACACCCTCTCCCACAGATACACAGTAGCAGGATTGTGTATCACTTACTGCAGCAACTCACCAAAGCTTCTTAGACAGCATCTTCCAAACCTGCAGCCACTACCATATAGAAGGGCCACCATCTGCAAGTTCCCCTCCAAGTCACACACCATCCTGTCTTAGAAATATATCGTCATTCCTTCACTGTTGCTGGGTCATACTTCCTCCTTAACAATACTGTGGGTGTCCCGACACATAGAATCCCTACAGTGCAGAAGGAGGCCATTCAACCCATCAGGTCTGCACCGTCTCTCCAAAAGAGCATCTCACCCAGGCCCATCACCCCACCCCATCCCTGCCACCCTACGCATTCACCATGACCAATCCATCTAACCTACACATCTTCCCGGAAAAGCCCCAACGACAGCTTATTGTCTGACACAATAGTGAAATGCTGACCCTAGATGTACGGGTGAAACGTTTTCGCTACATAGACGACACAGTCACCAATCCCAAAGGTGGCACAATCACAGTCATTCCCCACACTTGCCTGCATCCCTCATCTCTGGTTATAGCTAACCACACAATGAAGGGACTCCAACATTCTGCAATTTCCATAGAATTGTGCAGTAAAGATGGAGTCCATTCCACCCATTGTACACGTACAAGCCCTTTGCTATCCAATTACTTTCACTCCCCTGCCCTGCAATTTGTTTTAAACCCCTTTGGGTAATTATCCAATTCCCTTCTGAAAGGTATGAAGGATCTTTTTCCACTGCCTTTTCTGGCAGCACATTCCAGCTCACAACAACTCACTGTGTAAGAAACATACAAATACTTCTCATTTGAGCCTCGGGATCATTTGCCTGAAATTTGAAAACCTGAAATGTTTTGTCAGTATTCTCCTGAAAGGTTAAAAGGGTGCTTTTCACAATCAGTTCCTATCATCTGCGGGGAATATATTGCTGGATTGCGTTACACGCTCAGAATCATGTAAAGAAAATAGATTGGGAATTCAAAGGGTTTCTTTTTGCAAACTGGTCACTGAAATAACATGTATTGTAATTTTTCAAAGGCGCACATTGTCGTCACATAAACGGACAAAGAAATTTCTATGATTTACAACATCTGTTTTGCATCAGGCCTGCTAAGCATTCCACTCTCGGCTTGTTCCCAGTGGTTACAGACTCCCATAAAGAAGTCCAAAAGAACATCTGCCGTACAAACAAAGTGAGGCACATTGCGTGTGAGAGCAGACACAGTTTCTGAGCAAGGTCCCGGCAAGCCATCACCAAAGTAATTTACGGCAGGAGGGTATAAGCAGTCTCTAAACTCACATTGGGATGAGACCCATGGTAACAGCTCGATCAATGGCAGTAATGCCAACAACAATAAAAGCATGCGATTGAAGAAAGAACTCTGGAAAAAGAAATACCAGAAACTGCTGGAAATACACACAGCAAGGGCAGATAGCAAACCCTGCGATTCTAATTGGAGCTGGAGAAGGATTGTTAATTTCACAACCACCTTTCGCATTGTTAATGAAAAACAATTTATGTTGCTGCATACAAAACCTTTACATATCGTTGGACGGTTCAGCTGACTCCACTTCACTGCCAGAGACACTTGGAAACAATGCAATCTAGTCAGAGATTAAAACTAAGCAACTGGTACAATTCTGTAAATGTAAGTTCTGCTATTGGTGTAGACAGTTGTAGTTAGACCCCTATCTACAGCACAGTGTTCAGTTCTGGGTCCCAGACCACAGGAAGGAGATATTGGCCTTGAAGGGGTTGCAGTGTAAATTTGCTACAATGAGACTGGGGTTAAAGGGGTTAAATTATAAAGGTAGACTGTAGAGACTAGAATTGTCACCTCACTTACTTTAATTCAGGGTCAAAGGGAGTCGGAGCCTATCCCAACAGACACTGGGCATTAGGCAGGATACATCCAGGATGGAACATTAGCCCATCACAGGACACACACACACACACACAGACACACACACACACACACACACACACACAGACAAACTGAGGCACAATTGAGCACAGCCAAACCTGCACATCCTTAGACTGTATGAGGAAACATAAGAACATAAGAAATAGGAGCAGGAGTAGACCATCTAGCCCCTCGAGCCTGCCCCACCATTCAACAAGATCATGGCTGATCTGAAGTGGCTCAGTTCCACTTTCCCGCTTTCTCCCCAGAACCCTTAATCCCCTTGCCTACCAAAAACCTATCTACCCACGTCTTAAATATATTTAGCGAGGTAGCCTCCACCACTTCAACGGGCAGAGAATTCCAGAGATTCACCACCCTATGAGTGAAGAAGTTCCTCCTCAACTCTGTTCTAAACTGCTCCCCCCTTGAGGCCTGCTCTAGTCCTCTAGTCCCCCTCTAGTCCTGCTGTCCTTTCAGAGCGGGAAGAACCTCTCAACCTCTACCCTATCCATCTCCTTCATCATCTTATACGTCTCAATAAGATCCCACTCATCCTTCTAAACTCCGAGTACAAGCCCAGTCTATTCAGCCTCTCTTCATAGTTCAACCCCCTCAACTCCGGTATCAGCCTAGTGAACCTCCTCTGCACTCCCTCCAAGGCCAAAATATCCTTGCGCAAGTACGGCGACCAAAACTGCACACAGTACTCCAGCTGCGGCCTCACCAGTGCCCTGCACAGTTGCAGCAAGACCTCCCTACTTTTATATTCAATCCCCCTCGCTATGAAGGCCAGCATCCCATTTGCCTTCCTGATCACCTGCTGCACCTGTAGGCTGGGTTTTTGCGGCTCATGCACAAGGATCCCCAGGTCCGTCTGCACCGTAGCATGCTGCAGCTTTTCGCCCTTTAAATAATAGTCCCTCCTACTATTATTCCTGCCAAAGTGGATAACCTCGCACTTGCCAACATTGTATTCCATCTGCCAGGTCCTCGCCCACTCGCTTAGCCTATCTAGATCCCTCTGCAGACTTTCTACACCCTCCGCACAATTTGCTTTTCCACTTATCTTTGTGTCAACAGCAAATTTCGACACCCTACACTCAGCTCCCTCCTCCAGATCATGTATATAAATGGTAAATAGCTGAGGCCCCAGCACCGATCCCTGGGGCACTCCACTAATCACCAACCGCCAATCCGAAAAGCACCCATTGACACCTACTCTCTGCCTCCTATTTGACAGCCAATCCTCTATCCACGCTAACACCTTACCCCCAACTCCATGCCCCCTAACCTTCTGTAACAACCTTTTGTGCGGCACCTTATCAAACGGCTTCTGAAAATCGAGAAACACCACATCCACCGGTTCCCCTCTGTCCACCGCACTAGACACATCCTCATAGAATTCCAATAAATTCGTCAGACACGACTTCCCCTTAACGAATTCGTGCTGCGTCTGCTCTATCAAACAGTTCTTCTCAAGGTGTCTCGCTATTTCTTCTTTGATGACGGATTCAAGCATTTTTCCTACAACAGACGTTAAACTAACCGGCCTATAATTCCCTGCCTTTTGCCTGCTACCCTTTTTAAACAGCGGCGTAACATTAGCCGTTTTCCAATCTTCCGGCACTTCCCCGGAATCCAGCGAGGTTTGGAAAATAATCACTAAGGCATCCGCTATCACCTCTACCATTTCGTTCAGAACCCTGGGATGCATTCCATCTGGTCCTGGGGACTTGTCCACCATCAGTCCCACTAGTCTGTCAAGCACTACCTCTCTAGTGACAGTGATTGCATTCAGGCCCTCAACTCCTACCATCCTTCTATCTTTAATACCCAGCAAACTATTCGCGTCCTCCTCCGTGAAGACCGAAGCAAAAAACTTATTTAAGGCCTCAGCCATTTCCTCATCCCCCGCCACTAAATCCCCCCTCCCATCCTCTAAGGGTCCAAAATTCACCCTAGCCAGCCTCCTCCTCTTTATATATTTATAAAAATTCTTACTATCCTTTTTTATATTTAGCGCTTGTTTAGCTTCATAGTCTGTCCTTCCTTTCTTTATCAACTTCTTCATCATTCTTTGTTGATTTTTAAACCTCTCCCAATCCTCTACTCGCCCACTACTTTTAGCCACTCTAAACGCATCAGCTTTTAATTTAATACTCTCCTTTATTTCTCTCATTAACCACGGCTGATTATCCCTTCTCCTGCGATCCTTCTTTACCATCGGAATAAATTTCTGCTGAGCACCAAGAAAGATCTCCTTCAAGATCCTCCACTGTTCCTCAGCAGTCCTACCGACCAATCTGCACCCCCAATCTACATTTGCCAATTCCTCTCTCATCCTATCGTACTCCCCTCTGTTCAAACAGAGGACACAGGTCCGGGATCCTACTTTCTCATCCTATCTCTGTAAACCTATCTCTGTAACTTCCTCCAGCCCTCCCTATCTCTATAATCTCCTCCAGCCCCAACACCCCTCCCTATCTCTGTAACCTCCTCCAATCCCTACAGCCCTCCCTATCTCTATAATCTCCTCCAGCCCCAACACACCTCCCTATCTCTGTAACCTCCTCCAGCCCCTAAACCCCTCCCTATCTCTATAACCTCCTCCAGCCCCTACATCCCTCCCTATCTCTGTAAACCTCCTCCATCCCGTACAACCCTCCCTATCTCTGTAACCTCCTCCAGCCTATACAACCCTCCCTATCTCTGTAACCTCCTGCAGCCTCTACAACCCTTCCTATCTTTGCAACCTCCTCCAGCCCTATAGCACTCCCTATCTCTGTAACCTCTTCCAGCCTCTACAACCCTCCCTATTTCTGTAATCTCCTCCAGCCTCTAAACCTTCCCACCTCTGCAATCTCCTCCAGCCCCTAAACCCTCCCTAACTCTGTAAGCCCCTCCAATCCTACACCCTTCCCTATCTCTGAAACCTCTTCCAGCCCCAAACTCTCCCTATCTTTGTGACCTCCTCCAGTCCTGCAATCTTCTGAGATCTCTGTGCTCCTCTGATTCTAACCATTTGCTCATCCCCGATTTCCATTGCTCCACCATCAGTGCCTGTGCTTTCAGCTGCCTTGGCACTAACCTGTCTAATGGCTAGCAGAGACATGATGGGCCAAAGGGCCACATTAAGTGCTGCCAAACTCTGTGACTCTAAAATTCCCTGCTTAAACCTTGTTTCTTCTCTTTCCTCTGTGAAGCTGCTCTTTAAAACTTACAAGCTTTGATCATGCATTTAGCCACCTTCGCTTCTGTGGCGAGATGTCAAACATTCCAAAAATGCTTTTATCATTCGTGTTAAGCAGCTTGGGACATCTTACTATGTTAAATGTGCGTCATTAATTTACGTTTTTGCTGGCAATCATTCCCTTGTTTGAAGTTCACTGTGGTTACTGTGAGTTTTTCCGTCTCATTTGATCTCCGTTTCTGCTGGCTGCTTGATATTTTCATTCTCGGTGAACCGTATCTTGGCCCAGAACGATTGACAGCAATTACCAAGATGTGGAAAATTGTGTTTCCAACGTCATGCAGAGTGCAAAGATAAACCTCAGAAACATGCGGGTACGTAGCCTTTGATGGAGCGAATGGAATCTTGGTCACCAGCAATGCCGTTGTACAGAAGACACATGCTAGGGGGTGTCTTGGCCCCTTCTCAGCTGCTGATTGGAGATCTCCTGGCTCGCACAGTTTCTGCGAGGGGACCTCACTGAGACATCAGGCCCTTCATTTGCCTATCTAAGGCCCCAATAGCTATGACCGCCAGGGATTTTGCCTCCAATGTAATCCAGATGTCCACCGGGGAGAAATAAGTCTCACACTCCAAAACTTAATTGCACCCATTTTGATTTGATTTGATTAATTATTGTCACATGTTTCAACATACAGTGAAAAGTATTGTTTCTTGTATGCTATACAGACAAAGCATACCGTTCATAGAGAAGGAGAGAGTGCAGAATGTAGTGTTACAGTCATAACTAGGGTGTAGAGAAAGATCAACTTAACGCAAGGTAAGTCCATTCAAAAGTCTGACAGCAGAAGGGAAGAAGCTGTTCTTGAATCGGTTGATTTGTAACCTCAGACCTTTGTACCTTTTTCCCAAAGGAAGAAGGTGAAAGAGAGAATGTCCAGGGTTGCTTTGCCGAGGCACCAGGAAGTGTAGACAGAGTCAATGGATGGGAGGCTGGTTTGTATGATGGATTGGGCTACATTCACAACCTTTTGTAGTTCCTTGTGATCTGGGGCAGAGCAGGAGCCCATACCAAGCTGTAATACAACCTATCTATGGTGCATCTGTAAAAGTGTACAGCAGGTGGTACAATTTCAGTCCCATTAGTTTTTCTGATGTGAAAACTAGGGGGATTTTCATAGTAACTTCACTGCAGTGTTAATGTAAGCCCACTAATAAATAAACTTAAAAACAATCATGTTTTCACTCCAGCACAAGTTTCTATAGCACCGTCAATGTAGCAAACATCCCAATGTGTTTTATGGGAATGTTATCAAACAAACTTTGACAACTAGTCATGTAAGAAGTTAACAAGAAAGATCAAAGAGGTAGGTTTATAAGATGCATTTTATAGGAGGAGAGGGTGGGAGAGAGGGACAAGAGGCTTCAAGAGGGAATTCTAGATCTCAAGACCCAGGCAGCTGAAGGCACACCAGGGGAAATCAGGCATGTACAAGGCCAAAATTGGAGAAGTGCAGAGATCTTGGAGGATTGTCAGACTACGGGAGGTTACAGGGATATTTCCTCCCATCATAAGGTCAGAAGTGGGGATGTTTGCTGATGACTGCACAATGTTCAGCACCATTCACAACTCCTCAGATACTGAAACAGTTCATGTCCAAATGCAGCTAGACCTGGACAATATCCAAGCTTGGGCTGACAAGTGGCAAGTAACATTCATGCCACACAAATGCCAAGCAATGATCATCTCCAACAAGAGAAAATCTAACTATTGTCCCTTGACATTTAATGGCATTACCATTGCTGAATCCTTTACTGTTAACATCCTGAGGGTTACCATTGAGCAGAAAATGAACTGGATGCCGCCATATAAATAATGTGGCTACCAGAGCAGGTCAGAGTCTGGGAATCCTGTGGAGAATAACACACCCCCTGACTTCCCAAACCTGTCCATCATCTACAAGGCAGGAGCATGATGGAATATTCTCCACTTGCCTGGATGGGTGCAGCTCCAACAACACTCAAGAAGCTCAACACCATTCAGGAGAAAGCAGCCCCATTTGAATGGCACCCCATTCATCACTTTCAAAATTAATTCCCCTCAATACAGCAGCAGCCATGTGTACCATCTACAAGATGCACTGCAGGAACTCATCAAGGTTCCTGAAACAGCACATTCCAAACCCACAACTACCACCACCTAGAAGGACAAGCATAGCAGGTACCTGAGAACACCACGTCCTACAGGTTCCCTCCCAGCCACACACCATCCTAACTTGGAAATATATTGCCATTCCTTCGCTGTCATTGAATCAAAATCCTGGAACTCCCTCCTTAACAGTGTTGTAGGTGTTCCTACACCTCAGGGTCTGCAGCAGTTCAAGAAGGCAGCTCACCATCACCTTCTCGATGGAGTTATGTTTCTATATTTTTAGGTTTCTATAGGGATTAAGGGATATATGGGGAAGGCAGGATCAGGATATTGAATTTGATGATCAGCCATGATCAAATGAACGGTGCAGAAGGCTCGAAGGGCTGAATGGCCGACTCCTGTTTTTATTTTCTATGCTTCTATCAACTAAGAATGGACAATAAGTGCTGGCTGAGCCATCGACACCCAGATCCTGTGAAAATAATTTAAAAAGCTTGAAACGGTGGTCCAGTGGTTAGCATTACTGTCTCATAGTGCCAGGGACCCGGGTTCAATTCCAGCCTTGGGTGATTGCCCGTGTGGAGTTTGCACGTTCTCTCTGTATCTGCGTGGGTTTCCTCCAGGCACTCCGGTTTCTTCCCACAGTCCAAAGATGTGCAGGTTAGGTTGATTGGCCATGATAAATTGCCCCTCAGTGTTAGGAGGATTAGCAAGGTAAATGCAGGGTTACAGGGATGGGACCAGGTTGGGATTATTGTTAGTGCAAGCTTGATGGGCCAAATGGCTTCCTTCTGCACTGCAGGGATTCCATGAGTAAAAAGTCTGACAACACCAGGTTTTAGTCCAACCGATTTATTTGATAATACTCACAAGCTTTCAAGGTTTCCCTCTTCGTCAGGTGAATGGAGAGTGAATGGAGAGTCCAATGCCGGCATACCCACATCGGGATTCCATGATGCAGTGATTCTATGATTCCTGGTAATGAGATTGTTTGACTAGGCAGCATTAATGCTTCAGGTATGAGAGTAAAATTAAAAAGTTTATTTATTAGTGTCACACGTAGGCGAACATTAACACTGCAATGAAGTTACTGGGAAATTCCCCCATTGTGCGCACAGCAAGATCCCATAAACAGTAGCCACACTCTGGTGTCTGTTCAGGTATATTGAGGGAGAATTTAGCATGGCCAATTCATCCAACCTGGGCATCTTTGGACTGTGAGAGGAAACCCACATCGACATGGGGAGAACGTGCAGACTCCACACAGACAGTGACTCAAGCCGGGAATCAAACCTGGGTCCTTGGCGCTGTGAGACAGCAGTGCTAACCACCACGCCACCGTGCCACTGAAGCTAGACTACCAAACTACCTCCTCTTGTTGGCCAAAACTGACCTCTCTGACCCATCTTCGAGCTTCGGGGTTATCACCAATGAAGAATTGATCTGGGCTGATAATTTGAGAACCACTCATTGAATTCCTTGTTTGAAGCAACTCAGTGAGTGACTGCCACCTTGTGGACGAAGGGATCACCAACAGCTCCATTAAACCTGAGAATGTTTTGTTTTAAAGGCATGCAAAAACTCACACTGAAAGCTAAATATCTCAGTCAGAGAAGGAGATCTTAAAGACTGATAGCTGTGCTAAGAGCATGTACAGTTCTCACGATAGTCAACAGTCTGGCAGCCTGTAGCCTGAAGGGACTTAAATACTTGTTGCAACAAAGGCCGCTGCTTGTGAGTGTAGACTGTGTCTGGCACTTATGAAAGTTGTTAATAATACATCACCTCAAGCGAGAGGTCACATTTTGGTGAAAGAACTAGGGGGGCTCCTCTGGTGCAGGATGGCGCTGCGACATCTGAGTGACATGTCAAAGTTGCTGAGATTTGTCACGAAACCGCCAGTGAACGTTTATCTATCTCCATTCGTGCAAGACACACAAGGTGCCTGGAGCGCTGAAGGATTATTTTTCCTGGGTCTGGTTGACCTGACCTCAGAGGCAGTTCCCGTGGGTGATCACGGTCTCAATCTGGGCAGAAACATTCCTCCTCGTGTCAGTACTTGTCATCGCCTCCCTCTCACACTGTCTGAAAACAAGCCTTCAATTTAAAGAAAGACTTGCTTTGCTTTGGTGCCATTCACCACCACGGGATCTCCCCAAGTGCTTTTGCATTTGTGTGGTCACTGCGGCAGCATAGGAAATGCAGCAGCCAGTGTGTGCACAGCAAGATCCCATAAACAGCAGCAACATAAACGATGAGATCATTTGTTTTTGTGGGACTGATTGAAGGACACTTGTTGGTCAGGACATTGGGGCACGTTCCCGGCTCTTCACTGAAATGGTTTTTAAATGTGTTCCTGAGATGGTGATCTTCACCGTTAAGATCAGCATTTATTGTTTATCCATTAACTGCCCCTGAACTGAGTGGCTTGCTCCAGTCTGGAGTCACGTGTAGGCCAGGCCAGACCAGGCAAGGCAAGAACGGCAGATTTTCCTCTCCTGAGGGACATTACTGAACAGGTTTGGGGTTTTTACAACAAGCCGGTGGTGTAACGATCAGGGTTAATGCGTCCAGCTTTTTAGTGCAGATTTACTAATCAATTCAAGCTTCTCAGCCGCTGACACTACATTGTCCAAGTACTTCTAACCTGTGAGTGACTTTAATGTCTTCTGTGGGTCCTCCCAGGAGTGAAGAGCCTGAATGTGTGACCAGCGTGGACAACCACAGAGCTGGCAGCTCACCTTAGTGTTTGGGGGCAGTTCAGCAGCTGCACCTGGGTGCAAACACTGAACTGTGGCTCCCATTCAGGGAAAGCACAGGGTTGAAAGGATATTCTGTATCGCAGTGTAAATAATCATCGTAACTAATTAAACATCCTGCATAACTTGGCGATATATGTCCTGTACTCTAAACGCTTGGAAGACTTCTATCTGAGATATCTTTTTATCCCAGTCCTGCGTGTTTTGCCTGCTATCCTTCAGATTTTCCTATGCCAAAAAAAGCATTCCCTGACTACCATGACACGTAGAGACCTTCCTTCTGCAGGTAGATAGCAAGACATCGGGGGCTTCGCAAGACACTGTCGCACCTGATTCACAACAGCCAAGCAACTGAGGAATATTCTTCTACTTTCTGATAATCACTCAGCTTTCTCTTGTAAGTCTAACATTGTCACGATAGCCAGAAATTACCGAGGGGAAAGAAAATAAATGCAGAACCGGGATAAAACACTGTCTAAGAAATACGAATAAAAGATTTCCAAGCACGTAACATTATCATCAGGTTGCACAAAACGTTTAAACAGTTGGATTGACTATTTAAGTATGTTGTCCACACTGCAATGCAGAGTAATATTTTGACAACTCTTCCATCCACCGCACACTCAGGCAGTGCATTGAAAATGGGCGTTTCTCCCATTCTGCTGTGCGGACCGGGAGAATCGCGTGTCAGCCCATTCGTCGGATTGCCCTGAGTGTTCACACCGCACTTGCATCTCCCAGGCCTGGACATCTGGCAATGTCTGCGCGGTGCCAGAAACCAGCTGGGAGGCGGGGCTAGCATTCAGATAGTAGTTAGCACACTATTTAATTGCTATTAGGGGGCCCAGGACAGCATTTTCCAGGCCCACTAGCATCTCTCACTCTGCCAGGAGTATTTCGCTCCAGCAGGGTTCAGACTGGCTCCCCACTTTTGGGGAACAGAAGGTGGGGCAATCAGGACTCCCCTCAGAATCGGGCAGCAGGAGGGGTGGTGTCCCCTGGGCATAGCCATCTTAGCAATGCCAGCCTGTGTCTCCTGGCCCACGCCCAGGGGCACCTTGGCACTACCAGCCGTGGAGAGTGGGGCCTAGGGGGCTGGGTGGGTGGGGTGGGGTGGGGGGGTCTCCTGCTGCCACCCTGCATTGGGATCCAGTCGGGGCAGAACATAAGAACATAAGAAATATGAGCAGGAGTAGGCCATCTGGCCCTTCGAGCCTGCCCCGCCATTCAATAAGATCATGGCTGATCTGTCGTGGCTCAGTTCCACTTTCCCGCCCTCTCCCCATAACCCTTAATCCCCTCTCTTATCAAAAACCCATCAACCCGCTTCTTAAAAATATTTAGCGAGGCAGCCTCCACCACTTCAACGGGCAGAGAATTCCAGAGATTCACCACCCTTTGAGTGAAGAAGTTCCTCCTCAACTCCGTTCTAAACCGCCCCCCCTTTATCTTGAGGCTGTGCCCCCTAGTCCTACTGTCATTTTTGAGCGGGAAGAGTCTCTCCACCTCTATCCTATCCATCCCATTCATCATCTTATACGTCTCAATGAGATCTCCCCTCATTCTTCTAAACTCTAACGAGTACAAGCCTAGTTTATTCAGCCTCTCCTCATAGCTCAACCCCTTCAACTCCGGTATCAGCCTAGTAAACCTCCTCTGCACTCCCTCCAAGGCCAAAATATCCTTGCGCAGGTGCGGCGCCCAAAACTGCACACAGTACTCCAGCTGCGGCCTCACCAATGCCCTATACAGCTGCAGCAAGACCGACCAGTGATCTGGGCAGGGCAGGTGGTCACCTGGGGGGGGGGGGGGGGGCGCAGCATCATCACTGTGGGGCTGGAGACTGGACGGTCCAGGGCAGGGGGCAGCACTGCAGGGCTCCCAGGCTGGCCAGCAAAAAGGGAGGCTGACACTTCAGGCCACTGCACAGAGACCCTGAACTCTTACCTGTTAGGTGGGAATAGGCCCCATCCCCTGAAATCTAATGATATTCACACCGGTGGCCTCTGCATTGCATTGAGTGTGGGAGATTCTAGTATGAACTCCCACTGAAAAAACCAGCACGATTTACTCCAGTTTTTTCTGAAAATTCAACACTATAATCTTTTTTGGGAGAATCCTGGCTATTGAATGGACTATAAATATATTCCTTGGAATGTAGAAGAATGAGATATCAAATTGAAACATAAAATTCTTAAACGTAGATGGTGAGGAAACGCTTCCCTGGCTATGCAATCGAGAACACAGGCTCTCAATATCACAAAGTTAGTTATCTGGGACTGAAATGAGCAGAAAATTCTTCGAACTTGTGAATGTCACCCACCCCAAGTTGTGAATGCTCAGACATTGAGTATATTCAAGATAGAGTGATAGATATTTGGGAATTCATGAATTGGTGTAAGGTGGATGCTGAGTGATGATCCTATTAAAGCCAGAGCTGCTTCAAAGCCAAATAGCATAAGAACTGAGCTGAAAATACTGAAACTCACTTCACATACAATCCCAGTGCCAGATTGTGTTTATTAAATAAGTCCAAAAATTAATCAACTTATTTACTTTATTAAGGAATACAAGAGTCTCTGCCTTGTCTCATATTGATATACCAAGCATAGTAAACATACAAGTCCCATACATCCACAATAAGTTAAATTAGACACAGAGTTTGAGCTCTGGCAGCCAAGGTGCAATCTGTAGCTACAGGACAGAGAACACCAACCATCAAACTCCTCTCCTCCAATGCTGTGACGGCCACTATCAGCTAGTCTGAAAAATGTGGTACAAAATTGTTTTGATCTAGTACTATAATTCAGATTGTAAAACGTCATCTCCTCAAAGTTTCTCTTCAGTGCTTTCTCCCTTCTACTTCTGTACTTGTGGTAACCTCACTTAACTATTTGACACACTCCTAAAGTCACGTATTTCAATTTCCATCCAAGGACAGTTAATTCCTACACCAGCTGTCTGATCCTATGTGAGCTGTTTGTTCTACAGAGATGTGTTAAACACATGTTGTACCCTTTGTACTAGTTAATCCATGATGTCTTTCTGCTGCTCATGTCAAAGTTATCCGCTCATTACTTTTTCTCCTGAAGTCTACCATAAGACACAGAAGCAGAATTAGGCCACTCAGCCCATCGAGTCTGCTCTGCCATTCAATCATGGCTGATATTTTTCTCACCCCCCATTCTCTTGCCTTTTCCCCAAAACCCCTGATTCCCTTGCTCTAAAGTTTGAATTTAATAGAGACATATGTCAGCTACAGCACAACCCTTTCGCAACTGAAACCACAATGGTTAGTAGTCAAATGACAAGTTAATTACCACATAACAGATTCAGTCATGTACACTTGAGAGGCCATTTTATGCAGAAAGAGCAAGGATTTAATTAAGATCAGCATCTCCACGTGTGCATGATTAGCATCAAAAACTATATTGCATTCACCCAAAAAAGCTCCAAATCTTAACATCAACTAAATATTGAAACTCTTAATTTAGAAAATACTTACAGCACACAGACAGGCCATTTGGCCCAACCACGCTGGTGTTTCTGCTCCATGAGCACCCTTCTACCCCTCTCACCTCACCCTATTAGAATATCCTTCTATTCCTTTCTCCCTTGGGTGTATCCAGCTTTCCCGTTAAACATATCCATACAATTTGCATCAGCCACTTCCAGTGGGAGTGAGTTCCACATTCTCACCATTCTCTGGGTAAAGAATTTCCTATTGGATTTTATTAGTGACTGAACAGCTTTTAAGTATGGACCCTTGTTCTAGTCTGTATTAACTGTATAATTCATACACCATGGCCACATTGTTTCATACAGGATGGCATTTATACATAACCACAGACATGAAACTGTCAATGCTAAATGTGACAATTAAAAAAAAATCAACAGAATACCAGAACACGTGGTCAGAACAATGGATGACAAGTCTGTGCAGGTTGTGCCAAGGCTTCACGCTCTTGTGTTTTGTAGATTAGGAGTGGTGTAACAAATACCACTAATAGGAGACTAATTAAACCTGTTTTTCAATTCTTGAGCCAGCTGTACACATTTCATTTTTGAAGTGTTTCCTTAATCAAAGTGCTTGTCTTGGCTGCATGACATCAAAGTGCCAGATCAAGGGGAAATTTGTTAAGTTCACACCAAAAAGTCAGCACCAGCAGGTAGATTTCACGCTGCTTTCTGTCAAAAGGTCTGACTGTTTATTTGAGATGAATGAGCGAACAATATATATACAGCTTTATTTCACACAACTGCAGGCTCCATATAGCATTCACAAAACAGTTTAATCTGGAACATCAAGTCTGTGATCTGATCTTCTGAAGAGAAGTGAGCCAGTCGTTATGAGCAAGCTGGATGAGAGAAGGAGGTTACCGAGTTACCATTCTCATCAATCCTTTAAGCAAAACTCCTGTCTGAGAATTCGCTTTTCTTCCTCCACAAAGCTTTTCTCCCTATTGGCTTGCCCCTGATTTCGCTTTCTTTTCTCCTTCTGTTGAAACGTTTCAATCTTGCGCTTCTTCGCTGATGAGTCCTCTGCATCGTCTTCGTCTAAAAGGAGAGAATGTGTCCAGCAGTAAGTAACTCGGTTTGACGCAGAACAATTGCCAATTACAACAGGTTTCATTATGCAGCTAGAAATGGCCTGACTTGCTATGAGCAGCAGTGGAGAGGGAAACAGAACAGCCCATACCATATTTCATTATACCTCTAGCTTTGATCTAAGAACATTAAAAAAGCAGGGAAATGATGGTGAGGAAGTTAAATTCTATACAAGCTTCTAGGATTTGTTATCAATGGGAATGAAGCAATGAGTGATCCAGAGACAGATGTGGAACAGAAATCTTTTTTTATTTGCTCAGGGGATGAGCTTTACTGGCTGGCCAGCATTTATTGCCCATCCCGAATTGCCTTTGAACTGTGTATCTTGCTCAGCCATTTCAGAGAACATTTAAGAGTCAATCACATTGCTGTGGTCTGGAGTCACATGTAGGCCAGACCTGGTCAGGATGGCAGATTTCCTTCCCTAAAGCACATCAGTGAACTTTTGACAAAGGGTCACCTGGACTGGAAACGTCAGTTCTTTTCTCTCCTTACAGATGCTGCCTGACCTGCTGAGATTTTCCAGCATTTTCTCTTTTGGTTTCAGATTCCAGCATCTGCAGTCATTTACTTTTACCCAGTGAACCAGATGGGTTTTTCTGGCAATCGACAATGGTTTCGTGGTCATCAGTAGACTCTTGAATTCCAGATTTTTTTTAAAATTGAATTTAAATTCCACCATCTGCAATGATGGGATTTGAACCTGGGGTCTCTGGATTATTAGTCCAGTGACAAAACCGCTCTCCACCATCTCCCCTGTCTGCTTCTGATTGCGCTGAACCTTCCATTCATTAATTCAAAAACCCTGATACTTTTCTATAACTTGACATGAAGATAATGGGAGGGGGATTGAATATAAAAGTAGGGAGGTCTTGCTGCAGCTGTATAGGGCATTGGTGAGGCCGCAGCTGGAGTACTGTGTGCAGTTTTGGGCGCCGCACCTGCGCAAGGATATTTTGGCCTTGGAGGGAGTGCAGAGGAGGTTTACTAGGCTGATACCGGAGTTGAGGGGGTTGAGCTATGAGGAGAGGCTGAATAAACTAGGCTTGTACTCGTTAGAGTTTAGAAGAATGAGGGGAGATCTCATTGAGACGTATAAGATGATGAATGGGATGGATAGGATAGAGGTGGAAAGACTCTTCCCGCTCAAAAAAGACAGTAGGACTAGGGGGCACAGCCTCAAGATAAAGGGGGGGCAGTTCAGAACGGAGTTGAGGAGGAACTTCTTCACTCAAAGGGTGGTGAATCTCTGGAATTCTCTGCCCGTTGAAGTGGTGGAGGCTGCCTCGCTAAATATTTTTAAGAAGCGGGTTGATGGGTTTTTGATAAGAGAGGGGATTAAGGGTTATGGGGAGAGGGCGGGAAAGTGGAACTGAGCCACGACAGATCAGCCATGATCTTATTGAATGGTGGGGCAGGCTCGAAGGGCCAGATGGCCTACTCCTGCTCCTATTTCTTATGTTCTTATGTTCTTATGTTCTTATAAAGGGTGAATTTGGAATCCTCCAAATCCGGTCTTACTCATATCGTAAGAGAAAGAAGCCCAGCAGAGTATAATCAATATACGTCAAGGCAATAACTCGAGTAAAGCTCTGTCCTGAGGAAGCTTTGGAAGATAATTTGGAAAGTGACTACATGAAACACAGATAATGCTGCATTAACTGTATGGTTTTAAAAATTACATACAAGCAACTATTCATAGACTTTGTTTTAAATTGAGAAACCATGGCAGACTGATTGTCTAAGGAACTTAGTGCAAGGTAGCATAAAAACTGAACAGAGGCATTATGCCAATCAGCAATTGGTACCTGGAAATCAAAGTGGTAAAGTTTGAGAGGTACAGTCAGAGGAGGGACTGAATCTGCAGTGACATCAAACAGAGATTCAGCACAGAATGAGGCCATATGGCCCATTGAGCCTTTGCTGACTCTTTGTCCCATTCGTCCAATCTTGGCTGAGAGATTTGATAGAGGTGTTCAAAATCATCATGGTTCTGGACGGATTGTGTGTGGAGAATCTGTTCCCACTTGCAAAAGGATCACACATACTAGAACAGAAAGCTGTTTGGCCGAGATAACCTGAGATTGAAGACAAAAGATAAGCCAAGTCTTCTTGAGGACTGTTTTACACTGATAGTGCCACACCCACATTCCATATCAAGGAGCACACTCACAACATTTAGTCAGACTCTCCCACGTCTGTAAAGTGTTTGGTTTTACCACCACAAAGACATGTGTCATGGTCCAAAATGTTGCCGTAATCGCTATCCATCGGCATAGACAACATGATGCTGGAGGCTGTGGATAGTGTGACATTAGTGTACCTTTAAAAAAGATTTTTTTTGAAAAACAGTGTGTGCAGGAAGGTTTCCTGACACAATACGTGGATAAGCCTACAAGAGGTGGGGCCACATTGGACTTGGTACTGGGTAATGAACTGGGCCAAGTGTTAGATTTGTTTGTGGGAGAGCACTTTGGAGATGGTGACCACAATTCAGTGTCTTTCATTATTGCAATGGAGAGGGATAGGGCCATACAGCAGGGCAAGGTTTATAATTGGGGGAGCGGTAATTGTGATGCGATTAGGCAAGAGTTAGGGAGCATAAGATGGGAACAGAAACTGTCAGGTCAAGGCACAAATGAAAAGTGGAGCTTGTTCAAGGAATAAATATTGCATGTCCTTGATAGGTGTGTCCCTGTCAGGCAGGAAGGAAATGGCTGAGTGAGGGAACCATGGTTCACAAAGAATTTTGAATGTCTTGTCAAGAGGAAAAAGGAAGTGTATTTAAGGATGAGAAAGTTTCAGTTGGGTCGCTTGAGGGTTGCAAGGAAGCAAGGAATGAGTTAAAAAAGGACTTAGGAGAGCTAGGAGGGGACATGAGAAGTCCTTGGCAGGTCAGATCAAGGAAATCCCCAAGGCTTTTTACTCTTATGTGAGAAATAAAAGAATGACCAGGGTGAGGTTAGGGCCAGTCAAGGATAATAGTGAGAACTTGTGCATGGAGTCAGAAGAGATAGGTGAAATGTCGAATGAATACTTTTCTTTAGTGTTCACTAAGGAGAGGGGCCATTTTTTTAAGATGAGTGTGAGATATAGGCTGATAGGATGGAGGAAGTAGATGTTCTGAGGGAAGATGTATCAGCAATTTTGAAAAACCTGAGGGTCGACAAGTTCCCTGGGCCAATGGGATACATCCTAGGATACTTTGGGATGCAGAAGATGAGACTGCAGAGCCTTTAGCTTCAATCTTTGGATCCTCACCATCCACAGGGATTGCGCCAGAGGACTTGAGAGTGGCGAATGTCGTTCCTTTCTTCAAGAAAGGAAATAGGAATGACCCTGGTAATTATAGGTCAGTTAGTCTTACTTCAGTGATCAGTAACTTAATGGAAAAGGACCTGAGGGATAGGATTTATGACCATTTGGAAAGACAGTAAAAAGTCTGACAACACCAGGTTTTAGTCCAACTGATTTATTTGATAATAGACTCACAAGCTTTCGGGGTTAGCCCCTTCGTCAGGTGAATGGAGAGTTCTGGCCTCAGACAGAGCATATAAAGCACAGACAAACTTTTTACTGTATTTACGCCAGTCCAATGCCGGCATACCCACATCATTTGGAAAGATGCAGCTTAATCCAGGATAGTCAGCACGGATTTGTGAGGGGTAAGTCTTGCCTCACAAACTTGACTGAATTCTTTGAGGAGGTAACTAAGTGTGTGGATGAAGATAGAACAGTTGATGTCATAAACATGGATTTTAGTAAGGCGTTTGATAAGATTCCCTACAGTGGGCTCATGAAGAAAGTAAGGAGGTGTGGGATAGAAGGAAATTCGGCCGATTGGATAAGTAACTGGCTATCTCATAGAAGACAGAGGGTGGTGGTGGAGGGACAATTTTCACATTGGAGGCCAGTTACCAGTGGTGTACCACAGTGATCATGCTGGATCCTCTGGTATTTGTGATTTTTATCAATGACTTAGAAGAGGCAGCTAAAGGGTGGGTTAGTAAATTTGCTGATAACACCAAGATTAGTTGAGTAGTGAATGAGGTGGAGGGCTCTTGTAGGCTGCAAAGAGACATTGATAGGATGCAGAGCTGGGCAGAAAAGTGGCAGATGGAGTTTAACCCTGATAAGTGCGAGGTGATTCATTTTGGTAGGACAAACTTGAACGTGGATTACAGGGTCAATGGCAGGGTTCTGAGAAATGTGGAGGAACAGAGAGATCTTGGGGTTCATATCCTCAGATCTCTGAAGGTTGCCACTCAAGTGGATAGAGCCGCAAAGAAGACCTGTAGTGTGTTAGCGCTTATTAACAGGAGGTTTAAGAGCCGTGGGGTTATGCTGCAACCACACAGGACCTTGGTGAGACCACATTTGGAATAGTGTGCGCGGTTCTGGTCACCTCAGTATAAGAAGGATGTGGAAGCATTGGAGAGAGTGCAGAGGAGATTTACCAAGATGCTGCCTGGGTTTGGAGGGTAGGTCTTATGGAGGAAAGGTTGAGGGAGCTGGGGCTTTTCTCTTTGGAGCGGAGGAGGATGAGAGGTGATTTAATGGAAGTTTATAAGATGATGAGGGGGATACGTAGAGTGGACGTTCAGAGACTATTTCCTCGGGTGGATGTAGCTGTTACTAGGGGCCTATCTATAACGTTCCTTATTCTTTACTCTTTACGTAGATTCTTTACTCAGAGAGTGGTTGGGGTGTAGAATGCACTGTCTGCTGTGATAGTGGAGTCGGACACTTTAGGAACTTTCAAGCGGTTATTGTATAGGCACAGAATGATAGGGAATAGCTTGATCTTGGGTTTGGACATGGCTAGACACAACATTGAGGGCTGAAGGGCCTGTACCGTGTTGTACCATTCTATGTCTTATCATGATCTCTGGAGCTCTCGGCTTCAGTGTTTCCCATTGCTGCTAAGCTGTCTACCAGATGTCCTTTTATTGTTCCTTAAGTGGCTTAAATGGGGGCCTCAGGTGCTTTCTGAGATTAGTTTCATGATCCTGCATTGTTAGGGGGAAAAGTTAGTTGGCAGGTCAGGTGACAGGAACATTTTCATTTTCAGTTCTGAGCTGCAGGTTAGTTTCAGAAGGGACAACAAGATGAAAGAAAGTGTTTTTCTCTCCTTTTTTTATTTGGAAATTCTATTGGTTAGCTGAAAACAAAGTCTTGTCTTTCTGAAGGGGAGAATCTGCTGTTGGTGGTTTGCCTAGATTCTCCCTAGGCTTCTGTCTGGAAAGCTCTTTTAACTTCAAACTGAGTCTATCAAGAGAACTGCAGAATTCATCCAAAGGATTCAATTCTAATATCACATGAGCATTAGTCTTTGTTGTATTGAACCTGTTTAATGGGTTGTTTATGGGACTGGTTTTGATTGGAACATCTTAGATATATATTTGTGGGGGGTTATACATTATTGTAGTTGTTTTATTTGTAATTGATAAGAGTTCCTGCTAATTTTCTTAGTATACATGCTAACTATTTTATCAAAGTTTAATTAAGAAAAGCTCCCTAGTTGGTCATTTGAATCATACCTGAAGTGAAACCTATCATGCTTATCCTAGTCAAATTTAAGGTGCAAAACTTATGATTCAGATGGATCCATAAAGCGCTTTAAAATTTCTGACCTGAACCATAACAATAGCTTCACATATCTCAGCTCCGCAACCACTAGCAATATGTTACTTGATGCTGAAATCAGCACATACATGTTGCAGCTGCAACTGTTCTGTCCAAGCTGAGAGAGAGTGAGAGAGAGAGAGAGAGAGTGTGGAACAGCAGCAATCTGACTGAGAACACCAAGCTGAGTCTACCGAGCTTGTGTCTCCAGCAAAATCTGCTACTGTGGTGAAACCTGGACACATCATATGTTGGGAGGAAGAAAGGCTGAACTGTTTCCACCTTCACTGTCTCAGATGTCTCCTACGAATCTTTTGGCAGGACAAGGTCACCAACTCAGATCCTGGCGCATGCCAATTCCACCAGTATGCACACACTGCAAAGCCAATGACGTCTGCACTCCCTCAGCCACGTTGATTGGATGGATGACAGCCATACTCCCAAAAAATTTCAGAACTGGGTCCTCGATCATGACCTCCTGGGCACCCATACCTCCATTACAAGGTTACCCGCAAACTTGTATGAAGGTGGTGGATATTGATACTGAAAACAGGGAGACAGTTAAAGGAATTGAAAGAAGTGAGCAGTAAATAAAGCCAAGAAGACAGCCCAGAGAAAACAGGCCAGCAAATCGTGCACCTTCTCAGTCCACTGCCTACGAAGCAGATGTGGCAGAGACTGCTGTGCCAGTGTAGGGACTCCTGAGTCACACCAGGTGATGTTTAACAGTGTTAGCCATCACAGTGCAAACAATTTCATGAGACAGAGAGATGCCATCAGTGCTAAGGGGACTAATTCCTTCCTATCCACTTTGTCAACATTCATTATTCTCGACATCACAATGAAATCTCCTTTCTACTTCCTCTGTGCCAAAGTAAAGAATCCCAGAATATCAGCTCTAGCAGCAGTTAAAATACTCCGTTGTTGTAACATGCTCGTATATCTCCTCTGTACCCAGTCCACTGTGTCAGAAACTCAGCAAATATTCTGGGCACCCGGGTTTGAATCTCACCATGGCAGATAATGGAATTTTAATGCAATATAGAAATCTGGAATTAAGAATTTCCTGAAACGATTGTCAGAAAAAAATACCATCTGCTTCTCTAATGTGCTTTAAAAAAGGAAATCTACCATCCTTACCCAGTCTGCCCTACATGTGACTCCAGCACCATAGACTCTCAACTGCCCTCTAAAATGACCTAGCAAACCACTCAGTTCAAGGGCAACTAAGGATTGGCAATAAAAGGTGGCCCAGCCAGCGATGTCTACGTCCCACGAATGAATGAATAAATAATGGAATCACAGATTTCCTGCAATGCGATGACCAGAATTATCAACAGGACTCTAGCTGTGGCCTAACTATGGTTTCATGCAGGAAATTCAAGCATAACCTCCCTGCTCTATTACTCTAGGTTTTGGCCAATAAAGGCAAACACCCCAATGTGCCTTAACGACTGCAACTGCTTTGAAATTCATCATGTCCTGTGACCAAGTTAATGAAATTGCTATAGAGCGAAATTGTTCATAATGTCGCATCCACAACTGATGGTTCAGGGCTAAGTGCACTGCCAGCAGAGGGAAAATGGCATTTAACATTTGAGTGACCACCATGTGGAGCTGACCAAAAGCATATTGAGTGCTTTCCAAGGGACTGGGGCTTGATCTTACCTGATTCTGAGATTTCAGGCTCCTCAGGGAGCAAGGCAGCTCTGCGTTGTGGAGCATCATCACCATTGTCCTGATACATGCTGGACCATTTGACTGCCATGTCCACACCCAATGGTGGCCTTTTCTCCTCCACTGCGTAGGTCTCTGGCGGGGGCACGGCATTTGTTTTCCAGGCTTTAAATTCTTTCGGTGGCTGTCAAATCAGCAGAAATGCAGATTAGTCTAAGCCCAAGCATTATCACAGAAAACAATGATTAAAAATTCTTCTCTCTCTATTACTAATTCTAAAATACTATGAAACAAACTTGAAAAACAAACAAACTCTCAAAAACTTCCTGGACTATGGAGACCAGCAGTCTGAGCACTGTAAACACAGATGCTGCTGCCATTATCTCAGAGTGTGAACACCTTATACCTTCTTTCCAGCAAACGAAACCAGGCCACTGTCTAATTGTTAACAGCCATGTCACTCAGAAATGTTATTAAGCAGATCTCAAAAAAGATCACATGACCCCTTTTAATTTTTCCTAAATTAAAGACACTGAACCAAAACATCTTATTAATTTTATTTCTGCATTATGCTGAAAGTTTGATTGTTAAATGTTGCATCCTTTATTATTATTGGCTAACTGATGGGTAACTATTCTTATTTATTGATTTCTTCACTTTCAACTCTCATCCTCACATCTAAAGTTGCAAATCACAGAATTGTTCCAGTGCAGAAGGAGGCCATTTGGCCCATTAGGGCTGCACCAGCAAATCACTAGTTCCATTCTCACACCTTTTCCCTGTAACCCTGCACGTTCATCCTTTACAGACAATAGTATCATTCCCTCTTGAATGTGTCAGTTGAACAGGTTCAATTGACACAGGTTTAAGGTGCTGGTAAGCAAGTACAGAGGAGATGGATGTCAGGCGTAAGTTTTTCACTCAGAGGGTGGTAAGTGAGTGGAATTGGCTGCCGTCGGTGGTGGTAGAGGCGAACTCGCTGGGGTCTTTTAAAAGACTTCTGGATGAGTATACGGGATCTAATGGCATTGGGAGTTACAGATAGTTCTATGGCTTGGTAGGTACAGATGTGATCGGGGTAACTTGTGGGCCGAAGGGCCTGTTTGTGCTGTAGTGTTCTACGAACCTTCCTCTTGCGCACTCGGGCAGCGCATTCCGGACCTGAATCACTCGCTGTGTGAAAACGGTAATTAGTGCTGCCTTGCAGCACCAGGATTCCATCCCCAGCTTGGGTCACTGTATGTGCAGAGTCTGCACCTTCTCCCTGTGTCTGTGTGGGTTTCCTCCAGGTGCTCCAGTTTCCTCCCACAGTCCGAAAGACATGCTGGTTAGATGGATTGACCATGATAAATTCTCCCTCACTGAACCTGAACAGGCACCGGAGTGTGGCGACCAGGGGATTTTCACAGTAACTTCATTGCACTGTTAATGTAAACCTAGTTAAGACAAGCAAATACTTTAAACTTTAAAAATGTTTTTTGTCTATTGTGTTTGTTTCTTTTGCCAAGATTTTAAATCTGTCCTCATTCTCCACCCTCTGACAATGGGAGGTTTCTCTCTGTCCAGCTCCCTGTTGTTGTGGATTCCCTGCCTGGCCAAGGGCTGCAGCTCTTTACCCTCCTCATGTCCCTGTCCCCCCGGGCCCCGCTCTCACCTCCTCCGGGGCCCGCACCAGCCTCCGCTCCCAGTCGATCAGGCCGGTCCTCGGGCTGCCCAGGAAACTGGGTCTGGAGACGCTGCCGAACAGCTCGTCCGGCCGGGGCAGAGCCGCCCGAGAGGCCGGTGCGGGGGCCGGGCCTGTTCCCGCTCGGCTCTCCCTGGCCGGGGACCGCGAGGCCGCAGCCTCCGGCCCAGACTCTGAGTCCGCCTCGCTCTCCGAGTCCGAGCTCCCGTACGCGGCGAAATAGGAGAGCGGGTCGCTAGGCCCCTCCGCCATGGCAACCGCCACCGGCGCCAAAGGCACAGCGAGCGACAAGAGTGCACCCGGCCCAGAAAAACCCGACCTCCCAATGACAGCGCCCTCTGCAGGTTTCCAGGGGAAGCGGTACGCCATCCGACCTCCCAAATCTCGGCCCACTGCAGGCTGCCAAGGGAAAGGGCTCTGGCCTCCCAATGCCCGCACCCTCTCCTGACCTCCAGGGGAAAGAACTCCGCGCTGTGACATCCCAATGCTCGCGCCCTCTGCAGACCTCCAGGGAAATAATTCCGACCTCCAAAACTTCCGCCCTCTGCAGGTCTCTAAGGAGAAGCGCTACACGCTCTGACCTCCCAATTCTAGCGCCCTCTGCAGATCTCCAGGGGGAAGAGAATCGACCTCCCAATGTCGCGCCATCTGCAGGCCAGTAGTGGAAAGAGTGTCGAGCTCCCAATGCTCGCGCCCTCTGGTGGTGTCGAGGGGGAAGCGCTCCGACCTCCCAAACCTCTGCCCTCTATAGGTCTCCCTCGCCTCTGCCTTCACCCTTATCTCCTCCCTCCCAGAACCTGGCATAGAGGTTTACAGCAGGGAAACAGGCCATTCGGCCCAACTTGTCCATGCCGCCCAGAATTTACCATTAAGCTAGTCCAAATTCCCCACCTTTGGCTCATATCCTTCTATACCCATCTTACCCATGTAACTGTCTAAATGCTTTTTAAAAGATAAAATTGTTCCTGCCTCTACTACTGCCTCTGGCAGCTCGTTCCAGACACTCACCACCCTCTGTGTGAAAAAACTGCCCCTCTGGACACTTTTGTATCTCCCCCCTCTCACCTTAAACCTATGCCCTCTAGTTTTAGACTCCCCTATCTTTGGGAAAAGATATTGACTATCTAGCTGATCTGTGCCCCTCATTATTTTATAGACCTCTATAAGATCACCCCTCAGCCTCCTACGCTCCAGAGAAAAAAGTCCCAGTCTATCCAGCCTCTCCTTATAACTCAAACCATCAAGTCCCGGTAGCATCCTAGTAAATCTGATATGTGAGCGCAAACTCCTGAATTACCAAAGAATGTTTACCTTCCCGATGAAAATATTAAAATAGCCCCACTGCCTACCAGCTCGGAGGATTGGCTCAGTCTTACCCTGTCCAGGTCAAAGGTGAAACTACTAAATGGTCCATCATCAGTTTAACTCTGCATCGACCAATAACAACACGTGAGATTGGACAATTACGAAGATATCAGGCAGAAAACATGGGATTGATTTGGAACTGATTTGAAGTTGACACAACTATAGGTGGAGGGGAGGGGAAATATTGTGTCACAACACAGAAAAGAATATAGTAATAAAATGACCATTAAAGAAGAAGTCATTATTAAAGAAGAAATAGCAGGACACCTGGAAAAGAGTGGTTTGATCAAGCTGACGCAGCATGGATTCATGAAGGGAAAGTTGTGTTTGACGAACTTACTGAATTTTTATGAAGATGTAATGAGTGCGGTTGACAGAGGGGAACCGGTGGATGTGGTGTTTTTAGATTTCCGGAAGGTATTCGACAAGGTGCCTCACAAAAGGTTGCTGCAGAAGATTAAGGTACATGGAGTTGGGGGTAAAGTGTTAGCGTGGATTGAGGATTGGTTATCTAACAGGAAGCAGAGAGTTGGAATAAATGGGTGTTATTCTGGTTGGCGGTTGGTGACTAGTGGCGTACCACAGGGATCGGTGCTGGGGCCTCAACTGTTTACCATGTACATAGACAACCTGGAGGAGGGGACCGAGTGTAGGGTAACAAAGTTTGCTGATGACACAAAGATGAGTGGGAAAGCGAATTGCATGGATGATGCGGAAAGTCTGCAGAGAGATTTGGAAAGGCTGAGTGAGTGGGCGAGGATGTGGCAGATGGAGTATAATAATAAGAACATAAGAACATAAGAAATAGGAGCAGGAGTAGGCCATCTAGCCCTTCGAGCCTGCCCCGCCATTCAATAAGATCATGGCTGATCTGTCGTGGCTCAGTTCCACTTTCCCGCCCTCTCCCCATAACCCTTAATCCCTTCTCTTATCAAAAACCCATCAACCCGCTTCTTAAAAATATTTAGCGAGGCAGCCTCCACCACTTCAACGGGCAGAGAATTCCAGAGATTCACCACCCTTTGAGTGAAGAAGTTCCTCCTCAACTCCGTTCTAAACCGCCTCCCCTTTATCTTGAGGCTGTGCCCCCTAGTCCTACTGCCTTTTTTGAGCGGGAAGAGTCTCTCCACCTCTATCCTATCCATCCCATTCATCATCTTATACGTCTCAATGAGATCTCCCCTCATTCTTCTAAACTCTAACGAGTACAAGCCTAGTTTATTCAGCCTCTCCTCATAGCTCAATCCCCTCAACTCCGGTATCAGCCTAGTAAACCTCCTCTGCACTCCCTCCAGGGCCAAAATATCCTTGCGCAGGTGCGGCGCCCAAAACTGCACACAGTACTCCAGCTGCGGCCTCACCAATGCCCTATACAGCTGCAGCAAGACCTCCCTACTTTTATATTCAATCCCCCTCGCTATGAAGGCCAGCATCCCATTCGCCTTCCT
Organism: Carcharhinus amblyrhynchos; assembly: GCF_965287045.1. Classification (NCBI taxonomy): domain Eukaryota; kingdom Metazoa; phylum Chordata; class Chondrichthyes; order Carcharhiniformes; family Carcharhinidae; genus Carcharhinus; species Carcharhinus amblyrhynchos. The sequence continues at coordinate 4,300,589 of NC_137332.1, read as the reverse complement.
GACCACCTGCTGCACCTGCAAGTGTGAGGTTATGCACTTTGGAAGGAATAATAGTAAAATGGAATATTATTTAAATGGTGATAAATTACAACGTGCTACTGTGCAGAGGGACCTGGGGGTCCTTGTGCATGAATTGTAAAAACCCAGTCTGCAGGTGCAGCAGGTGATCGAGAAGGCGAATGGAATGTTGGCCTTTATAGCGAGGGGGATAGAATATAAAAGCAGGGAGGTCTTGCTGCAACCGTACAGGGTACTGGTGAGGCTGCAACTGGAGTACTGTGTGCAATTTTGATTCCCTTACTTGTGAAAGGATATATTGGGCTTAGAGGGAGTACAGAGAAAGTTCACCAGGTTGATACCAGAGATGAGGGGGTTAGCTTATGAGGAGAGATTGAGTAGATTGGGCCTGAACTCATTGGAGTTTAGAAGGCTGAGGGGTGATCTTATAGATACATATAAGATAATGAAGGGGTTAGATATGGTGGAGGCAGAGAGATTCTTTCCACTTAGAAAGGAAACAAGAACTAGAGGACACAGCCTCGAAATAAGGGGGAGTCTGTTTCGAACAGAGTTGAGGAGGAACTTCTTCCCTCAGAGGGTAGTGAATCTCTGGAATTCTCTGCCCATTGAAGTAGTGGAGGCTACCTTGTTGAATATGTTTAAGTCACGGATAGATAGATTTCTGATAGACAAGGGAATTAAGGGTTATGGGGAGCAGGCAGGAAAGTGGAACTGAACCACTATCAGATCAGCCATGGTCTTATTGAATGGCGGGGCAGGCTTGAAGGGCTAGATGGCCTACTCCTGCTCCTATTTCTTATGTTCTTATGAAAAACCATACTCTGTCTCCTTTCATTTTGCCTAGTATTATGTCCGCAGCTGCTGTTAACACTGGACAAGTCAGATATCAGAGTGAAACCTGGCTTGTTAGATAAGAACATAAGAACATAAGAAATAGGAGCAGGAGTAGGCCATCTAGCCCTTCGAGCCTGCCCCGCCATTCAATAAGATCATGGCTGATCTGTCGTGGCTCAGTTCCACTTTCCCGCCCTCTCCCCATAACCCTTAATCCCTTCTCTTATCAAAAACCCATCAACCCGCTTCTTAAAAATATTTAGCGAGGCAGCCTCCACCACTTCAACGGGCAGAGAATTCCAGAGATTCACCACCCTTTGAGTGAAGAAGTTCCTCCTCAACTCCGTTCTAAACCGCCTCCCCTTTATCTTGAGGCTGTGCCCCCTAGTCCTACTGTCTTTTTTGAGCGGGAAGAGTCTCTCCACCTCTATCCTATCCATCCCATTCATCATCTTATACGTCTCAATGAGATCTCCCCTCATTCTTCTAAACTCCAACGAGTACAAGCCTAGTTTATTCAGCCTCTCCTCATAGCTCAATCCCCTCAACTCCGGTATCAGCCTAGTAAACCTCCTCTGCACTCCCTCCAGGGCCAAAATATCCTTGCGCAGGTGCGGCGCCCAAAACTGCACACAGTACTCCAGCTGCGGCCTCACCAATGCCCTATACAGCTGCAGCAAGACCTCCCTACTTTTATATTCAATCCCCCTCGCTATGAAGGCCAGCATCCCATTCGCCTTCCTGACCACCTGCTGCACCTGCAAGCTGGGTTTTTGCGATTCATGCACAAGGACCCCGAGGTCCCTCTGCACCGTCGCATTTTTAAAAACAATGGAGGGAAGGTTACTGAACAGATTCACAGGAAACTGCTGATGAATTTTTAATGAAACAATAAAATCATTATTAGTCAAGAGAAATAAATGCTAGTACATCTGATTGGAAAGATTTCCACTTAAGCGCCAGTTAATAAGTCAAATTACATCATTCTTGTACAATATTCAGGATAAGTATGCAGTTCATGTGAATTAACAGGCAAACTGTAGTCACACAAATCACACTCCAAATTAAGTGGCAGGTGCCACCAAAGCAGATTCCATTGATTTCTCAATAAACCCCCAGGTGCATGTTACACCATGAGCCAACCAGGTCTCACCGAAACTCTGTCTTTCTCAAAAAGGGTTTTCCAATCTCCACATTCAAAGAACCTTTATCAGAATTCTGTCCCAAATGTCACTTTCACCTGGGCCACCTCCAGGGTTTCAATCGTGCCTTCCCCTCGATCTTCACTCACACTCAAGCTTCACCTTCCATTGGGCTTTGCCAAGCAGCACATCACTGCTCCAAAATGAAACCTTTACCACTCAGGTCCACAGAAGGGAACCAGCATCCTTTGTGAAACCCACCGTGCTTCAGATCTGATCCCCACAACTTTCCGCCTTTAATTCTCTGTTCCTTAATTTTAATCTTTATTAACAGGAGCTGTTTCTGATTTATATACTTGTCCTTTAATGGGGACTGTCATCTGGCTGCTCTTTCTGTCCCACTGCAAAGTTTGACATCTTCGTCTTGTTTTGGGACCTGCTTGTTATTGTCCCCCTCCCCTCCCATGCCCAGCTCCCTGGCGTACTTTCTCCACAATCGCCCTCATCTTCCAGGTCACTAGATCTCCTTTTCACCCTGTGTCAGTGTTTCTCCTTGTTTGTTTTCTGCGCAGACACAGTGTCGGGAATTCCGACAAGCAAAAACAAACTGGCCATCCTCCAGCCAGCACACACCCACACACACACCCACACACAAATACACATACATACACACACACACACCCACACACAAATACACATACATACACACGCACACACACCCACACACAAACACAGACACATACACATACATACACACACACACCCACACACACACCCACACACAAACACAGACACATACACATACGTACACACACACACACCCACACACACACACACCCACACACACACCCACACACAAATACACATACATACACACACACACGCACACCCACACACAAACACACATACATACACACACACACACACACCCACACACAAATACACATACATACACACACACACACACAAATACACATACATACACACACACACACAAATACACATACATACACACACACCCACACACAAACACAGACACACACACACACACACACACCCACACACACACCCACACACACACCCACCCACACACCCACACACAAACACAGACACATACACATACGTACACACACACACACACCCACACACACACACACACCCACACACTCATACATACACACACACAGACACACCCACACACACACACGTACAGACACATACACACACACAGACAGGCACATACACACACACAAACACAGACACATACATACACACACACACACACACACTCACATACACACACACACACAAACACATACACACAGACACATATACACACACAGACACATACACACACACACTCACATACACACACACAGACACACACGCAAACATACACACAGACACACACACAGACACATACAGACACACATACGCACACACACTCACTCACACATACACACACAGACATACGCACACAGATACACAGACACACACGCTCACACACACTACACGAACCACAAAGCCTGTCTGCAACTGGACATTCGGCCCTTTAAAAACTCCTGAAGTAAAGTCTTTATTTCCTTTTTCTTTGGAGGTTTGTCACATCCTCCTCCTCCTCAGTTTCACCACAGCAAAGGTTATTTTACACTGTCTTCACCCCTTCTTTACAGGAAATCATCATCATCAACTACTAACAAACACCTCATCACATACAATATAAATAAACTTTGCACCTCGTTTCACAACTACACGTCACTTACAAATCATGGTGCAGTGGTGTTGTCACTGGGCTAGTAATCCAGAGACCCAGGATAATGCTCGAGGGACCCGGGATCGAATCCCACCATGGCTGATGGTGAAATGTGAATTCAGCTAAAGCCTAAAAATATTGATTGCTGTTTAAATAAAAACACATCTGGTTCCTTTAGGGAAGGAAATCTGCCGTCCTTACCTGGTCTGGTCTACATGTGACTCCAGAGCCACAGCAATGTGGGGGAATCTCAGCTGCCCTCTGGAATGGCCCAGTGGAATATTCAGATTGAGGGTAATTCGGGACGGGTAATACAAACCCCCGTGATTGAATGAAAGAATGAAAATATACCACACAATTATAGAACACAGAACACTACAGCACAAACAGGCCCTTCAGCCCACGAGTTGCGCTGATCACATCAACACCTACCAATCCATAGACCTACCTATAACCCCCAATCCCACTAAATCCCATATACTCATCCAGAAGTCTTTTAAAAGACCCCAGCAAGTTTGCCTCCACCACCACTGACGGCAGCCGATTCCATTCACTCACCACCCTCTGAGTGAAAAACTTACCCCTAACATCACTTCTATACTTGCCTCCCCGCACCTTAAATCTGTGTCCTCTCGTAGCGACCATTTCAACCCGGGGAAATAGCCTCTGAGAGTCCACCCTATCCATTCCTCTCAACATTTTATGAACCTCTATCAGGTAGCCTCTCAACCTTCGTCTCTCCAGGGAGAAGAGTCCCAGCTCCCTCAACCTAACTTCATAAGGCATGCCTCCCAGTCCAGGCAACATCCTTGTAAATCTCCTCTGTACCCTTTCAATAGCTTCTACGTCCTTCCTATAGTGAGGCGACCAGAACTGTGCACAGTACTCCAAGTGAGGCCTGACAAGGGTCTTATAAAGTTGCAGCATTACCTCCCGACTCCTAAACTCAATCCCTCGATTAATGAAGGCCAGTACACCATACGCCTTCTTGACCACATCCTCCACCTGCGAGGCCGATTTAAGAGTCCTGTGGACCCGGACTCCAAGATCCTTCTGCTCTTCAACACTGCTAAGACTCCTGCCCTTTATCATAACTCAATTCTTCCATTTCTTTTTTTTTCTCTTAAATTTGGCAAAGAATGTTTTATTTAAGTCCACAATCCGGTTATCCTTTCTGCTCACTCATTTTCTGGATTCCAATGTGGTCCATTGTAATGTCGGGATAATGAGATGCTAAACTTCCCTCCAGATAAAAATCTCTTTCAGCCGGCAATAATGCTGTTCAGTTTGACCAGTTTACTGCCCTGTACTTTCTCCCGATCCCATTTCAGACGGATCTTATCAATGATTTTCCAGCAATCACTTACTCTGCATGGAGTTTCAGTTATTCATGAACTGGAGCATTCCATTCCTCTGCAAGTTGTGGCTGCATTTTCACAAACTCTCCGCCAGCCTGAACTCCAGCTGCTGGACACGTTACACCAGCACTGGCAAAGGCTGGAGAATCAGTAAGCTGAATTATACGGTCTGTGAACAGGAGGGCTTCCCAGTTTGCTGAGTTTATTGTGTAACACGATAATATCAGGCACTGTTCCTGATTTGATTTGATTTGATTTATTATTGTCACAGTGAAAAGTATTATTTCTTGCGTGCTGTACAGACAACATAATTAAAAACAAGAAGGCAGATAACTACCCAAATGGCTGTAAATTAGAAGGGAGTGTGCAGGTCCCTAGACCTGAGTGTCCTTGTGCACCAGTTCCCAACATAATCATGTTGTTCGATGGGCTGAATGGCCAATGGCTTCACTGAGCACTGTCCGAGAGCAGGTCAAAGGTCAGGAGCCTGAATCACAATTTCAACGCCAGGTTCAGAGGGCTGGTTTGCCAGGGTGAGTTTTGACTCTGTCGCTGGGAGCAGTTCGAGCAGGGAATACAAACTTTCACATGGTCTCGCTTCACAACGAATCTCTGACCATCGAGAGGGCTTCGTTGAAACTTCAACAAACATTCTCTCCATCAACCAGGGCTGAGTGGCCTTGGACACATCCCTCTGTGAGTTGTTGGAGAGGAGAGGTTTTGTCCAACTGCCTTTGGTGAGGGGAAGGGGGAAGGGGGGACGCTTCTGATGCCCCTGAATGTCACAATTCCGCTGAACTTTTCACAACAGGCAGCATCCAGTGACCCGACGGGAATAGCCCAGCCAGCGGGAATAGCACACCATCATGAGACCATAAGACATAGGAGCAGAGTTAAGCCACTCAGCCCATCGAGCCTGCTCTGCCATTCAATCATGGCTGATACTTTTCTCATCCCCATTCTCCTGCCTTTTTCCCATAACCCCTGATCCCCTTATTAATCAAGAATCTATCTATCTCTGTCTTAAAGACACTCAATACCTGGCCTGCACAGCTTTCTGCGGCAAAGAGTTCCACAGATTCACCACTTTCTGGCTGAAGAAATTCCTCCTCATCTCAGTTTTAAAGGAGCGTCCCTTTAGCCTGAGGTTGTGTCCATCACATCAAGATGCAATGTTCGGAGTGCCACCAATTACCCATCCTTTACCCATGATGCCTAAAGCCAGAGTGAGAGGGTGCGAGGGTCCACTGCCATTGCTGCTTTCCCCAGGGTTCAAAGAGGCATGACTGACACACACGTAGCCACCCAGGCTCCCGCAGGCCAGCCCCACACATTAACAGATTCCACTCTGTAGCCATGCACAGTTGGTCATGAGCCAGATATCCAGGCAGCAAGCATGATGCACATATCCGCAAGAATTGGTAAATTATGGGTGGCATGATGGCACAGTGGTTAGCATTGCTGCCTCACAGTTCCAGGGACCTGGGTCTGATTTTCGGCTTGGGTCACTGACTGTGTGGAGTCTGCATGTTCTCCCCGTGTCTGCGTGGGTTTCCTCTGGGTGCTCCAGTTTCCCCCCACAGTCTGAAAGACGTGCTGGTTAGGGGTGCGTTGGCTGTGCTAAATTCTCCCTCAGTGTAGCCAAACAGACGCAGAGTGTGGCGGCTAGGGGATTTTCACAATAACTTCATTGCAGTGTTAATGTAGGCCTACTTGTGACAATAATAAAATAAACTGTAAAATTCTATCTCTTCACTCGGGTTGGCCTTTAGACAAGAAGGGCAATCCTCTCGAGAGATTTCTTAACACACCTGTGAGGGTCCCAAGATCTGAGGGAGAGGGGAGGCACAATGCAGATCATGCCAACCCTAGGGTCAGAGTGCAGCAGATACTTGCTGTCTTCGAATGAACTCCCAGTGTTAAGGGGGCGTTATGGTAACCCCACCCTCCCACCCCACACTTGTACCCCACCTCCTTCCACCCCACTTCACCCCAGCCTCCCACCCCACCATGGTCTTCCTGATGGTGGGGGTCTGCTGTGTCCTCCACAACGTTGTTATACACAAAGGAAGTACTTTGGCGAAAGGCCAGAAGGGGATGAATTATCTCAGGGTGATGGTGAGGATGAGTCAGGAAGAGATGGAGACAGTGTTGTGAATGCCCCTGGCCGCTGAGTAGTTGGCCACAACATTAGGGATGTCTTAAAATGGCTACAGTTTGTGTAGAATCTCAGGTATCTCAGAACGTAACTTGAGTGTTCCTGAAATAAGACAATTTGTTGAAGCTTTCTGTTTTGCTGTCATCAGGATAATCAGAAAAATACCATCACCAGAGGAACAATAACTTTATACTGTATGAGAAAAGGCAGCTGACTGGTTGGCATGGACTCTGAGTTTGTGTTTATCTTAGAGAAAGACATGAAGACCTGGGAACCTGGGAAAGTTAGTGGCAATATACTGGGGACAATTCACATTACAGTAGAGGAGGTGATGGATGTATTGAAATGTATGAAGGTGGATAAATCTCCTGGCCCTGACCAGGTATATTCAAGAACACTGCATGGGGCTCGAGATGAAACTGACGGACCCCTGGCTGAGATATTTGCATCATCGTTAGCCACGGAAGAGGTACAAGGAGACCAGAGGGTAGCAAACATTGTGCCCTTATTTAAGAAGGGCTGCAAAGAAAATCCTGGGAATTATAGACTGGTAAACCTAATGTCTGTGGTAGGTAAGTTATTAGAAAGGATTCTGAGGCATAAGATATACAGGCATTTGCAAAGACAGGGTTTGATTAGGAGTAGTCAGCATGGCTTTGTGCATGGGAGATCGTGCCTTACACATTTGTTGGAGTTCTTTGATGAAGTGACCAGGAAGGTCGATGAGGGCAGGATGGTAGATGTTGTCTACGTGGACTTTAGTAAAATTCCACATGGTAGGCTGCTGTGGAAGGTTAGATCACATGGAGGCCAGGGAGAGCTGGTAAATTGGATTGGCAATTGCCTTGACGATAGGAAGCAGAGGGTAATGGTGGAAGGACGTTTGTCGGACTGGAGGACTGTGACTCATGGTGTTCCTCGGGGGTCAGTGATGGGCCTGTTGTTGTTTGTTATCTATATCAATGATCTGGATGAGAATGTACAAGGCATGATCAGTAAGTTTGCGAATGACACTAAAATAGGTGATATTGTAGCGAGGAAGGTTATCAAAAATTGCAGCAGGATCTTGATCAGCTGGGGAAGTGGGCCGAGAAATGGTAAATGGAATTCAATACAGATAAGTGTGGGGTATTGCATTTTGGAAAGTCAAATCAAGGCAGAACTTTCACGGTGAATGGTAGGACCTTAGGGAGTATCATGGAACAGAGGGACCTTGGAGTTCAGGTGCATGGTGAAAAAGTCAAAAAGGCTTTTGGCACGCTGGTCTTCATCACTCAGGGCATTGATATAGAAGTTGGGAAGTTATGTTGCAGTTATACAGGATGTTGGTGAGGCCACACCTGGACTATTGTGTTCAGTTTTGGTCGCCCGACTATAGCAAAGATGTAATTAAATTGGAAAGAGTGCAGAAAAGATTTACAAGGATGTTGCCAGGACTCAAGAGACTGAGTTATAGGGAGAGACTGGACAAGCCAGGATTTTTTTCTTTGGAGCGTAGGGGACTGAGGGGTGATCCTGGGGCTTCACATCAACCAGAAATTGAACTGGACCAAACATATAAATACTGTGGCCACAAGAACAGGTCAGGGGCAAAAGCTAGGAATCCTGTGGCGAGTAATTCATCTCCTGACTCCCCAAAGCCCATCCACCATCTTCAAGGCACAAGTCAGGACTGTAATGGAATACTGGATGGGTGCAGCTCCAACAACACTCTAGAAGCTCAACACCATCCAGGACAAAGCAGCTCTGCTTGATTAGCAGCCCAGTCACCAACCTAAATATCCACCACTCACACGTAATGGCAGCAGTGTGTGCTATCTGTAACATTCACCTAGTGCTAGAACATAGAACATAGAACACTACAGCACAAACAGGCCCTTCGGCCCACGAGTTGCGCCGATCACATCAACACCTACCAATCCATAGACCTACCTATAACCCCCAATCCCACTAAATCCCATATACTCACCCAGAAGTCTTTTAAAAGACCCCAGCGAGTTCGCCTCCACCACCACTGACGGCAGCCGATTCCATTCACCCACCACCCTCTGAGTGAAAAACTTACCCCTAACATCACTTCTGTACTTGCCTCCCCGCACCTTAAATCTGTGTCCTCTCGTAGCAACCATTTCAACCTGGGGAAATAGCCTCTGAGAATCCACCCTATCTATTCCTCTCAACATTTTATAAACCTCTATCAGGTCGTCTCTCAACCTTCGTCTCTCCAGGGAGAAGAGTCCCAGCTCCCTCAACCTATCTTCATAAGGCATGCCTCCCAATCCAGGCAACATCCTTGTAAATCTCCTCTGTACCCTTTCAATAGCTTCTACGTCCTTCCTATAGTGAGGCGACCAGAGCTGCGCACAATACTCCAAGTGAGGCCTAACAAGGGTCTTATAAAGACCTTGTTCTTCAACAGCACCTTCAAAACCAGCAACTTCTACATCTAGGAGGACAAGGGCAGCAGTTGCAGAGGGACACCACCATCTGCAAGTTTATCCAAGCCACACACCTTCCAGACTTGGAAATATAATTACTCTTCCTTCATTGGCACTGGATGAAAATCCTGGAATTCTCCCCTAACAGCATTGTGGGTGTACCTACACCAGTAGTTTAAGGCAGTGGCTCACCACCACCTTCTCAAGCTGGCCTAGCCTGTGACACCCACATCTCACGTACAAAGCAATAAGTGAACATTGTTATTAGCTCTCTATGTTCCAGCAACGTCACACTTCATTTCAAAACCATCCCGAACCTCCCTCATTTTTCTAGTCTTGCAGATCAGCTGTTCCCCTCAAAAGCCAACTTGGAACTGCACAGACCCCATACAACAATCTAAAGAGACATCAATATCGGCAACATCATTTTGGTCATTTCCAAAATGGATTCTGTTTCAGACAGAAATCAAAATAGCAGGAAATCAGATTCTGATGCAAGGTTTTATTAATGAGGAATGTTAATAATTACTCTCAATTCACTGTGCCTGAAGATTCATTTTTGAATTTGAGTAATCCCTCAGTGGAAATGGGAGTGTGGAGTGGCATTGGAGGCAGTTTGGAGGAGGTTCTCTAGATTGATTCCAGGGGTGGGGGGGTTTGTCATATGAAAAGAGTTTGAACAGTTTAGACCGATACTCTCTGGAATTTAGAAGAATGAGGGGAGATCAAATTGAGGTATACAAGATGATAAAAGGTATGGATAAAGTAGACGTGAAGCGGATGCTTCCTCTTGTGGGACATTCTAGGACAGGTCATAGGCTTAGGATAAGGAGCAGCAAATTTAAAACAGAGTTGGAGGAGAAACTATTCTCCCAAAGGGTTGTGAATCTGTGGAATAGTCAGTAAATTTAAGGAGCTGGACAGATTTGTAATTGATAACGGGGTTTGAAGGGTTATGGGGAGAAAAATGGGCATGAGGAGCATATCAGCCATTATTGAATGACAAAGCAGACTTGTTGGGCTGAATGGCCTAATTCTGCTCCTACATCTTATGAAAAACTGAAAAGGATACATGGAGAACAAATGCAAAAAGGATCATAACAAGGCTGGGAGTTAGCAAACTGGGACCTTTATTTCAAATGTCTGAAACAAAAAGTCCATCACCATTTATCAGTACATTGCATTGTAGTAGTGATTGATACAAAATGTCCACAGTCAGCATTCTGAGTTAAGCATATTGGCACATAATGTCGAATTAAATACCCCACATCAGAGGCAGGTGAGATATGGCTCAAAGTCTAAAGCAAACTAGTCAAGCAAGAACCAGGTGAACATTGCTATAACAAGTCTGCAAAATACAGCAAATCATCACATTTACAGAACAGTGGAAGATTTGAAAAGGGAGACCTCCTCGCTTGGATCCTGTAATGTGGGGCGGGGAGGGGGGGGGGGGGGGGGGGGGTGGGGGACGGTGATCGAAAGCTTGGCCACTGGGATAAGAGTAGTGCAAGTATGAACTTCCAAATCAGTTTGCAAGATTTTCAAAATGCAAACAAAAACAGACCCACAAGCAGCAGCCCCAATTCGAAGTGCCGATCCTCCCATGTCAGGAGGTACCTTAGAAAAGTTTATTCTTTCAGAAGAAAAAGGGCCAATTCCTGAATTACGCTGCGTCACCTACAAGAGGACAAGGAACGAGATCCGAGCGCACATCAGCTAGATTATTAAAGTAATTCAGTATTGGATAGATTGAAATACAATAAACACTAATGAAGTTAGCATTGAGAGTTTCCTTTGGCCAATTTTTCAGTTACATCGGCTAATTGGAGAAGCTGGAATTGTTTTCCTTGGAGAAGAAAGATTGAGAGGTGATTGGGTGGTGGTGTTCAAGTTCATGAGGGGTCTGGGCAGAGTGGATAGGGAGAAACTGTGTGCCCGTTGCTGGAAGGTTCAAGAATGAGGGGGTGCAGATTTAAGATAATTGACAAAAAAAAATGACAGCATGAGGAAAACCTGCTTTATATGCAGAGGCAGATTAAATTAGGATCTGGGATGTACTGTCCCAGAGGGAGATTGAGTTAGGATCTGGAATGCACTGTCCCAGAGGGAGATTGAGTTGGGATCTGGAATGCACTGTCCCAGAGGGAGGTCGAGTTAGGATCTCGAATGCACTGTCCCAGAGGGAGGTCGAGTTAGGATCTCGAACGCACTGTCCCAGAGGGAGGTCGAGTTAGGATCTCGAACGCACTGTCCCAGAGAGAGGTCGAGTTAGGATCTTGAACGCACTGTCCCAGAGAGAGGTCGAGTTAGGATGTCGAACGCACTGTTCCAGAGGGAGGTCGAGTTAGGATTTGGAACGCACTGTCCTAGAGGGAGATCATGTTAGGATCTTGAACGCACTGTCCCAGAGGGAGATCGTGTTAGGATCTTGAACGCACTGTCCCAGAGGGAGGTCGAGTTAGGATCTCGAACGCACTGTCCCAGAGAGAGGTCGAGTTAGGATTTGGAACGCACTGTCCTAGAGGGAGATCGAGTTACGATCTCGAACGCACTGTCCCAGAGAGAGGTCGAGTTACGATCTCGAACGCACTGTCCCAGAGGGAGATCGAGTTAGGATCTCGAACGCACTGTCCCAGAGGGAGGTCGAGTTAGGATGTCGAACGCACTGTCCCAGAGAGAGGTCGAGTTAGGATTTGGAACGCACTGTCCTAGAGGGAGATCGTGTTAGGATCTTGAACGCACTGTCCCAGAGGGAATTTCAATCATTGCTTCCTGACAAGGAATTGGATCATTATCATAAAGAAAATGTTTGCAGAGCTGGTGGCAAAACGCACAGGAGGGCACTAGGTGAATTGTTCTTGTAGAGGGCCAGTACAGACACAATAGGCCAAATGGCCTCCTTCTGGGTTGCAACAATTTTCTCCTATTTCTTCCCCTGAAGAGTTGATTCCTGATGGGAGTCATGGGCACCCTCTGCTGATTAACCAGCTAATCCTTCAGGGTGACAGTACCAAGCAGGGAAGCACCGGTATTTAAAGGACAGACAGGAAACAAGCAAATAGCAGCAAGTTGATTTGGGAATCAAAGGACGAGGTCAGCAAGTGTAGAGGCTGGGGATGAGCATGGGACCAAGGCCAGGCTGGCCAAGAGGAAGAGCAGACTGGGGAAAGGTCAAACTCAGTGGGCCTGGAGGTATGGAGTGCATCTGCTAAATAATCCAAGGAATATAGCAGGTAAGACAGATGAACTCAGAGCTTTGATTCATGCGCAGAATTTGGATGTGGTTGTGGTAACGGAGACTTGGTTAAAAGGACAGGACTGGCAGCCAAATGTTCGGGGATAAATGCTTTTTAGGCGAGACAGAGGTGAAGGCAAAAGAGGTGGTGGAATTGCAATACTGGTTAAAGAACATATTACAGCTGTACAGAGATTGAGGGAGACAAGTTAACGACATTTAAGATTTATCCAGCTGGACACATGAATAGGTGGGGAATAGAGGGATACAGACCTATGTAGGACAATGTGATCGGTGCAGGCTTGATGGGCTGAAGGGCCTGTTCCTGTGCTGTACTGTTCTTTGTTCTCCAAGCCCAGGATAGCGCAGGCCAACCCACTACCCTGGCGAGCTCACAGGGCAGATTGGGGATTGAAACTGTACCCCCTGCTTTGTAGGGCCGTGAGCCAGAGAGAGCAGAGGGGTGACTTAATAAAGAGAAGAGAGAATGTTTTGTTTCATTTTGTGGGGAAGAGACCATCGATATTAGAAACCTTATCGGAAATTCAGGAAAAAATTCTTCACCCAAAGAACAGAATGTGGAACTCGCTACCATAGGAACGGCTGAAGCAAATAGTAAAGTTAAAGTTTATTTATTAGTCAAAAGGCTTACATTAACACTGTAATGAAATTCCTGTGAAATTCCCCAAGTACATATTTAGAATCGTAGACTCCCTGCCGTGCAGAAGGGGAATTTCACAGTAGCTTCATTGCAGTGTTAATGTAAGCCTTGTGACGAATAAATAAACTTTCAAAAAAGCCATTCGGCCCATCAAGCCTGTGCAATCTCTCTTAGTCAGAGCATCTTACCCAGGCCCTTTCCCCGTAACCCACATATTTACTCCACTAATCCATCTAACCCAAGCATCTTTGGACACTAAGGGGTAATTAAGCATGGCCAATCCACCCAACCTGCACATCTTTGGACTGTGGGAAGAAACAAAATACAGACTGAGGTTCACAGTTTAATACATTCAAATACAAGGACACATTTCTTGTTAGTCGACAAAGTAAGCAGTAACAGAAAAAAAAACAAATCATCTCAATTAAAAAAAACACAAACACTTCTAATTCTATTTCTAATTTTAAGATGTAATTTCACCTTGTATTTTTCGACACGTTTATAGGTTAATGTGTTAATTTCGCACCTAAGGACATGTTCGATGTTTGGAGGTCCCACCTTCTGGTGAGACATAAACAGCTCCTGTCCATTTCAGATGCAGAGGGCATTGCTTCCAGTAGCGGGGAGATTGGCATTTGTTGGGCATTTCCTGCCATTAGCTATTCACCTCCCTGCTGTTTGGAGTCTTGCTGTGCACTAAATGGCTGCCAGGTTTATTTACACAACAGCCAAAAGTTACTTGCGATATAATTTGTTCTGTATGAAGTGCTTTTGAAAGTGTCTGAAGGACTGTGATCAGCTGCTTGATAAATGCAGCCCTTTCCTGTTTCTCTGATGGAGAGCGCTGTTAAATTGAGACTAAAAGAAAGAACCCTCTCACCACCACCACCCCCGCACCCCCCCCACCCCCCTCCCTCCACCCCCCCACCCCCCTCCCTGCACCCCTCCGAACCCACCTCAAAAACAATCCAAATGAATAAAAGATTTGAGAACATAATTCCTTCTCAGGTCAGTTCATGAATTTTGTTAAAATATCTCATAAATCAAAAGAACACACATCACATAACTGAACCCAACACCGATCGTAACCGATGTGACAATTAGGTACACACAATTACCGGTCAAGGTTTATCATTGAAGCTAAACATTTTTTATTTTGAGATTTAAAAGAAAAGTGTGTAAGCAAATGGGTTGTAGCTGGTCATGTGTGAGAGTTACCATAGAATGAGAAGGTGGGATTTTCTGGCTATCTGTCAATGGGATCTTCCAGTCCCATCGAAGGCGAACCCGTTTGAGAAACGAAACGCCTTAGAGAATGCAGGCTAATAATTGATTTTAGTTAGGAATATATTTGTTTTAATCAGAGTTAATGCATTTTTGTTTATTTGGTTTTTCTCCTGGGGTTTCAGAGTAGGGTTTGGATTAGGTTGATTGACAGAGGCAGTCATGTGTTAATGAGCGCAGCTAAGCTTACAGAGAAAATGTAGTCTGCCTCTCTCTGGAGACTGCTTTTGGCTTGTTAGAATACAGGTGTCTCTCTGTTTCCTCTCTCTCTCTCCAGAGATGTTCAAGGGCTCTAGAACTGTTAACAAGCGTGACAGCCTGGTGGCTTGCTAGCTGATTTTCAAGTTGGGTTTGAATTGCTTGAATTGGAACTAACAGAGATTGGTTAGCAGTTAAGAATTGTATCTTGTCATGGTTAAGTATTGATCAAATAGAGTGAGAGATTTACAGCATGGGAACAGCGTAGACAAGGGTCACAGGTGGAAGAGGGAACTCACAATGTTAAAATGGCGGCGCGGGCTCACTGGACCGAAGGGCTTGTTTCCCGTGCTGTGTTGTTCTTTGTTCTTTGGTCCAACTTGCCCATGCCACTCTTTTTTAAACCCCTAACCTAATCCCAATTGCCCGCATTTGGCCCATATCCTCGTAAATCTTTTCTGCACTCTTTCTGGTTTAATAATATCCTTTCGATAATAGGGTAATCAGGACTGTACACACTATTCCGAGTGTGGCCTTACCAATGTCTTCTACAACAATAGGGTCTTTTAAGAAACTTCTGATGAGTACATGGGACTTGATTGGATTGAGGGTTACAGAGCCTAATAGGTAGGGATATGATCGGCGCAACTTGTGGGCCAAAGGGCCTGTTTGTGCTGTAGTTTTTCTATGTTCTAACTTCCCAACTCCTGTATTCAATGTTCTGACCGATGAAACCAAGCATGCTGAATGCCTTCTTCACCATTCTGTCCGCCTATGACTCCACTTTCAAGGAGCTATGAACATGTACCCATAGGTCTCTTTGTTCTTTAACTCTCCCTAATACCCTATCATTAACTGAGTAAATCCTGCCCTGATTCAATCTACCTCACATTTATCTAAATTAAACCCCTTCTGCCATTCATCAGCCCACTGGCCCAATTGATCAAGATCCCATTGCAATTAGAGATAACTTTCTTTACTGTCCACTATGCCACCAATCTTGGTGTCAGCTGCAAACTTACTAACTCTGCCCCCAATATTCTCATCTAAATCATTACTATAAATGAGAAATAATAGTGGACTCAGCACCGATCCTTGAAGCACACTGCTGGTCACAGGCCTCCAGTTTGAAAAACAACTCTCTACAACCACCCTCTGGCTTCTGTCATCAAGCCAATTTTGTATCCATTTAGCTACCTCACTCTGGATCCCATGAGATTTAACATTATACAACAATGTACCATGCAGTACCTTGTCAAAGGCCTTGCTAAAGTCCATGTAGACAACATCAACTGCACTGCCCTCATCTACGTCTAACTCAATCAAATTTGTGACATAATTTTCAATTCACAAAGCCATGCTGACTGAACGTAATCAGTCCTTGTGTCTCCAAATGCCTGTAGATCTGTCTCTCAAAATACCTTCCAACAACTTACCTACCACAGATGTAAGGCTGGTCTGTAGTTCCCAGGCTTTTCCCTACAGCTCTTTTTAAACAAAGGCATTACATTTGCCACCCTCCAATCTTCAGGCACCTCACCCGTGACTATCGATAATTCAAATATAGAACATAGAACATAGAACATTACAGCGCAGAGCAGGCCCTTCGGCCCACGATGTTGCGCCGACCAGTTACAAAACAATGACCCACTAACCTAAACCAATCCCTTTTCGTCCATAAACCTATCCACGGATCTCTTAAACGCCCCCAAACTAGGCGCATTTACAACTGCAGCAGGCAGGGCATTCCAATCCCTCACCACCCTCTGGGTAAAGAACCTACCCCTGACATCCGTCCTATAGCTACCCCCCCTTAATTTAAAGCCATGCCCCCTCGTGCTAGATTTCTCCATCAGAGGAAAAAGGCTATCACTATCCACCCTATCTAAACCTCTAATCATCTTATATGTTTCAATAAGATCCCCTCTTAGCCGCCTTCTTTCCAGCGAAAACAACCCCAAATCCCTCAGCCTCTCCTCATAGGACCTCCCCTCCATACCAGGCAACATCCTGGTAAACCTCCTCTGCACCCTCTCCAAAGCCTCCACATCCTTCCTGTAATGTGGGGACCAGAACTGCACACAGTACTCCAAGTGCGGCCTCGCCAGAGTTGTGTACAGTTGCAACATAACGCTGCGACTCCTAAATTCAATCCCCCTACCAATAAACGCCAAGACACCGTATGCCTTCTTAACAACCTTATCTACTTGATTCCCAACTTTCAGGGATCTATGTACACATACACCTAGATCCCTCTGCTCATCCACACTACTCAAAGTCCTCCCGTTAGCCCTATACTCGACACATCGACATATCTCTGCTAGGGGATCTGCAATTTCCTTCCTAGCCTCCCACAATGTCCTGGGATACACTTAATTAGGTCCTGGGGATTTATCTACCTTGATGCGCTTTAAGACTTCCAACACCTCCTCTTTAATATGTACACTCCTCAAGACATCCCTATTTATTTCCCCAAGTTCCCTAACATCCATGCTTTTCTCAACAATAAATACTGATGAAAAATATTTAGGATCTCACCCATCTCTTGTGGATCCATGCCTTGTTGATCTTTAAGAGGCCCTACTCTCTCCCTTGTTACTCTTTTGCCCTTTATTTGTAGAAGCTCTTTGGATTCTCCTTTGCCTTATCTGACAAAACAATCTCATGTCCGCTTAGTGCCCTTCTGATTTCTCTCTTAACTCTACTCCTACCCCCCTATATTCTTCAAGGAATTCACTTGATCCCAGCTGTCTATGCATGTCATGTGCCTCTTTCTTCTTTCTGACTAAGGCCTCAATATTCTGAGTCATCCAGGGTTCTACTAATTCCCTTCACTCTAAGCAGAACGTGTTTACCCTGAATGCTGGTTAACACACTTTTGAAAGCCTCCCACCTGCCAGACATCCCTTTGCCTTCCCACCGACTCCCCCAATTAACTTTTGAAAGTTCTTGCTGATACTATCAGTTAAATGTTAAGCTAATTCATTTGTTATAATTAATCTGTATTGTTAAATAAAATTGTTTTCATAAAAGTATCCTAGTGTGTCAATAGCATCGCAGCTGGAGTGAAACACCTTATCCTCGCACTGTTGTCAAAATAAAAAAGATTTTGGGTCTAGTTTGGCTTCATAATATACCTTGATGACTTAACAAAATGGAATCAGTCTTTCCTTTCGTATGTCCATATCCATATGCTTTTGGTAAAGACTGATTTTGGGATTTTGAAGTCATGGTGCACGTGACCTCAAGGGTAAGAACTCATTGTCACTGGAATTGCTACACGCTCCCTCAGATTCAGCTTCAAGTTCAGGAGGAAGAGAAGGAGCTCCAGGTTCCCCGGGCCTGGGGAGGCTTAATGTTGTTGGCATTGTTTCCACATTACTCAAAACGACTGTCTTCTCCTGCAAGGACATAGATTGTAAGTCTAATGGAGAGAGAGTTGGTGAGACAGACGGCACTGGGCTATACTCTCCTTCCGGGTGAAACAGAATGTTTGCTTCTGTCCTCTGAGTGCTGGTCTCAACGGAAGAAAACACAGACAGGTTGTTTGTTCCGGACATTTCTTTGGACATCTCGCAACTGCTCGAAAAGGTTCCTGCTTCAGGTGGAAGAGAAAAAGAAATGGAGGAGACAGATACATAACACTGATAAATATTGATTCGATGTGACTTATCAGTTTAATTCCTTAACTAGAAAAGAAAATCTATCAGAGGAACACAATTCCATGTAAAAGCAACAAATCAGAGGCTGGATTTTCACCGAGGCCAGTTGCTTGATTTTGCAAACTTCCTGGCAAGGTAAACCTGGCTCACTTTCTCTTCTTCATCTTAATTTCTGTCCCTTTGATCATCCAGGGAGCTCTGGATTTATTTCTCCTGCCTTTTCCTTTCGCGTGAATATACTCTGAATGTATCCCAAACTGCTAGTGACATGTTTGCACAATGGTTAGCACTGCTGCCTCACAGCCCCATGGACCCGGATTTGATTCCGGCCTTGGGTGATTGTGCGGAGTCTGCACATTCTCCCTGTGTTCTGCATGGGTTTCCTTTGGGTTCTCCGGTTTCCTCCCACACTCCAAAGATGCATAGGTTAGGTGGATTGGCCACGGTAAATACACTGGGTTATGGGGTTAGGGCTGGGGAGAGGGACTGGATAAGATGCTCTGTCAGAGAGTTGGTGCAACGGGCCGAACGGCCACATGCTGCACTGTAGGGATTCTAGGATTCTTCACTGATGCCTCTTCTTTGAAGGCAGACCATCATTCAGCTATTGTTTTCCTGCCAACCTTTGACCCTGTTACACCCAACTTTCACTCCATGGAGTTGGGGGCAGGACAGGGTCAGGAGGTCCCATTCTCATGTTTGAAAAATTGCAGACTTGAGAGAGGACTGTAGGGTTGGACGGGATTCCAGAGGTACAGAGGGGGCAAGGTGACTGGAAAACAAGCATGAGGATTCTTAAAGTGAATCTTCACAAGGTGGGAGTTGATGTAGGTCAGTGAGCACAGAATGAAGTTAAGAGCGCCGACAGCAGAATTATGGAAGAACTGAAATTTCAAAAGGACAGGAGGATGGCCTGGCGTCTGAGAGACGGCAACGGCAGGGAAGAAAGTTTCAGATCAGCTGTGGCAGGGGTGGGGATGGGCTACATTATGGAGACAGTCTTTGTGACGAAGAGGGCATGGGATTTGAAGTATGGTTCAGGGCGTAATAAGTTTCCGAGGTTGAGAGCAGACTGCAAAGCCGGAGACACTGGCAAGCGAAGCTGATGGAATTGGTGACCAGAGAACAGGGGTTTGTGATGGAAATCAAAAATATCAGCTTCAGTCTTCTCAACATTTCATTGGAGCAGAAGGCGGCTCATCTAGATCGATCGATATAGTTGGCATTACAGAGAAGTGGGGCTCCAAGATGACCAAGGACGGGAAATAAACATTGAGGGTTATTCAGTGTTTAGGAAGGACAGACAGAAAGGAGAAGGTGATAGACTTGCATTGTTGATCAAAGATGATATCGATATGATATTGAGGAAAAATATTATCCTACATGATGTGGAATCTGTATAGGTTAAGAAGCACCAAGAGGCAAAAAACATTGGTGGCGATGGTATGCAGACCACCAAATTGTTATGGTAATGTTCGGTAAAGCTTTAGACAGGAAATCGGAAATGTATGTGTTAAAGGAACATCTGTGATTATGGGCAACTTTAATCTGCATATAGATTGGAAGAGTCAAATTAGTCACAGTGCAACAGAGGAGAAATTTCTGGAGCGCATACAGGATGGTTTTCTGGAGCAATACATCGAGGAACCAACAAGAGATCAGGCCATCTTGGACTGGGGGTGTTGTGCAATGAGAAAGGATTAGTTGACAATCTACTTGTGAGAGAACCTTTGGGGATGAATGACCATAATATGGTAGAATTCTTTGAGATATAGGGACAGGGATGCTTTGCTGCAATTGTACAGGGTAATGGTGAGGCCACACCTGGAATATTGTGTGCAGTTGTGGTGTCCTTATCTGAGAAAGGACGTCCTTGCCATAGAGGGAGTGCAGCAAAGGTTTATCAGGCTGATTCCTGGGAAGGCAGGTCTGTCATATGAGGAGAGACTAAGTCGGTTAGGATTATATTCACTGGAGTTTAGAAGAGTGAGAGGGGAACTCATAGAAACTTATAAAATTCTAAAAGAGTTAGACAGGGTAGATTCAGAAAGAATGTTCCCAATAACGGGGAAGTCCCAGAGTGCGTTTCTGTCTCTCTCCCTGGTACTGGAAATGCAGCTCTTGGTGGCTGGCTAGCTGATAACTGGAGGCAAGGAGTGCCTCTGTCTCTTGAAATATGCTGGAAGACTTCAGCGTTTTCAACTCAACGTCCAGGAGTCCACAGCAGGGGTTGGAAAGCTGCAAAACCCAGCATCACGTGAGCATACCTGTCTTCTGCGCTAAACCCGGAGTAGGGTTTGTTTGGTTGGAACAGCACATTTAGCTGTTAAGGATAGTACAATGCCATGGTTGTAATTTTTAGTTTGTAATTGGTAAAAGTGATTGCTAATTATATGTTAACTGTATTCTTAAATAAACCTTGTTTGATAAAAGCTCCCTAGAAGGTCATTGAATCTTATCTGGGGTGAAACATCTTATGCTTACCAAAGTACAAAACTTTTGGTCTGGGCTCACTTCATTAAAAAACCTTGGGGTTTCTGACCTGGATTATAACATCTATCAAGGTTACCGAACGATGAGGGAAAATACAATTTTAACTCTATACCCAAGGAAAAGAAATGCAGACACGTACTTTGACGAAGCAAAGTGTACTATGTACTTTGTACATAGATCCCTGAAAGTTGGGAATCAAGTAGATAAGGTTGTTAAGAAGGCGTACGGTGTCTTGGCGTTTATTGGTAGGGGGATTGAATTTAGGAGTCGCAGCGTCATGTTGCAACTGTACACAACTCTGGTACGGCCGCACTTGGAGTACTGTGTGCAGTTCTGGTCCCCACATTACAGGAAGGATGTGGAGGCTTTGGAGAGGGTGCAGAGGAGGTTTACCAGGATGTTACCTGGTATGCAGGGGAGGTCCTATGAGGAGAGACTGAGGGATTTGGGGTTGTTTTCACTGGAAAGAAGGCGGCTAAGAGGGGATCTTATAGAAACATATAAGATGATTAGAGGTTTAGATAGGGTGGATGGTGATAGCCTGTTTCCTCAGATGGAGAAAGCTAGCACGAGGGGACATGGCTTTAAATTAAGGGGGGGTAGTTATAGGACGGATGTCAGGGGCAGGTTCTTTACCCAGAGGGTGGTGAGGGACTGGAATGCCCTGCCTGCTGCAGTTGTAAATGCGCCTAGTTTGGGGGCGTTTAAGAGATCCGTGGATAGGTTTATGGACGAAAAGGGATTGGTTTAGATTAGTGGGTCAATGTTGTTTTTTTTTAAAAATAAGACTGGTCGGCGCAACATTGTGGGCCGAAGGGCCTGTTCCGCGCTGTTATGTTCTATGTTCTATGTTCTATGAAGCAAGACAGAAAATATGTTTTTACCTTTCTGGATCAGCTTTTCATTTTTAATCTTCTGCACCTCATCTGTTATTCTCTGGATGAGGAAATTCTGCGTGCCCTCGCGCCTGATACTGCTGAGCAGCGTATCCAGGCCTTTCGGATTTTCTGTTAGGTGATCAAGTAACTTCCCTGCCTTTCGTCTGCCCGCTATCTGGTGGGAAATCTCCTCTGTATCTTCCTTTGACAATATCCTTTTGGCTCGCAAGTAATCGAAGTGTCTCTCTGCAATTATTTTATCACACAGATACGGCCGCAGATTTTCTAAAGCCTGCAAACAAAACAATAATTAACTCCACACGTAACATAAAACACCAACCCACGCTTGAAACCTTCACAATAACAAATGTAGAAACTAAAAGCGGGAGTACACCATTCGAACCTGCTCCGCTAAACATTTTCATCATGGCTGGTCGTTGAATTCAATATCCTCTTATCCCCTTCCTTTCATATCCCTTGGTCCCTTTAGCCCCAAGACCTATATCTAGTTTCTTCTTGAAATCACATAACATTTTGGCCTCAACTACATTCTGTGATAATGAATTCCACACATTCGTCATTCTGTGAGTGAAGAAATTTCTCCTCACTTCAGTTCCAAAAGGTCAACCCCTTACCCTTAAATTTTGACCCCTAGTTCTGGACTCCCCCACCATCAGGAACATTCTTTCTGAACTTACCCTGTCCGAATTTTATAACTTTCTATGAGATCCCCTCTCACTCTTCTAAACGCTAATGAATATAATCCTAAGCGCATAATCACTGTTTGCCAATCAGAAAAAGGCCCATTTATGCCAACTCTTTGCTTCCTATCTGCTAACCAGCTTTCTATTCATCTCAAGACATTACCTGCAATCGTATGTGCTTTAACTTTACATAGTATTCCGTTATGTGAGACCTTGTTGAAAGCCTCCTGAAAGTCTAAATAAACCACATCCACTGGTACTTCTTGGTCAATTCTATTAGTTACATCCTTAAAATATTCCAATAGATTTCGTCAAGCATGACTTTCCTTTTGTAAATCCATGCTGACTTTGTCTGATTTTTACCACTGCCTTCCAAATGTTGAGTTATGAAATCCTTGATAATGGACTCCAGCAACTTCCCCAGTGCCAACATCAGGCTCGCTAGTCTATAGTTCCCCGTTTTCTCTCTACCTCCCTTTTTGAATAGCGGGCTTACATTAGTTACCCTCTAATCTGCAGGGACCAGTCCAGAATCCAAAGAATTTTGAAAATTAACGACCAAAGGATCTACTATTTCCAGGGGCACTTCCTTAAGTACTCTGGGATGAAGATTATCAGGACCTGGAGATTTATCCATCTTCAATCCCATCAATTTCCCCAAAACCATTCCTCTGTTAATGCTGATTTCCTTCAGTTCTTCACTAAAACTGGTTTCTCTCAGAACCTCCAGCAATACTACTCGTCTTTTTTTGTGAAGACTGAAGCAAAATATGAATTTAATTCCTCGGTCATTTCTTTATTCCTGTTATGATTTCTCCGTTCCTGACTGTCTACATTTGTTTTTGTCGATCTTTTTCTCTTTACGTACCTATAGAAGCTTTTATTGTCAATTTTTATGTTCTCTGCTACTGAGTCACAAAAACCCAGCCTGCAGGTGCAGCAGGTGGTCAGGAAGGCGAATGGGATGCTGGCCTTCATAGCGAGGGGGATTGAATATAAAAGTAGGGAGGTCTTGCTGCAGCTGTATAGGGCATTGGTGAGGCTGCAGCTGGAGTACTGTGTGCAGTTTTGGTCGCTGCACTTACGCAAGGATATTTTGGCCTTGGAGGGAGTGCAGAGGAGGTTTACTAGGCTGATGCCGGAGTTGAGGGGGTTGAGCTATGAGGAGAGGCTGAATAAACTAGGCTTGTACTCGTTAGAGTTTAGAAGAATGAGGGGAGATCTCACTGAGACATAAGATGATGAATGGGATGGATAGGATAGAGGTGGAGAGGCTCTTCCTGCTCAGAAAGGACAGTAGGACTAGGGGGCACAGCCTCAAGATAAAGGGGGTTTAGAACGGAGTTGAGGAGGAACTTCTTCACTCAAAGGGTGGTGAATCTCTGGAATTCTCTGCCCGTTGAGGTGGTGGAGGCTGCCTCGCTAAATATTTTTAAGACGCGGGTTGATGGGTTTTTGATAAGCGAGGGGATTAAGGGTTATGGGGAGAGGGCGGGAATGTGGAACTGATCCACTTCAGATCAGCCATGATCTTATTGAATGGCGGGGCAGGCTCGAAGGGCTAGATGGCCTACTCCTGCTCCTATTTCTTATGTTCTTACTTTCATACTCTTTCTCCCCCCTTCTTAAATCAACCCGTTGGTTTTCCTTTGCAGAATTTTAAACTGCTCCCAATCCTCAGGCCTATTGCTTTTTCTTGCCAATTTGTAGGCTTCTTCCTTGAATCTGATACTGTCTTTAATTTCCCTTGTAAGCCACGGTTTAGCCATAATTCCCTGACCATTCTTGCGCCAAACAGGTATAAACTTTGTATTGGATGTAATGTGACCAAGGGTAACAAGCTTTAAGGGTCAGCTGACCCAGTAAACCATTGATCTAATTACAGAATAATGTAAAGGTCAGCTGACCAGCTGACTCACTTTCAATAAGAATCTGTTGGGAATTGTGGAGTGTTTAGATTGGCCTTGGGCGAAGCCCCAAGTTTGGAGTAATGATGTTTCTTTATTAAACCCTTTCTTTGATTTATAAATTGGAGTAGACTTTGCTATATTTTTAGTGTCTACATTTAAAGAGTTCCTTCTGAAGAAACAACTTGAACCCAGAACCTTGTGATTCAGGCATGTGTACTACCATCTGACCCTCAACCAAACTACCTAGCTCAGATCGGTGATCACTCACTGTTCTCTGGAGCTGTGATTTCGACGAGTGGCTGCCTTTTGGTGAGTGTGCTGCATTGTAATTACTATATTTTGACTTAATTCTAGTTCGAGAGGGTTTTTTGATTATTTTGGCGCTCCGTAGCGGGAGATAGGCGCGGGGGCTGCTGGGAAGGGAGCGCGGGAGTATAAAAAGAAGGCCAAGGTAGATAGCGGGCAGCGTCGGGAGCGGGAAGCAGAGTGAGAGGTAAAAGGGCTTAAGCTCACTGGGCTTGGGCGAGAGTAGGCTTGGTAACAGGAATTAATAGGACAACTTAATAGGGGGCAAACATAATGGCAGGGTCTAGGGTTACACGTGTTCACTGTGTTCGTTGTCATATGTGGACATTTCTGGAGACAGCACATCTCCCGAAAGCCCACATATGCGGGAAATGTCTAGAGGTGCAGAGATTAAGGGCCCGGGTGAGGCAGCTGGAACTGAGGCTGGAGGATATGTTTTTAGTTAGGGAAAATGAGGAAATAATGGATAGGGACAGTAACACTGAGCAGATACCAGGACCTGGGAGGAGAGACGGATGGGTCACAGTTAGGAAGAGCAAAAAGAAAAGGAGTCGTGGCACTAGGACCGCCCTGGAGGAATTACCCCGGAATATCAAGGGTGGGGTGACAGCTGGGGTAGAGAAGGCAAGGGAGGGAGATCAGAATACCTCGGAGGAAGGGAAGAGTGCAGGGTGTGAGATAGTGGTGGGGGATGGGAGAGTCAAAGGGATTGACAGGCGGTTCTGTGGGCAAAAGCGGGAATCCAGGATGGTAGTCTGCCTCCCTGGGGCAGGGGTACAGGATGTTTCAGAAAGGGTAGAGGGAATTTTGAAGGGTGGAGGGACCAAGTCTGATGTGATAGTGCACATAGGAGAGAAGGATGTAGGAACAAAGTGCAGGGGGGACATACGTAGGCAGTTCAGGGAGTTGGGGGCTAGGCTGAAATGTAGGGCCTCCAGGGTGGCGTTCTCTGGGCTGCTGCCAGTGCCTGGGGCTAGCAGGGCTAGAAATAATGAGATACTCCAACTCAATGCGTGGTTGAAGGATTGGTGTAGGGCAGAGGGTTTTAGATTCGTAGACCATTGGGAAGTCTTTATGAAAGAGGGGCAAATATATAAGAGGGATGGGGTACAGTTAACTGGGAAGGGTGTGAATATCTTAGCTGGAAGGTTAGCTGGAGTGTTTCGGCAGTGTTTAAACTAATATGGAGGGGGGGTGGGGATGTGGACGGAACTGGGATTGGGGATAGGGTAAGCCCAGAGGGTAGGAAGAAGGATCGAATTGTTTCTGAGTGTCTTCGGTGCATGTGTTTCAATGCTAGGAGTGTGACTGGCAAAACAGATGAACTGAAGGCAATAATGTTCGAAAGGAAGTTGGAAGTGGTGGCGGTGACAGAGACTTGGTTGAAGGAAGGGCAGGACTGGCAGTTGAATGTTCCCGGGTATAAGTGCTTCAGGCGTGATAGGGGAGGGTCACAGAGAGGTGGGGGAGTGGCGTTGTTAGTTAAGGATTGCATCATAGCAGTGCAGAGGGAGGGAGGAATAGAGGATATAGGAATCGAGTCGCTATGGGTGGAGTTGAGGAATAGGAAGGGAGATGTTACTATGTTGGGTGTGTACTACAGACCGCCCAACAGCCTGAGGGCTGTGGAAGAAGGGATAAGCAGGGACATTCTAGATAAGTGCAGGAAGAATAGGGTGGTGGTAGTGGGAGATTTTAATCTCCCCGGGGTAGACTGGAAGGTGCCGAGATCAGAGGGTGCTGACGGGGAGGAATTTGTACAGTGTGTAATGGAAGGATCCCTGGAGCAGTATGTGGATAGCCCGACCAGGGAGGGGGCTATACTGGACTTGGTTCTGGGGAATGAGCCTGGGCAGGTGGTTGACGTTGAAGTAGGAGAGCAGGTGGCTAACAGTGACCACAACTCTGTCTGGTTTAAGATATTAATGGATAAAGATGAAGCCTGTCCTAAGGGGAGGGTGTTAAACTGGGGGAGGGCTAGATACAACCGGATTAGGCAGGATCTTAAAGATACGGACTGGGGTAAGCTGCTTGATGGCAGGTCGACGCTGGGTATGTGGGAGTCTCTCAAGGGAAAACTAAAATCTTTGCAGGAAAGGCACGTGCCGGTCAAGAGGAAGGATGGGAAGGGTAGGATTAGAGAGCCGTGGGTAACTAGGGATATTGAGGACCTGGTCAGGAGGAAGAGGGAGGCGTACATTAGATCTAGGCATTTGAGGACAGAGATAGCGTTAGAAGAATACAGAGAATGTAGGAGAGAACTTAAAAGGGGCATCAGAAAGGCAAAAAGGGGCCATGAAATGGCTTTGGCGGGTAGGATTAAAGAAAATCCTAAGGCATTTTACTCCTATGTTAGAAATAAAAGGATGGTTAGAGGGAAGATTGGCCCTCTCAGGGACAGAGGAGGGGAACTATGCTTGGAGCCTGGGGGAATGGGGGAGATCCTGAATGAATACTTTGCGTCGGTATTCACGCAGGAGAGGGGCCTGATGTCTGGTGCTGTGCTTGAGGAGTTTGAGGATCCGTTGAGGGATATAGTCATCACGAGGGAAGAAGTGTTGGGACTCTTAGACAGTATAAAGACGGATAAATCTCCAGGGCCTGATGGCATCTATCCCAGGCTGTTAAGGGAGGTGAGGGATGAAATTGCTGGGCCTCTGACGCAAATCTTTGTCTCTTCTTTGGACACAGGTGAGGTCCCAGAGGATTGGCGCATTGCAAATGTAGTACCGTTGTTTAAGAAGGGTCAGCGGGATAACCCAGGGAATTATAGGCCGGTGAGCTTGACTTCAGTTATAGGTAAGCTAATGGAGAGGATCCTCAAGGATAGGATGTATGAACATCTGGAGCGCTGCAATCTGATCAGGGATACGCAGCATGGCTTCGTTACAGGGAGGTCGTGCCTTACGAATCTAGTGGAATTTTTTGAAGAGGTGACAAAAACGGTTGACGAAGGACAAGCCGTTGATGTTGTCTATATGGATTTCAGTAAGGCGTTTGACAAGGTCCCTCATGGTAGGCTGATAGAAAAGGTGAAGGCTCATGGGATACAAGGCCAGGTATGTAGATGGGTGGAGAACTGGCTTGGGAGGAGGAGACAGCGAGTAGTAGTGGAAGGCTCCTTTTCCAATTGGAGGCCTGTCACCAGTGGTGTGCCGCAGGGCTCGGTACTTGGACCTCTTCTATTTGTGGTATATATTAATGACTTGGAAGAGGGGGTAGGTGGTGTGATCAGCAAATTTGCTGATGACACCAAGATGGTTGGATTGGTGGGTACTGAGGAGCAGTGCCTGGCAATGCAACAGGACATAGACAGGCTGGTAGATTGGGCAGATAGATGGCAAATGGAATTTAATCCGGAGAAATGCGAGGTGATGCACTTTGGCCGGAATAATGTGGAGGGGAGTTATACGATAAAAGGTAGAACTATCCGGAGTATAGATACGCAGAGAGACCTGGGGGTGCAAGTGCATAAGTCCCTGAAGGTGTCGGTACAGGTGCAGAATGTGATGAGGAAAGCGTATGGTATGTTAGCCTTCATAGGAAGAGGTATAGAATATAAGAGTAGGAGTTTGATGTTGCAGTTGTATAGAACATTGGTTAGGCCTCACTTGGAGTACTGTGTCCAGTTCTGGTCGCCGTACTACCGGAAGGATGTAGAGATCCTGGAGAGAGTGCAGAGGAGATTTACCAGGATGTTGCCTGGTATGGAAGGGCTGTCTTACGAGGAAAGATTGGATGAACTTGGGCTGTTTTCCCTTGAGAGACGTCGGCTGAGGGGGGATCTAATAGAGGTTTATAAGATTATGAAGGGGATAGATAGAGTAAATGGTGGTAAGCTTTTTCCGCTACAAGAAATGGATAGAACGAGGGGTCACGGGCTTAGGGTGAGGGGGGCTAGGTATAAGACAAATATTAGAGGGCAGTTTTTCACGCAAAGGGTAGTGGGGGTGTGGAATGCACTGCCGAGTAAGGTGGTGGAAGCAGGCACGCTAGGGTTGTTTAAGAGTCACTTAGACAGCCATATGAGCGGGCTACATATAGGGGGATATAGTAGGCCTTACTGAACATTGTAGGCTTGGGAATACATTTTGCCTCAGGAATGTTAGTCTTTGCCTGTTTAATAATGAATTTTTTTGTCTCCACAGGCATTTAAGTCCAGCAAGGGGCATGCAGGTGGCAGGTTGTAGTGGGCTGCTCTTGGATGTTGCTTCGGGAGTTGCCTATTGCTTCATGTCGTTAGTGTGCTTAAACTGGACCATCTCGAGGGCAACATGACAGCTCAGAGACTATCTCTGTTGCTGTGCGGACACATGGATTTGGGCCTGTGTCTGTGGGAGTTTGCACGTTCTCCCCGTGGTTGCGTGGGTTTCCTCCGGGTGCTCCGGTTTCCTCCCACATCCCCCAAAGATGTGCTTTTAGGCTGATTGATTGGGTACTAAAATTGTCCCTAAATTGGACCTCCCTGATCCTCGCACGTTAGACGTAGACTAAAATCATGAATAGGTCACTGAGATAGTAGGACGGCGGCGCGGGCTCGTTGGGCCGAAGGGCCTGTTTCCCGTGCTGTGTTGTTCTTTGTTCTTTGTTCTCTTTGTTCACTCTTGTTTAGACATGGTGGGAATCTATTTAATTGACTCTGATAGATTTTCTCTGTCTCATCATCTAAAATTGTGGATGATACAATGCTGGGTGGGAAGGCAAGTTGTGCAGAGGTCAGAGAGAGGCTGCAAAGAAATACAGAGAGGTTGAGGGAGTAGACAACAAGATGGGAAATGGAGAAGCATGTCAGGGAGTGTGAAGCTATTCACTATGGTCTTAAGACTCTGGAATCAGACTATTTTTAAATGATGCAAAACTTATAAGTGTTAATGTTCAAAGGACTTGCAAAAATATAGAAAGTTCACATGCAGGTTCAGCAAACAATTAGGAAGGCAAATGGGATGTGCCTTTGTTGCAAGTTGCTTGGAGTACAAGAATAAGGAAGTGTTACTAGAATTGTACAGGGTTTTGGTAAAACCACTTCTGCATTGCTGTGTAGAGTTTTGATCTCCACATTTAAGAAAGGATAAACATGCACACAGTACAGCAAAGTTTCACTAAGTTGCTCCTGGGGATGAGGGGCGGGGGTGGGGGGGATGTCGTCCTAGGAGTAAATTGGGTTTATATTCTCTGGGAGTTTAAAAAATGAGATATGATCTCACTGACACCGAGAACATTGAGAAGGGGTTTGACAGGGTGGATGCTGAGAGATTGTTTCCGATGATCGGGAAATCTGAAACACAAGAACAGTGCCCCAGAACAATGAGCTGAAACAGGAAGAAATCTCTCCACTCACAGTGTTGTGCATCTGTGAAATTCTCCACCTCAGAGAGGTGCTTCGTTAGGCTGGAGCAGACATATTTTTGGCCTCGTAGAGGTTTAAGAACATAAGAAATAGGAGCAGGAGTAGGCCATCTAGCCCTTCGAGCCTGCCCCGCCATTCAATAAGATCATGGCTGATCTGTCGTGGCTCAGTTCCACTTTCCCGCCCTCTTCCCATAACCCTTAATCCCCTCTCTTATCAAAAACCCATCAACCCGCGTCTTAAAAATATTTAGCGAGGCAGCCTCCACCACTTCAACGGGCAGAGAATTCCAGAGATTCACCACCCTTTGAGTGAAGAAGTTCCTCCTCAACTCCGTTTTAAAGGATATGGGGAGTGGGTAAGAAAATGGAGTTGACGCCATGATTGCATTGAGTAGTGGAGGAGGCTGGATGGGTCATGTCATCTATTCCTGCTTCTATTTCTTGCATTCTCGAATTACATATTTGGATTAGTAATTAATAAAAATCACTCGTAACGACAGGGATCAGGACAGAATCTATGTGGCCAATATACCCAACACTGAATGCACTGCAGCTGAGTCTGAGCAAATCTCTACAAAATATCACTTCCTGTTTTCAACCTTCTCCACACTCACACTCTATTAGCCTCTATGATTATTTTGTCTGTGCAGTAGCTCTTTGGAAACTAGTTTACCTGGAATCCCAGATCCCTCATCTGTCACCGTGAAGAATATTTTCCCATCTGTCTTAGTCTGTGTTCATTTTTAACTCTCTATTCCCAAGGTGTGTTGGTTAGGGTGCATTGGCCACGCTCAACTCTCCCCCAGCATACCCGAACAGGCGCTGGAGTGCCTAAGGTGACTAAGGGATTTTCACAGTAACTTCATTGCAGTGTTAATGTAAGCCTACTTTGACACTTTGTACTCTCAGTTGCCCCCCTCCCAATCTGTGCCACATCAACAATGGCAGAGATAACTGTGCAGTGGTAATGTCACTGGACCAGTATTGTAGAATGCTCTGGGGAACACAGGTTCAAATCCCACCATAGCTACTTATGGAATTAAGGTTCAATTAATAAACCCTCCAGTCTCAGTAATGGCAAGCATGAAACTATTTTCAATTTCTAGAAAAAATCCAACTGGTTCACTGATGTCCTTTAGGGAAAGGAATCTGCTGTCCTTACCCAGTCTGGCACACAGCAATGTGGTTGACTCTCAACTGTCCTCAGGCAACAAGGGATGGCTAAAGTCTCAGTGTTTTCTTGATTACCGTTAAAAAGAATTTGTTTTAAATCCACCAGGAGAATGATGGATTTATGGGAGGCATGGTGGTGCAGTGGTTAGTACTGCTGCTTCATACCGCCAGGGACCCGGTTTCAATTCCAGTCTCAGGTCACTGTCTGTGTGGAGTTTGCACATTCTCCCCGTGTCTGCATGGGTTTCCTCCAGGTCTCTGATTTTCTCCCACAGTCCAAAGATATGTGGGTTAGGTTGACTGGCCATGCTAAATTGACCCTAATGTCAGGGGGATTAGCAGGGTAAATGAAGGTTGTGAGAAGAAGGCCTGGGTGGGATTGTGGTCGGTATAGACTCGATGGGCCAAATGGCCTCCTTCTGTACTGCAGGGATTCTATGATTCCATGAATCCAACAACTTTCAGTCCACCATTCTGTCTCTTTTCTGTCCCATTCGGAGAACAGATATGAAATACTGACTAATAAGTCTGCCAATAGCTTACCCTTCGATATAAAGTAGTCTTGAATCAGCTATCTTCCTCCTCACTACTCTCACTTAGTAGGTTGCTCTTTATAAATAACACTCTCTCTCCACACAATGCATTTTCAAACTTCCCTCCATTTTTTAAAAGATGTTTCTTATTTTTTTTGACCAAATAAACATACAAATTAGGAGTTGAAGCAGGCCATTCGGCCCCTCAAGCTTGCTCCGTCATTCAGTAAGATCATCGCTGATCTGACTGTGGCTTTATCTCCACTTTCCTGTCGACCCCTGTAACCTTTGTCTCTCTTGCTGGTCAAAATTCTATCTACCACTGCCTTAAAAATATTCAGTGACTCTGCCTTCACCGCTCTCCAGGGAGGAGAGTTCCAAAGACCTGTGACCCTCTCAAGAGAAAAAAATTTTCATCTCCCTCTCAAACGAGAGACCTCTTTAGTCCCCAGTTTTAGTCTCTCCTCTAAGGGAAAGCCATTGTTGACCTAATGCCACGAGGGGTTTTATCTCCAAGGACACGGACCAGTAAAGAACCAAGAGAACAAAGAACCCTACAGCACAGTAATAGACTCTTCAGCCTTCCAAGCCTGTGCCAATCATGATGCTCTAATTAAACTAAAAAAAGCCTTCTGCCCTTACTCAGTCCGTATCCCTTTATTCCCTCCCTATTCATGTTCCTATCCAGATGCCTCTTAAATGTTGCTAATGTGCCTGCTTCCACCACCTCCTCTGGCAGTGCGTTCCAGGCACCCTCCACTCTCTGCGTGAAAAACCTCCCCTGCACATCTCCTTTAAACTTTCCCCCTCTCACCTTGAACCTGTGCCCATTGTAATTGACTCTTCCATTCTGGGAAAAAGCCTCCGACTATCCACCCTGTCTCTGCCTCTCAATTTTATAGACCTCAATCAGGTCTCCCCTCAGCCTCCTTCTTTCCAGTGAAAACAATCCTAGTTTATTCAAATCCTCCCTTAAGCTAACGCCCTCAAGACCAGTCAACATCCTCGGGGATATGAGTGGGGGAGGCTCAGAGTCATATTCAACACCCTCGTGACCGGGCAACATCCTGGTGAACCTTCTTTGCATTTCTCCAAAGCTTCCACATCCTGCTATTAGTGTGGTGACCAGAACTGCACACAATACTCCAAATGTGGCCTAACCACATATAGCTGCAACATGATTTCCCAACTCTTGTACTCCATGCCCAGCTGCTGAAGGCAAGCATGCCATATGCCTTCTTAATCATCTTGACCATCTCTGTTACCACTTTTAGGGAGCTATGGACTTGCATACCCAGATCCTTCTGTATGTTAATATTCCTAAGGGTTGTGCCATTTACAGTATAATTCAACCTAAATTTGATTCTCCACAATGCATCACCTCTCTGTTTTCTATGAACAAGCCAGTTCTGTACCCATCTAGCCAGCCCACCTCGGATCCCAGTATGCCAGTTGGACACCTTACTAAAGTCCATATAAACTACATCCATAGCTCTTCCCTCATCGATTATCTTCGTCATCCCTTCAAAAAACTCAATCAAGTTGGTGAGACGTAACCTTCCCCACACAAAATCATGCTGCCTGTCACTAACTAGTCCATTTTCTTCCAAATGTGCATATATCCCATAGCCCCAAAGTGCTACATCTAGCTGCCTCTTAAATACTTTCAATGTTTTGGCATCAACTACTTCCTGAATTCCATAGACTCACCACTCTTTGGGTGAAGAAATGTCTCCTCATCTCTGTACTAAATGGTCTATCCTGAATCCTCAGACTGTGACCCTTGGTTCAGGACTCCCCCACCATCAGGAACATCCTTCCTGCATCTGCAGTCTAGTCCTATTAGAATTTTACAAGTCTCATTCGTCTGAACTCCAGCAAAAACAATCCTAACCTTGTCAATCTCTCCTCATGCATCAGTCCTGCCATCCCCAGAATCAGTCTGGTAAACCTTCGCTGCATTCCCTCCAGTGCAAGAACAGTGGCACAGTGGTTAGCACTGCTTCCTCAGAGCGCCAGGGATCCAGATTCGATTCCCAGCCTGGGTCACTGCCTGTGTAGCGTTTGCACATTCCTCCCATGTCTGCTTGGGTTTCCTCTCGGTGCTCTGGTTTCCTCCCTCAGTCCAAAGAT
Organism: Carcharhinus amblyrhynchos; assembly: GCF_965287045.1. Classification (NCBI taxonomy): domain Eukaryota; kingdom Metazoa; phylum Chordata; class Chondrichthyes; order Carcharhiniformes; family Carcharhinidae; genus Carcharhinus; species Carcharhinus amblyrhynchos. The sequence goes on along the minus strand of NC_137332.1, from coordinate 4,266,366 downwards.
GTGCGGGCTAGGTGCAACGGCCATGCTAAATTGCCCCTTAGTGTCCTGGGATGTATAGGTTAGCGGGGTAAATATGTGGGGGTTACAGGGATAGGGCCTGGGTGGGATTGTTGCAGACACAATGAGCCCAGTGGCCTCCTTCTGCCCTGTTGGGTTTTTAAAAAAATCCTTCCTCAGAAAAGGAGTGAGAGGTGATCTTCCTGGAACATAAGAGATCCTGAGAGGACCAGGTGACACAGTTTAAAAATAAGCCGTCTCCCACTTACAATCAGGAGAAACTTTTTCCCCTGGAGAATCGAGTCTTTTGGAGGGAGATTCCCCCAGAAATCGGTACAAGCAGGGTGGTATCTACGGGAAACCTGAACTCCTAACAGAAATGACAGATGTGATGTAACAGAGAGGAAACCCAGCTTACCAGATACATTACATCAATCAACATATCAAACTTGCAATGTCATGCATGCCTTATTTGGGCAACAGGATTCTGTGATCCAAGACACGCCTTCAGTTACATTCTCCAACCGCTATACGCAGCTTTAACAACCACTGTGACCTCAATCTATACCTTACACACAGAGGAAAATTTACACAATCCTGACTACCTGCAGGAACAGGCTCAAGAAATCCACAGCTTCCCCCTGAACCTGTTCCTGATATAGTTTGAGGGATTAAAAATTAATCCAGTCACCAGGAAAGCCTCTCCCTGCTCACAGTTCAATGTGATTCTCACACCCACATGAAAAGACAGGCAGAGATCATTCAATATCTTGTCCGCAGGGGAACACCTCACAGCACTGCTCTCCCAACCCTTGCCCTCTTCGGACATCGGATCCCCCTTCCCGCATCGGCTGCATGGTTCCCCTCCCCCCCCCACACCAACACGAGTCACTGGTATCGGAGTATCAGGACCCTCGTAATGGGTTCCCCAGCAGATCCACGACATGCTCCCCCTTCACCATCATGACCCCGTATCCCCTTTGTGGTCCATCCCTACATGAACCCCAACCCCTCGCATAGGCACCGTTTACAGTCCCCACTGTGCATGGCCCTACCTACCTTCTGGCCCCGCCCTCTTGGCACTGCCCCTGGCATAAAGTGCCCAATGACCAGTGTCAGGTGGACACTGCCATGCCCCCCTCCCGACCACTCAGCGGCTTCGATGGCCTCCGACCCACCCCGGTCTGGTCATGGTGCCTGGCCCCAGCTATTGCATGGCAGCACTGATTCACACTGACGTGACGTCTCACCAGGGAGGGGGGAAGCATCCAGGAGGGGGTAGCAGGTTCCCTCATCATATGGAAATCAGTCAATTGTAGGCTAACAAACATTGCCTCTTTCCTGGGTGTGAAGCAGTTCACTCACATCCTTACAAAAACAGAGAGGTCATGATGGAGTTGTGTAGAACTTTGGTGAGGCCACAGCTGGAGCTCTGTGTGCAGTTCTGGTTGCCACATTATCAGAAGGATGTGATTGCACTGGAGGGGGTGCAGGGGAGATTCACCGGGATGCTGCCTGGGATGGAACATTTAAGTTATGAGGAGATGTTGGGTAGACTTGGGTTGTTTTCATTGGAGCGGAGAAGACTGAGGGGTGACCTGATCGAGGTGTACAAGATTATGAGTGGCATGGACAGAGTGGATAAGGAGCAGCTGTTCCCCTTAGTTGAAGAGTCAGTCACGAGGGACCATAGGTTCAAGTTGAGGGGCAGGAGGTTTAAGGAAAAATGTTTTTACCCAGAGGGTGGTGAGGGTCTGGAATGTGCTGTCCGGGAGGGTGGTGGAGACGGGATGCCTCACATCCTTCACAAAGTACCTGGATGATCATTTGGCGCACTATAACATTCAGAGCTATGGGCCAAGTAAATGGGATTGAGTGGAAGTTCAGGCCTTTCTAATGGGTTGATGTGGACTTGATGGGTCGAAGGGCCTCAGCTGCGCTCTGTGATTCTATGATCTTGGGATGGAGGCAGTGAGTTGAAAGTCAAATTAGGCAAAAATATTACACACCCAACCATTCCAGAAATTGTTGAATTCTGGCCAAGAATTGATGAACTTTGAGAAAGAAATATACCAAGTTATTCATCAGTGGATGTAAAGTCTAGTCAACCTGAGATGCAGTTGTACACTAGCTTATTAGCCTGAGATTCTCAACAGAGGCTTTTAGTCCAGTGAACACTCTTCCCTAGAAAATTCCTGGTTTTAATATTCCATTTCTCGAACGTTTTTGTAGAACAGCAAGGGGAAGAAATGAAGTTACAAGACGCTGAAGGATAAGAAGTGATTTCTTTTTTAAACGTGATTAATTGCACCATTAGGAGCCCTGACGATATTCTGGCAATAACACTGAAGACTTGTGCTCCAGAACTTGTCACGTTCCTATCCAAGCTGTTCCAATACAGCTACAACACAGGTATCTACCTGCAAATGTTAAAATTGCCTGGGTATGTCCTGTATACAAGAAACAGGAAAAAATCCAACCTAGCAAATTATTGCCCCAACAATTTATTCTCAAATTCAGTCAACTGATGAAAGGGGTCATCAACAGAGCTATCAAACGGCACTTACTCAGCAACAACCTGCTCAGTGATACCCAGTTTGTGTTCCACCAGGGTCACTCAAATCCTGACCTCACTGCAGCCTTGGTTCAGACATGGACAGAACAGCTGAATTCCAAAGGTGAGGTGAGAGTGACAGCCCTTAACAACAAGGCAGCATTAGACCGGATATGCCATCAAGGAATCCTAGCAAAGCTGGAGTCAATGGGTATCAGTGGAAAAACTCCCCCCTAATTGATTGCTCCTTGACATTCAATGGCATTACCATCACTCAATCCACCACTATCAACATCTGGGGGTTACCATTGACCAGAAACTGAATAGACTAGCCATACAATTACTGTAGCTAGAAGAGTAAGTCACCGATAAGGAATCCTGCGGCGAATAACTCACCCGACTCCGCAAAGCCTGTCCATCATCTACAAGCAAGTCAGGAGTGTGATGGAATACTCTCCACTTGCCTGGATGGGTGCAGCTCCAACAACACTCAAGGATCTCAACACCATCCTGAACAAAGCAGCCCCGCTTGATTGCCACCCCATCCACAAACATTCACTCCCTCCACCACCGATGCACAGCAGCCATGTGTACCATCTGCAACAACTCACCAGAGTTCCTTAGACAGCACCTTCTAAACCCATGCTCACTACCATCAAGAAGGACAAGAGCAACGGACACATGGGAACACTCCCACCTGGAGGTTCCCCCCCCCCCAAGTCACTCACCATCCTGACTTGGAATATATTGCCATTCTTTCACTGTGGCTGGGTCAAAATCCTGAACTCCCTCCCTAACAGCACTGTGGGTGAACCTACACCTCGGGGACTGCAGCAGTTTAAGAAAGTGGCTCATCCCCACCTTCTCAAGGGCAATTAGAGATGGGCAATAAATGCTGGCCTGGCCAGACATCCACTTCCCATAAATTAGTTTTAAAAAGTTCCAACCAATTGTGATGTAATTTACAGAACTGTGCAATCCAGCTCACTTAGGTTAAATTTCCATCTGCCGTTTCCCCATAGCCTACAGTTACCTCCCACCACCCCCATCAGCTGAGTATCCAATCCCCTTAGACTCAATTTTCCTCGACCAAACTCTCAGGGAGACACCAATCACACGTAAATCACTCATGTTTAAACTTTATTGCAGTCTTTGGAGTGTTAATGTAAGCCTGTGACTAGTAAAGTTTATTTATTAGTCACAAATAGGCTAACATTAACACTGCAAAGAAGTTATGTGAAAAATCCCCTAGTCACCACACTCACGCACCTGTTTAGGTACACTGAGGGAGAATTTAGCATGGTCAAAGCACCTCACCAGCACACCTTTTGCACTGTGGGAGGAAACCGAAGCACCCAGAGGAAACCCATGCAGACACGGGGAGAACATGTAGACTCTACACAGACAATGATCCAAGCCAGGATTTGAACCTGGGTCCCTGGCGCTGTGAGGCAGCGGTGCTAACCACTCTGCCGCCCCAATGTTTTTCCTCATATAAAAACAGAAAATGCTACATAAACTCAGCAAACGTAGGGGAGTCTAAAACTAGAGGGCACAGGTTTAAGGTGAGAGGGGAGAGATACTAAAGGGTCCAGAGAGGCAATTTTTCCACACAGAGGTGACGAGTGTCTGGAACGAGCTGCCAGAGGCAGTAGTAGAGGTGGGTACAATTTTGTCTTTTAAAAAGCATTTAGACGGTTACATGGATGAGATGGGTATAGAGGGATATGGGCCAAATGCAGGCAATTGGGTCTAGCTTAATGGTGAAAACTGGTTCCATGGACACGTTGGGCCGAAGGGCCTGTTTCCATGCTGTAAACCTCTATGACTCTAGGTCTGGCAGTATCTGTGGAGAACGAAACAGAATTAATGTTTCAGATCCAAATAATCCTTCTGCAGTTACCGAGTCATAGAACAATACAGCATGGAAACAGGCCCTTCGGCCTAAACAGTCCATGCCGATCATGGTGTCCTCCCAGCTAGTCTCAATTGCCCAAGTTTGGCCCATATCCCTCTAATCCTTCCCCATCAACGTACTTGTCCAAATGCTTTTTAAATGTTGCTGTTGTACCTGCCTCAAACATTTTCTCTGACAGCTCATTCCACACACACACCACCTTGTGTGTGAAGTTGCCCCTCAGGTCCCTTTTAAATCTTTCCCCTCTCACCTTAAACCTTTGCCCTCTAGTTTTCAATTCTCCTTCCCTGGGAAAAAGACTACACGTGTTCATCCTGTCAATACCTCTCATGATTTTATACACCTCAGTAAGGTCATCCCTCATTTGCCTACACCCCAAGGAATAAAGTCTTAGCCTGGCCAACCTGTCCCTATAACTCAGGCCCAGTCGTCCTGGCAACATCCATGTAAATCTTCTCTGCACTCTTTCCAGCTTATCAATGTCTTTCCTTTAACAGGGTAACCAAAACTGTACACAACATTCCAAATGCCACCTCACCAACGTCCTGTACAACTGTAAGATGATGTCCCAACTCTAATACTCAATGCCCTGACTGATGAAGGCCAGTGTACTAAAACACCTTCTTTATCACCCTGTCCACCTATGTACTTGTACTCCTCGGTCCCTCTGTTCCTCAACACTTCCCAGGGCCCTACCATTCACTGTACAAGTCCTACCTTGGTTTGACTTTCCAAAGTACAACACATCATTTGTAGAAATGTCAGTCTTTCATTTCTTTTATCTTATTGTCAGGTTCTCCCTCTCTCAGGGATTAGTTTTAGCACTTTCTAATACAGCTTGCTACATATCCACTCACACTGCTCGCCTTCCTTTTCCACCTCACAAACTCTCAGCATCACCAACAGACTCACAATAATGCTCAAAGTGACAACATCTAATCGAACTTTACGCCAATGCCACATTTACCACTTGTATGTTCAATATTAGATTTTACAAAAGGAGCAAATCATTTGTTCTCAACTAAATACAGTTGCCAATTACTTGCATTTAAACAGCGCTTTTAATGTATTAAAGATAATCCGGAGGAACAACTGTCAAATAAAATGTGACATGAGATATAAGACAAGGTGACCAAAAGCTTGGTCAAAGGGGTTGGTTTTAAATTTAAGTTTTAATTTATTTTACAAGTGTCACAAGTAGACTTATATTAACACTGCAATGAAGTTACTGTGAAAAAGTGGGGGGTGCACAGAGGTGGGCGACGGGGGGGGGCGCACAGAGGCGGGCAACGGGGGGGGGCGCACAGAGGCAGGTGAGGAGGAGGGGGTGGGCTGCACAGAGATAATGAGGTGTCAAACCTTTTAGAGATCTGAAAACAAGAATGAGAATTATACAAAGTATTTTAATTCTTATTCTCCTGAGTCAGCACAGACTCAATGGCCCCAAGGGTCTCTTCTGCACCGGATGGTGCTATGGTTCTATTCAATTTCCTCCAAGGTCAGTATGAGAAAAGAATGAACAAAATTAAAATAAGTCAAATTTGCAGCCTACATTCCAGAGAATTAAAGCACTTGTCAGCATTTCCCCATGGTAGGCTACTGCAGAAAATGCAGATGCATGGGATTGAGGGTGATTTAGCAGTTTGGATCAGGAATTGGCGAGCTGATAGAAGACAGAGGGTGGTGGTTGATGAGAAATATTCAACCTGGAGTTCAGTTACATGTGGTGTACCTCAAGGATCTGTTTTGGGGCCACTGCTCTTTGTCATTTTTATAAATGACCTAGATGAGGGTGTAGAAGGATGGATTAGTAAATTTGCTGAAGACACCAAAGTCGGAGGAGTTGTAGACAGTGAGGGTGGATGTTACAGTTTGCAAAGGGACATAGATAAGCTGCAAAGCTGGGCCGAGAAGTGGCAAATGGAGTTTAATGCGGAAAAGTGTGAGGTGATTCACTTTGGTAAGAGTAACAGGAGTACAGAATATAGGGCTAATGGAAGAACTCTTAGTAGTGTTGACGAGCAGAGAGATCTTGGTGTACATGTGCATAGATCCCTGAAAGTTGGCACCCAGGTTGATAAGGTTGTTAAGAAGGTGTACGGTGTGTTAGCTTTTATTGGTAGAGGGATTGAATTTCGGAGCTGTGAGGTCATGTTGCAATTGTACAAAACTCTGGTGCAGCCGCACTTGGGAGTATTGCATACAGTTCTGGTCGCCGCATTATAAGAAAGATGTGGAGGCATTGGAAAGGGTGCAGAGGAGGTTTACCAGGATGTTCCCTGGTATGGTGGGAAGGTCTTATGAGGAAAGGCTGAGGGACTTGAGGTTATTTTCATTAGTGAGAAGAAGGTTACGAGGTGACCTAATTGAAGCATACAAGATGATCAGAGGGTTAGATAGGGTGGACAGTGAGAGCCTTTTTCCTCGGATGGTGATGGCTTACACGAGGGGACATAGCTTTAAATTAAGGGGTGGTAATTATAGGACGGATGTCAGAGGTAGGTTCTTTACTCAGAGGGTAGTGAGGGCGTGGAATGCCCTGCCTGCAGCAGTTGTGGACTTGCCAACTTTAAGGACGTTCAAATGGTCAGTGGATATGCATATGGATAACATTGGAATAGTTTAGGCCAGAGGGTCATTAGATTGGTTCCACTGGTCGGTGCAACATCGAGGGCCGAAGGGCCTGTACTGCACTGTAATGTTCTATGTTCTAACAAGACTAGTGTTCTGGGAGGTGGAGCCCTGTTCACAGGTTGATGTGTGCGTTAGTCCTTCTCTCTGATACATACTGTCAGCCTGCTTCTAACCACAATTACATTGGCTATTTTTAAATTTGAGAAAAGAGCCATTGTTAATACTGAAAAACACATGACAATTTAAAAGTTTTCAAAAAAGCATTATTTCAAATTTTAAAAACCCCTCCAATGTAGGAATGATTGGGATTTTGTTAACCTAAGCCAAAGGGAAGATTTGAATTGAATAATTCTGGTTTAGAGTTTTGTAAATTTGGATAGATGACACTGAGGCAGTGTCTACAATGAGGCCAGTCCATGTGGAGCCTCAGTCCAAATAGTGAGGCCTGTCTGGACCTGAATGAAATGAAGACTGGGCCTTGCATTGTAAGAAGTCTCACAACACCAGGTTAAAGTCCAACCAGTTTATTTGATAGTAAACCCACAAGCTTTCGGGGTTTGCCCCGGTGTTGTGAGACTTCTTACTGTGTTTACCCCAGTCCAACGCTGGCATCCCCACATCAGGCCTTGCATTGTCCCAGGTATAACCAGTGCCCAGGTGGGCAACTCCCTGCCAAGCCCATGTGTGCTTGCCCATACCAGTCCAAGTAGATCAGCTTGTGCCCCATGTGCCCAGCCCACGGAAACACAGAAACATAAAAACTAGAAACAGGGGTAGGCCATTCGGCCCATCGAGCCTGCTCCACCATTCATTTTGATCATGGCTGATCATCGAATTCAATATCCTGATTCCCCCCTTCCCCTATACCCCTTGATCCCTTTAGCCCCAATAGCTATATCTAATTTCTTCTTTAAATCACACAACATTTTGGCCTCAGTTACTTTCTGTGATAGCGAATTCACACATTCACCACCCTCTGGGTGAAGAAATTTCTCCTCATCCGTGTTTCCCCTTGTGCAGTCAGCCTGTCACTCCCCAATTGCACAGCTCCACACTGCCCCAGCTACAGTAGCCTCAGTGACCGGGTGTACCCGGACCTCGGTGACCGGGTGTACCCGGACCTCAGTGACCGGGTGTACCCGGACCTCAGTGACCGGGTGTACTCGGACCTCAGTGACCGGGTGTACCCGGACCTCAGTGACCGGGTGTACCCGGACCTCAGTGACCGGGTGTACCCGGACCTCAGTGACCGGGTGTACCCGGACCTCAGTGACCGGGTGTACCCGGACCTCAGTGACCGGGTGTACCCGGACCTCAGTGACCGGGTGTACCCGGACCTCAGTGACCGGGTGTACCCGGACCTCAGTGACCGGGTGTACCCGGACCTCAGTGACCGGGTGTACCCGGACCTCAGTGACCGGGTGTACCCGGACCTCAGTGACCGGGTTTAGTTTAAGTTTATTAGTGTCACAAGTAAGCTGACATTCACACTGCAATGAAGTTACTGTGAAAATCCCCTAGTCGCCACACTCCTGTGCCTGTTCAGGTACACCAAGGGAGAATTTAGCACGGCCAATGCACCCTAACCAGCGCGTCTTTCAGACTGTGGGAGGAAACCGGAGCACCCGGAGGAAGCCCACTCAGACATGGGGAGAACGTGCAGTCTCTGCACAGTTACCCAAGCCGGGAATCGAATCCGGGTCCCTAGTGCTGTGAGGCTACAGCGCTAATCACTGTGCCACCCTGTATCTCAGTGCCCAGGTGTACCTGCGCCCAGGTGTATCCATACCTCAGTGCCCAGATGTACCCATCCCTACTGCCCCAGTTAGCCCAGGCACGCCTGCCCCACAGTGCCCTAGGTGTGCCAGTCTGTCTCACCCCCACCTCCAGCACCCTCCTCACTGCCCCATGTGTGTCAGCCTTGCGGCTCTCTCACCTGTCCCCTGTCCTTCAACCGGACAAGGTGGGGGGGGCGCGGGGGGGGCAGGTAAGCGCCGGCAAATTCGCAAGCAGAGAGCAGGAGGGAATCCGCTCCTTCCCCCAGCGCCCAAAAGGAGCGGCCATCCACTTACTTCCTTTTTTATTTCAGCCATCTCGTCTTCGGTGAGTTGTACAGACTCCATTAGCGCAGAGTTCCGGGAGGAGAAGAAGTCTCTGTGTCCACACACTGGGGAATCCTCACTCACTCAACTCACCCACAGAGACTAACCTGCTGGGAATTTACCAGTTCTCTCCCAGAAGAAGCAGCAGCATGATTGTATTGTTAAACTTTGCACTTCCTGGGGTTTTTTTTCAACTCACTCTTCAGGGAAGCCGGTTGTAATTCGAGCCAATGACAACCTCCCCACGTTTAGCAGTTTCCTTTGGCAGTGCTGACGTTTCAAAAACGTTTCAGCCCAAACTCTGGGGGGGTTGAGATTGTGGGAGAGACACCAGAGAGCGGAAGTTTCATTAAAGATAACACTGCCACAGCTTTTACATTGATAAAATACAACCTCTCCTTCAGAAATAATCTCATATCTGGTCAAAATCATTTTCTCTGAACTATTTCCTTTAAAAATGTATTTTTGCGAAAAGTAGAACTGTCTTGATAGCAATTTAAAAATTACAAAATAATTCAAAGCATTCATTCATCCCAATGGGTTTTTGATGGATTCAGGCCATACTCAAAACTTCCTCTCAGCATCTCCTTCTTTTCCTCTCTCCCCCATGTATTTATCCAGCTTCTCCCTGAAATGTATCGATATTATTCACCTTAAACATTCCCCGTGGGTGCAAGTCCCACATTCTCCCCACTCCCCGTGGGAGCGAGTCCCACATTCTCCCCACTCCCCGTGGGAGCGAGTCCCACATTCTCCCCACTCCCCGTGGGAGCGAGTCCCACATTCTCCCCACTCCCCGTGGGAGCGAGTCCCACATTCTCCCCATTCTCTGTGGGAGTGAGTTCCACATTCTCCCTACTCTCTATGGGAGTGAGTTCCACATTCTCCATAATCTCTGGGGAAAGAGGTTTCTCCTGAATTCCTGACTGGATTAATCAGGCCAACATTATATTGATGCACCTAGTTTTACACTGCAGGATGGTAATGCCCTAGATTGGTAATCCAGAGGCCCAGGCTAATGCTCTGGGGACAAAGGGTCTAATCCCAACATGGCAGCTGTGGAATTTAAACTCAGTTAATAACTTTGGAATATAAAACTAGTGTCAGTAATGACCATGAAACTCCCAACGTAAGAAACCATCTGGTTCACTTATTAGGGTGACACAGTGGTTCGCACTGCTGCCTCACAGTGCCGGGGACCCAGGTTCAATTCCACCCTTGAGTGACTGTGTTGTGTGCATGAGTGTGTGCACGCGCATGCGTGTATGTGGAGTTTGCATGTTCTTTGATTTGCCTTGATTTGCTTTGATCAACTTAATTTAAGGTAAGTCCATTCAGAAGTTTGATGGCAGCAGGGAAGAAGCTGCTCTTGAGTTGGTTTGTATGTGACCTCAGACTTTTGTATCTTTTTCCCGATGGAAGAAAGTGGAAGAGAGAATGTCCGAGATGCGTGGGGTTCTTAATTATGCTGGCTGCTTTTCCAAGGCAGCAGGAAATGTTGACAGAGTCAATGGACGGGAAGCTGGTTTGCGTGATGGATTGGGCTACTTTTCTAACTTTTTGTTGTTTCTTGCGGTCTTGGGCAGAGCAGGAGCCATACCAAATTATGATACAACCAGAAAAAACGCTTTCTACGGTGTATCTGTAAAAATTGATGAGAGTCATAGTGAACATGCCAAATTTCCTTAGCCTTCTGAGAAAGTAAAGGCGTTGGTGGGCTTTCTTAACTATAGTGTCGGCATGGGGACTAGGACAGGTTGTTAGTGATGTGGACACCTAAAAACCTGAAGCTCTCGACCCTTTTTACTTCATCCCCATTGATATAGATAGAGGAATGTTCTCCACTTCGCTTCCTGAAGTCAATGACTATCTCCTTTGTTTCGTTAACATTGAGGGACAGATTATTGTTGCTGCACCAGTTCATCAGATTCTCTATCTTTTTCCTGTACTCTGTCTCATCATTGTTTGAGATCCAACCCACTGCAGTGGTGTCGTCAGCAAACTTGAAAATCAAATTGGAGGGGAATTTGGCCGCACAATCATCGGTGTATAAGGAGTATAGTAGGGGCTGAGAACACAGCCTTATTGGATACGGGTGCTGAGGATGATCATAGAAGAGATGTTGTTGCGTATCCTTACTGATTGCGGTTTGTAGGTGAGGAAGTCGAGGATCCAGTCAGAGAGGGAAGAGCTGAGCCCCAGGTCACAGAGTTTGGAGATGAGTTTTGTTGGTATAATGGTGTTGAAGGTTGAACTGCAGTCGATAAATAGGAGTCCAACATAGGTGTCCTTGGTTTCCTGGTCAATAGCAATATCTGGTCAATAATCATACCTGTCCTATAACCACACCTGTCCAATAACCACACTTGGTCAATAACCACACCTGGTCAATAACCACACCTGTCCAATAACCACATCTGTCCAATAACCACACCTGATCAATAACCACACCTGGCCAATAACCACATCTGGCCAATAACCACACCTGGTCAATAACCACACCTGTCCAATAACCACATCTGTCCAATAACCACACCTGATCAATAACCACACCTGGCCAATAACCACATCTGTCCAATAACCACACCTGGTCAATAACCACACTTGGTCAATAACCACACCTGGCCAATAATCTCACCTGTCCAGTAACCACACCTGTCCAATAACCACACCTGGCCAATAACCACACCTGGTCAATAACCACACCTGGCCAATAATCACACCTGTCCAGTAACCACATCTGTCCAATAACCACACCTGATCAATAACCACACCTGGCCAATAACCACATCTGTCCAATAACCACACCTGGTCAATAACCACACTTGGTCAATAACCACACCTGGCCAATAATCACAACTGTCCAGTAACCACATCTGTCCAATAACCACACCTGGTCAATAACCACACTTGGTCAATAACCACACTTGGTCAATAACCACACCTGGCCAATAATCACACCTGTCCAGTAACCACATCTGTCCAATAACCACACCTGGTCAATAACCACACTTGGTCAATAACCACACCTGGCCAATAATCACACCTGTTCAGTAACCACATCTGTCCAATAACCACACCTGGTCAATAACCACACTTGGTCAATAACCACACCTGGTCAATAATCACACCTGTCCAGTAACCACATCTGTCCAATAACCACACCTGGTCAATAACCACACTTGGTCAATAACCACACCTGGCCAATAATCACACCTGTTCAGTAACCACATCTGTCCAATAACCACACCTGGTCAATAACCACACTTGGTCAATAACCACACCTGGTCAATAATCACACCTGTCCAGTAACCACATCTGTCCAATAACCACACCTGGTCAATAACCACACTTGGTCAATAACCACACCTGGCCAATAATCACACCTGGCCAATAACCACACCTGGCCAATAATAACACCTGTCCAGTAACCACATCTGTCCAATAACCACACCTGGTCAATAACCACACTTGGTCAATAACCACACCCGGCCAATAACCACACCTGGTCAATAACCACACCTGGTCAATAACCACACCTGGCCAATAATCACACCCGGCCAATAACCACACTTGGTCAATAACCACACTTGGTCAATAACCACACCTGGCCAATAACCACACCTGTCCTATAACCACACCAAGTCAATAACCACACTTGGTCAATAACCACACCTGGCCAATAATCACACCCGGCCAATAACCACATCTGTCCAATAACCACACCTGGTCAATAACCACACTTGGTCAATAACCACACCTGGCCAATAATCACACCTGTCCAGTAACCACATCTGTCCAATAACCACACCTGGTCAATAACCACACTTGGTCAATAACCACACCTGGCCAATAATCACACCTGGCCAATAACCACACCTGGCCAATAATCACAGCTGTCCAGTAACCACATCTGTCCAATAACCACACCTGGTCAATAACCACACTTGGTCAATAACCACACCCGGCCAATAACCACACCTGGTCAATAACCACACTTGGTCAATAACCACACCTGGTCAATAACCACACCTGGCCAATAATCACACCCGGCCAATAACCACACTTGGTCAATAACCACACCTGGCCAATAACCACACCTGTCCTATAACCACACCAAGTCAATAACCACACTTGGTCAATAACCACACCTGGCCAATAATCACACCTGGCCAATAACCACACCTGGCCAATAACCACACCTGGTCAATAACCACACTTGGTCAATAACCACACCTGGCCAATAACTACACCTGTCCTATAACCACACCTGATCAATAACCACACCTGATCAATAACCACACCTGTCCAATAACCACACCTGGTCAATAACCACACCTGGTCAATAACCACACTTGGCCAATAACCACACCTGGTCAATAACCACACCTGATCAATAACCACACCTGTCCAATAACCACACCTGGTCAATAACCACACCTGTCCAATAACCACACCTGGCCAATAACCACACCTGGTCAATAACCACACCTGGCCAATAACCACACCTGGTCAATAACCACACTTGGCCAATAACCACACCCGGCCAATAACCACACCCAGTCAATAACCACACCTGGTCAATAACCACACCTGGCCAATAATCATACCTGGCCAATAACTACACCTGGTCAATAATCACACCTGGCCAATAACCACACCCGGTCAATAACCACACCTGTCCAATAACCACATCTGGTCAATAACCACACCTGTCCAATAATCACACCTGTCCAATAACCACACCCGGTCAATAACCACACCTGGCCAATAACCACACCTGGCCAATAACCACACCTGTCTAATAACCACACCTGTCCAATAACCACACCCGGTCAATAACCACACCTGGTCAATAACCACACCTGGCCAACAACCACACCTGTCCAATAACCACACCTGTCCAATAACCACACCTGGCCAACAACCACACGTACTCAACAACCACACCTGTTCAGGAACCAAACCTGGCCAATAATGACGCCTCATCAATATCCACACCTGGCCAATAGTCACACATGACCAATAACCACACCAAATCAGTAACTACATTCAGTCAATAACCACACCTACTCAATAACCGCACCTGGTCGATAACTACACCTGGTTGTTAACCACACCTGGTTGATAACCACACCTGGCCAATTTATGTTAGTAAGTAATTAATCAGCTATAATCCACTAAGTTTGTAAAGAGAAAAAGATTGACAAAGACAGATGTAGGGCCCTTACAGTCAGAAACAGGAAAATTCATAATGGAGAATAAAGAAATGGCTGAGGAATTAAATTTGTACTTTACTTCAGTTTTCACAAAGGAGGACATGAATAATGTAGCAAAGGTGCTGAGAGAAACAAGTTTTAATGAGAAGCTGAAGGAAATCAGCATTAGTAGAGAAATGGTTTTGGGGAAATTGATGGGATTGAAGGTGGATAAATCTCCAGATCCTGATAATCTTCATCCCAGAGTACTTCAGGAAGTGGCCCTGGAAATAACAGATCCATCGATGGTTATTTTCCAAAATTCTTTGGACTCAGGACCAGTTCCTACAGATTAGAGGGTAGCTAATATAAACCCACTATTCAAAAAGGGAGGGAGAGAGAAAACAGGGAACAATAGACCAGTGGGCCTAATGTCTGTACTGGGGAAGTTGCTAGAGTCCATTATCAAAAATTTCATAACTCAGCATTTGGAGGGCAGTGGGATAATCAGACAAAATCAGCATGGATTTACAGAAGGAAAATCATGCTTGACAAATCTGTTGGAACTCTTTGAGGATGTAACTAACAGAGTTGACCAAGGAGAATGAGCAGATGTGGATTATTTAGACTTTTAGAAGGCTTTCGACAAGGTCTCACATAACAGACTACAATGTAAAGTCAAAGCACATGGGATTGCAGGTAATGCCCTGAGATGGATAGAAAGCTGGTTAGCAGATAGGAAGAAAAGAGTTGGTGTAAATGTGTCTTTTTTCTGATTGGCAGTCAGTGACTAGTGGGGTTCTGCACAGACCTGTGCTAGGACCTCAACTATTTACATTATATATTATTGATTTGGAAGAGGAAACTGAATGTATTATCTCCAAATTTGCAGATGATACAAAGTTGGGTGGGAGGGTGAGCTGTGAGGAGGATGCAGAGACACTTCAGCATGATCTGGACAGGCTGAGTGTGTGGGCATCTGCATGGCAGATGCAGTATAATGTGGATAAATGTGAGGTTATATACTTTGGTAGCAATAATAGGAAGACAGATTATTACTTGACTGGGTGTAAATTGAGAGAGGTGGATACTCAGCGAGACCTTGGGAGAGGTATCCTCGTGCATCAGTTGCTGAAAGTAAATGCACAGGTACAGCAGGCAGTAAAGAAGGCAAATGGTATGTTGGCCTTCATAGTGAGACGATTTGAATACAGGGATAGAGATGTTTTGCTGCAATTGTATAGGGCATTGGTGAGGCCGCCTCTGGAGTATTGTGTGCAGTTTTGGTGTCCTTATCTGAGGAAGGATGTCCTTGCTATAGAGAGAGTCCAGCGAAGGTTTACCAGGCTGATTCCTGGGATGGCAGGTCTGTCATATGAGGAGAGATTAAGTCAGTTAGGAATATATTCATTGAAATTTAGAAGAGTGAGAGGGAACCCCTGGAAATATATAAAATTCTAACAGGGTCAGACAGGATAGATTCAGAAAGAATGTTCCTAATTGTGGGGGAGTCCAGAACTAGGAGTCATAGTTTGAGGATAAGTTCACAAGATCATAACATATAGGGATAGAATTAGGCCATTCAGCCCATCGAGTCCACTCCACCATTCAATCTTGGCTGATATGCTCCTCATTCCCATTTTTCTGCCTTCTCCTCATAACCCTTCAACCCATTACCAATTAAAAAGCTGTCTAACTCCTCTTTAAATTTACACACTGTCCCAGCAATCCACTGCACTTTGGGATAGTGAATTCTACAGATTCACAATCCTCTGGGATAAACTTTTCAGAACTGAGGTGAGGAGAAATTTCTTCACCCAGAGGGTGGGGAATTCACTTCCACAGAAAGTAATTGAGGCCAAAACTATTTCAAGAAGAAAATTAGATATAGCTCTTGGACTAAAGGAATCAATTCCCGGCTTGGGTCACTGTCTGTGTGGAGTTTGCACATTCTCCTCGCGTCTGCGTGAGTTTCCTCTGGGTGCTCCAGTCTCCTCCCACAGTCCAAAGATGTGCGAGTTAGGTTGATTGGCCAGGCTAAAATTGCTCCTGAGTGTCCTGAGATGTGTAGGTTAGAGGGATTAGTGAGCAAATATGTAGGAATATAATGGGTAGGTCCTGGGTGGGATTATGGTCAGTGCAGCCTCGATGGGCCAAATGACCTCTTTCTGCACTGTAGGATTTCTATGGTTTCTATGGAATCAGAGGATGTGGGAGAAAGGAAGAATCAGTATATTGAATTCGATGATCAGCCACGATCAAAACAAATGGTGAAGCAGGCTCGAAGAGCCGAATGGCCTGCTCCTGCTTCTAATTCCTTTGCTTCTATCCATATCCATCATCGCTACTCCCCAGATTCCTTTCCCTCTATCCATTTGCTATTGATGTTATCAGTGCTGGGTCCACTGTTATTTGTCATTTATATTAATGATTTGGATGAGAATTTAAGAGGCATGGTTATTAAGTTTGCAGGTGACACCAAGATTGGTGGCCTACTGAACAGTGAAGAAGATTATCTCCAACAGGATCTTGAACAATTGGGCCAGTGGGCTGACGAGTGGCGGATGGAGTTTAATTTAGATAAATGCAAGGTAAGGCATTTTGGTAGATCGAACTAGGTTAGGATTGGTTAGTCAGTTAATGTGGGGTGTTGGGGAGAGTTACAGAACAAAGAGATCTAGGGCTACATGTTCATAGTTCCTTGAAAGTGGAGTCACAGGTGGACAGAGTGGTGAAGAAGGCATTCAGCATGCTTGGTTTCATTGGTCAGAACATTGAATACAGGAGCTGGGGCATCTTGTTGATGTTGTAAACGCATTGGTAAGGCCACATCTGGAATACTGTGTACAGTTCTGCTCGCATTACTATTGAAAGGACATTATTAAACTAGAAAGAGTGCTGAAAAGATTTACGAGGATGCTGCTGATACTTGATAGTTTGAGTTATAAGGAGAGGTGGATAGACTGGGACTTTTTGCTCTGGAGCGTAGAAGACTGAGGGGTGACCTTACAGAGGTCTATAAAATAATGAGGGGCAAAGATCAGCCAGATAGTCAATATCTTTTCCCAAAGGTAGGGGAGTCTAAAACTAGAGGGCATAGGTTTAAGGTGAGAGGGGAGAGATACAAAAGTGTCCAGAGGGGCAATTTTTTCACACAGAGAGGGTGGTGAGTGTCTGGAACAAGCTGCCAGAGGTAGTAGTAGAGGTGGGTACAGTTTTGTCTTTTAAAAAGCATTTAGATAATTACATGGGTAAGATGGGTATGGAGGGATAGGGGCCAAATGCGGGCAATTGGGATTAACTTAGGGGTTTAAAAAAAGACAGCTTGGACAAGTTGAGCTGAAAAGCCTGTTTCCATGCTGTAAACCTCTATGACTCTATGATTATTAGGCATCCTTCGTTCTGTGTAATCGCATTTTTCAGTCTTTTCCATGGAACTTTGTTGAATGCTTCTTGAAATTCCATAGAAGTAACTCCATAATTAACCACATCCGTTACCTCAAAAATAAAACCAGTTTCATTTCTTGCCTATGATTTGCCCATTATTCATCAATTCTATCTTTCTCTAATGAATATCACTGCTCCAACTGGCTGCTGTCTGTAATTTGAGCTATCTGCTTTTAATGTACATTTGTATTATACGTTTGAAAGTGATGTGTGGTGGTTTTAATTCTGAACCAAAGCCGAACTTTACTTGTTTAATTTAAGTGTGGATGAATCTGCCTTTGGAACAAGGTGAACCAAAATATCTTGCTGCAGGGAATTGATGGATTTCAGTTAAGTTTCATTTATTAGTGTCACAAATAGGCTTACATTAATACTACAACGAAGTTACTGTGAAATTGTTTCACACTAATGCTACAGCCATGGGTTAAATCGACTGTTATTTGAATCCAGGTATTATTTCAGGAATAGCTTCTGCACTCCAAATGCAGTCTACCCAATTCATTATCAAGTATTAACAATCCTCATTCCAGCTGTACAAAGGCTTTAAAGGATTGCTTAGCTGTCATCTCAATGTTTTGGAAGATTATAGTCGTCACTGTGTCACAAATAGTTGTCATTTTTAAGTGCCGACATTAACTTATATTGGCCAGTACCCTGTTTTATTTGCAGACTCCCTCCATGCAAATCCCTATCTTTCAGAAATCTACGTTGGAACCAAAATGGGCATTTTTCTTGTAATACCCTTGTTTGAGCTATTTATAAATAGAGCATTGGAAGTTTCAGAATAGGCCCTAGAGGGATTGCACTAGTTGTTGCTTGCCAAGTTAAATAATTTCACATTATAGCTTCCTTCTGTTCCTATTCTCAAGACAGTATTCAATTTTCATTTTCATTCTTGATCCCCTCTTCGTGTTAAATGCTTTGTTCAAGTCAAGCTATTATTTAGAATATTCCTTTATCCACTGACCTGGTTAGATCCTTAACAATCAAGTGCGTCTATTGGATATCACTTTCTTGGACTCACATTAAGATTTATTTCAACGAATGGGTTTGTTGATAATGGGTCCTTGCATTTTCATGCCGATAGACTTTCTAATTCCTCGGTGACTGTGTGTATCTTGGAGAGGAACTTTTAAAAATTCATTTTACAGGGTGCGGGTGTCGCTGGCTAGACCAGCATTTATTGCCCCTTTGAGAAGGTGGTGTTGAGCTGCCTTCTTCAACCACTGCAGTCCCTGTGATGTAGGTACACCCACAGTGCTGTTAGGGATGGAGTTCCAGGATTGTGACCCAGCAACAGTGAAGGAATGGCAACATATTTCTAACGCAGGACGGTGAATGACTTGGAGCGGAACTTGGTGTTCCCATGTATCTGCTGCTCTTCTCCTTCTAGATGGAAGTGATTGTGGGTTTGGAAGTTGCTGCCTAAGGAACCTTGATGAGTTCCTGCAGTGCACCTTGTAGACAGTACAAATGGCTACCACTGTCCCTCAGTAGTGGAGGGATTGAATGTTTATGGAAGGGATAACACTCAAGTGGCTGCTTTGTCCTGGATGCTGTTGAATTTGTTGAAAGTTGATGAGCTGTACTCGGGGCAAGTGGAGAGAATCCCATCACACACCTCATTGTGCCTTGTAGACAGTGGACAGACTTTGAGGAGACAGGAAGTGAGTTACTCACCACATGAATCGCCTTTGACCTGTTATTGTAGCCACAGTATTTATCTGGCTAATCCAGTTCAGTTTCAATGGTAACTCCCAGGATGTTGATAGTGGAAGATTCAGCAATGGTAATCCTCGTTTATTGGAGATGGTCATTGCTTGGCACTTGTTGGTATGAATGTTACTTACCCCTTGTCAACGCACAGCCTGGATAATGTCCAGGACTTGTTGCATTTGGATGTGACTGCTTCAGTATTTGAGGAATAGCGAATGGTGTTGAACATTGTACAGTCTTCAGCAAACATCCCCACTTCTGACCTGATGATGGAAAGAAGGTTATAGAACTGTAGAACCAGAGAATCTCAACAGTGCAGAAGGACATTCAGCCCATCAAAGGGAGACAAAGCCATAGTTGTATGATCATTAGACTACCAATCCAGAGACCCAAAATAACGCTCTGGGGACCTGGGTTAGAATCCCAATGCAGCAGATGGTGATATTTAAGGGACAGCAGGTGGCACAGTGGTTAGCACAGCTGCCTCACAGCATCAGAGATCCATGTTTGATTCCCACCTCGGATCACTATCTGTGTGGAGTTTGCACATTCTCCCCATGTCTGCATGGGTTTCTTCCAGGTGCTCCGGTTTCCTCCCACATTCCAAAGATCTGCAGGCTAGGTGGGTTGGCCACAGCAAATATGTGAGGTTGTGGGGATTTGGCAGAAGGAGGTGGGATGCTGTTTTGGAAAGTTGGCGCAGACACAATGGGTTGAATGGCCTCTTTCTGCACTGTCAGGATTCTATGGTTCTATGGAATCTGCACCAACTCTCCGAAAGAGCATGTAAGTAGTCCTGTGTTGTAGCTTCACCAGATTGACACTTCATTTTTAGGTATGCCTGGTGCTGCTCCTGGTACACCCTCCTGCACTTTTCATTGAACCTAGGGTTGATCACCTGGCTTGGTGGGAACGATTGAGTGGAGGATATGCTGGGCCATGAGGTTACAGATTGTGCTGGAGTCCAATTCCACTGCTGTTGATGGCCCATAGTGCCTCATGGATACCCAGACTTGAGTTGCCACATCAGTTCAAAGCCTGTCCCATTTAGCGCACTGACGGGATTCTCAATGTGAAGACAGGACTTTGTCTCCACAAGGACTGTGCGGTGGTCACTCTTATCGATACTGTCATGGACAGATGCATCTGCAGCAGGCAGCTTCGTGATGATGAGGTTAGGTATGCTTCTCCCTCTCGTTGGTTCCCTCACCTCCTGCCGCAGTCTCAGTCTAGCAGTGATGTCCTTTAGGACTCAGCCAACTTGGTCTGTGGTGCTGCCAGTGAGCCAGTCTTGGTGATGGGAGTTGAAACCCCACCCAGAGTACGTTCTGCACCCACAACCCTCAGTGTTTCTCCTTCAACATGGAGGAGTACTGAGTCAGCTGAGGGAGGGACGGTACGTGGTAATCAGCAGGAGGTTTGACCTGGTGCCATGAGACTTCTTGGGCTCAGATTCAGTGTTGAGAACTCCCAGGGCAACTCTCTCCTGACTGTATACCACTGTGCAGCCACCTCTGCTGGGCCTGTCCTGCCGGTGGGACAGGGCTTATCCAGGGATGGTGATGGTAGTGGCTGGTACATTATCTGTAAGGTATGATTCCATGAGTATGCCTATGTCAAACTAGTCTGTGGGACAGCTCTCCCAGTTTTGGCACAAGCCCCAAGATGTTAGAAAGAGGACTTTACAGGTTTGACAAGGCTGGGTTGCCCAGTGGCGGTTCCAGTGCCTAGTTCAATCCTGGGTGGTCTGTGTTTTTTTTGCCATTCCAGAGGGCATTTAAGAGTCAACCACATTACTCTGGAGTCACAGTTAGGCCAGACTGGGTAAGCATAGCAGATTTCCTTCTGTAAAGGACATGAGTGAACCAGGTATGTTTTTACAAAAATCAACAATGCTTTCATGGTCATCAGTAGAGATTAATTCCAGAAGTTGATGCAGATGTTCCCATGCAACTGTGGTTCTTGTCCTTCTAGATGGTGGAAGGTGTGAGTTTGGGAGATGCTACTGAAGGAGCCATGGTGAGTTGCTATGGATGGAAGTGATGCATTGCTGTCACTGTGTGTCAGTGATGGAGGGAATGAACGTTTAAAATTATGCTCTCATTTCATACACCTTTCATTTTAAATTATATAAAATAGCCTGAGGTTTATGTACAAATGACATTGTCAGCTGTGCTTTAATCGGTATCACCTCAACTCTGAAACAGAAAGTTCTAGGTTCAAGACCCATTAGACACAATGCGGATTCCGCAGTGCAGTACTGCGGGAGTTCTGCACTGCTGATGGTGCAGTCTTTCAGACGAGGCAAACTAAGTCTCCAGCTGCCTGATTGAATGGATGTAACTATGTAACTATGGCACTATGGAATTATCCTAAAGTGTCCTGACCAATATTTAGCCCTCAATCAACAAGATATTGCTGTTTCTGGGATCTTTCTGTGTGCGTTAAACAGTGAAGGTTCATCCAGACTCGAAACATTGGCTCTATTCTCTCTCATTAGGTGCTGTCAGACCTGTTGAGATTTTCCAGCATTTTCTGTTTTTGTTTCGGGTTCCAGCACCTGCAGTATTTTGCCTTTATCTTGGTGACTACACCTTGTTGGCATTTGAGACATAAAAGCATAACATAGATACAAATCCTGGTTTTAAAATAATTGTTTTTTTGCAATGATGTAACGAAACTGGCTTTTGGCATTATTCCTATGATTACTCACTTTGCATCTTCCCCGAGGGGTGAGTTTCTGTACCTTAGGGACAAGTTGATCCTTGTACTATTTCTCTTTGATATCTTTCTGTTCCCAAGCAGGCAGAATGAATTGCCTTGATTAGTCTGCTCCCTGAGACTGATCAAATCGGCTAATATGACGGGCGAAAATCTTTACCATTGTGTCTGCAATTAGCTGGGAAATGTGCTGCTTACACAACTTATTCTCAGCTACAGTGATGAAGTGGCCATCACTCACAGTTCAAGAAACCAGTATTAATTACACAGAATGACATTGCAGTTGCAGCACAGAAACAGGCCATTCAACCCAAATGTTTCTGTTGGTATTTATGCTCCACACAAGCCTCCTCCCACCCCGTCTCCGTCTCATCCATTCAGCATCTCCTTCTGTTCCCTTCTTCTGTGTGCGTTCGTCCAGCTTCCCCGCCAATGTCTCGATAATATTCACCTCAGCCACTCCCTGGCTGAAGAGATGTTTCCTGAATTTCCCAGGGATTCTTTGTGAAGGATGGTTTCTGAAGAAGATTTTAAAAATTTATTTATGGATACGGGTATCGCTGGCTAGGCAGCTTTTATTGCCCAGTCCTAATTGCGGCATGGTTCAGAATCTGCACGTAATCCCCGTGTCTGCATGGGTTTCCTCCGGGTGCTCCAGTCTCCTCCCACAGTCTGAAAGGCATGCTGGTTAGGTGCATTGGCCATACTAAATTCTCCCTCAGCGTACCCGAACAGGCGGCAGAGTGTGGCCACTAGAGGATTTTCACAGTAACTTCATTGCAGTGTTAATGTCAGCCTACTTGTGAAACTAATAAATAAATCTTGCCCTTGAGAAGGCGGTGGTGAGCTGCCTTCTTGAACCCACTGCAGTCCCTGTGGTGTAGGTACACCCCCGGTGCTGTTAGGGAGGGAGTTCCAGGATCATAGCGAGGGGGATTGAATATAAAAGTAGGGAGGTCTTGCTGCGGCTGTATAGGGCATTGGTGAGGCCGCAGCTGGAGTACTGTGTGCAGTTTTGGGCGCCGTACTTACGCAAGGATGTTTTGGCCTTGGAGGGAGTGCAGAGGAGGTTTACTAGGCTGATGCCGGAGTTGAGGGGGTTGAGCTATGAGGAGAGGCTGAATAAACTAGGCTTGTACTCGTTAGAGTTTAGAAGAATGAGGGGAGATCTCATTGAGACGTATAAGATGATGAATGGGGTGGATAGGATAGAGGTGGAGAGGCTCTTCCCGCTCAGAAAGGACAGTAGGACTAGGGGGCACAGCCTCAAGATAAAGGGGGGGTGGTTTAGAACGGAGTTGAGGAGGAACTTCTTCACTCAAAGGGTGGTGAATCTCTGGAATTCTCTGCCTGTTGAAGTGGTGGAGGCTGCCTCGCTAAATATTTTTAAGAAGAGGGTTGATGGGTTTTTGATAAGCGAGGGGATTAAGGGTTATGGGGAGAGGGCGGGAATGTGGAGCTGAGCCACGACAGATCAGCCATGATCTTATTGAATGGCGGGGCAGGCTCGAAGGGCCAGATGGCCTACTCCTACTCCTATTTCTTATGTTCTTATGTTCTTATTTCACCCAGCGACAGTGAAGGAATGGCGATATATTTCCGAGTCAGGATGGTGAGTGACTTGGAGGGGAATCTCCAGGTGGTTCCCAGGTATCTAGAAGGTTACCTGCGGCCCACCTGGGTCCTGAGTGTGGCCCACAAGACATTTTCTGGACTATTGCCCAGACACAGGGTTCCACTGATTTGTGTTCGCGTAGTTCTTTTTCCTATCAGGATAACCGAAGTGTTTCGCATGTAAAGCAAGGACAAGTGAAGTGAGGTGGGTGCTGACTGCTCCCAACACTGACTGAGTGTCCACAGTGTAAACATTTCTTTTGCTTTTACCATTTGAAGTTGATGATCTCATCTGATTAACATATAAATGATGAAACATTTTCTATAAGCTGTTATGAAATATCCAGCTTGTATTAAATGTATTTAATCCTATTCATAAGGTCACGGTCACTGAACAAGCTCGGTTTCAACCTTGAGGCTCACTGAGATGAAGGAGAGCCACTCATGCAGCTCACTCACTATCCCAGCTTGTCCATCACTGTTGTGGACGGTAATGTCTGGCTTGGTGAGTTGCTGCGGTGCGTCTTGTACATGGTACACATTGCTATATGTCGGTGATGGAGGGATTGAATTTTTGTTGAATTTTGGTGCCAATCCAGCGACCAAGTTCTGGATGGTATTAGGCTCCTTGAGTGTTGTTGGAGCTGCCCTCAACATCCTTTCTACTAACTGGTGGCCTATAGACTGGTCAGAACAATTAGTTCCAATCGTCCTGGAAATCCTTTCAATACAAACCCATGATGGATGGTAAGAGCGCCATGGGCTGGAAAGAAGATTGGCGCCTCCACCATCACTGTGCATAGCTCCAGATTACAGGGTGCATTGTAAAGCTGTGTAACTTAGACACCCTGAGACTTCCAGCCTTCCATCCATTGACTCTGTCTACACTTCCCGCTGCCTCGGCAAAGCAGCCAGCATCATTAAGGACTCCACGCACCCCGGACATTCTCTCTTCCACCTTCTTCCATTGGGAAAAAGATACAAAAGTCTGAGGTTACGTACCAACCGACTCAGGAACAACTTCTTCCCTGCTGCTTATGTCAGACTTATGAATGGACTTACCTTGCATTAAGTTGATCTTTCTCTACACCCTAGCTGTGACTGTAACACTACATTCTGCACTCTCTCCTTTCCTTCTCTATGAACGGTATGTTGTGTCTGAATAGCACACAAGATACAAAACTTTTCACTGTCATGTTAATACATGTGACAATAATAAATCAAATCAAATCAAATCAACCATAACACATCGTCAGAAAATTGGTTGTTTTAAATTTACAAACAGCATCTACATGCCAACAACTAAATCCCTATCCAACACCCATTCTCACTGCTTCCATTACTGACTAGGAAACTGCCCATTGTAAAATAGAGTCTTGCTTCAATTAATATACTGATTGAACAGATGCCAGGAGCAAAGGCGAGCTTTGACAAAGGGTCATCCGGACTTGAAACGTCAGCTCTTTTCTCTCCTTACAGATGCTGCCAGGCCTGCTGAGGATTTCCAGCACCTTTTCTTTTGGTGTCAGACATTTATGACTGGTAGTAGTCAATATGCTACAAGAAAATTAATAGTAGAATGTGGATGTTATTTAGAAATACACAGTTGGAAGGACTGCAATTGTGTCTCATTTAAATGTTTGACAATTATGTTAGTTTGAAACCTATATCCAGTGCAGTTTGTAACTTCTGAAATTATAAGACCATAAGACATAGGAGCAGATTTAGGCCACTCGACCCATTGAGTCATTCAATCATAACTGATATTTTTATCATCCCCGTTCTCCTGCCTTTTCCCCATAACGCCTGATCCCCTTTTTTTAATCAAGAACCTATCTATCTCTGTCTTGATGACCTGGCCTCCACAGCCTTCTGCGGCAAAGAGTTCCACAGATTCCCCGCTCTCTGGCTGAAGAAATTCCTCCTCATCTCTGTTTTAAAGGATCGTCCCTTTGTCCTGAGGTTGTGCCCTCTGGTTCTAGTTTTTCTTACTAATGGAAACATCTTCTCCACGTCCACTTTATCCAGGGCCTCATAGTATCCTGTAAGTTTCAATAAGATCCCCCTCATCCTTCTAATTCTGTGAAATGATCGAACTTTTTACATAAATCTGTTGCCTTCCACAGTGTTACGTGGACCGGTGTTTACCAATACTGCAAATGTTTCGTTCCAACCAGATAGCAGCCGTAGGATGAGGGACTTCAGTTTTGTGGATGGATTGGAGAAACTCGGGTGTTTTTCTCAGAGAAGCAGCAGAGATTTGATCAAGGTGATCAAAATCAGGAAAGGCTCGATAGAGCAGATGGAGAGAAACTGTCCCCAAGGGCTGAGAACCAGAGGCCAATGAGGTGAGGTGATTGACCGTTCCTTTGTTATATTATTCATAAAGAAATAGGAACTAATCGTTTTGGGAATGAACATCTGGAGTTCCACATTCGTTGGCACATGGCTGTCAGGAACCAGAAAACATAACATTAACAGAAGAATCCAAGGCGATGCAGCCAATGGTTGGGATTTAGAACGCACTGCTAGATTCAATAATGGCTTTCAAAAAAAAAGATTGGATTTGAAGACTTTGTAGAGCTACAAGGCAAGAGTGAGGGAATGTGACTAACTACGTTCCTCTTGTCAAGAGCTAATTTTGGGTCCAATGGACTGCCTGAACCAATAAATGATCCCATTTAGTTTTAATTGGATGGATTCTGTACACTGGGGCTGCTGACTGGAATGGCAGTTTTCTGGCTTTCAACTGAATTCCTAACGTTAACCAGAGATTGACTACAATAGAAAACAATTCAGTCAGAGTTCCTCCCATTGACGTGTTTGTTTGAGGAATTGTTTTCGATGAGTCAGAACTTGCCTCAGTTCAAAACTGACAAAGCCAAAACCGCCCAGTTCGACTGCCGTTGGAAATTTCACATCCTGCTCCTGCATTCAGTCACCGCTCTAAGCTGCAGCCCAATGTTGTTCAGACTCAATGGCCTTTTCTCGCCCCTGAGTCAGCACCAAGCTTTGCACCTGATCCATCGCTGAGAATACTCCTTCCCATTTCTTACAGCATTCCGGTCTGTCCCTCGCTCAGACATAATATACCCGAGGCTGATTTCTCAAATGTACTCAGTGCTGGTGTCCCAGCACCAGCCGACCACAGGGGAATTCCCCGTTTCCACCGTTGGCAGGAACTGAGGTGGGTAGGGTGACTATATTTTGGAAAGTCAGTTTAACTTGGAGAGTTGTTCTCCCGAATTTAATAGTGGTTTGTAGGCGGGTGGGATTTCCCGGCTGATCTCTGCCCACTTTACCTTCACTCGCATCTCATGAACGCGCCAACTGGCCGGAATGACATTCTCCCTGGAGATTAAATGCTCAGCCAGCTGATAGTTAGAACAATCTGTTTAAACCACAGCGCTTAGTGTAGCTGGGAGTTTCACTTCATCAATGACCTGCTTTCACTGCGGCTCTGGCACAACGCAAAGCTTCTCCAAGCCTGCGCCAAGACGGGTGCCCATGACACAAGGCAGAGGGAAGAGCAGCAGAAGGAAGGATTGGGAATGGGGAGGGGAGGGGGGAGGAGGAGGGGGGAGGAAGGGAGGGGAGGGGGAGGAGGGGAGGGGGAGTGGAGGAGGAGGAGGGTGGAGTGGGGGCTTGAACACGGAGGGAAGGGGGGAAAGACAGAGATCTGACTGGAGATGGGGGAGGGGGATTGGGGGAGAGGGGTGGTGTGGCAAAGGAACAGAGTTGGGTAGTGATACGCTGTCCTGGGGCTATTCTTTCAGGGGCGATGGAAGAGACTATCTGGGGTGCGGCCTCACTGTCAGGTGATATTGAACAGGCTGTCCTAAAGTTGTGTGGGCCATTGCTCTGCCTGACAAGCATGCCTGGGTAGATCAAAGAACAAAAACAGCCCGGGAAACAGGCCCTTTGGCCCAACGAGCCCGCGCCGCCATTTTAATATTACCAGTCCCCCCCCTCCACCCATGACTCTTATCTATTGTTTTTATGGCATTCCACATTGAGGGAAACTAATTTAGGGACAATTTATTACTTCCAATCAGCCTAACAGCACATCTTTGGGGTGTGGGAGGAAACTGGAGCACCCGGAGAAAACCCACACAAGCACGGGGAGAATGCGCAAACTCCCACAGACACTGGCCCAAATCCATGTGTCTGCACAGCAAATAGTGATAGTCACTGAGCTGTCGTGTTGCCCAGCATCTGGTCCAGTTTAAGCACACACTAACGACACGAAGCACTAGGCCAATCTCAAACATTCAAGAGCAGCCCAAGTACAACCCATCGCGTGTATGCCCCTCGTTGGACAACAAGGCGGACCGACTTAAAACCTGTGAATTAAAAGAGAAAAAACATTATTATCATACCATATCCTTTTACATTTCCAGGGACGTCCCACTGCTAATGACCCTTATTTAAAACAATCTCCTATATCCTCCCATCTCCAACCCACTCATGTGCCTGTCTAAGTTACTCTTAAACAACTCCAGCGTGCCTGCCTCCACCACCTTACTTGGCAGAGCATTCCATACCCCCACTACCCTCTGTGTGAAAAACCTCCCTCTAATATCTGTGTTATACCTCTCCCCCCTCACCTTAAGCCCATGGCCACTTGTACTCTGTGTCTCTAACATAGGAAATAGCTTACCTCTGTTTACTCTATCTATACCCTTCATAATCTTATATACCTCTATTAGATCCCCCCTCAGTCGCTGTCTTTCAAGGGAAAACAGCCCCAGTTTGTTCAGTCTTTCCTCCTAACCCAGTCCTTCCATACCAGGCAACATCCTGGTAAACCTCCTCTGCACTCTCTCCAGACTCTCCACGTCCTTCCGGTAGTAAGGCAACCAGAACTGGACGCAGTACTCTAAATGCGGCCTAACCAATGTTCTATACAACTGCAACATTAGACTCCAGCTCTTATATTCTATACCCCTTCCTATAAAGGCTAGCATACCATAGGCTTTCTTCACCACACTCTCCACTTGCACTGCCACCTTCAAAGACTTGTGCACTTGCACCCCCGGGTCTCGCTGCGTTTCTATACTCCTTATGGGCTTACCCTTTATCATATAACTCCCCCCTACATTATTCCGGCCAAAATGCATCACTTCACATTTATCCGGATTAAACTCCATTTGCCATATATCTGCCCAATATACCAGCCTATCAATATCCCGTTGTATTGCCAGACACTGCTCCTCACTGCCCGCCAATCCAGCCATCTTGGTGTCATCAGCAAATTTGCTGATCACACCACTTACTCCCTCTTCCAAGTCATTTATATACACTACAAAGAGAAGAGGTCCCAGTACTGAGCCCTGCGGCACACCACTAGTGACAGACCTCCAGCTAGAAAAGGACCCCTCCACTACTACTCTCTGTCTCCTCTTAGCAAGCCAGTTCTCCACCCATCTAGATACCTGGCCTCGTATCCCATGAGCCTTAATCTTTTCTACCAACCTACCATGAGGGACTTTGTCAAACGCCTTACTGAAATCCATATAGACGACATCAATGGCTCGTCCTTTGTCGACCGTTTCTGTCACCTCCTCAAAGAATTCTACCAGTTTCGTAAAGCAAGACTTCCCCTTTACAAAGCCATGCTGTGTATCCTTAATCAGATCGCAACGCTGTAAGTGGTCATACATCCTATCCCTAAGAATCCTCTCCATCAACTTGCCTACCACTGACGTCAAACTCACCAGCCTATAGTTACCCGGGTTATCCCTCCAACCCTTTTTAAACAATGGTACCACGTTCGCTATCCTCCAGTCCTCTGGGGCCTCACCTGTGTCCAAAGAGACAAAGATTTGTGTCACAGGCCCAGCAATTTCATCTCGCGCCTCCCTAAGCAGCCTAGGATAAATGCCATCAGGCCCCGGAGATTTATCAGTTTTAATGCTACCTAAAAGCCCTAACACTTCTTCCCTCATAATTGATAGTTCCTTCAGTTGATCTACAGCTCCCTCGATGACCGTACCAGACATCAAGTCCCTCTCCTTCGTGAATACCAATGCAAAGTATTCATTCAGGATCTCCCCCATTCCCTCAGACTCTAAGCACAATTTCCCTTGTCTGCCCCTGAGGGGACTGATTTTTCCCCTAGCCACCCTTTTGCTCCTAACATAGGAGTAAAACGCCTTTGGATTTTCCTTAATCCTACCTGCCAAAGCCATTTCATGCCCCCTTTTTGCCCTCCTAACTCCCCTTTTGAGATCCCTCCTACTCTCTCTGTACTCCTCCAACGCTCTCTCCATTCCCAGTTGTTTAGACCTGACATACGCCTCTCGTTTCTTTCTGATCAGGTCCTCTATATCTCTAGTAATCCACAGCTCTCTAATCCTACCTTTCCCATCCTTCCTCCTAACCGGCACATGCCTTTCCTGCACCCTTTGCAGTTTTCCCTTGAAAGACTCCCACATGCCTAACGTGGGCTTGCCCTCCAACAGCCTATCCCAGTCTGTATCCCTAAGCTCCTGCCTAATCTGGCTGTATCTAACCCTCCCCTAGTTTAGCACCCTCCCCTTAGGACACCACTCATCTTTTTCCATTTGTATCCTAAAGTAGACAGAGTTGTGGTCACTATTAGCCACATGTTCACCTACCACAACCTCAACAACCTGACCCGGCTCATTGCCCAGAACTAAATCCAGTATAGCTCCCTCTCTAGTCGGGCTATCTACATACTGCTCCAAGGACCCTTCCAATACACATCTTACGAATTCCTCCCTGTCCGAACCCCCAGCTCTAGGCACCTTCCAATCCACCCCAGGGAGATTAAAATCTCCCACGACAACAACCCTGGTCTTCCTACACTTATCCAAAATGTCTCTACATATACCCTCTTCCACTGCCCGCGGGCTGTCGGGCGGCCTGTAGTACACTCTTAGCGTAGTAATGGCCCCCTTCCTATTCCTCAACTCCACCCACAGAGACTCAATTTCCAACCTCTCTATGTTATCCTCCCTCTGCACCGCTGTGATGTGCCCCCTAACTAAGAGCGCCACTCCCCCTCCTCTTTTCGACCCTCCCCTGTCATGCCTAAAACACTTATACCCTGGTCCTGGACGGTGGGGCGGGGGGGGGGGTGGTGCGGGTGTGGTGGAGGCCTCTATGGACAGTGATGGTCATGCACTCTGTGGTGTGTAGGACTTTGTCAGTCACCTAAAGATTTTGGTGTTGAAGGCTTGACACTGTCCCCCTCCCCCATCCTTTCCACCTCCCTCTTCTCCAGTCAGACCTCTGTCATTCCCTCTTCCTTCCATGTTCAACAAGCCCCCACCCCACCCTCCTCCCCTCTCCCCTCCCATCCCCCCCCCAGTCCTTCCTTCTGCTGCTCTTCCCGCTGCCTTGTGTCATGGGCACCAGTCTTGGTGCAGGTTTGAAGAAGCTTTGCGTTGTGCCAGAGCCGCAGTGAAAGCAGGTCATTGATGAAGTGAAACTCCCAGCTACACTAAGCGCTGTGGTTTAAACAGACTGTTCTAACTATCAGCTGGCTGAGCATTTAATCTCTAGGGAGAATGTCATTCCGGCCAGTTGGAGTGTTCATGAGACGCAAGTGGGTGGCACGGTGGCACAGTGGTTAGCATTGCTGCCTCTCAGCGCCAGGGACACAGGTTTGATTCCCGGTTTGGGTCACTGTCTGTGTGGAGTTTGCACGTTCACCTCGTGTCTGCGTGGGTTTCCTCCGGGTGCTCTGGTTTCCTCCCACAGCCCAAAAGATGTGCTGGTTAGAGTGCATTGGTCATGCTAAACTGCCCCTCACTGCACCCGAATAGGCACCAGAGTGTGGTGACTAGGGGATTAGCTTAATTGCAGTGTTAATGTAAGACTACTTGTGACACCAATAAATAAACTTTACTGTGAGGCAATTTTAGTCAGGGTAGTCTCACAACACCAGATTAAAGTCCAACAGGTTTAGTTGGGAGCACGAGCTTTCGGAGTGTTGTCCCTTCATCAGGTGAGTGAAGAGTTCAGTTCACAACAGGGCATATATAGACATAATCTCAATTATAAGATAATGGTTGGACTGTGAGTCTTTACATGTAATCAAGTCTTTACAGATGTAGGCAATGTGAGTGGAGAGAGGGGTAAGCACAGGTTAAAGAGATGTGTATTGTCTCCAGCGAGGACAGTTAGTGAGATTTTGCAAGACGGGGGGTTACAGATAATGTGACATGAACCCAAGATCCTTGTTGAGGTCGTCCTCATGTGTGTGTGGAACTTAGCTACCAGTTTCTGCTCAGCGACCTTGCATTGTAGTGTGTCCTGAAGGCTGCCTTGGAGAGTGCTTACCCGAAAGTCAGAGGATGAATGCCCTTGACTGCTGAGGATGGTCTCAACAGGGATCTTGGGTTCATGTTACACTATCTGTAACCCCCATGACTTGCCTGGGTTTGCAAAATCTCACTAATTGTCCTAGCTGGAGACAATACACACCTCTTTAACCCGTGCTTAACCCTCTCTCCACTCACATTGCCTGCACTTGTAAAGACTTGATTACCTGTTGAGACTTGCATTCTAACCATTATCTTGTCACTGAGTTTGTGTCCATGTATGCCCTGTTTGTGAACTGAACTCTTCACTTACTTGATAAAGGGGCAACTCTCCAAAAGCTTGTGCTACCAAATAAACCTGTTAGACTTTAACCTGGTGTTGTGAGACTTCTTACTGTGTTTACCCTAGTCCAACACCATTAACTCCACATCATGATAGTCAGGGGAGGCATCTGTAGCCCCTAAGTTGGGAGTTTGAAAGTCATGGGAGGGCTTCTATTGTATTGTGGGTATTGTACGGGTGTATTTAATAGGGGGGTATTGTGTCGAGGGTACTAAAGAGGGTGTTGTAGAGGGGTATTATATGGGGTATTGCATTGGGGTATTTTATGGGGGCATTATTTGGGGGTATTGTAGAGGAGTATTATGTTGGTGGGTAAAGTATGGGGGTATTATATGGGGGGTATTGTATGGGGGTAGTGTATAGGGCGTACTGTATCAGAGCATTGTATTGGTGAATAAAGTATGTGGGTGTTGTATAGGGTATTGTATTTGGGGTGTTGTGTAAGGGTGTTATATTGGGAGTATTGTATGGGGGTGTTGTATAGGGTATTGTATTTGGGATGTTGTATAAGGGTGTTACATTGGGGGTGTTGTATAGGGATATTGTATTTGTGGTGTTGTATAAGGGTGTTATATTGGGGGTATTGTTTGGAGGTGTTGTATAGGGGTATTATATTGGGAATGTTGTATGGTCTTATGGTGGACAGTGGGAGTGGTCACAGGAAGTTAGGGTACTTGTGGCATTGAGACTGAGCGGGGTCTGGCTGACAAACGACTTGGGGACATTACCAATAACAGGCTCAGGATGGAGGACTGAAATATCTACATGTATGGTGATGGGCTTAAAGGCAACAGGTGGAGGATGGATGTTGATAGGAGGAGGAGGAGGAGTTAGGTGGTAGTGAGGCTGAAGGAATTTGCTTATAAGCTGGTCTCCCAGTAAAAACTCTGCATCATCATTTTCAAGATTAACTTCCAATGCCACAATTGTAAAAGAATGCCTGAGGGGGAGGGGTCTGAGGGTAGGTGAGCGAAGTCAATGACTTCAATTTAGGGTCAGTCGAAGTGGCATCTTCATAATATTCTGCTAAAGACACAGAGAACAAGGCTCAGCTGAGTACTGCTTTCAGGGTCAGATGCCCATCAAAGGACAATTGTTCTTTTACCGATGGTGCACATTCATTAAGTTTTGGAACTGGATTTGAGTTGGTCTGATTGGCCAACTGACAGAGGCAGGTTAAAAAGGGACCACAAGCCAAACAATCCCATTTGCTGGA
This sequence comes from Carcharhinus amblyrhynchos, assembly GCF_965287045.1. Taxonomy (NCBI): domain Eukaryota; kingdom Metazoa; phylum Chordata; class Chondrichthyes; order Carcharhiniformes; family Carcharhinidae; genus Carcharhinus; species Carcharhinus amblyrhynchos. The sequence continues at coordinate 4,232,615 of NC_137332.1, read as the reverse complement.
CAGAAGTTACATGTCCATGACAGGCCTCAATATTTCCATGTTAATGGTCATGGCTTATAGAGCACAACATCATGCATTGCTACAAGGCTAGTGTTTGGTCCAAAGATGTGCAGATTGGAATCATAGAACCCTACAGTGCAGAAAGACGCCCTTTGGCCCATCAAGTCTGCATTGAACACAATCCCACCCAGACCCTACCCCCATATCCCTACATATTTTACCCACTAATCCCTCTAACCTACGCATCCCAGGACACTAAGGAGCAATTTCTTAGCATGGCCAAACAACCTAACCCGCACATCTTTGGACTGTGGGAGGAAACTGAAGTACCTGGAAGAAACCCACGCAGACACGAGGAGAATGTGCAAACCCCACACAGAAAGTGACCCGAGCCGGGAATCGAACCCAGGACCCTGGAGCTGTGGAGCAGCAGTGCTAACCACTGTGACACCGTGCCACCCCCTAGGTGAAGTGACCATGCTTAATTCTCCTTTAGTGTCCAAAGATATGCAGGTTAGTTGGATTAGTGGGTTAAATGCATGAAGTTGCAGGGGTAGGATGGAGCAGTGAGATTGGGTGGGATGCTCCTTTGGACAGTCAGTGCAGACTTGGTGGGCTGTATGGCCTCTTTCTGCACTGTAGGGATTCTATGGTTAATGGAGGCAAGCTGACGGTAGGCTGACTGAGGTTTATAGCACGGGGGGTCCACACAACTTGATTAGGACTCTCTTTGTGAATGCGCAGCCATGTTGGAGAGGCAGCTTCTGCTCCATATGCACCTTCAGGATGTAATTCAGCCCACACTCAGCCTGCCCAAATCACACTGAAACATTTCTGTATCCTTCTCACAGCTCATCCTCCATCCCAACTCTGGGTCATCTACAAAGACAAGACAGGATCTCAGGGAAGAAACTGGGGGGGGGGGGGGGGGGGGGGCGTGCGGGGGGAGCAGTGATCAATTAGACCCTTTAAAACATGTGGCTCGGTGTCAAATCCTGTTTTGTAATGCTGCCAGGAAGCGCTTTGGGATTTTTTTTAATCACAGTAAAAGTGCTATATAAATAAAAGTTGTTGTTTTCAGCTTCTGAAAATTCTCAATAACTGAGACTCTTTGCGGCAAATGCGAAATTCAGAGAAACCCATGGGAGATTCAAAATGAGACAATGTGGAGAGAGGGTTTATCAGACACAACGGTCAATGATTTAAAAACATGGGCTGGAACTCTCTGGACATTCACGTCCCACTGCCAGCGAGGATGGAGAATTTGCTGTTAGATCTCTGTTCACTACAGCAGGCATGATGTGGGTATGCCGGCGTTGGACTGGCGTAAACACAGTAAAAAGTCTTTTCACTGCAGCAGGACCAGAGAATTCTCCTGGCACGAATGACCATAGAATCTACATTCACAGGTTTTAAGTTGGTCCGCCTTGTATCCAACGAGGGGCATACACGCGATGGGTCGTACTTGGGCTGCTCTTGGTTGTTTGAGATTGGCTTAGTGCTTCATGTCATTAGTGTGTGCCTAAACTGGACCAGATACTGGGCAACACGACAGCTCAGTGACTATCACTGATTGCTGTGCAGACACATGGATTTGGGCCGGTGTCTGTGGGAGTTTGCGCATTCTCCCCGTGCTTGCGTGGGTTTTCTCCGGGTGCTCCAGTTTCCTCCCACACCCCAAAGATGTGCTGTTAGGCTGATTGGAGGTAACAAATTGTCCCTAAATTAGTTTCCCTCAATGTGGATGGCCATAAAACATTAGATAAGGGTCATGGGTGGAGGGGGGGGACTGGTGGTGTTAAGATGGCGGCACGGGCTCGTTGGGCCGAAGGGCCTGTTTCCCAGGCTGATTTTTGTTCTTTGTTCTTTGAAGCCTCCTGGCGTGAGCGACCAGAGAATCCTCCTGGCATGAACGACCAAGCTTTTCAAACCCAGGAGACAAGTGCCTATCTTATAATCCATTCAAAATGCAGAGTAAAAACTGTGAATTCCATTCATTCAACATTTCCCCCCATGTGTAGTTACACTCGACAACACACAAACAGTATCAAGGACAGTCTCGCACTCTGAACTGATGCACGAGAGAATAGTTAAAAATAGAATGTAGAACATTATAGCACAGTACAGGCCCTTTGGCCCTCGATGTTGCGCTGACCTGTGAAACCAATCTAAATCTAATCTATACTATTCCAATATCATCCATATGTTTGTCCAATGACCATTTAAATGCCCTTAATGTTGGCAAATCCACTATTATTGCAGGCAGGACATTCCACCCCTTACTACTCTCTGAGTAAAGAATCTATCTCTGATATCTGTCCTATATCTATCACCCCTCAATTTAAAGCTATTTCTCCTCGTGCTAGCCATCTCCATCTGAGGAAAAAGGCTTTCATTATCCACCCGATCTAATCCTCTTATCATCTTGTATGCCTCTATTAAGTCATCCCTTCTCTCTAATGAAAACAGTCTCAAGTCCCTCAGCCTTTCCTCATAAGACCTTCCCACCATACCAGCAACATCCTGGTAAACCTCCTCCGCACCCTTTCCAATGTTTCCACATTCTTCCTATAATGCGGTGACCAGAACTGTACGCAATACTCCAAGTGCGGCCGCACCAGAGTTTTGTACAGCTGCAACATGACCTCACGGCTCCGAAACTCAATCCCTCTACCAATATAAGCCAACACACCATACACCTTCTTAACAACCCTATCAAACTGGAACTTTCAGGGATCTATGCACAAGAACACCGAGATCTCTCTGCTCATCCACACTACTAAGTACCTTACCATTAACCCAGCACATTGTATTCCTGTTACTCCTTCCAAAATGAATCACTTCACACTTTTCCACATTAAACTCCATTTTCCACCTCTTAGCCCAGCTCTGCAGCTTATCTATGTCCCTCTGTAACCTGCAACATCCTTCTGCACTGTCCACAACTCCACCAACTTTAGCGTCATCCGCAAATTTACTAACCCATCCTTCTACACCCTCATCCAGATCATTTATAAAAATGACAAACAGCAGTGGCCCCAAAACAGATCCTTGCGGTACACCACTAGTAACTGCACTCCAGGATGAACATTTCCCATCAACCACCACCATCTGTCTTCTTACAGCTAGCCAATTTCTGATCCAAACCGCTAAATCACCCTCAATCCCATGCCTCCGTATCTTCTGCAATAGCTTACCGTGTGGAACCTTATCAAACGTCAACTGCTTTACCCTTATCCACCTCTGTGGTCACCTTCTCAAACAACTCAATAAGGTTTGTGAGGCACAACCTAGCTTTCACAAAACTGTGTTGGCTATCCCTAATCAAATTATTCCTTTCTAGATGATTATAAATCCTATCTCTGATAATACTTTCCAAAACTTTGCCCACAATAGAAATAAGGCTCACTGGTCTATAATTACCAGGGTTGTCTCTACTCCCCTTCTTGAACAAGGGGACAACATTTGCTGTCCTCTATTCTGTGTGAAGTTTGCACATTCTCCCCGTGTCTGCATGGGTTTCCTTCGGATGCTCTGGTTTCCCCCCACAGTCTGAAAGACGTGATGGTTAGGTGCATTGGCCATGCTAAATTCTCCCTCAGTGCACCCAAACAGGCGCTGGGAGTGTGGCAAAGAGGAGACTTTCACAGTAACTTCATTGCAGGGTAAATGTGAGCCTACCTGTGACACTAATAAATAAATTTTAAACTTTCAGTGACCCCTCTACTAAGGGGAGAAGTGTCTTCCCATCTACCCTTTGTCCCTCACTATTTTGAACAATGACATCTCACTTCTAAAATTTTAAACTTGCATTTTTTCTCCCACAAAATATATCAAAAGTATCCTTTTGCTTCATTAAAAACTGACATTTGAAATAAAAGTACGCGACATTTTTATTTGATTGGTTGAGCAGAAACCTGTCGATTTGTCACACAAAATAAAAATGAAATTCAGTAAAAGGCTATTACAGAAAAATCCATACAAAAGCTGTAATTCTTTGATCATTTTCCTTGGCAATGTTTGAAATATTTAAACACCTTTCAAATTATACAAAAAAAGCAGCAATATTTCACTGTTAAAAGGGTGTTCGAACAACCTGAAGCTGTCTGTGGAATGTAAAAGTGGCAACAACAGTGTCAAACTGCATGGATATGGTGGCAAAGCCATAAGGAAATGCAATAAAATTTCTTGTGAAGCAGTAGCATGTTTGCAGTGAAAGTAGAACTTGCTTTGAAATATGGCAATAAGTTTTAATTGCGGCCAGTGCAAGTAAAATGGACTGGATACGTTGGATGTAGCATTGATAATGACTTTTATTTCGTTTATATGAAGCAGATGGAAAACACATCGAGCGATCAGGTTTGGCGGGAGTGAGTACTGATAATGTCCTTTTGAGACCAAACTGAAATCGCCCCGATGCCTTTGGCACAGACACCGAAGCAAACAAGCTAGATTAATTCGAAACAAAACCCGTCATCCCAAGAAAAGTCTAAAGTAAATGGATCTGGATCATTTCGGATTATCCAATAAGCCACCCCTTCAAAGCATGTGCTGCTGTGGAATGCAAAAGGAGGGGGTATTGTTAGGCGTGCAAGTCCCAAAACACTGTATCACAATATTGGTGCTGCTAAGCATTAACCAATAATCTCAGTGGAGAGAGAGGCAAAGGAAACTATCAATGGATTTAACAGCAGAGGAAAACTAACCCCCACTTACAGAACAACTGCAGTACCTAAATAAAAATCCAACTTTGATTAAGTTCACCCTTTTAACACCTGAATATATATATATACACATACACAAACAGATATACATGTATATATCCTGCTTGTCACAACCCTAAGCAGTTCACCACAGAAAGGGAAGTTATACATGGTCTGAATCACAAGGTGGCAATATAAGACTATCTGATCTCTTGTCTTAAAAAACATAGCACTCATAGTAGCACAGTGAAAGTTAAGGGTCTAAGACCAACATGGAAATCGGATAGCATTTGTCGGCTCAGTTACATAATAATCACATTATTGCAAATCAAAAGAAATATCACTTTGTTTTAAAAATAGTGAGCCTCGTGTTTCAAGCTCTCTTGTTAAGCAGAACAGAACAGCAGGTCAGACCACCATCAACTTTGGCCAGTTCAGTGTTGCAGACCGGAATCAGTGTGTAGTCCTTCAGCTTTTCAAAGACCTGCCAGGGAGAGAGAGAGCGAGGTTATTCCGGTTATCTGTTCAAGTTTGCCTTGAAAATCAAGCGCGGCCAGTAACATTGCTGAAGATTTGCCACCACATCCCCTCCCCTGTCACCCACCCCCCCACCACACCCGCACCCTTCAGGTTCCCCCCTCCCGCCACAGTGTCTATTGCAAAAGTGTGGGTAGCCTGCCATTTTTTGCCGGCAGAAGCTTCCGGTCCTGCCAGTGGGTTTTCCCGTTGTTCACACCATGGCGGGGAGATCCCCGACAACGGGGCCAGAAATTCCCACTGGAAGGATTGCCCATTGTAATAACATCAGTCAGGCCTTTGAAGTTGGCCTATTGGAGTATGAACTCCCTGATTAAGGACCCAATTGATGGGCCCATCAGGGACTCCTTGCCTTGTACTAAACCGGGTGTGACAGTTCCTCTGACACACCCAGAGGTAGACTGCTGACTACTGGCACCCCTGTGTACTGCTGTTGGAGTCTGTAAATAAAGGGATTTTAGTGAGGGGACTGCTGCTTCCAAAAACTGATTACAGCCATAAAATCCAGCCCATATCGTCAAAACATTTTGTCTTGCACTGATTGATCAAATTGCCAACCAATTTTCTCCTGTAGTATCAATTGCTGTGGTTAAAGTCTGGCATTCTTGTGTTTGTCCTGATGAGTGCATGGTGAAAAACTTCAGCAACACGTCTCTCTTTTCACTAATATTTAAGTTCTGTGCTGCCAGATATCCTCTTGAAAGATAAATCACCATCCGGCATTTACTGGGTTGCGAATGTTCCAGGTTGAAACAGTAACATTTTTTCGCTCTAAATCATTTCTAGACATTATCAAGTCTGCTTCAGTGAATAGAATGGAGTCACGCTGACTCAGAATTGTCTAGGAATTCCAATGATTCATCTATCGATTGTATTCTCTCCGATTAGCCATCCACCACATCACCTGCAGATTTACTTCCTGTGGGTTCTGCCAAATGACCTTAGCTAGGAAAGAATGTTCGTTTATACACAGCCTTTCACAGCTAGAGGACACTTCAAAGCATTCTACAGCTAACTGAAATATTTCTGAAGTGTAGTCACTGCTGTAATATAGGTACCATAGCAGCCAGTTTGCACACGCAGACAGAATGCACTTTAATCAGCAATAGCTGACATTGATTGAGGGAACAGCCAGGATGCTGGGGGGGGGTTAAATCCCTTGCCCCCTCTTCAACATGGTGCCCATTTGATCTTTTACATCCACCTCCCAGAACAGATGGGGGTTTGTATTTAACGGCCGGATTTTTCCAAGCTCGTCCCCGGCTGGGATTCTCTGGTGAGTGGGATTTTGGCTGAGGGCAAAATTCTCAGTCCCTGTTGGCAGCGGTGGCAGAGTGAACAGCGTGGGAGAGTTCAGGCTGAGATCTCATTTGAAAGACAGCAGTTCTGACAGTGCGGCACTCCCTCAGTACTGAACCTCTGACAGTGCAGCACTCCCTCAGCACCGACCCTCTGACAGTGCAGCACTCCCCCAGCACCGACCCTCTGACAGTGCAGCACTCCCCCAGCACCGACCCTCTGACAGTGCAGCACTCCCCCAGCACCGACCCTCTGACAGTGCAGCACTCCCCCAGCACCGACCCTCTGACAGTGCAGCACTCATAAGAACGTAAGAAATAGGAGCAGGAGTGGGCCATCTAGCCCTTCGAGCCTGCCCCGCCATTCAATAAGATCATGGCTGATCTATCGTGGCTCAGTTCCACCTTCCCACCCTCTCCCCATAACCCTTAATCCCCTCGCCTATCAAAAACCTATCAACCCGCGTCTTAAATATATTTAGCGAGGCAGCCTCCACCACTTCAACGGGCAGAGAATTCCAGAGATTCACCACCCTTTGAGTGAAGAAGTTCCTCCTCAACTCTGTTCTAAACCGCCTCCCCTTTATCTTGAGGCTGTGCCCTCTAGTCTTACTGTCCTTTCTGAGCGGGAAGAGCCTCTCCACCTCTATCCTATCCATCCCATTCATCATCTTATACGTCTCAATGAGATCTCCCCTCATTCTTCTAAACTCTAACGAGTACAAGCCCAGTTTATTCAGCCTCTCCTCATAGCTCAACCCCCTCAACTCCGGCATCAGCCTAGTAAACCTCCTCTGCACTCCCTCCAAGGCCAAAATATCCTTGCGCAAGTGCGGCGACCAAAACTGCACACAGTACTCCAGCTGCGGCCTCACCAGTGCCCTGTACAGTTGCAGCAAGACCTCCCTACTTTTATATTCAATCCCCCTCGCTATGAAGGCCAGGATCCCATTCGCCTTCCTGACCACCTGCTGCACCTGCAGGCTGGGTTTTTGCGACTCATGCACAAGGACCCCGAGGTCCCTCTGCACCTTCGCCTGCTGCAGTTTTTCGCCATGTAAGTAATAGTCCTTCCTACCATTATTCCTACCAAAGTGGACAACATCACACTTGCCAACATTAAATTCCATTTACCAGTTCCTGGCCCATTCGCCCAGCCTATCTAGATCTAGATCCTTCTGCAACTCAGTACTGACCCTCTGACAGTGCGGCACACCCTCAGTACTGACCCTCTGACAGTGCGGCGCTCCCTCAGCACCGACCCTATGAGAGTGCAGCGCTCCCTCAGCACTGACCCTCTGACAGCGTGGCACACCCTCAGCACCGACCCTCTGACAGTGCGGCACTCCCTCAGTACTGACCCTCTGACAGTGCGGCACTCCCTCAGTACTGACCCTCTGACAGTGCGGCACTCCCTCAGTACTGACTCTCTGACAGTGCAGCACTCCCTCAGCACTGACCCTCTGACAGTGCGGCACTCCCTCAGTACTGACTCTCTGACAGTGCAGCACTCACTCAGTACTGACCCTCTGACAATGTGGGACTCCCTCAGCACTGACCCTCTGACAGTGCGGCACTCCCTCAGTTCTGACCCTCTGACAATGTGGCACTCCCTCAGCACTGACCTTCTGACAGTGCGGCATTCCCTCAGTACTGACCCTCTGACAATGCGGCACTCCATCAGCACTGACCTTCTGACAGTGCGGCACTCCCTCAGCACTGACCTTCTGACAGTGCGGCACTCCCTCAGTACTGACCTTCTGACAATGTGGCACTCCCTCAGTACTGACCTTCTGACAATGTGGCACTCCCTCAGTACTGACCTTCTGACAATGTGGCACTCCCTCAGTACTGACCTTCTGACAATGCGGCACTCCCTCAGTACTGACCTTCTGACAATGCGGCACTCTCTCGGTGCTACGCTGAGTGTATCAACCCAGGTTATAAACTCAAGTCTCAGGAATGGGACACTAGTCTTGAGGCTGATGCCCAGTGAAAGCAGACTGCTACAAATGTTGGGAATGTGAGAAAGAGAACAGAAAATGCTGGAAACACTCAGCTGTGTGTGTACTGTCTCTGAAGAGGGAAATAGTGGGAATTGTCCACCCCCTGCTCAAGCTGAATCTTGGGACAGAACTTTCTAGTGCTGCTATTGATGTTCTCCCACAGGGTGGCCTCACAGCGCCAGGGGCCTGGGTTCAATTTCCGGTCACTGTCTGTGTGGGGTTTGCACGTTCTCCCCTGTCTGCATGGGTTTCCTCCGGATACTCCGGTTTCCTCTCACAGTCTGAAGATGTGCGGGTTAGGTGGATTGGCCATGCTAAATTGCCCCTTAGTGTCAGGGGGACTAGCTAGGGTAAATGTATGGGGTTATGGGGATGGCGCCTGGGTGGGATTGTGGTCAGTGCAGACTCGATGGGCCGAATAGCCTCCTTTTGCACTGCAGCGTTCTATGAGACCTTGTTGAGACTGGAAGATCCCGCCAGTGGGAGAAGCTGGAAAATTCCACCTGTTAACTCGACCTCTCTCCACAGATGCAGCCTAACCTGCTGAGGTTTTCCAGGATTTTTTATTTCCCTTTCTCAGCAACACCTTGTTTGTCAAGGGCCAAGAATGGCACCAAGACAGATCTGTCTGGCAGCTATAAAATAGCAGCAGGGGAATTACTGAGAAGTACATTTAGGGTAGATTTCAAGAAAATTGTGTTTATTCATGCTGATAAATTATAATAATAACCTCCTGAGCAAATAAATTGAAAAAAAAGCACTTGATGATTGAAAATGCAATTGCTTGTGGAAGGGGCTGAATTTTAAGAAGCTCAATGTGGCTCTCCTTCCCGGAAGCTTGTTTATGTTTGCAAAAATTACATCAAACCCTTGGACAAATTTTACTTCCACAAATATTTGTGTTGCGTGGCACTAGCTATGCAAAGCAGAAGAGCAACATATTCATTATCGTTCCTGCTCGCTCACGCGCTTTGGTTTCTGGAACATTCACAGGCATTAACCAAAAGTACTTCTGAGTTACGCGAAGCTGCCCTTGCTTCAGTTGAATCTAAAGCATTTGATTCCAAGAATCCTTTCATGATTGCAATGGAGAGGGATAGGGTCACATGGCAGGGCAAGGTTTATAGCTGCGGGGGGGTAGTTATGATGCGATTAGGCAAGAATTAGGGAGCGTAAGATGGGAACAGAAACTGTCAGGTCAAGCAAAAATGAGAAGTGGAGCTTGTTCAAGGAACAAATACTGCGTTCCCTTGATAGGTGTGTCCCTGTCAGGCAGAGAAGAAATGGCCGAGAGAGAACATAAGAACGTAAGAAATAGGAGCAGGAGTAGGCCAACAAGCCCCTCGAGCCTGCCCCGCCATTCAATAAGATCATGGCTGATCTGTCTTGGCTCAGTTCCACATTCCCGCCCTCTCCCCATAACCCTTAATCCCCTCTCTTATCAAAAACCCATCAACCTGCGTCTTAAAAATATTTAGCGAGGCAGCCTCCACCACTTCAACGGGCAGAGAATTCCAGAGATTCACCACCCTTTGAGTGAAGAAGTTCCTCCTCAACTCCGTTCTAAACCGCCTCCCCTTTATCTTGAGGCTGTGCCCCCTAGTCCTACTATCCTTTCTGAGCGGGAAGAGTCTCTCCACCTCTATCCTATCCATCCCATTCATCATCTTATACATCTCAATGAGATCTCCCCTCATTCTTCTAAACTCTAACGAGTACAAGCCTAGTTTATTCAGCCTCTCCTCATAGCTCAACCCCCTCAACTCCGGCATCAGCCTAGTAAACCTCCTCTGCACTCCCTCCAAGGCCAAAATATCCTTGCGTAAGTGCGGCGACCAAAACTGCACACAGTACTCCAGCTGCGGCCTCACCAATGCCCTATACAGCCGCAGCAAGACCTCCCTACTTTTATATTCAATCCCCCTTGCTATGAAGGCCAGCATCCCATTCGCCTTCCTGACCACCTGCTGCACCTGCAAGCTGGGTTTTTGCGACTCATGCACAAGGACCCCGAGGTCCCTCTGCACCGCCGCCTGCTGCAGTTTTTCTCCACGTAAGTAATAATCCTTCCTACCATTATTCCTACCAAAGTGGACCACCTCGCACTTGCCAACATTAAATTCCATTTGCCATTTCCTGGCCCATTCACCCAGCCTATCTAGATCCTTCTGTAGACTCTCCCCACCCTTCGCACAATTTGCCTTTCCACCAATTTTGGTGTCATCAGCAAATTTCGACACCCTACACTCGGTTCCCTCCTCCAGATCATCTATATAAATGGTAAATAGTTGAGGCCCCAGCACCGAACCCTGGGGCACTCCACTAGTCACCATCCGCCAATCCGAATAGCACCCGTTGACCCCCACTCTCTGCCTCCTATTTGACAACCAGTCCTCTATCCACGCTAACACCCTACCCCCAACTCCATGCCCCCTTACCTTCTGCAATAACCTCTTGTGAGGTACCTTGTCAAACGCCTTCTGAAAATCCAGAAAGACCACATCCACCGGCTCTCCTCTATCCACCGCCCTAGACACATCCTCATAGAACTCCAGTAAATTTGTCAGACACGACTTCCCTTTAACGAAACCGTGCTGCGTCTGCTCTATCAAGCAGTTCCCCTCAAGATGCCTCGCTATTTCCTCCTTGATGACGGATTCTAACATTTTACCTACAACAGACGTTAAACTAACAGGCCTATAATTCCCCGCCTTTTGCCTGCCACCCTTCTTAAACAACGGCGTAACATTAGCCGTTTTCCAATCTTCCGGCACTTCCCCGGAATCCAGCGACGTCTGGAAAATAACCACCAAGGCATCCACTATCACCTCCGCCATTTCTTTCAGGACCCTCGGATGCATTCCATCCGGTCCTGGGGACTTGTCCACAATCAGCCCCCCTCCAGTCTGTCGAGCACCACCTCTCTGGTAACAGTAATGTCATCGAGACCCTCCAGTCCTACCACCTTTCCATCTCTAACATCCGGCAAATTATTCACGTCTTCCTCCGTGAAGACCGAAACAAAAAAGTTATTCAAGACCTCAGCCATTTCCCCATCCCCTACCACTAAGTCCCCCTTCTCATCCTCTAAGGGACCAACGTTCACCCTAGCCAGCCTCTTCCTTTTTATATACTTATAAAAACTCTTGCTATCCTTTTTTATATTAAGCGCTAGCCCAGCTTCATAGTTTCTCCTACCCTCCTTTATCAACTTCTTTGTCAATCTTTGTTGACATTTAAACCTCTCCCAATCCTCTTCTCGCCCACTACTCTTAGCTACTCTAAACGCCTCCGCTTTTAATTTAGCACTTTCCTTCACCTCCTTCGTTATCCACGGCTTATTACCTCTCCTCCTACGGTCCTTTTTGACCATCGGAATAAATTTCCGCTGAGCACCAAGAAAGATCTCCTTAAAGATCCTCCACTGCTCCTCAGCAGACCTACCTTCCAACGCGCTCCCCCAGTCCACATTCGCCAATTCTTCTCTCATCCTACCGTACTCCCCTCTGTTCAAACAAAGGACGCGTGTCCGGGAACCCACTTTGTTCTCCTCCTCACAGAAGAGGTTGAATGTCTTATCAAGAGGGAAAAGGAAGAGTATATAAGGATGAAAAAACAAGGTTCATTTGGGTCGTTTGACAATTTCAAGGTAGCTAGGAATGAGCTAAAAAAAGGGCTTAGGAGAGCTAGGAGGGGGCTTGAGAAGTCCTTGGCGGATCGGATAAAGGAAAATCCCAAGGCTTTTTACTCTTATGTGAGAAATAAAAGAATGGCCAGGGTGAGGTTAGGGCCAGTCAAGGATAATAGTGGGAACTTGTGCATGGAGTCAGAAGAGACAGGTGAGGCGTTGAGTGAATACTTTTCTTCGGTGTTCACCAGGGAGAGGGGCCATGTTTTTGAGGATGGGGGTGTGATACAGGCCGATAGGATGGAGGAGGTAGATGTTCTGAGGGAAGATGTATTAGCAATTTTGAAGAACCTGAGGGTCGATATGTCCCCTGGGCCAGATAGGACACATCGTAGGATACTTTGGGAGACAAGGGATGAGATTGCGGGGCCTTTAGCTTTGATCTTTGGGTCCTCACTGTCCACGGGGATTGTGCCAGAGGTCTGGAGAATGGTGAATGTTGTTCCTCTCTTCAAGAATGGAAATAAAAATGACCCTGGTAATTATAAGCCAGTTAGTCTTACTTCGGTGGTCGGTAAATTAATGGAAAGGGTCCTGAGGGATAGGATTTATGACCATTTAAAAAGATGCAGCTTAATCTGGGATAGTCAGCATGGTTTTGTGAGGGGTAAGTCTGGCCTCACAAATTTAATTGAATTCTTTGAGGAGGTAACTAAGTGTGTCGATGAAGGTAGAGCAGTTGATGTCATATACATGGATTTTAGTAAGACATTTGATAAGGTTCCCCATGGTAGGCTCATGAAGAAAGTAAGGGGGTGTGGGATAGAAGGAAATTTAGCCGATTGGATAAGTAACTGGCTGTCTCATAGAATAGTAAAAAGTCTGACAACACCAGGTTTTAGTCCAACCTATTTATTTGATAATATACTCACTAGCTTTCGGGGTTACCCCCTTCGTCAGGTGAATGGAGAATTAATAGATGGATAGGGCTGAGGTGGGATTATTGTCAGTGCAGGCTCGATGGGCCGAACAACCTCCTTCTGCACTGTAGGGATTCTGTGTTTCTATGTTTCTAATAAGAAGAAAAAATTAAACACAGCAACTTTAAAGTTCCTGTCATTGAAAAAAGTATGTTTTGAAATGAAGTTGACCAGAACTTCAGACACAGGGAGGATGTGCAGGCTCCACATAGAGTCTTGCTTGATTTACCTTTGCACTATTGGGGAACTCCTGAGCGGTCCGATGCAGCAGAACATGCCCCTTGTTGGGTATATTGAGGTAAACACAATTTGCAGCTTGGTCATCAGGCAGTGTCAGCTTGTCATAGCGATGGTCACTCATCTCCTGCATGATCTGTTGAGAAAAAAAGAAGTTAAAGCAAAGCCAATAGGATCATAATGAGTTGGTTCAATTAGCCATCACACCATTCCCTACATTCATATCATCTGATAGAATCAGAGTGTGGTACAGTGGTTAGCACTGCTGTCTCACAGCACCAAGGACCCGGGTTCAATTCCCACTGCTGCCTCACAACGCCAGGGACTCCAGTCTGATTTCCAGCTTGGGTCACTGTCTGTTGGAGTCTGCACATCCTCCCCATGTCTGCGTGGGTTTATTCCGGGTGTTCCAGTTTTTTCCCACAGTCCGAAAGAAGTGTTGGTCAGGTGCATTGGCCATGCTAAATTCTCCCTCGGTATACCTGAACAGGTGCCAGAGTGTGGCAACTAGGGGATTTTCACAGCAACTTCATTGCAGTGTGTTAATGTAAGCCTACTTGGGACACTAATAGATAGACTTTGCTAAGACCTTCCGGTCTCCTTGGCTATTTGTTCAGTTTATTGAACTTGGGACAGTTCGACAACACACCTTGTTTTTTTTCATCTGTTCAGGGAATGTGGGCGTCACTGTCTGAACCAACATTTATTGTCACTGAAATTAACTGGGTGCTCGATCATTTCAGAGGGCAGTTGAGAGTCAACCATGTTGCTGTAGCTTTGGAGTCACATGTAGGCCAGGCCAAGTAAAGACGACAGATTTCCTTCCCTAAAGGACATTAGCAGTGAACCAGATGAGTTTTTACAACAACCAACCAATGTTTCATGGTCATCGGTAGATCTTTACTTCCAGATTTTTTTTTTTACCCAGAGTAATGCTCTGGGGACCCGGGTTCAAATCCGGGGTTCTCAGAACACTGTGTGGGTTTCCTCCGGGTGCTCCCACAGTCCAAAGATGTGCTGGTTAGGTTGATTGGCCATGCTAAATTGACCCTAATGTCATGGGATTAGCAGGGTAAGTGTGTGGGGTTACGGGAACGGGGTCTGGGTGGGATTGTGGTTGGTGCAGACTCTTTCTGCACTGTAGGGTTCTATGATTCTACCGACTGTATCAGTAAGCGACCACCTCCCGCACCTGCTGGAGCACAAGACAGGCTTTCGTCTGTTCCTCCAGTGAGGCTTTTTCCTGGAATAGTTCACTAGCCTGCTATAACTTGAGGGGCACGGCTCCACATCAAGCGTGGCTGACCAGGAGTCTCTCCCGCTCTTCCTGGTGTGTTGTGCAGGATTTACTGGTTAACACTAAACCTGGTTGGTTGTATTATTAATGCACTTCCATTGGCCATCAAGTCCTGGGGAAGGACTTGAACTTGGAGTTCCTGGCTCGGAAACAGAAACACTACCCACTGTGTCTTAACAACTCCTTCCTTTCCCAAAACAGAAAACAAAACCAATGAAGATATATATGTGTTTGTCATTACACTCTGAAATGAAAGTCAGAGATTACAAGGTATCTCCAGCGTAGAAATGGGCCATTTGGCCCAACTGGTCCATGTATTCTCCACACAATTCTCCTCACACTTCTTTTTATCTGACTCTACGCAACTCTCTATCTCTCTCCCTCATCTGTTTATCCAGCTTCCCCTTGAATATATCTGTACTATTCACCTCAACTATTTCTTGTGGTTGCAAATTCCACATTCATACCACTTTCTGGTAAAGACATTTCTCCTGAATTCCCAAGTGAGTTTATGGAATGTGGTTCCTCTTTCAAGTTTTGTGTTACAGTTTAGATTGTAATAGAGCTCTTGTGAGTCATAACTCATTAAGGTTTAATATTTCATCAGCTTTTCTATATATAGCAACCATACTTACACTTTCATCATTTCTACCCTTCTTATTCACTGCTGTGACTATTCTGAGATGAGGAGAAATTTCTTCACCCAGTCAGCCTGTGGAATTCTCTACCACAGAAAACAGCTGAGGCCAAAACATATATTTTCAAGAAAAGTTAGATATAGCACTTGGGGCCAAAGGGATCTAAGAGTATAGGGGAAAGTGGGAACAGGTTACTGAGTGGGATGATCAACCATGATGATGATGAATAGTACAGCAGGCTCAAGGGGCCAAATGGCCTCCTCCTGCTCCTATTTTCTATATTATTCTGTTACCTCACACTGCTATTATTTACCAACTTAGAAGCTTTTATTTACGGAGATACGCATCACAAACATACAGCTCCAAACCCACAATCTCAGTAATACAGGACGGCACGGTGGCGCAATGGTTAGGACTGCTGCCTCACAGCGCCAGGGACCCCGGGTTCGATTCTGGCCTCGGATGATTCTCTGTGTGGAGTTTTCACGCTCTCCCCATGTCTGCATGGGTTCCCTCTGGGTGCTCTGGTTTCCTCCCACAGTCCGAAAGATGTGTGGGTTAACTTGATCGGCCATGCTAAATTGCCCCATAGTGTCAGGGGATTAGCAGGGTAAATTTATGGGGCCTGGGAGGGATTGTGATCATTGCAGACTTGATGGGCTGAATGGCCTCCTTCTGCACTGTCGGGATTATAATATTGGTGAAAAAGAAACAAAGCATTGGCCCAGAGTGAGTGTGAATATCAGAATAACGAAGAACTTTATTCAAAATTAAAGACAATAAAGCAGGATTTGGACTGTCACATGGCAAGAAAAAAAGAATTAAAACACAGCACATGAGTTCATCATCTGAGTTCAGAAAGCTGTAAAGTGCCTGATTGGAAGATGAGATGCTGTTCCTCACACTAACACTGCAGCAGATCGAGGACAGAGATGTGAACGTGAGAGCAAGGTGGTGAATTAAAATAGCAAGAAGCTGGAAGCTGTGGAAGCTTCGCAAACCTGATGTACAACTTCTGATTTGATTTGATTTATTATTGTCAGATGTGTATCAGTTCTTGCATGCCATCCAGACAAAATATACCATTTATAGAGAACATAGGGGAGAAGGAAATGATAGGGTGCAGAGTATAGTGTTTCAGTTTAGGGTCAGGTGAAGAGAAAGATTAGCGTAATATACGATACGACCATTCAAAAGTCTGCATCCAGCAGGGAAGAAGTTGTTCTTGAGTCGGTTGGTATGTGCTTTCAGACTTTTGTATCTTTTTCTCGATTGAAGGAGGTGGAAGAGAGAATGTCCAGGGTGTGTGGGGTCCTTAATTATGCCGGTTGCTTTTCCGAGGCAGTAGACAGAGTCAATGGATGGGAGGCTGGTTTGCGTGATGGATTGGGCTTCGTTCACCACCCTTTGTAGTTTCTTGCGGTCTTGGGCAGAGCAGGAGCCCGTACCGAACTACGATACATTTGGATAGGATGCTTTCTAGGGTGCATCTGTAAAAATCTTTTGGAAGTTTCAAATGACTGGGGATGCTGGGATTGTTCTCTAGAGCAGAGAAGGTTCAGGGATGATTTAATAGAAGTGTCCAAAGTCCTGATCAGCCTTGACAAGAATCATAGAATCCCTACTGGGCAGAAGAGGCCATTTGGCCCATTGAGTCTACACTGACTTTCCAACAGAGCACTTCACCCAGGCCCTTGGACCTGGGTTGGATTCCGGCCTTGGGTCACTGTCTGTGTGGGATTCCTCCGGGTGCTCAGGTTTCCTCCCACAGTCTCAAAGATGGGTGGGTTAGATGGGCTGACTTTAGTAAATGCATGGGGTTGTGGGGATAGGGCAGAGGGGAGGGTCTGGGTAAGATGCTCTTTTGGAGAGTTGGTGCACACTTGACTGCTGGATGGCCTCCTTCTGCACAGTACGGGTTCTACGGTTACTGTTTTGGAGGGGAGGTGTTGGTGACGAAGAAAGTGGCGCAGTTGAGCCAAGGCAAATCTGTTTAGCTAATATAAGGTTGCTGTTTCTTAGTTTAATGGTGTGAACGCCACTGCTTTATATCTGAGGCTGTTTGACCCAGCAATGATTAAGAAAGACAGCTTGTACATTTCTACAGATCATTTTCACACATCTGAGAATTGTACATCATGCAATGAATAAACTGCATCCAGCTTTTATCGGAAATAAATTGCTTCTTTCTGCCCAGTGTTCGATTGCTGTTGTTTAGGAATAAACTCAGTGGAGTAATTCTTCCCACAGGTAATGCTGCTGATTTCAGTGATTCACTAGCAGATGGATTGAAGATGGCAGTGAGGGATGCGATACATACATCAGCCAAGAGCAGAAAGAGGTAGGAATTGGGTGGAGGAAAATAAAAACCAGATACAAAGGAAATAGAGAAAATGCTGGAAAATCTCAGCAAGTCTGGCAGCATCTGGAAGGAAAGAAAAGAGCTGACGTTTCGAGTCCAGATGACCCTTTGTCAAAGCTAAAAGGTACAGAAAGTGGGAGATATTTATACTGCAAGGGGAGGGAATGAAAGGTGAGTCAGAGCCACAAAAATAAGGGAAAATGCTGCTAATGGCAGCCCACAGAGAGAGTAGTTTTATAGTTTATTTATTAGTGTCACAAGTCAGCTTATATTAACACTGCAATGAAGGTACTGTGAAAATCTCCTACTTGCCACACTTCGGTGCCTGTTCGGCTACACTGAGGGAGAATTTATCATGGCCAATCCACCTAACTGCACACCTTTGGACAGTGGGAGGAAACCCACACAGACACGGGGAGAATGTGCAAACTGCACACAGACAGTGACCCAAGCCAGGAGTCGAACCCAGGTCCCTGGTGCTGTGAGGCAGCAGTGCTAACCACTGTGCTACCGTGCCGCCCGAACTGAAGGTCAAACGGCAGAGAAGCTGAAATCAGAGGATAAACTGTGACAGATGAAGATGTGGGGGGAGAAGGGGAGAGAGGTAAAATTGAGAAAAAGAGGGAAAGGGGAAGCAAAGGGGGAGAAAAGGTAAGGAAAGGAGGATAAAACAGGGGAGAAGAGTGGGGAGGGAGAAAAATAATGACAATAAAGAAATAAAAGGTAAATAGTTAAAATGAAATTAAAACAAGGGGGTCAAAGTGGGGTAAGAAATAGGAAAAAAACTGAGTTCACATTATTCACCTGATCCCCACTGAATTAATGTTTCTCTGTCTGGTCACCACCAATAGAGACGGCATCTCTGCCTTAAGCCCCCAGCCCTGCTCACAGCTCAGATCAAATAGCAACAACATTAAATTCCCTCTCACAGTTTGTCTGTGTAACTGGAGGGGGCCATTCAGCCCCTTAAGTCCATTCTGTCATTCAGTTTTATCATGGCTGATCCACATCTTAGCTTGGTCTACCTGCCTTGGATTTCATAACCTTTAAACCTTAACCTACAAAATCTAACAGAATGTATTATTTTGAAATGTCCCCTTATCCAGCGCCCCCCCCACTCCCCCCACCCCAACTTCAATAGTTTATGTGGTAAATGGGCAGGGAGTTCCGGATTACCATTACCCATTTTGTGAAGAATTGCTTCTTGACATTGTCCCCAGTTGGCTTTGCTCTAATGTTATTTCCCCCTTGTGCAGGGCCCCCACAACCAGAAGAAATAGTTTCTCCATCTACCTGAGCAACTCCTTCAATTGTCTGAAACACCTCAATCAGATCATTCCCTCAATCTTCCATTTTCAGGGAAATACCACCCTAATCCATATTGATCCTCACAATCTAGCGCTGTTGGCCAATCACGGTGAATCTCTGCCCCCACAAGGCTGATATCTCCCCCTGAGAGGCAGAGCCCAGAACAGAACTCAGTCATAGAATCATAGAACCCCTACACTACAGAAGGAGGCCATTCAGCCCATCAAGTCTGTACCAACCACAGTCCCACCCAGGGCCTATTCCGTAACCCTGCAAATTTACCCTGCTAATCCCCCTGACACTAGGGGCAATTTCACATGGCCAATCAACCTAATCTGCATGTCTTTGGAGTGTGGAAGGAAACCAGACCACCCAGTGGAAACCTACGCAGACACAGGGAGAACGTGCAAACTCCACACAGACAGCAGTGCTAATCATTGGGTCTGATCAATGTTCTACAGGATGGGTTTTACAGCCTCGCTCATCCGAAAACGTAAAATTCCACCTGGAGTCAATGGACATTTCCATCTGTCCACCCCTCACTCCCTCTGATTCCATGTCAGGTAGGTCAGTAAAATTCTGGCCAATATATCAAAGAACAAAGAAAATTACAGCACAGGAATGACCCTTCGGCCCTCCAAGCCTGCACCGGCCATGCTGCCCGACTGAATTAAAACCCCCTACCCTCCCGGCGACCATATCTCTCTTTTCTCATTATAATCACGTATTTGTCAAACTGCCCCTTAAAACTCACTATCACATCTGCTTCCACTATCTCCCCCGGCAGCAAGTTCCGGGCATCCACCACCCTTGGTGTAAAAAACTTGCCTCGTACATCTCCTTTAAACCGTGCCCCTCGCACCTTAAACCTATGCCCCCTAGCAATGGACTCTTCCATCCTGGGAAAAAGCTTCTGACTACCCACTCTGTCCATACCCCTCATAATCATGTAGACTTCTATCAGGTCATCCCTCAAACTCCGCCATTCCAGTGAGAACAAACCAAGTTTCTCCAACCTCTCCTCATTGCTAATGCCCTCCATACCAGGCAACATCCTGGTAAATTTTCTCTGTACCCTCCCCAAAGCATCCACATCCTTCTGGTAGTGTGGCGACTAGAATTGAACACTTTATTCCAAGCGCGGCCTCACTAAGTTCTACAACATCACTTCCACCTCTTTGTTTTCCTGCCCGCCTTAGAGACACACCAACATTTCATCAACTGTTCTGGTTATCATAACTTTCCCTCTGTGACTTTCTCATCTCTACACAGAATGAGATAACTCCCTGATTCAGTTTTCTTATTGCTTCCCTGAACTCACTGTTACCTGCATCAACCAAGAAGAAAGAGACATTGGACATGGGAATCCATTGCAATAAAGGGTCAGTGCTCTAAGAACATTTATCTATTTTCAATTGCTAGGCTAAGTGGAGGTTACAAAGCTCACCGTGCAGACTAACGCTACAACTGAGCTGAGGAGAAGATGGAACAAATTAACAAGTAGTAATTAAACAACACCAAATCTCTGTTTAAAAGGTTGTGAAGACTTTTTGTGAGGTTCGGAGGGAGGGAATGCAAGAGCTGAATGGCCTTCTCCTGTGCTGTATGAATCAGTAATCACGCTATAAAAGTGGTCTCAGTTTTATGGATTCCAGATTAAAATCCACTTTAAAATACAATTCTCATCAGCTTCTTTAGCCGATTCCGCTCAATCTGTGTCCCTCTAGTTACTGACCCTTTTCCCTCAGGAAACAGTTTCTCCTTAATTACTCCATCAACACCTTTTCGTATCTTGAACTCCGCTGTCAAACCTGCTCTCGGGAGAACAATCCCAGCTTCTCCTGTCTCTTCCTTTTAACTGAAGTCCCTTATACCTGGGGACATTCTAATAAATCTCCTCTGCACCCTTTCCAAGCCCTTGACATCCTTCCTGAAGTGTGAGGCCCAGAATTGGACACAGTATGAGGGGATGGCGGGGGGGGGAGTGATGGGGACCGTGGGGAGGAGTGAAGAACTGAAATATCATAGCATTTAATTCAGTTAATTAAATTTCATAGAACAGAATCCTTACAGTGCAGAATGAGGCCAGTTGGTCCATCGAGCCTGCACCAATAACTATCCCACCTAGGCCCTTTCCCTGTAACCCCACATATTTACTCTGCTAATCTCCCTGACACTAAAGGTCAATTTATCATGGCCAATCCACATAACCTGGACATCTTTGCAGTGTGGGAGGAAACCGGAGCACCCGGAGGAAACCCATGCAGACACGGGGAGGACGTGCAAACTCTACACCGACAGTGACCCAAGCTGGGAATCGAACCCGGGTCCCTGGCGCTGTGAGGCAGCAGTGCTAACCACTGTGCCACCGTGCTACCCTATAAATTACATGGCAAGACAAATTCTAAATCTCATATCAGTTAGATTGGGAGGTTTCCATTAACAGTTCCGGAGAAACCACTTTCTTAACGTGTTGTTATTTTTTGCTGGTGGAAGTGACATGACAATATCATTAAAAGATTTTTCATTGACTTGACTGTGGAGATTGTAAAGGTCACAGAATGTGAAGGGAACTAGTCTGGGTTCAGTGATAATCATTCCTCACACCATCAGTATTCAATGTCAGGAAATTTGTCAAAGTCATCATCACGCTGAAGTTTTGACCTTTCATTCGTTAACACCCAAAGACAGAGTATGGTTCTGAAACTGGCTACATAAATATACACACACAAGTGTCATGGGACCTTGAGTGAATTGCAGAGCAAAAAGCCACAAATTAACTTTAGCAACAGCCAGCTACCTTACCATTTCCCATCTCAGTCGTTCAGATGAACAGCATCTGGCAATCACATGCACCAAGTGTCAGCTCCTTCAGGCAGCAGTGAAGTTTAAAAATAACTCGAGAGTAAACAAGTCAGCGAAGAGCTGAGGGGCTTTGCGGTGGGCAGTGATATATTGGCAAGTTCTCTGCAGCAAGCCGCTGACCTACTTTTCCACAGTTCAATTGTAGGATGAGCAATTAAAAATTGAAAGGAAAAAGGTAAGTATTGTAATGTTGAATGACATGGCAACTGTCATTATGTGGGGATGGATTAACAGTAAAAATGTATTAACATAATCAAGGCTTGAGGGGCCAGACAGCAAGCTCCTACTTGCTAATTTAGTTCCGGGTCTGATAGTGCACTATACAATAGGACGCTAATATTTTCCTGATAATTTGTTTATTTACAGAACGCAGCTTTACATAGAGCTGTTTCTACCGGATACCCCCGTGTCCTGACAGTCTCTGTTTATGTATGCTCTAAGTACTTAATTAATCAATGCTCTCATCAGCATATTTTAACAATATAATTAACAGATGGCACTGTGGCACAGTGGTTAGCATTGCTGCCTCACAGCTCCAGGGACCTGGGATCGATTCCTGGCTTGGATCATTGTGTGGAGTTTGCACGTTCTCTCCAAGTCTGCGTGGGTTTCCTCTGGTTTTCTCCCACACTCCATAGAGGTGTGGGTTAGGTGCTTTGGCCATGCTAAATTGCTTCTTAATGTCCCAGGATGCGTAGGTTAGAAGGATTGGTGGGGTAAATATGTGGGGCTGTGGGGATAGGGCCTAGGTGGGATTGTTGTTGGTGTGGACTCAATGGGTTGAATGGCCTTATTCTGTATTATAGGGTTTCTATGATGTTCTGTGAATGGCCATTAACACCCTTCCTGCTTCTTGTGTTCTCAAAACATTCCAAGGTGTTTCACAGGAACATTGTCAAACAAAGTTCCACGTGAGAAAATAGTGGGTCAGGTGCCTGAAGGCTTGTAGATGGGTGTTCAGGAACATCTTTAGGAAGGGCAGCAAGGTGGAGGAGTTTAGGGTGGAAATTCCTCAGGCTGAGAGAGCGGAGATTTGTTAATTACTATGTCATAAAATCCACTCAGGCCCACAATTTGTAACACTCTGTGAAGGGGATGCTGGATTTTTGGAAATGTGACTACATATCTATGTATATAGGACCATCTCAAGAATGTTAGTGTTTGTAAACATTGTCATGTAACTTAGAACATTCTGGCATGAGTTGAGAAAGCATTTGTGACATTCCAACAGTGACATTCCATTCTTGCATGCCAGTAGTTGGCTAAGATCATCCTTACCAAACTGATGACCCTTACTGGCTTGGCAACAAGAGCAGGGACTGCCTCTCAGTGACCTTTCCCTCCCTGATATCAGATCCTTCGGTTAGGCAGAAACGAGGGACCCCAACCTGGAAGGTCACAAGCAACACGCCAGGACTTTTTTTTCAGTTCCCTCAATGACAGCTCCTTGTTACCCACAGCTGGGGCAGTGCCAGTGATGGTGGGATGAGGACATTAAGTGGCCATTAGTTGGTCACTGAAAGGGCTAAATTGGTGGTGGGTTGGGCAGGCTTTCCATGGGTCACTCTACCACGTACTTAACCGAGTGGGCGCAGCCAAGAAGGAGGGTGAGGTCCCCGTCCACCACATTCCAACTGGATTAAAAGCCCCCTCCACCTGCCCTATTAAATCCTGCCCTGTGCAATTTTCTCCCCTCTCAACTCATAGAATCCTTATAATGTAGAAGGAGACCATTCAGCCCATCAAGTCTGCACTGACTCTCCGACTCAACTCTTACCCAGGCCCGCAACCTGATCGTATCCTCACAACTCCACGTATTTACCCTCCTCATCCTTTTAACTTACAAACTAAGGGGCAATTTACCATGGGCCTAACCTACACATCTTAGGACACTAAGGGGCAATTTAGCATGACCAATCCACCTAACCTGCACATCTTTGGACTGTGGGAGGAAATCGGAGCACCCGGAGGAAACCCACGTAGGCACAGGGAGAACGTGGAAACTCCACACGGACAGTGACCCAAAGATGGAATTGAACCACCCAGGTGCTGTGAGTGAAACTCCAGGATTATTAATCTATATCCAGAGTTAATCCCAGTAGCAGACAGACAGTGCTAACCACTGTGACACCACGCCCCTAAACTCAATGAATTGTTGACAGAACTATTGCCTCCTGACCCTTCACCTCAATGTATGAACTGAGTAAACGGGTGTCAGTGTAATGGTGAACTGTCCGAAGCTTTACAGCGAAGCCTGATCTAATCCTCACCTGATACTCATCCATCGATACTTCCAGCTGGAATTCCTCTGGCCAATGATGAGGAAAGGGGCTCTGGCTGATTTCCCCTCTACCCCCCACACCCCCCGTCCTCTCCACTGAATCAATGCGTCTAAACTATACTCAAATCACTCAGCAGGCGACTCCTAATTGAACTGGGCACATTCTGGGGTCAACGTCTAGCTGAGCCAGGGGCACAGGCCGCAGGAAGAAGAGAGAGAGAGAGAGTTCTCACATCAATTACATTTCCCATTCTCATCGCACAGTCTTTCAAAATCAAGAGATTAACAGAGAACCCTGCTGGCTGCAACAATTTCAACACAGTCGCAGCAGCTGGGGCAGAGTCCAACTCTCGAGGTCTTCGGTGCATCACACATCGATACTCACAGCCTCTCTGAAACTGCTGGTCAGGGACGCTAACTAGAACTGGTCAGGGACGCTAACTAGAACTGGTCAGGGACGCTAACTAGAACTGGTCAGGGACGCTAACTAGAACTGGTCAGGGACGCTAACTAGCAACAAAAACTCAACACCAAAACAAGAAAACGCGCAGGTCCAAAACGAATATATAAAAAAAAAATCAGTGGGATCTCACTGGGATGACACCACCAGCAGAAATAAAGAAGACAAGTGTCATGCCCACCTGCCCCCCCCCCCGCCCCGCGCTCCCCCCCCCCCCCCCCCCCCACGCCACCCCCCTCACTCCCATTAAATCCAAAACTCCACCATTATTAATTTATATCCAGAGCTAAGCCCAGCAGTAAGCTGCTTGGTACCATTTTCTAATTGCGGTTTTAGCTGACGGTTGATGCCACTCAGCCTCGAGTAAAATACTGCTTCATCATCGCACAGCTGCTTAATGTTTTCCTCATTTAGAATGTGGTTTCTTTTTTGCCTTGTTGGGTGTGCCACATTTACATTTACTTGGTACTTGAATATTGCTGAACAGAGAGGCATGCAGCTGAAATTTTTCACCTTGCACTCATCAGGACGAATGCTAGGATGCCCAATTTCAAATCGCAATTAGCATTCCCTTCCGTTGTTTGTTAGAGGCAGACTACAGATTGTTCAACCAATCCCTGCTTGCAAAGCCCAAAACAAAATGTCTACTGTTAGATGTGATTGGATAACACTTACTGAACGTCCTGAGTGCGATAACCACAACACTGACCACCAATTGAAGCAAAATACTTGTTCAAAGTGATATACATTGCTACCGTTCTCTGTCAACAAAAGGAATACATTCAATCCTTGTGCCTTTTTTGAGTCACCCAGGAGTTTTGAAAGGTTAAACTTCCCCACTGATATCAGCATGGGTGGCACGATGGAGCAGTGGTTAGCACTGCTGCCTCACAGTGCCAGAGACCCGGATTCAACTCCTGGCTTGGGTCACTGCCTGTGTGGAGTTTGTATGTTCTTCCTGTGTCTGCGTGGATTTCCTCCGGGTGCTCCAGTTTCCTCCCACAGTCCGAAAGACATGCTGATCAGGGTGTATTGGCCATGCTAAATTCTTCCTCAGTGTACCCGAATGAGCACCAGAGTATGCCAACTTGGGGATTTTCACAGTAACTTCACTGCAATGTTAATGTAAGCCTTCTTGTGACATTAATAAATAAACTTTAATTTAAACTTAAACTCAATGGCAACACCTCAATCAATTACAGTTGACCTGTCAACCAACCAATCAGCACCCTTTCTGCTGTGGCAATAATAGTGGTGATTGTTTGAAATTTGGTATTCTTGTGTTTGTCCTGATGAGTGCAAGATGACAAACGTCAGCAACGTGTCTCTTTTTACAGTCACATTGCCATATTTATTCTTCTATCTGTATTGTACTTGTCCTTGTTCCTTCACAAGGTTTATTACCGCAGCCCTGAACTGAATCTCACCAGGGGTGTAGGGACAGGCTGAGTGCTGAGGCGGTGTGGCGGGGGGAGGGAGTTTGTAAGATGGTGAGAATGGATGGGGGTACATTGCCTTCCTGCTGCCATGGCATTTTACCAGTGGTGGGGCAGGGAGAGGATGTTTCCCACCCAGAGGTGCCTCTTACCTGGGCAATCAAGAAGCTCTTCTTGCCACCACAGGCTGTTACTTGTGGGGTCGGGGCCTCTACGACCTGGGGCGACTGATTAACCCTGTTGCAGGGCTCATGGGGTGGCTACTCCTAATCAAGTACGCTGTGACCCACAGGAAGGGTCCCGAGTGGGGTAAGTGGGGGGGGGGCACTTGTTTTCCCTGCAGCAACATCCCCCCACTCCCTGCCCTCACCACTTCCCCCCTCCTAGGGATGTTTCTAATTGACTGTTGAAGTTTTGGTTACCGGGTACTCTATACCCCACTTACTGAAGTTCCGGACGTGACCAGCGTTCCCGGTGGCGCTGCTGAGCCTGGTAGGCTCTCGGCCCTCTGATTGGAGGGCAGGTGACCTTTCTTTAAAGGGGTGGGAGTTCCAATGGGAATGAATTAGTTGGGCCAGAAATGCGTCTGGGGGTCCCAGAAAGGCCAGGATGGGTTGCCCCTGACCTTTGGGCCTGTCATCAACTCCCCCCCTCCCCCGAGGCACTGAGTCAATTCCAGCCCCTTTGTGCCAGATTTCAATTTGTTCAGGACTCTCAATTATCTGCCAATTATCCTTAACAAATCCAAAGGTGTGGAGGTTTGGTGGATTGAACATGTGAAATTGCCCCTTAGTGTTCCTAGATGTGTAGTTTCGGGGGAATTAGACATGGGAAATGTGTGGAGTTGCGGTGATAGATGGGTAGGCTTGGGTAGGATGCTGTGTCGGAGATTCAGTGCAGAATCGATGGGCCGATTGGCCTCCTTCTGTAGTCATAGAGGTTTACAGCATAGAAACAGGCCCTTCGGCCCAACTTGTCCATGCTGCCCAGTTTTTACCATTAAGCTAGTCCCAATTGCCCGCATTTGGCTCATATCCCTCTACACCCATCTTACCCATGATAACTGTCTAAATACTTTTTAAAAGACAAAATTGTATCCGTCTCTACTACTACCTCTGGCAGTTTGTTCCAGACACTCACTACCCTCTATGTGAAAAAATTGTCCCTCTGGACCCTTTTATATCACTCCCCTCTCACCTTAAACCTACGCCCTCTAACTTTAGACTCCACTGCCTTTGGGAAAAGATGTTGGCCATCCAGCTGATCTATGCCCTCATTATTTTATAGATCTCTATAAGATTGCACCAAAGCAATCTCTAGGAAATAAAGTCCCAATCTATCCAACCTCTCCTTATAACTCAAACCATCAAGTCCTTTGTATAATAGGGTGACCAGAACTGTACATTGTATTCCAAGTGTAGCCTTACCAATGTCTTGTACAACTTCAACAAGATGCCCCAACTACTGTATTCAGTGTTCTGACCGATGAAACCAAGCATGCCGAATGCCTTCTTCACCGCTCTGTCCACCTGTGACTCCACTTTCAAGGAGCTTTGAACATGTACCCTTAGATCTCTTTATTCTGTAACTCTCCCCAACGCCCTACCATTAACTAAGTAAGTCCTGCATCACCAAAATGCATCACCTCGCATTTATCTATGATTGGCAAATTAAACATCTGTGTTGTGTCACATCATCCGAGTGGCACTGAAGTTCAATCGAATGATCTTCCATTTGTATAGCTACTTTCCTGACCCCAGGATCTCCCACGGTGATTGTAGCCAATGAAACATCTTTGAATTGTTGTCAGTATTACATCAGTGGAAATTCTGAGCCAGTCCATTCAGGGGGAAAGTTAGGAAACACACGAAAGCTGGAAAAGGTTTGGAATTCTCTCCCATAATTCGTACCTGCAAACTCTGCAAGCAACAGATTTTGGCAATGCTGGAATTCAGGGACATGAAGGCAAGGTGGGAAAATGGGTTAGGAGCAGCAATGATCTCAATGATTGGCTGTACAAAGGGCTGAATGGCCTCTCCTATCCCTCCCCATGTACCTGCAGTGCTCTCTGAGCATGCTCACTGGAGCCGATAGCAATCAGTCCTGGACCAGCCATGGTGCAAAAGCTCTTCAAATGCAAAGTACCCGTGACGGTGACTTTGGAAACAGCATAGTCCTGTATCGGAGGAAAGGAGAATGGAAAGTTTATTGCATAAAGTATTAAATCAAATCAATGTCTCCAAGGCTGTAGCCAATTGTGAACAAACAGGATTATTATTTATCTACTGCATTAAAATTGATTTTCTTTCCTCTAATGTTCTCCTCAATCTCCTGCTTTTTCTTTCTCTGTGGGTCAGGTGACTTCAATGTTCTGCTCCAATACCCACCCTGTCACTGTGGCTCACACACTGAGTGCGTTAGCAAGGTGCTCGCTATAGGGGAAAGTGGGGAAATATCACCTCAAACACACACACACACATTCACTCACATACATGTACACTCATACTCACTCACACTCACTGACACACTCACACATACTCTCACACACTCAGTCACACTCACTGGCACACTTACACATACTCTCATACACGCATACACTCACATACACACAATCACACACTCACTCACACAATGTACTCGCATACTCACTCACACACACACATATTCTCACATACATACACTCACACTCACAAACACACACTCTCACACACACACTCACACACTCTTACACTCACACACATACACACTCACATTCCAACACACTCATTCACACATATACACACACACACACACACCTACATGCTCATATACCCGCACACAAACACACCCACACACAAAGATTATCAACATCCCAGGGCTGATAATAGACCAGAAACGGAACTGGATCAGGAATATAAATACTGTGACTATAGGATCAGGAATCCTGGCTTGGAATCCAGTGATGAGTCTCCTCCTGACTCCCCAAAGTCTGGTCACCCTCTAAAAGGCACAAGTCAGGAGCGTGATGGAACATTCCCCACTTGCCTGGATGGGTGCAGCTCCAACAACACTCAAGAAACATAACACCATACAAGACAAAGCAGCCCACTTGATTGGCACTACATACACACGGTGGGTCATGCGTGGGCTGCTCTTGGACGTTTCGAGAGTGGCCTAGTACTTTGCGTCGTTTGTGTACGCTTAAAACTGGACCAGCAGATGAGCACCAAGACAGCTCAGTGACTATCACTGCTAGCTGTGCAGATACATGGATTTGGGCCTGTGTCTGTGGGAGTTTGCGCATTCTCCCCATGGTTGCGTGGGTTTTCTCCGGGTGCTCCGCTTTCCTCCCACACCCCAAAGATGTGCTCTTAGGCTGATTGGTGTAACAAATTGTCCCTAAATTATTCTCCCCTGAATCTGGTTTCCAGTGGGGGTACCATAAGCATAGACACGGGTCAAGGGAGGTGTAGGGAAAATACATTTGTTAAGATGGTGGCGCGGGCTCGTTGGGCTGAAGGGCCTGTTTCCCTTGCTGTTTTGTTCTTTGTTATTAACTCCCTCCATCACCGATGCACAGTGACAGTCATGTGCACCCCATCTACAAGATGCATTGCAGCAATTCACCAAAGTTATTTGCAGCAGAAACTCATGAAAGCTCCAAACACATTACCTCTACCATCTAGAAGGACAAGGGCAGCAGAGGAATGGGAACACCACCACCCGCAAGTTCCTCCAAACCACTCACCATCCTGACATGGAAATATATTACTGTTCCTTCACTGTCACTGGAAATCCTTGAATTCATTCTTTAACAGCACTGTTGGTGTACTTACACCATGTAGACTGCAGAAATTCAAGAAGGCAGCTCATCACCACCTTCTAAAGGGCAATCCAGTGATGCCCACATTCCCTCGAATGAAAAACACACACACGCCAATGTACATCCACACAATAAACCAACACACACTCACACCCACACAACCACACACACACCCACATATCCACACATAAACACACGCGCACACACACACACCCACATATCCATACATAAACACACACACACACACACACACACCCCCATATATCCACACACGAACACACACACACCCCCCCCCACATATCCACACATAAACACACACTAACACACACGCATACACACACCCACACACAAACCCACACAGTGAAGTCCAACACAAACTGAAGGAACAGCACCTCATCTTCTGATTAGACATTTTACAGCCTTCTGGACTGAACATTGAGTTCAACAACTTCAGACCATGAACTCTGAGCTTCAGTTTGATTTCTTTTCCAACCTCACTCTCTCCCACTTTCCCACGTGCCAGCCTCTATCTTGTTCTCATGTTTTGCTTTCAGAAAGTGTTGACCCTTGTTCTTCTATTGATATTTTCTGCTCTTGCTTTCAGACAACACTGACCTTTATGTCACTATTAATAACTACTTTGAACACTATCATTACCGTTCCTTTATCTTGTGTATCTGACATCTTAGTCATTTAATCGCTACTGATCTTCAACCTATTCCTGGCCTTCTACTTTGCTCCACCTGCCCTCCCCCTATAAAACCCATCAAATTTCTACCTCTCTCCAGCTCTGAAGAAGAGTCACATGAGCTCAAAACTTAACTGTTTCTCTCTCCACTGATGCTGTCAGATCCAGCACTTTGATTTTATTTCAAATTTCCAGCATTCGCAGTACTTTACCCCCATAAACCTATCGATACCATTCCCCACATCCTCTCCCTGTGGTAGCGAGTTCCACATTCTTATCAAGTTTCTCCTGAATTCTCTAGCTGGTTTATTCATCACTGCCTGATTCTGGTGGCAGCTGTGATTTCAAGCTTTCCATGAATGGAAAAGTCTTGGTTACATTTAAGAACATAAGAAATAGGAGCAGGAGTAGGCCATCTAGCCCTTCGAACCTGCCCCGCCATTCAATAAGATCATGGCTGATCTGAAGTGGCTCTGTTCCACTTTCCCGCTTTCTCCCCATAACCCTTAATTCGCTTGTCTATCAGAAACCTATCTACCCGTGACTTAATATATTTAGCGAGGTAGCCTCCACCACCTCAATGGGCAGAGAATTCCAGAGATTCACCACCCTTTGAGTGAAGAAGTTCCTCCTCAACTCCGATCTAAACTGCCCCCCCAACCCCCCTTATTTTGAGGCTGTGCCCTCTAGTTCTGCTATCCTTTCTAAGCGGGAAGAATCTCTCTACCGTTACCCTATCTAGCCCCTTCATTATCTTGTAGGTCTCTATAAGATCCCCCCTCAGCCTTCTAAACTCTAACAAGTCAGACATTTACTCTGACTAAACCCATTCCTCAGCTGAAAGTCTCTATCAGGTCACCTTCAGCCTTCTCTTTCCGATAAACCTCATAAATTTACAATAGAAAAATGCTCACACTCACCTTAAATACATCAGCCAGAATTTCGGCACCTCGCTGGTTGGTTCTCTTGGAAAGACCCACGAAAAATTCTTTCCCTGAATACAAATAAGGCCAAAAAGAACAGTGTTGGATTTGTACTGACCACGGGGGCTATTCACTAGTTGAATAATGAAATTGTTACAGCTGGGATGATACTGTTCCTTCTGTCAACAAACAAACTCCACACTGTGTCACCTTCTACTGGCCCTCCAAATAGCCTTTACGACAAAAGGCTTGGCGTATAAGAGTAGGGAAACATAGAAACTAGAAGCAGGAGTTGGCCATTCATCCCTTCGAGCCTTCTCCACCATTCATTTTGATCATGGCAGATCATCAAATATAATATCCTGATACCCCCCCCCTTCCTCCCATATCCCTTGATCCCTTTAGCGCCAAGAGCTATATCTAATTCTGCTTGAAATTAGACAATGTTTTGGCCTCAGCTACATTCTGTGGGAGTGAATTCCACACATTCACCACTCTCTGGGTGAAGAAATTTCTCCTTACCTCAGTTCTAAAAGGTTTACCCCTCAACCTCAAACTATGACCCCCCCCAGTTCAGGATTTCCCCACCATTGGGAACATTCTTTCTGAATCTACCCTGTCTAACCCAGTTAAAATTTTATAAGTTTCTATGAGAAATATCTGTACAGGGCAAGACCGCACGTGGAGCACTGTGCACGCTCTTGTTCACCTTACTTAAGGAGAGGTGTACCTCTCTCAGTTCAGAGGAAGTTCACTCAGCTGATTACTGGGATGAAGGGGTTGCCTTAGAAAGGTGCAGCTGTTTGCGCCTGTGCTCACTGCAGTTTAGAAGAATGAGCAGAGATGTTATTGGAATGTGTCAGATTCTGAGGGGTTTGGCAGGTTGGATTCTGACAGCGTTCACCCTGCCTGAGTGCTAACCACTGTGCCACCGCGCAGCCTTTGTCTGGGATTGCAGCCGATGCAAGTCTTTTCCGCTGAGCAGAGTGTCTGGCGACAAGCAGTCAGGAAAAAGACACAGAACGAAAGGAATGACCGCGTGGCGGGAAAGAGAGTCTGCCGAAAGGAACAAGAAGCAGTCAACCTCAGGTCAACATTCTGAACTGTGCCAACTATGGAAGAAATGCCACACACACATCAGCCTGTACAGCCACAACAGACAATATTCAATCCAGATGGGGCGTACATACCAGCTCCCGTCTACTGTCTCCTGAGACAAACACATACCGATATACGAAGTATATGAGATATTTGAAAATATGGTCTAAACTGTTTCTCGCTGCTGCAGGCAGTGGGCTGGGCGTGATTCACCAGCTAGCCTGTAGTGGGAGCTACTGTGCAAGTACACACTCTGCACATGCTCAGTAGCAACTGTCGGTGTCTGACAGACTGACAGAGAGATGTGTCAGGCCCCTGCTACTGCAAGCAGCCTCAACCAGTTCCGCTCCCCCCCCCCACCCCCCACCCCACCGCCTGCAATCGTGAGGGCCCATGACCGATTGTGAGCCCCACACGCATGGACATCGAGCCCCCAACATCTGCCCCCCATCTGCTGCTCAGGCTCCCCCCCACCCCCGCCACGAGTTGATTGCAACTAGACAGTGGCAGTGGGTCCCTACCCCCAATCAGGCTGACCCCTTCATGCTCCACCCCATAGACTCTACCTCTTCATGCTCTGCCCCCATAAGCCCCACCCTTTCATGGCTCCATAGGCCCCATCTCCATTGGCCAGCTGGCAGCATCAAGGTGCCTGCTGGCCATTGCCCAGGTGCCTGGCCAGCAGTGCCAAGGTGCCAGGATGGCGGTGCCAGGATGACACATGCCCAAGGGCACCCCCCCCCCCCCACCTCGTCCCGCCCTCGGACTCCCTAGGGGCCCACACCGGCCTCTGGTTTGACCAGCGAGGCCAATGCGACTGTTCCCCGTGCATGGGGAGCAGTTGTTTTCCTCGCCAGGGAGAACCTTTCCCTTCACTCGCCTGATGAAGGGGCAGCACTCCAAAAGCTCGTGCTGCCAAATAAACCTGTTGGACTTTAACCTGGTGTTGTGGGACTTCTTACTGTGTCTGGCTAGGCCACAAAGGCAAGAGAGACCAAACGATGCATCACCAGGCTCATAGTCAAATGTAAATGAAGATTAGAATACGTTTAAATAATTTCACCAGAAATGGGTGAGACGCTGACCGTGCTGCAAGTTCGGCTCCCGTAAAATCACAAGCGCCAGGAAATCGGGCGTTATCTGATTTCTTGCCTCTCCTGCGATTTCACCGGCTCGCCCATCGATGGGCAGAGCAAGCTGGTAAAATTCTGCCCAAGGGCTCAATTGGGCGGCATG
Organism: Carcharhinus amblyrhynchos; assembly: GCF_965287045.1. NCBI lineage: Eukaryota > Metazoa > Chordata > Chondrichthyes > Carcharhiniformes > Carcharhinidae > Carcharhinus > Carcharhinus amblyrhynchos. The sequence continues at coordinate 4,198,832 of NC_137332.1, read as the reverse complement.
GTGGCACAGTGGTGAGCACTGCTGCCTCACAGCAGCTGGGACCCGGGTTCGATTCTCGGCTTGGGTCACTGTCTGTGTGGAGTTTGCACATTCTCCCCGTTTCTGCGTGGGTTTCTTCCGGGTGCTCCGGTTTCCTCCCACACTCTAAAGACGTGTGGGTTAGGTGGATCGGCCATGCTAAGTTGCCCCTTACTGTCAGGCGGAGTAGCTAAGGCAAATGCATGGGGTTACGGTAACAGGGCCTGGGCGGGATTACAAAGACAAAGAAAACAAAGAACAACACAGCACAGGAAACAGGCCCTTCAGCCCAACGAGCCCGTGCCGCCATTTTAACATTGTGAGTCCCCTCTTCCACCCATGACCTTTGTCTACGCTTATGGCATTCCACATTGGAAACCAGGTTGAGGGGAGACTAATTTAGGGACAATTTGTTACATCAATCATTGTGGTCAGTGCAGGCTCGATGGGCAGAATGGCCTCCTTCTGCACTATAGGGATTCTATGATTCTATGAATGGAGCAGTTCTGTAAATGGTCATCATTGTAATGAAGTTATTTGAGAGTAGAGGCAACTACTTCAAACTGCTTCCAGTGGCTGGGGGGTCAATGACTAGGAGGTGCAGATGGTGGGATGTGGAAACACAAGCGACCTGTACGCGAAAAGTGAATGTAGCACATTAGCCGATTATTGCCATGTGTTGTCAGGTTTAACCACTGTATAAAATTGTAATGTTGTTATTGTGTGAATAATCTTGGGGGAAGCGTTTGATAATTACTGTGATATAGCCTGGAACGTCGCTATCACACATATTTAAATAACCTGCCAATTTTACCTTGTTAGACTGTAAGAGTTTGCAGCTTGTTCTATCGAGCTATCATTATGAATCTCATTATGGTAATCAGTTGTTACAATTCTGTTCATGGCGAGATGCTTTCATGCTGATTCCGGGATGAAGATGTGTAACTTCTGAGCAAACCCTTCCCCGTTTATTTCTAATCAGTGCTGCCTATTGGAAAGTGGAGTTAAGAATCCCCACAGTGCAGAAGGAGGCCATTCGGCCCATCGAGCCTGCACCGACAACAATCCCACCCAGGCACTATCCCCGTAACCCCACATATTTACCCTGTTAATTCCCCTGACACCAAGAGTTAATTTAGCACGGCCAATCAACCTAACCAGCACATCTTTGGACTGTGGGAGAAAACCAGAGAAAACCCATGCAGACATGGGGAGAACATGGAAATTCTGCACAGACCAGGCCAGAATTGAACCCGGGTCCCTGGCGCTGTGTGGCAGCGATGCTAACCACCATGCCACCATGCCACCCTGCGGCAGTTGATTAAGAAGATCACTATAATCTGATTGAATGGCAATGCAGTGTCAAGAACCATACAGTCTACTCATGTTCCTTTCGCTTATGCGCTTAGATAATTTTACTGGCAAGTGACGTGACATTTAACAACAGACACAGAGAGAAGGTTCATTCCAATTGCGTGACAACGATCAGAGTTGAGAAGACATGTACCTGTAAAGAGGATATCACCACCATCAAGAGTTGCTGCTTCATCTGTCATTTCAACGACATTAAAATTAAGGCCTTCCAGAGCTTTCTTTGTAGCTTCCACCTATTGAGAAAGGGAAATGCTGGGTCTCAAATGATATCATAGAATCCCTACAGTGCAGAAGGAGGCCATTCGGCCCATCGAGTCTGAACTGACTACAATCCTACTCAGGCCCCATTCACGTCACCCCACATATTTACCCCACTCATCCCTCTAACCTTGACACCCTGGCACACTAAGGGCCAATGTTATCATGGCCAATCAACCGTACCCACACATCTTTGGAGTCTGGGAGGAAACTGGAGCACCCAGTGGAAACTCACGCAGTCACAGTGACCCAAGCCAGGATTCGAACCCGAGTCCCTGGAGTTGTGAGGAAGCGGTGCTAACCACTGTGCCACCGTGCCGCCCATTGAAGGTTCAGGGCAGTAACAGGCTGATGTTTACACTCCACATGAACCTCCTCCATTTAACTCTATCATCATGAAATTTCTCTCTCAAACACTTATCCAGCTTCACTGTTAATCCATCTGTAATGTTTGCCTCAACCTTACTGTAATCCAGGAAGCCAGAGAAGAATAGGATTGAAACCAATCATTATTCACTACAACATTTATTTACAGAGTGAAGCAATACCATCTTACATCTCCTAATTTAACTACAACATAAGACGGAATTTTACCGGCACGCCTGCCCAAGGTTCGTACGATCCCGTCCAAGACCAATGGAGAAGGCCATTCTCCGAGCCAAGACCGCTCCTGGAATCGGGATGGGCACGCCGGTAAAATTCCGGCCATATTTTCAGTAAGTTTCTCTTTATGATGTTAACTAATGCCTCCTATATCTATATAATTCAAGCAAATTGATACCATATTGACAAACCGCTTCCTGTGGCAGTGAGTTCCACATTCTCACCACTCTTTGGGTAAGAAAGGTTCTGGTAAATTGCCAATTGGATTATAGAACATAGAACATAGAACACTACAGCACAAACAGGCCCTTCGGCCCACAAGTTGCGCCGATCACATCCATACCTACCAAGCCATAGAACTATCTGTAACTCCCAATCCCATTAGATCCCATGCACTCATCCAGAAGTCTTCTAAAAGACCCCAGCGAGTTCGCCTCCACCACCACCGACGGCAGCCGCTTCCACTCACTCACCACCCTCTGAGTGAAAAACTTATCCCTAACATCTCTTCTGTACCTGCTCCCCAGCACCTTAAACCTGTGTCCTCTCGTAGCGACCATTTCAGCCCTGGGAAATAGCCTCAGTATCTTTATCAGTAATGATACTATATTTATGATAGATGGATGGAGCTACAGAAAAGCTGTGATGGTGGAATCGATTCGGGGTGATGGAAGACTTACTCTTGTGCCTAATTTAATGTTGCAAATAAAAGATTCTTTTACAATCAATTCTGATAACAAAAACAACAGAAGCAAATAAAAAATGGAAATGCAATGATTTGTGAAAGCTGTCAAGGAAAATGTTGGCAAATTTCAGGGAGTTATAGAGCCACAGAGTCATAACTTATCCATGCTGCCCAGTTTTTACCATTAAACTACTCCCAGTTTAAAGTTTATTTATTAGTGTCACAAGGAGGTTTACATTAACACTCCAATGAAGTCACTGTGAAAATCTCCCAGTCTCCACACTCCTTTTTCAGTTCACTCACCGGGAACCCTTAGTAGCTTCACTGACCAAAAGCACACCAGTCAGCTGAACTCCCCCCATGTCTAACAGACAGATTCAGTGGCCGTGACTCTCCGGGGCTGTAGCCCCTGCAGGGAGTGATGACGGATCAGCGAATTAGGCGTCACGGCTAAAACGGGAATTGCGCCTGGCATCAGACCCATCACAATTCTCCGGGTCCACCTCACCGGCTTCGATCGCCCAGGGTGGCACAAACCTGGCTGACATTCACAAAGGCACGTTTAACTGTTATTACCACGTCTGAGCAGATTTCTATTCAAAATCTTCATTCCTGTCTGTTTATTGTGAAACTCTGGAAATGGCCTGGTCACTTTAACATCCATGTCTCACTGATACCTGAAAACCTTCAGAATCACAACAGCAATCCATTCTGCAACTGAGATTACTCTTTCTCTCTCTCAGAATCTCCAGGTGTGAGTAGATCCCTTTGAAGTTCTTAGACTGACAGCAGATGTCAGTTTCACTGGGGGGATTCGCTTTGGTAGCTTGAATGAGCAGTGAGTGCAGCCTGACCATAATGATTCACAGTTGCATAGCAGACCAGACAGTTCATTGTAGACACAATCCAGTCAGCCTCATGGATCTCCCCATTCCTCCAGACTGGCTCATTCAGCTCCATTCTTTTAACACTGCATTTCTTTCCAGCCTCTGAGCCTTCCCGGAAAGCTCAAAAACCTTGGAAAGCTTTGTGTGCATTCAATTTTACACTCCATTACCTTTAACTAGCCTTTGATTGGCTAGTTGGATCAACTACCCACAACTGTGAGTCGTCTCTGTTTCTCTTTCCCTTCATATTCGAATGCATCTCAAGTTCTGTCTTTGTTGCTACCTGCAATATAAGCATTCTGCTTTTGATTGACAGGTTGAATCAATTACCCACTAGACAGGTTTCACTTTCTCTTTTCTAACCATAATGTTTAGAAAGCACTTGAAATGCATTTAACCATGAACCATGAAATGAATTTTTAAATATGAGGAGAAATTTCTTTCCACAGAGATGTTCAAGTCTGGGATCGATATATTAATAAGGGAATGAAGGGGATATGAGGATAATCTGATTTGTGGCATTGAGGTGGAATATCAGCTGTGATCTTGTTGAGTGTGGGAGCAGGCTTGAAGGACCAAATGGCCTGTTCCAGCTCCTATTTCGTGTATTTGTATGTCTGCTATAAGTTGAGCCAATATCACAGTCTTAACTTCCCAGTAATTTTCATAAAGTTGTTGTTTTTGTTCATGTAAATTGTCCATTAGGGCAGCACAGTGGCACAGTGGTTAGCACTGTTGCCTCACAGCGCCAGGAACCCCGGTTCAATTCTGGCGTTGGGTTACTGTCTGTATAGACTTTGTACATTCTCCCCATGTCTGCGTGGGTTTCCTCTGGGTGCTCCAGTTTCCTCCCACATTCAAAGATGTGCAGGTTAGGTGAACTGGCCATGCTAAATTGCCCCTTAGTGTCGGGGGGGACTAGCTAGGGTAAGTGCAAGGGGTTATGGGGATAGGGCTTGGGTGGGATTGTGGTCAGTGCAGATTCAGTGGGCCGAATGGCCTCCTTCTACCCTGTAGGATTCTATGATTTGATAAACTATCCACAGAGAGTTAAACCGGTTGAAGGATTCTCATGTTTACTGCTGATAGCCAATCACACACCTGGCCCAGAAAGGCAACAATTATAACTATGGATTTTTGTGAATATACAAATTCCGCACAGACAGTCATCCAAGGCCGGAATCGAACCCGGGTCCCTGGAGCTGCAAGGCAGCAGTGCCAACCACCGTGCCACCATGGCATCCCTATTGTTTCTCACTTACAGGAAGTCACATGGCCAAATATTTCATCGTCCAGTACTTCACCGGAGCGGAGAAGCTATGAAGGAGCTTCTGGGTTGAGGTTATAGAAATATTGGGCGCAGTCTCTTACCAGCCATTCACACCATGATCTCACTAGCCATTCACACCACACTCCTGCTGCAGTGAGATTGGAGAATTTGGCAGCCAGCCAAATCTCCGTTCACTGTGGCGGAATGGGAAAATCCCGCTGGTGTGAATTTCCATAACATTCTGGTCATGGAAACCTAATACGAGCGGCATGATGGTTAGCACTGCTGCCTCACAGTGCCAGGGACCCGGGTTCAATTCCTGGCTTGGGTCACTGTCTGTGCAGAGTCTACACATTCTACCCATGTCTGCGTGGGTTTTCTCCTGTACTCCGGTTTCCTCCCACAATCTGTTAGGTTATAATTTCCTCCCACGATCTGTTAGGTGCATTGGCCATGCTAAGTTCTCCCTCAGTGTACCCGGACAGGTGCGGGAGTGTGGCGACTAGGGGATTTTCACAGTAACTTTGATTTGAACATAAGAACATAAGAACATAAGAAATAGGAGCAGGAGTAGGCCATCTGGCCCTTCGAGCCTGCCCCGCCATTCAATAAGATCATGGCTGATCTGTCGTGGCTCAGTTCCACTTTCCGGCCCTCTCCCCATAACCCTTAATCCCCTCTCTTATCAAAAACCCATCAACCCGCTTCTTGAAAATATTTAGCGAGGCAGCCTCTACCACTTCAACGGGTAGAGAATTCCAGAGATTCACCACCCTTTGAGTGAAGAAGTTCCTCCTCAACTCCATTCTAAAACGCCCCCCCTTTATCTTGAGGCTGTGCCCCCTAGTCCTACTGTCCCCTTTGAGAGGAGAAGAGTCTCTCCACCTCCATCCTATCCACCCCATTCATCATCTTATACGTCTCAATGAGATCTCCCCTCATTCTTCTAAACTCCAACAAGTACAAGCCTAGTTTATTCAGCCTCTCCTCATAGCTCAACCCCCTCAACTCCGGTATCAGCCTAGTAAACCTCCTCTGCACTCCCTCCAAGGCCAAAATATCTTTGCGCAGGTGCGGCGCCCAAAACTGCACACAGTACTCCAGCTGCGGCCTCACCAATGCCCTATACAGCTGCAGCAAGACCTCTCTACTTTTATATTCAATCCCCTTCGCTATGAAGGCCAGCATCCCATTCGCCTTCCTGACCACCTGCTGCACCTGCAAGCTGGGTTTTTGCGACTCATGCACAAGGACCCCGAGGTCCCTCTGCACCGTCGCCTGCTGCAGTTTTTCGCCCCGTAAGTAATAATCCTTCCTACCATTCTTCCTACCAAAGTGGACCACCTCACACTTGCCAACATTAAATTCCATTTGCCATTTCCTGGCCCATTCGCCCAGCCTATCTAGATCCTTCTGCAGACTCTCCACACCCTCCGCACAATTTGCCGTTCCCCCAATCTTGGTGTCATCCGCAAATTTCGACACCCTGCACTCGGTTCCCTCCTCCAGATCATCTATATAAATGGTAATCATCACCATCCTAAGTGGTTTATCCTGAATCCTCAGACTATGGCTCCCTGGTTCTGGACTCCCCCACCATCAGGAACATATTTCCTGCATCTACCCTGTCTAGTCCTGTTAAAATCTTTTAGCTTTCTATGAGATCTCCCCTCATTCCATCTGAACTCCAGCGAATACAATCCTAACTGACTCAATCTCTCCTGTCCATGGCAGGTTAGAGAGCACTAACAGGGGAAGGGGGAAAGTGGGGGTTTGCCTGGTGAGAAGTCATCCAGGTTTGGGATGGATGCAGTGAATGAAGTGAAGAAGGAAGCGGCAATGCTTCTCCTGGGTATCTTTGGAGCTGAAGGCCCCTGTGCCTCAGACGTTCACTCACAAGCAATTAATTTTGTTTTCTTTTTCTCCTCGAGTGCTCTCATTAAACCCTTCGCTTCGGGCCTCTGCATGAAGTTAATTAAGCACAAACTGGAAGCGTAGCCTGGTTTTGCCAGGCCTCCACTCCACCCCCACAAGCCAGTGACCTCAATATGTCAGAGAGTATAGGATAACGTGTGGGTGCCTGACGTGATACATAAACCAGTGATTATGGCTGATTACACCTCAGACATTCCTGTTTAGCAGCTGGGTCAATGTACTTTACAGTTGGAAACTGCAACGTTGTCAGGCCTTTAACATTGCAAACTGTCCATTCTGCACACATCAACGCAGTAGAGCTTTTTGGCAGCACTTGGACACGTCAGCTTGCAACTACACGACGGGCTGGAATTCTCTGACCTTGCCTGCGGCTGGGGTTCTCTGCTCCCACTGCAGCGAACGGACCGTTGACTGAGTGCCAAATTCTCCATTCTCACCGCGGCGGTTCAGGAATGGCTGGAGAATTCCGGCCGACACCTTCAACAGAGTCCTTGAGAGGGCGCGGAGGGGCATTGCCAGAACGTTCCCAGCGATAAAGGATTGTAGCCGCAAGATTAAAGCAAATTACTGCTGGAATCTGAAAAACAAACAGAAAATGCTGGAAAATCTCCCCAGGTCTGACAGAGTCTGTGGGGAGAGAATAGAGCCAGTGTTTCGAGTCTGGATGACCCTGCGTGGGCTCTGTTTTCTCTCTCTCCACAGATGCTGTCAGACTGGCTGAGATTTTGCAGCACTTTCTGTTTTTGCTTTGAGCTGCCAGGTTAGGGTTGGAGAAGTGCCCCTTGGAGCGAAGGCGACCTGACAGGAGATGTGATGCAAGGTGACACCAGGTTTACAGAAGCTGGGCGAAGGAAAGAAATTCCCATTAGCACATTAGTACAAGGGCTATGAGTGACCTGGGTTTAAATTTTTGGGCAAAAATGCCAAGGGGAAAGTGTTATATTTTAACACAGTGAGTGCTAATCACCTGGAACTGGCTGCCTGCAAGGATGGTGATGGTGCATGGGGAGGGGATGACAGGGGAACATAGGAAATAGGAGCAGGAATAGGCAAATTCTCCCCTTTGAGCCTGTTCTGCCATTCAGTCAGATAATGGTTCAGGAAGGCAATTCTAGAATGTGGAGTCTGGACAGGTGGAGGCACTGCTGCCAGTGGTGTAGTGAACCAGCTCAAGGATGTACAAGTGGCAGAGATCGTGGAGGGTGGTAGGAGCTACAGGGGGAGGTTACAGAGGTACTTTCTTTGTTCTTCATACAGGCACACCCACATCTCACTGAAAATCAGCATTTACAAGTTTCAGATCTTTCAAAATATATCCAGCTTTTCTATCCCACCGCAACTCTTTCTTCTTCTGATAATTATCCCTCTGAAGCTGCGATTGAATCTGTCTCTGTGATGGACTGAGGGAGAGGGAGGCTCTCATGGGGAGGCGACCAGCCAGACTGATGGCCCATTCCAGGGCTGTTCAGAGACAAACTCACTGATCAGGCTGCGTTCTGACAGTTCTGTCATGGAGAATCCTACTGCCTTCCACATACGTTACAGAATCTATGGAGATTAGTGCCACTGGGGGCCTTTTTCTACTTATCTGTAAGTGCTTGCTCCATTGTTGTCTCTTAAGCATTCTTTTAAAAGGATTCTAAATGACCCGCACATTACGGCTGGCTGTTAAGTGATTTTCTAATGCTTTTAGTATCGATTCCCTGAGCAGCGCGACTATCAGTCTCAGTGACAGGTCATTATTTTAGAATTTGAAAGGAGTACATACAGGTCCAAGGAGACTGATCCAAAAAGTCATAAATGAAGGATCTACAAGTTCATTACAAAATCAGTTTCTGAAAATGGAATTTTTTTCTCCCCTGACTCCTGGGTGTCTCTGGCTGGGCCAGTGTTTGTTGCCCCTCTCTAGTTATCGTGGGGCTAGTGGCTCACTCAATAACTTCAGAGAGGAGTTAAAATTCAACCACATTGCTGAGTCACATGTAGGCCAGACCGGGTAAGAACAGCGGATTTCCCTCCCAAAAGGTCATTGGTGAACGAGGTGGGTTTTTAAGACAATCGACAATGGTTTCACGGTCATCATTACTGAGACACGCTTTCAAATCCAGATTTATCCATTGAATTCAAATTCCATCAGCTGCCATGGTGGGATTTGAACCTCTGATCCCAGAGCTTCTGGGTCACTAGTCCAGTTAGATTGTCACTATATCACCGTCTCCCCTAAATCTAGATGTGGCTGTTCCTGGGCCACCCTCCTGGTTTTCTTGAGCGATGGAAACCTTTCCTTCTGATATTCTACATTCTGATGTTCCAGTCAGGTTGTCTATCACAGCTGTTGGCCTCTGCTATGGCAGCTTAAACTCACTGGCTACTATCCTCCAAAGGAATAACTGACTGTTTGTCTCCGGCGGGAAGTGATCCGCACCGGGATCATCCACTGTGAGCATGATTGCAACCCTCTCCAACTTAGTGCTTTTTCCAGAGAGGGGTGTGGTGGTTGAGGGGTTGGGGGGGGCATGCTGTGGTGGAGGGGGTGGGAGGTGAATTGTGCCATGAATGAGAGGGAGGTGGGGCCTGAAGACACTCTAAGGTCTCCTCCTCAGGTTAACTTTAAAGCCCAACCACCCCCCCCACCCCAACCCCACTCCCCATTGCTGTCCCCTACCCACCTGTCCCTGGGATCCCCCAGGACCTATCTTTACAAATGTCCCAGGTAGAGCACCGCAGTACCGCTTCTGGCCACTGCAGCGCCATGCTTGGCCTGGTTCAACAGCTGTTGGCCAATCTGACTGGCTGACAGCTCTCACGGGTGGGACCTCGTTCCAGTGGCGGAATCCCACCCCCTGTGAATCAATGATGGAGTCAGAGTTAAATGGCAGTGGGAGTTTGAGAGTCGGGGGGTTTGCCAACTCTCGGGATGGCAAGCACCAGTCACATGCCATCCTTAAATTCTACTCTATGTTTCTCTTGCTAAAACCAAGAATCCCGCGCATTTCTTGTTAAACTGCCTTTGTAACTTTTCCTGCCACCTTCAAACATATCGACATCCAACCCCATTGCACAGAAACAAATAATTTGCCCCGTCCAATTGATGGACTGAAACACAAATCAGAGACAGGAATTTCCCACACATTGTTGGGTTTGATGTTCATAATTTCATAAGATGTAAGAACAGAACCAGGCCATTCGGCCCATCGAGTCTGCTCCGCCATTCGATCATGGCTGATGTGCTCCTCATCCCCATTTTCCTGCCTTCTCCCCATAACCCTTTAACCCATTACCAATCAAACATCTGTCTAACTCCTTAAATCACTGTCCCAGCATCCACCGCACTTTGGGGCAGCGAATTCCACAGATTCACAACCCTTTGGGAGAAGTAGTTTCTCCTCAACTCTGTATTAAATTTGCTGCCCCTTATCCTGAGACTATGACCTCTCGTCCCAGAATGCCCCAACAGCGGAATCATCTGCTTCACGCCTATTTTATCCATACCTTTTATCATCTTGTACATCTCAATTTGATCTCCCCTCATTCTTCTAAATTCCAGAGAGTATCGGCCTAAACTGTTCAATCTCTCTTCATACAACAAACCCCCTCATCTCTGGGATCAATCTAGTGAACCTCCTCTGAACTGCCTCCAATGCCAGTACATCTTTCCTCAAATAAAGGGACCAAAACTGTGCACAACACTCCAGGTGTGGCCTCACCAATGCCTTGTATAGTTGCAACAATTCTTCCTTATCTTTATATTCTATTTCTTTAGTTACAAATGCCAACATTCCATTCACTTTCTTTATTATCCGCTGTACCTGCATACAAGTTTTCTGAAGGGAATGCTGATGGAGTTCAATGAACAGGGGTGGGCGGAGGCTCATACACCACAGGCTATTTGGGCTGAATGGCCTGGGTTCTGTGTTGTAGCCTTAAATCTAACTATCTAACGGTGGACTCTACTGGTATTATTTTCACACAAGGCCTAAATTCCCTGGCATTTAGAAGAAACTGACCGACTCAAAACATTTTTAAGGTGCTTGACAGGATAGATACTGAGAAAATGTTTCCCATGTCTGGGGGAATAGAATCACTGGATATATTCGAGACAGAGACTGGGAGATTTGATTCAATTTGATTTATTGTTGTCACATATATGAGAACTCAGTGAAAAGTATTGTTTCTTGCACACTACACAGACAAAACATACTGTTCAGAGAGAAGGAGAGGGTGCAGAACGTAGTGTTACAGTCATAGCGAGGGTGTCGAGAAAGATCAACTTTAAATGTGAGATAGGTCTTTTCAAAAGTCTGACAGCAGCAGGGAAGAAGCTGTTTTGAGTCAGTCGGTACGTGACCTCAGACTTTTGTACCTTTTTCCTGACAGAAGAACATAAGAACATAAGAAATAGGAGCAGGAGTAGGCCGTCTAGCCCTTCAAGCCTGCCCCGCCATTCAATAAGATCATGGCTGATCTGTCGGGGCTCAGTTCCACTTTCCCGCCCTCTCCCCATAACCCTTAATCCCCTCGCTTATCAAAAACCCATCAACCCGCGTCTTAAAAATATTTAGCGAGGCAGCCTCCACCACTTCAACAGGCAGAGAATTCCAGAGATTCACCACCCTTTGAGTGAAGAAGTTCCTCCTCAACTCCGTTCTAAACCGCCCCCCCTTTTATCTTGAGGCTGTGCCCCCTAGTCCTACTGTCTTTTTTGAGCGGGAAGAGTCTCTCCACCTCTATCCTATCCATCCCATTCATCATCTTATACGTCTCAATGAGGTCTCCCCTCATTCTTCTAAACTCTCACGAGTACAAGCCTAGTTTATTCAGCCTCTCCTCATAGCTCAACCCCCTCAACTCCGGTATCAGCCTAGTAAACCTCCTCTGCACTCCCTCCAAGGCCAAAATATCTTTGCGCAGGTGCGGCGCCCAAAACTGCACACAGTACTCCAGCTGCGGCCTCACCAATGCCCGATACAGCTGCAGCAAGACCTCTCTACTTTTATATTCAATCCCCCTCGCTATGAAGGCCAGCATCCCATTCGCCTTCCTGACCACCTGCTGCACCTGCAGGCTGGGTTTTTGCGACTCATGCACAAGGACCCCGAGGTCCCTCTGCACCGTCGCCTGCTGCAGTTTTTCGCCACGTAAGTAATAGTCCTTCCTACCATTCTTCCTACCAAAGTGGACCACCTCACACTTGCCAACATTAAATTCCATTTGCCATTTCCTGGCCCATTCGCCCAGCCTATGTCCAGGGTGCGTGGGGTCCTTAATGATGCTGGCTGCTTTGCCGAGGCAGAGGGAAGTGCAGACAGAGTCAATGGAATGAAGGGGTTATAGAGAGCGGGCAAGGTGAAGCAAGGCAAGCAAAGCGAATGTCACAGTAACTTCATTGCGGTGTTAATGTAAGCCTTACTTGTGACTAATAAACTTTACTTTAAGAAGAAAATCAGCTTGATTTTATTGAATGAGGAGCAGGCTCAAAAGGCCAATGGTCTGTTTCAGTGTCTGTTTCTCACACCGTTATGTTTATGGGGGAATTGGGCTGACGTCAAATAATATTGGAACACGGTAGGGTCTGAGCACCTAAAAACACAGCTGTGTAAAATTCCAGTCATAGCTATGTGTTAACATTGTAACCCGGGGCAAAATTATAGAATTTCCTCACTGTTTTTTTTATCAAAATGGCACCGCAGGGAAATCCATGTTTCCCAGTTTCTGCTGAAGTTATGGCTTCTATTTGGGAGAATTCCCAAGGGAATTGCTGACAATTCCTAACGTTGGGAATATACTCTTCATGACATTCCTTTTACTGTATAATATCCACAGGATTAAAGTAGTTTCTAACTCCTTTCTGCTTGGTACAGTAGAGCTATTGCGTTCTTTTGACACACCAGTCCTCATTACACGTTTGCTAACACTGCTGTGTGTGTTGGAACTGGAGTTGAGATGTTTACTATAATTTACCATGGTCCTAAGTTGGGAAGCCAAGATAAAAGACCATGATGCAGTGGGACATGACTCGCTGTTGAGGCATATCAAACTGTACTGGCATTATCTAGACGACCTTTCACCTCAGTGATATTTAATGCTGCAATGGCTGAGATCTGGGCCTGTAATGGTGCAGTTTCTGTGGCCTGCATTACATTTTGGGTCATTTGTCATTACTACAGGCTATGAACCGGAGACTCTCTACAGTACAGAAGGAGGCCATTCAGCCCATCACACCTGCACTGACTCTCTCAAAGGGCACCCCACCCAGTCCAGGCCCTCCCCTCCACCCTACCCCCATAACTCCACACATTTACAATGGCCAATCCAATCTAACCTACACATCTTAGTACACCGAGGGAGAATTTAGCACGGCCAATCCACTTAACCCACACATCTTTGGATCGTGGGAGGAAACCAGAGCACCCGGAGGAAACCCACGCAAAGACCCAAACCGAGAAATTGAACCCGGGTCCCTGGCGCTGTGAGGCAGCAGTGCTAACCACTGCACCACCGTGGACAGACAACAAATGTAGTCTCAGCCAGTGACGCCCACCTCCCTTGAAGAAATGAAGAGTCAAATCCCGAATAGAAATAATCCTCAAATCCCCAGCTCTTCCCAGCTTCACAAGAACACGCAACTCTGACAGAAAGAAACTGCAATCCTGAAGAATCTTATCGATTCAATAGATCTGGGCAGGCTGACATTCTTCAATGTTCCACCCAGTCTTTGAAATGTAATTGAGGTTCAGATAGACCGCGTGTATTTTGGAAGAAAATGAAACAAAACCATTCCTTGTCATAACAAAATGACAGGGGAAGCGGTTAATGATTTTAAATTAGACGTTGCCTGTAGACCTTCCAAAATACCTTCAATAAGTTAGTGTTTAAAATGTACAGTAACAATTAAATCATTGTTAATTCATTATGGTTGTACTGAAAGCTAACCAGTGTCAGCATTGCACTAACTCCTGAATACCTCAGCTCAGGTGTCAATTAAAACCATCAATTATTAATAAAATGCGTAACTGCACTTTAACCTCGGTTGGTATTTTGCCCAATGAATTCCTTCTCTGAGGCTGGGGTTTTTGGAATCGAGTCTTTCAAGGGCATTCTGCAACTGCAATTTGGCCTCGTCTTCCAACTTTCCTCCCTCCCTCCCTCGCTGTGTTAATAGAACATAGAACACTACAGCACAAACAGGCCCTTCGGCCCACAAGTTGCGCTGATCATATCCATACCTACCAGGCCTATCTATAACTCTCAATCCCATTAAATCCCATGCACTCATCCAGAAGTCTCTTAAAAGACCCCAGCGAGTTCGCCTCTACCACCACCGACAGCAGCCGATTCCACTCACTCACCACCCTCTGAGTGAAAAACTTACCCCTGACATCTCCTCTGTACCGACTCCCCAGCACCTTAACCCTGTGTCCTCTCGTAGCGACCATTTCAGCCCTGGGAAATAGCCTCCGAGAATCCACCCTATCTATTCCTCTCAACATTTTATAAACCTCTATCAGGTCGCCTCTCAACCTTCGCCTCTCCAGGGAGAAGAGACTGAGCTCCCTCAACCTATCTTCATAAGGCATGCCTCCCAATCCAGGCAACATCCTTGTAAATCTCCTCTGCACCCTCTCAATAGCTTCCACGTCCCTCCTATAGTGAGGCGACCAGAACTGCGCACAGTACTCCACGTTATTTCCAAAAACAAAGTTGCAGCTTCATCAGAGCCCGGTGAAAGTTTCGGTGGCCGGTGGAGCTTTGGCAACCCTCCAACAACCTTGCCAGGCTGCTCATAGTTCATCCGACACAAAAGAAATGCAAGGTGAGGTAGCAAGTCTGCACTTATAGTGGAATTGCCCCATTCGACAACCTCCTTTCCTTTTGCAATTACAGTCTCGACGGCTAGAAGAACCCTTAAAGAAATGCCCCAAATAAAAATGTCCTGTTCTATGATTCGTACAGTGAGTATGTCCTGCATGAATCATTCCTACATTTCTGATGTTGGGTTACCCAGGACGGATGTGGATGACAGAGTATCACACGGCGAGATGGGTATTTTGGAATTTTATTGTCTTCCTGCCGTGACAGTACAAACTGGAATTTATATAATGCAAAAGGTTACGCGCCCCCAACCCCCCCATTTCAAAGCATCTCACCTCACACACCTGGGGGATGCCTGGTAGAAGAGAGTAGTGATTTTTTTTTAGATTAATTTGTTTTTATGGGATATGGGCGTGGCTGGCTGGGCCAGCATTTATTACCCATCCCTAACAGCTCTCCATTTCAGAGGGCAGATGAGAGTCAGCCTCGTTGCTGTGGGTCTGGATCCACGTGTGGACCAGACCAGATTTCCTTCCCGAAAGGGCATTAGCGAACCGGATGAGTTTTTCCGACAATGGTTTCTTGGTAGATTCTTAATTCCAGATGTTTTTTTATTGAATTCAAATTTCGCCATCTGCTGTGGTAGGATTTGAACCCGCGTCCCCTGAATTGCTGGTTGAGCGATCATATCGCAACACCACCGCCTCCCCGCTGAACATCTGCTTAAGTGATGTAAAAGATGCCATGACATCATTCGATGAGCAAGTTTGATTTGAACACTCACAACACCAAGAGCCAATAAAACTATCAACTGACCACATTCTGTTTTTTTCTGCAGGACTTTGACATTTTTGCCGGACGCAGAGACAGAGATCTCCCGTTAGAAATAATTATTGGGCTTTGACGGCGTCTTCTGGATAAGAAAATACTGTTTAAATGCAAGTTTGTCCTCTCTCTTTGAGTTGAGAGTATGCCATTCCTGAATTTCCTCCAGTATTTCCCTGTGCTTTGCCAGGGTATTTATGTAATAAACTACCTTATGGGGCAAGCATGCTGGAAAAGGTCACACTCATAAATAAAACAAAAATGTTCTGCTGCTGATGTTATTCTTTTGAATCGCTGCCAAAAATAAAAATGCCTTTTAGTTACTGAACTAAATTCCAGAACAGTGTGATGCACTCTCTCTGACAGCTGATGGAGTACATTTTTCCTACTCTCTCAAATCTGGAGCCGGGCCATGTTTTATACAGTACGTATCAGGAAAGGATTGCTGCGTGCAGTTATTTTCCCCCCCGTGTGAGTTTTCCCTCTCTCCTCGAGATGTTGGTTGTAACTGGGATACGGTTCCATGGGTACAATGTACACATTTGGTACTCTGCCAAAGAGGCAGCTCTTTATCTGTGTGCCGGGTTGGCTACGCCAGAGGCTGAGTGTGATCCAGTTCCCTCTCTCCCAGCACACTGGTGCTTTCAGCAGAAGCCCTGAATAGCAATCGGGAGCAGGAACCCAGGCTTATTTATTTTCTCTTTTCCCCCTGTCTCGCCAACCCGAGGAACTGAGACCAATTGTACCGCCACACTTCCTCCAACTGAGGTCGGTTCACAGTGCAGTGCTGCTTCCTCCTAACTTGTATCCACTCCAACACCAGTGCTAGCCTTTGGTGCTGCGGTGATTAGACAGAAAGAGGAAATGTAATTAGATGTTTCGAAAGTAGCCTAGTGCTTCACGTCGATAGTGTACGCTTAAACTGGACCAGATGCTGGGCAACATGACAGCTCAGTGACTATCACTGTTTGCTGTGCAGATACATGGATTTGGGCCGGTGTCTGTGGGAGTTTGCGCATTCTCCCCGTGCTTGCATGGGTTTTCTCCGGGTGCTCCGGTTTCCTCCCACACTCCAAAGATGTGCTATTAGGCTGATTGGTGTAACAAATTGTCCCTAAATTAGTTTCCCTCAATGTGGAATGCCATAAGCATAGACAAGGGTCATGGGTGGAGGGGGGGGGACTCATAATGTTAAAATGGCGGTGCGGGCTCGTTGGGCCGAAGGGCCTGTTTCCCAGGCTGTGTTGTTCTTTGTTCTTTAGATTTAACCCTCACATACTCCGAGGAAAACAGCACAAACTGGGTTTCACATTGAGGTCACAGGCCATTCAGCCAAGCTGCATTATACTGGAGTTCATGTATTACAAGAGGTACCACTCCACCCCATTCACCCATCTATAGTTCACTCTATTAGCATATTCTCTATTCCCTTCTCCTTCATGAATTATCACACTTTCGCTAAAAAACATCTATACTTTTCACCTCAAGCATTCCTCCCCCCACTTACTACTCTGATGTGGCATTGGACTGGAGTGAGGACAACACAAGGTTAAAGACCAACAAATTTATTTGGTAGCATGAGCTTTCGGAGTGCTGCTCCATCCTCACTCACCTGATGAAGGAGCAGTGTTCTGAAAGCTCGTGCTACCAAATTAAACTTGTTGGGCTTTAACCTGGTGTTGTGAGACTTCTTACTGTGCCCACTAATTACTCTCATAGTGAATCCTGTATTCATCATTGAGTTTATAATGATTCTCTGCGATTCTCTCCTCCATGACAGGAAAAATCTCTTCTTCTACCTGACTAAATTCTTTCTTGAAGACCTCAACCAGGTTACTCCTCTGCCTGCTTTTTCTCTTAGTCTTTCCTGATAGTTTTATCCTCTCAGTTCTGCTATCATCCTTGTGCATCTTTCTGCACCTTCTCCAATGCCTCCATTGTTTCTGTCATGTGGAACTGTACACAGTACGCAGAACTACACACAGTACGCAGAATTACGCACAGTTCGCAGAATTATGCACAGTACGCACAACTACACATAGTACGCACGACTACACACAGTACGCACGACTACACACAGTACGCACGACTACACACAGTACGCAGGACTACACACAATACGCACAACTACACACAGTACGCACAACTACACACAGTACGCACAACTACACACAGTACGCAGAATTACGCACAGTTCGCAGAATTATGCACAGTACGCAGAACTACACACAGTACGCAGAATACGCACAGTACGCACGACTACACACAGTACGCACGACTACACACAGTATGCACGACTACACACAGTACGCAGGACTACACACAGTACGCAGGACTACACACAGTACGCAGGACTACACACAGTACGCACAACTACACACAGTACGCACAACTACACACAGTACGCACAACTATGCACAGTATGCAGAATTATACACAGTACACAGAACTACGCACAGTACGCGCAACTACACACAGGATGCAGAACTACGCACAGAACATAGAAATATGCACAGTAGAAATCATCTACTTGCTGGAAACTGAGAGTATTGTAAAGGAAGCAATCTAAATCAGACTTGTCCATACCAATGACCAGTACATCCATTTTGAAAGGGGGCCTATGATTGGGTGTCCAAAGTGCCTGCCTCTTTCACAGTGAGATGTTCCTTTCAGTGTGGAAATTGGAGGTCACATGGGGTATATAGGAACATCTGAGGGGCAATTTAGTTTGGTGCTGATTGGAGCTGCACAGTGCCATCGACAATAGAACTGGTGAGGCAGTTAAAGATAGGAAGGCTCGCCAGGGTCAGACAATGAGCCCTGTCCTCATGATCATGACCTGACCTCCTCCCAATCAGTCTGAATTACGTAAATATATACGTAGGATTTAAAGTCAAGGTGCACTGGCATTCTGGGTACGCAGACAGAATGCCAAGATGAAGAAAAAGAATCTATTCAAGTTTGAATCAATGCCAAAGGTGCTGGGAGGCTGTGTGGCTGCCTCACACACATGGAGAAATTTAGTTTAATATCAGGTGATGAAGAGTTTTGCTTCCGATTATAGCTTGTAGACTTACGCTGCGGCTAAAAATAATGAAACTGTCATTTTGTCATTGACATTTCATCACCCAGAGAGTGGTGAGCCTGTGGAATTCATTCCCACAGGAAGTAGTTGATGCCAAAACACTGAATGTATTCAAGAGGCAGCTGGATATCGCACTTGGGGCGAATGGGGTTAAAGGTTATGGGGGGAAAGCAGGAAGAGGCTATTGAATTGGACAATCAGCCATGATCATAACGAGTGGCGCAGCAGGCTCGAAGGGCCAAATGGCCTCCTCCTGCTCCTATCTTCTATGTTTCTATTCCCAGAATTTTTTCAGGGAAAGTTTATTTATTAGTGTCACAAGTCGGCTTACATTAACACTGCAATGAAGCTACTGCGAAAATCCCCTAGTCTCTCCGGCACCTGTTCAGGTACACTGAGGGAGAATTTAGCACGGCCAATGCACCCAACCAACACGCCTTTCAGACTGTGGGAGGAAAACGGAGCACCCGGAGGAAACCCATACAGACACGGGGAGAATAGAACATAGAACATTACAGCGCAGTACAGGCCCTTCAGCCCTCGATGTTGCGCCGACCAGTGGAACCAATCTAACGACCCTCTAACCTAAACTATTCCAATGTTATCCATATGCCCATCCACTGACCATTTGAACGCCCTTAAAGTTGGCGAGTCCACAACTGCTGCAGGCAGGGCATTCCACGCCCTTACTACCCTCTGAGTAAAGAACCTACCTCTGACATCCGTCCTATAATTACCACCCCTTAATTTAAAGCTATGTCCCCTCGTGTTAGCCATCACCATCTGAGGTAAAAGGCTCTCACTGTCCACCCTATCTAATACTCTGATCATCTTGTATGCCTCAATTAAGTCACCTCTTAACCTTCTTCTCTCTAACGAAAACAGCCTCAAGTCCCTCAGCCTTTCCTCATAAGACCTCCCCACCATACCAGTCAACATCCTGGTAAACCTCTTCTGCACCCTTTCCAATGCCTCCACATCTTTCTTATAATGCAGTGACCAGAACTGTACGCAATACTCCAAGTGCGGCCGCACCAGAGTTTTGTACAGTTGCAACATGATCTCACGGGATGTGCAGACTTCGCACAGACAATGACTCGAGCTGGGAATTGAAACCTATGTTTCTAAACATAGAGGATAGGAGCAGATGGAGGCCATTCAGGCCTTTCAGCCTGCTCCGCCATTCGTCACAATCACGGCTGATCGTCCAACTCAATGGCCTAATCCTGCTTTCTCCTTTGATCCCATTCGCCCCAAGCGCTATATCCAGCCGCCTCTTGAACACATTCAGTACTTTGACATCAACCACTTCCCGTGGGAATGAATTCCACAGGCTCACCACTCTTTGGGTGAAGGAATGTCTCCTCAACTCCATCTTGAATGGTCTAACCCTGAACCCTCAGACTGTGACCCCTGGTTCTGGACTCCCCCACCATCGGGAACATCCTCCCTGTATCTACCCTGTCTAACCCTGTTAGAATTCTATTAGTCTCTCTGAGATTCCCCCTCATTCATCTGAACTCCAGCGAAAACAATCGCAACCTGGTCAATCTCTCCTCGTACATCAGTCCCGCCATCCCCGGAATCAGACTGATGTTTTAAATAAATAAATGTGACAGATTTCCTTCCACTGAGGACATTAGTGAACTAGACGGGTTTTTAAGCAACAATCGACAGTCACCGTGATTGAGGCCAGGAGCAGGATTTTCCGACCTTGCCCGCGGCTGGGATTCTCCGATCCCACTGCTACGAACGGGGATCGCCAAATTTTCCATTCCTGCTGGCAGCAGTGACAGGGCGAACGAGGCTGGAGAACCCCGGCCTTGAATTTAAATTCCACCAGTTGCTGCAGTGGGATTCGAGCCCACGAACCAGGAGCATTAGCTCGTGCCTCCACATTATTCACCCTGTGACACCACCGTCTCCCTCTAAAATGTCGAGTGAAATTATCAAGCACGCTCTTGGGCTTTAATACACAAAGCGGAGGAAATCTTCCATCAGTGAGTCTGATGAAACTACTGTTAAACAAGATAATGGCATTGGTGTCTGAGGAGAGATAGAAAATAATCTTTCACTTGAACTGTTCTATAAAACAGTGAGCAAATGCCACCGTGACATTCAGTTTATTAAAAGTTATCATCTGCTCGATGCCTAACATCTTGCAGGCAGCAAGCGTTTGACTTCATTTCTCTTTTCATTAACAGAACCAGTTGGAGCCTTTCAACATTAATTCATCGAATATCTTCAACCGAGGCAACAGTTTACATAATTACCAGACATGAGATCATCAGTTAGACCGACAAATGGAATCCAATGACCCAAACAGTTCTAAAAAGGCTATTGTACAATTAAATGGCAAATATGTGAAACTTAAATATGCTCAGAAGATGGAAAAAAATAAACCCCTCCTGTTTGTCTTGGATGCAGCGACTAACAGACGTACTGTTTGATACCATGACAACAAATTGACGTTTGCCGTTGAGTACAACTTTACTGAGCCACATGAAAACAGTCACAATTCTACCGCCGCTGTGTTCCGTCAGGCAAAGGAAAGCAGCAGCTGTATATATCAGTAAGCGCGTGTACAATTATACCTACATACGTGTACCTGCAGATAGGCACGTACACTTGTACAGTTTCCAACCATTCATTGAAATAACTATTAAATAAACAGAAGCACAGTCCATTAGTGAACTCACGCACAACTGAGCATCAGCATGAGCGGACTGGCAGCATTTAAAAAACAGGTGAGGAAATCGTAATATTCTTCTGCTCATTGCAAAGACATCCCTTTCACATGAGAAAGTGCTCGGTAAACGCGAGGAGTGTTGTGTTGCCTTTGAGGCAAACACAATGGGGCTAACTATACCCGGTGAGATGTATATCCACAGCACAAACATGAACAAAAGGTTTCATCATCATTGCAACGAACACGGGTTCGTCATTAGGGAGGATCGCTTCCTTCTTCAAAACTCGCTTTTAGTAAAAATTAAAACAAAATTTACAATTTTGAATCAGAGGTTGATGGAGTCACAAACATTCATCCCTCTGAGGGAAAGCTCATCTACAGAGAACAAAGGAGAGGGCCATTCAGCCCCTCAAGACAGTTCTACCATTCATTGAGATCATAACTGAACTGTATGCTGACTTGATTTACTCATCATACTTTCCCAACCTTGATAACACTAAATGCAACAAAAGTTTACCAATCTGTTTGGGAATTTTCAATTGGCCCTCGACAATTTTCTTGTGGGAATGAGTTCCAGATTGTCACTTCTCTTTGAAGCAATGCTTCCCGACATCATCCCTGAAAGGCCAGCTTCATAATGTAGGGTTCCCCGCTCCCTCCCCACCCATTGAACTCTCCACAACAGAGGAAATAGTTTCTCTCTCCACTCCTTTAAAAACCTTAAACACTGCAAGTAGATCATCTCTTAACCTTCTATATTCAAGGGATCACAAGTTTACACTAAGCAACTTGTCCTCATAATTTAATCCTTTCTGGCAAACCTGCACCTTCACCCCCTCATATCCCTAAAGTATCACCAAGGCTCGCATTTGTTTCCAGGTTTATTCATTAAATTTAAATTCCACTATGGTGGGATTTGAACCCTTGTGCCCACTGCATTACTCTGGGTCTATGGATTACTAGTCCAGTGAAAACAGCACTGTGCCACTACTTCCCCTGAATGCAGCATCCTAAATAGATCAATTCAGAGTTTTGTATGATTGTAGTAGAACTTCCTGTTGTCTTACATTCCACAGGGATCCCTTACTCTATCTTGTACCCGCTTTCAGTGACATTTGTACTTGGACCTTATTGCCGGAATTTTGCCACTTTGCCCACGCAAGGCCAACAGAGAATGCCGTTCTGCAAACCTTGCCCATCGCGATTCCAGGGACGGCATGAGGCCATCTAGCCCTTCAAGCCTGCCCCACCATTCAATAGTATCATGGCTGATCTGAAGGGGATCAGTTCCACTTTCCTGCTTTCTCCCCATAACCCTTAATTCCTCTGTCTATCAGAAACCTATCTACCCATGACTTAAATATATTCAGCGAGGTAGCCTTCACCACTTCAATGGGCAGAGAATTCCAGAGATTCACCACCCTTTGAGTGAAGAAGTTCCTCCTCAACTCCGATATCTCTCTGACCCTCCGAGGTTCCTAGCTTATTTAGGAATTACTCTGATATACCCGCTCTTGCGTTCAATGCAGATGACCCCACAATGTCTCTGACAGTTCGGCTCACTCACTCAATCTATCAACCTCCCTTTGCCCCTCGCTGCTGCTGTCCACATTAGTCACTCTTGTCAACAAACATGACCCAGAGACATGGCTCTGATCCTAGCTTGGGAAGCCAGTCATGTTGGAACGTGGTAGAATTGGAGAAAACTGTGTTTGAAAATGCCCTTTGCTTCATTTCCCCAATTTCTTCTCCCTAAAGCAGACACCACTGGTGGGATATGATTCATTGGAAACTACCAGAACCCAGTTTTGTATATCTCCACCAGCACCTTTCTTTTTATTCATTCATGGGACATGGGCGTCACTAGCTAGCCAGCATTAATTCTATTCTAATTATCATAGAATCCCCACATAGCAGAAGGAGGCCATTCCGCCCATCGAGTCTACACCGGCCACAATCCCACCCAAGCCCTATCCCCATAACCCCATGCATTTACCCTAGCTGGACCCCCTGACACTAAGGGGCAACTTAGCCCGGCCAATCCATCTAACACGCACATCATTGGAGTGTAGGAGGAAACCGGAGCACCAGGAGGAAACCCACGCAGACACTGGGAGAATGTGCAGACTCCACACAGACAATGACCCAAGCTGGGAATGGAACCTGGGTCCCTGGCGCTGTGAGGCAGCAGTGCTAACCACTGGGCCACCGTGCTGCCCAAACCAAATAGCGGAAAATGACTACGATCCAGCTGGGTTATGGGCCCAGCGCACTTCCGCTGGACCATTACCCGCATAGAATTCTATTCTATGGTTCTGTTTCTCTCTCCACAGATGCTGCCCAACCTGCGAAGGATTTCCAGCACTCTCTGTCTTTATTTCAGACTTCCAGAAGCTGTTGTATTTTGCTTTAGAGAGGAGTTTAGCCAAACGTATGTCCTTCAGTGACTGAGTCAGCGGCCATGAGGAGTAGCAGTGAGCGCACTGCGAGATACAAAGAGCAGAAACACTGAGAGAACTCGCATTTGTACAGCATGATGTCACATCTTCAGGGAATCCGGGAACGCCAAAAACTGGAGCTGAGTAAACGAGCTTTTCCATTCTTTCATCGTCTTTTATCCCAGATACAATCTAATTCATCTATTTATAACACCCTTGCCATTAACCACAATATAACAATGTTTTGTTAATAGTCTCTCTGGCTCCCCACACGATTTCCTTTTGCTGCTTTATGTAATTATTTTGGCTATTATTCTCCAAATCCTCTTTAATGCTGACACTTTAAAAATGTTTCTACCCTTGTGGATGTCCCTGGAATTTACTGTTCTTTTTAAACTGCCCTTTGAGACAACTCAGCGCTCGTGGGTCTCCCTCGCCTGCACAATAATGGCCTGGTCTCACTCAGGTTTTAAGGCCATCTACTTTAGATAAAATTCATTTCGGAAAATCTATTTACTCCCCCGTTGTTTTCACAATCTAAATGCAAATGAAAATCCCCCAGTGTTCCAGCACTTTCTTCTCCTGCACTTTTCTGCCTTGAATCTCGAAAATAGCAGAGAATGGTTACGATCCATTGACCCACGTTGAGATAGCGCCTCACACAACCTCAGCATGTCCCAAAGCACCTTTCCAGCCAATGGCGCACCTTCAGCTTGCCTTGGGGCACAGAAGGTTAGGAGATATGATAGAGATCCAAAGATATGCGGATTAGGTGGATTGGCCGTGCTAAATTACCACTCAGTGCCAGGGGGATTAGCTAGGGTTAATGTCTGGGGTTATGGGGATAGAATCCGTGTGGGATTGTGGTTAGTGCAGACTCAATGGGCCGAATGGCCTCCTTTTGCACTGTAGGATTCTATGATCTAGATATTCAAAATCACAGAGTACCTATGATAGCTTTTTCTATTTTTTTGTGAAATGTGACAAGGCCAGCACTTGTTGCAATCCCTAATTGCCCTTGATGTGAGTGACCTACTGGGGCGCTTAGGAACAAAGGGACAGGAGTAGGCCATTCAGCCCATCAAGCCTCCTGCACCATTCAATATGATCGTGGCTGATCGAACACTCCTCTACGTCTGGGAGATTTCATGTATCTTCCTCACAAGACACAAGGTAATAGTTTAGCTTCTCTGCCATTTCTCCACTCCCCCATTAAGAATTGTCCTGAGATTGGTTAAGCGTCAGCCACACTGCTGTGGCTCTGAAATCATATGTAGGCCAGACCAGGTAAGGGTGGCAGATTTCCTTCCCTAAAGGACATTCGTGAACCAGGTGGGTTTTTACAACAACTGATAATAGTTTCATGGTTATCATTACTGAAACTAATTTTATATTCCAGATTTATTAATTGAATTAGTAATTCAACCAGCAATCATAGCAGGATTTGAACCGATTTCCCCAGACACAATCCTAGGCCTTAGGATTACCAGACCAGTGACATTATCATGATGCCACACCACCATGGGTGCATGTACACCCACAGTGCGGTTAGGGAGGGAGTTCTAGTATTTTGACTCAGTGACAGTGAAGGAACAACAATATATTTCCAAGTCAGGATGGTGAGTGAGTTGGAAGGGAACCCCCAGGTGATGGTGTTTAATGTGCCTGCTACCCAGCTAGTGAAAGATTAACATTACCATGCAAAAAAAAATAGGATAAATAATTGGAAAAGGAAATGACAGACTCCCTCTTATACTGCCTTGGTGAAGCAGCCAGCGTAATCAAGGACCTTAAGCATCCCGGACATTCTCTCTTCCACCTTCTTCCATCGGGAAAAAGATACAAAAGACTGAGGTCATGTACCAACCAACTCAAGAACAGCTTCTTCCCTGCTGTCATTAGACTTTTGAATGGACCTACCTCGCATTAAGTTGATCTTTCTCTACACCCTAGTTATGAATGTAACACTACATTCTGCACTCTCTCCTTTCCTTCTCTATGAACGGTATGCTTTGTCTGTAATATCGCGCAAGAAACAATACTTTTCACTGTATGTTAATATATGTGAAAATAATAAATCAAATCAAATCAAAACGATGGACGGATGGGGGAAAGAGCTGGTGTGTATGACCAATCGGATAACTCAATCAAAGAACCAGCATGGTACAGGATGGGCCAAATGACCTCTTTCGGTGTTGCCTTGTTTTCTGAATCACATCAATTTCGGAAATTGGCAGAAAATATTGTCCAGGACACAAGATGATCCGCTTCCCACCTCAGATAGTCCATGGGATTGACAGGTGGGTCTGATCATGAGAAGACCCTTGGTTTAGTGTCTCTCCTGAAAGATAAAGGGGAGGCGGTTTAGAACGGAGTTGAGGAGGAACTTCTTCACTCAAAGGGTGGTGAATCTCTGGAATTCTCTGCCCGTTGAAGTGGTGGAGGCTGCCTCGCTAAATATTTTTAAGACGCGGGTTGATGGGTTTTTGATAAGAGAGGGGATTAAGGGTTATGGGGAGAGGGCGGGAAAGTGGAACTGAGCCACGACAGATCAGCCATGATCTTATTGAATGGCGGGGCAGGCTCGAGGGGCTAGATGGCCTACTCCTGCTCCTATTTCTTATGTTCTTATGTTCTTATCTCTCAGTGCTGAACTCACCTCAGCAGGATTTTGTGTTCACTTGATTTGATTTGATTTATTATTGTCACATGTATTAACATACAGTGAAAAGTATTATTTCTTGAGCACTACACAGACAAAGCATACTGTTCATAGAGAAGGAAACGAGAGAGTGCAGAATGTAGTGGGTCTAGGGTGTAGAAAAAAATCAACTTAATGCAAGGTAGGTCCATTCAAAAGTCTGACAGCGGCAGAGAAGAAGCCGTCCTTGAGTCGGTTGGTACGTGACCTCAGACTTTTGTATCTTTTTCACAAAGGAAGAAGGTGGAAGAGAGAATGTCCGGGGTGCGTGGGGTCCTTAATTATGCTGACTGCTTTGCTGAGGCAGCGGGAAGTGTAGACAGAATCAATGGATGGGAGGCTGGTTTGTGTGATGGATTGGGCTTCATTCATGACCCATTGTATTTCCTTGCGGTCTTGGGCAGAGCAGGGGCCCCATACCAAGCTGTGATACAACCAGAAAGAATGCTTTCTAAGGTGCACCTGTAAGAGTTCTCTGGAGAGAAGTTTGAATCCCAGAACCTTTGAACTGAGGAGTGGGAATGTTACCACTCAGCCAGAGCTGACACTTCAGTACACACGTCAACATTTCACTTCCTTTCCTCTTCCTTGCACCTTGCATCAGTCCACCTGCACTGTCAGACACGAGGAGATAAATTCTGCCCTTGTGAACACCGTGGAGTCTCTTTGCTTAAAAATTAATTTGCATACAAACAGATCCAGATTTTTTTATTGAGGATTTACCCACCAATGAGGAATATAAAAACATAGAACATAGAACATAGAACATTACAGCGCAGAACAGGCCCTTCGGCCCACGATGTTGCGCCGACCAGTTACAAAAACAATGACCCACTAGCCTATACCAATCCCTTTTCGTCCATAAACCTATCCAGAGATCTCTTAAACGCCCCCAAACTAGACGCATCTACAACTGCAGCAGGCAGGGCATTCCAATCCCTCACCACCCGCTGGGTAAAGAACCTACCCCTGACATCCGTCCTGTAGCTACCCCCCCTTAATTTAAAGTCATGCCCCCTCGTGCTAGCTTTCTCCATCCGAGGAAAAAGGCTATCACTATCCACCCTATCTAAACCTCTAATCATCTTATATGTTTCAATAAGATCCCCTCTTAGCCGCCTTCTTCCCAACGAAAACAACCCTAGATCCCTCAGTCTCTCCTCATAGGACCTCCCCACCATACCAGGCAACATCCTAGTAAACCTCCTCTGCACCCTCTCCAACGCCTCCACATCCTTCTTGTAATGCGGGGACCAGAACTGCACACAGTACTCCAAGTGCGGCCGCACTAGAGTAGTGTACAGTTGCAACATTACACTGCGACTCCTAAATTCAATCCCCCTACCAATAAACGCCAAGACACCGTACGCCTTCTTGACAACCTTATCTACTTGATTCCCAACTTTCAGGGATCTATGTACACACACACCTAGATCCCTCTGTTCATCCACACTATTCAAAGTCCTCCCGTTAGCCCTATACTCGACACATCTGTTGCTCCTACCAAAGTGAATTACCTCACACTTCTCCGCATTAAATTCCATCCGCCACCTCTCGGCCCAGCTCTGCAACCTATCTAAGTCTCCCTGCAGACTATGACACCCTTCCTCACAATCTACCACACCTCCAACTTTGGTGTCATCAGCAAATTTACTAATCCACCCAACTATACCCTCATCCAGATCATTAATAAAAATTACAAACAACAGTGGCCCCAAAACAGATCCCTGAGGCACACCACTCGTAACTGCACTCCATGATGAATATTTACCATCCACCACCACCCTCTGTCTCCTATCTGATAGCCAATTCCTGATCCAACTTCCTAGATTACCCACAATCCCATACATCTGCATTTTCTGCAGAAGCCTACCATGGTGAACCTTATCGAACGCCTTACTAAAATCCATGTATACCACGTCAACTGCCTTACCCCCATCCACCTCTTTGGTCACCTTCTCAAAAAACTCAATAAGGTTAGTAAGGCACGACCTACCTGCTACAAAACCATGCTGACTATTTCTAATCAATTCATTACACTCCAAATAACTATAAATCCTATCCCTAATAATTTTTTCTAAAACCTTGCCCACAACAGAAGTAAGACTCACCGGTCTATAATTCCCGGCAAAGTCTCTGTTCCCCTTCTTAAACAATGGGACAACATTCGCTATCCTCCAATCCTCCGGGACTACACCAGAGACCAATGACGACCTGAAGATCTGAGCCAGAGGCTCTGCAATCACCTCTCTAGCCTCCCAGAGAATCCTAGGGTAGATCCCATCCGGACCAGGGGACTTATCTATTTTCAGCCCCTCAAGAATTTCCAGCACATCCTCTTTATCAACCGTAATACTGTCTATTTTACACCCCTGCAACCCAATGTCCTCCTCAGCTATATTCATGTCCCCCTGCGTGAACACCGAAGAGAAATATTGGTTCAATACTTCTCCAATCTCCTCCGGTTCCACACACAACTTCCCCCTGCTGTCTGTAACTGGCCCTAATCTTGCCCTGACCAACCTTCTGTTCTTGACATACTTATAGAACGCCTTAGGATTCTCCTTAATCCTATCAGCCAAAGTCTTCTCATGTCCTCTTTTAGCCCTTCTCAACTCACTCTTCAACTCCCTCCTAGCCAATCTAAAGCTTTCTAGTGCACTATCTGAGCCCTCCAATCTCATCCGAACATAAGCCTCCTTTTTCTTTTTAACCATCGACTCAACTCTTTTAGTGCACCACGGTTCCCTAGATCTACCAAATCCACCATGCCTGACAGGGACATACCTATCAAGGACTCGCAGTAGCTGCTCCTTGAAAAAATTCCACATTTCAGATGTTCCCAGTCCCTGTAATCCCCTAATCCAATCCATGCTTCCTAATTCACTCCTGATAGCCTCATAATCGCCCTTACCCCAGCTAAAATTGCTGACCCGAGGTTCACGCCTATCTCTTCCCATCACTAAGGTGAACGTAACCGAATTGTGGTCACTATCACCAAAATGCACACCAACTTCCAAGTCTAGCACCTGGTCTGGCTCATTTCCCAGCACCAAATCCAATATAGCCTCACCTCTAGTTGGCCTGTCTACATACTGAGACAAAAAACCTTCCTGCACGCTTTGTACAAACACTGACCCCTCTAGCGAGCTAGAACTATAGCAACTCCAATCAATATTCGTAAAGTTAAAGTCCCCCATAACAATTACCCTATTACTTTCACTCCTAACCAGGATTGTCTCCGCAATCCTTTCCTCAACCTCTCTAGAACTTTTAGGAATATGGATTTAAAAGAATAATATTTTCCAATCCTGCAGGCTAACATCACAAAAACTCAAACCAGGAAAATAAGAAATAAAAAATAAATGATTTTGCAGGAAGTACAAAAATTCCAAATTGCAACCCATCGCGACAACTCATACAGCAGGAGAATGGACACTGATTGGCCAAGGTGCTCCACTAGGAAACTATCGGTCTTTACAACAGAAGGAACGTGCTGTTTGATGGGATCAGC
Source organism: Carcharhinus amblyrhynchos (assembly GCF_965287045.1). NCBI lineage: Eukaryota > Metazoa > Chordata > Chondrichthyes > Carcharhiniformes > Carcharhinidae > Carcharhinus > Carcharhinus amblyrhynchos. The sequence goes on along the minus strand of NC_137332.1, from coordinate 4,168,738 downwards.
CATTCACCGCGACGTGCAGTCCACCAATCTGACATTATGCCACAGTACAGACTGTACTCAGTCAATCTGCAACGCCCAGAACCAGTTGTGATTCTGAAATTAGGCAGCACTTACTGAACGTTCCTGAGTGTGCTCATAGCGACACTAACAACCAATTCAAGATTATCAGTCGAGCTCCTAATGCGGCTCACTTAGGCTTGCTAGAAGCAACATGGTTAGCTGCATTGGCCATGCTAAATTCTCCCTCGGTGTACCCAAACAGGAATGTAGCGACTCGGGGATTTTCACAGTAACTTTGTTGCAGTGTTAATGTAAGCCTACTTGTGACAATAATAAATCAACTTTAAAAAAAATTCATACACAAGATCTGCAAACAAAAGGAATATATTCAGGCCAAATGTCCTTTCTGAGTTACCCAGGAGTTTTGGGGTTCAATAGTTCCCTGTTACTTTCCCCGTAGCAATGCTTTGCTCAACTTTCCAGCCAATCAGCATTCATTTTTCCTGTAATATAAACTGTTTGAAACTAATCATTTAAAATTTGGCGTTTAAATTTGGTGGATTGGCCATGCCAAATTACCCCTTAGTGTCCAAATATGTTTATGTTAGGTGGATTGGCCATGTTAAATTCTTCCTTAATGTCCAAAGATGTTTATGTTAGGTGGATTGGCCATGTTAAATTGCTCCTTAATGTCCCAAAGATGTGTAGGTTTGGTGGTTTGGTCATGCTAAATTGCCCCTTAGTGTCCAAAGATGTTTATGTTAGATGGATTGGCCATGTTAAATTGCTCTTTAGTGTCCAAAGATGTGTAGGTTGGCGGGGGGGGGGGACGTTGACCAGGCTAAATTACCCTTTAGGGTTCAAAGATGTGCAGGGAAGGTGGATTGGCCATGCCAGTGGGGATAGAGTGAAGGGAGAAGCCTGGGGATGATGCTCTTTCAGAGAGTCAGCACAGACTCAATGGGCCAAATGGCCTCTTTGTATATGCAGGGATTCAATAATTCTATCCAATGGTTCTACGGTTCTGAATCAGATCCCAGGAAGGTGGAGATCTGAACAACCTAGTTTACAATGTTCAGTTTTTGTGAAAAACCGCTTTTCAACAATAACCTCAATCTAATTCAAACTGACAGGTGGCCATTCATAATGACATCAGGGAACAATGGGAAGACAAACAAAAATTAATTACACTGGGGTTCTTGGAAGATTTAATGTTTGTGATTTGAATATGTTCGAAGCCTGGTCTAACCATTCAGGCATGTTTTGGCCAGAATTTTCTAATTGTGATGAATCTCTAATCTGTGACAGATTGGAAACCTGACGTGTGGGAGTATCTGGTTACTTGGTGTCAACGCTTTACGTTGGGTTGTTTTTCATTGGCGTCAGTAACTATTTGACCACAGCTGATTCAAATATCCATTATTCATATTCCAATTATCTTCCCTGCCTATCATCTTTCCAGGATTTTCACTGAATAAATCAGCACGTTACTGGAGCTGCACTATCTGTTTCTTGACACTAGATGGTGCTATTTAGTGTTTCTATCGGGACAGGGCGGGGAGGGGCTAAAATTTCCAAATACTAATGAATAATTCCAACAAAGCAATTCAGCTCAGTCCGGTGACTCGGTAGCACCGTGGTTAGCACTGCTGCCTCACAGTGCCAGAGACCCAGGTTCGATTCCCAGCTCGGGTCACTGTCTGCGCATTCTCCCCGTGTCTGCGTGGGTTTCCTCCGGGTGCTCCAGCTTTCTCCCACAGTCTAAAGATGTGCGGGTTAGGTGGATTGGCCATGCAAAATTGCCCAATAGTCTCAGCGGGATTAGCAGGATAAATGTGTGAGGTTGTGGGGATAGGATCTGGGTGGGATTGTTGTCAGTGCGGACTTGATGGGTCGAAAGGCCACTTTCTGCACAGTAGGGATTCTATGATACAGGGACGATTTGTCCAAAAAAAAATTGAATTACTCAATTGTGTGAATGAAGCAACTTTGTTGCCGGTGCACTGAGTCACTCTGGTTCTTGGAAATGAGCTGGGTCAAATGGGTCAAATGGATCAAGTGTTGGAGGCAGAACATTGAGAGGGCAGTGATCATTGCCTCATAAGGTTCCGTATGACTGGAAAACAACAAAGAACCATCCAGAGTTTCAATAATTAACATGGGGATAGCCAATTTGAAGGGGCTGCACAGTGGCACGGTGCTCAGCACTGCTGGCTCACAGCGCCAGGGACCCAGGTTCAATTCCCAGCCTCGGCTCACTGTCTGTGTGGGGTCTGCATGATTCAGGGGGCAATGCTGTTGATGGACTCCCAGAGCGAATTTGGTCCAGTGTCACACTGCAGGCTTGTGAGAAAAATGACAGCTCCTAAACAAAACAATTTTGGAAATAAAATTGTCTTGAGTGACAGGAAGGGGCACGATAGTTTATGGATATTTTTGGGGAGGGAGGAAAGTTTGTACTGGAGTTCCCCCAGGAGTCAGAGTTGGGAATCTTACTTTTCCTGATGTATATTCACGGCTTTGGTGTACAGGGAACAATTTTAAAAATTGCGGACGGTATAAAACTTGGAAGCACTGTGAACTGTGAGCAGGATGGTGTAGAACTTCAAGCAGACCCAGAGAGTGTGGAGGGGGCTGACAGGCAGCAGGTAAAGTTCATTGTGAAGAAATGTGAAGTGATTGAATTTGATTTGAAGAACATGGAGAGATAATACAAAACAAAGGGGACAATTCTAAAGGAAGTGCAGGAACAGAGGGACCTGGGTGTATATGTAGCACTGGGTGGCACAGTGGTTAGCACTGCTGCCTCACCCCACCAGAGACCCAGGTTCGATTCCTGGCTTGGGTCACTGTCTGTGTGGAGCCTACACGTTCTCCCCGTGTCTGCATGGATTTCTCCAGGTGCTCCGGTTTCCTCCCACACTCCAAATATGTGCGGGTTAGGTGGATTGGCCATGCTAAATTGCCCCTTAGTGTCAGGGGGGGCTAGCTAGGGTAAATGCATGAGGTTATGGGGATAGAGCTGGGTGGGATCATGGTTGGTGCAAACTTGATGGGCCAAATGGCCTCCTTCTGCACTGTTGGATTCTATGATGCAGGTTGAGAGTGTGGTTTATCCAGTATCCTGGTCATTATCAAGAGGGGCATAAGAGTACAAGAGCAAGAAGGTTACATTGAACTTGTATAATCATAGAATCCCTTGTTCAGTTTACACCCATGGCATTTGGGGTCAAATTGGAGCTTGTGCCATGGCAGTTCACCCATCACCCCGTACTCATTGGCTCCAGTCCAGCAGTATCCTCGATATTCAAATTCTCATCCTTGTTTTCAAATCTCTCCATGGGTTTTCTTTCTCTGTAATCTCCTCCAGCCCCACAATCCCTCGCAATCTCTAAACGCTAATTCTGGTCCCTTGAGCGCCTCTCTGTTCACTCCAACACTCATGCCCTTGCCCTCAGCTGCCTCCAACTAAATTGCCTCACTAATCCTCTTCACCCACCTACTCCTTTCTCTCTCTCTCCTCCTGCTTTGAAAAGCTCCTTAAAACCAACTTCTGTGACCCAATGTTTGGTCAGGGTCTGAACATTTCCTCATGTGACTCATTGTCACATTGACTTGACCAGTTTCCAGTGAAGCATTTTGGGATATCTGACGTCATAGAGACGAGAGGAACACAAACTGCAACTCACGAATGGATAAAAATTCACCGACCTGAGCATGTTGAAGGCAAGATGCTCTTCATATTGATTTATATTGGCCAGTAGGAGGAGTCGAGTAATAATTACATTCCATACCTTCTCAGGCTAGGGACTCTGTATCTCAGAGGAAGTGCTTTATCTCTGATTACCTCTGCCAGATATCAGATTTAAGATTACAACACAGAGAATGGGAAGAACCAGTGTCTTCCATGCAGACAGACATTCGTGTATTGGTCTAGCCGGAGTTGAGGATTGGGGAGCGGTGGGGAAGAGGCGTTTAATTAAAATAAAGAGGAAAATAGCAAAGAAATGAAAATGAGCTAAAAAAAACCATGTTAGACCATACATATAAACCAGCCTCCTATCCACTGACACTGTCTACACTTCCTGCTGCCTCAGCAATGTAGCCAGCATAATTAAGGACCCCACGCATCCCAGACATTCTCTCTTCCACCTTCCCCCATCAGGAAAAAGTTACAAAAGTCTCAGGTCACGTACCAACCAACTCAAGAGCAGCTTTTTCCCTGCTGCTGTCAGACTTTTAAACGGACTTACCTTGTATTAAGTTGATCTACACCCGAGCTATGACTGTAACATTCTGCACTCTCTCCTTCTCAATGAACAGTATGCTTTGTCTGTATAGCGCGCAAGAAACGATACATTTCACTGTGTACGAGTACATGTGACAATAATAAATCAAATCAAAATTAAATCTAAGTATAGAAACCATGTTGGACCATACATGGAAAGCAAAGCACTTCTCCCAAATGAAATTAGCCTCAAAAGTGACTCTTGGTTGAAAGCCACCACACTGCAGGATAGATTTATTCATCATCTTTAGCCCTTTCTCCAATCTCATCACACCTTTCAACAGATAAAAGCCAGATTACAATCCTGTTGTTAAATTTCATCCTTTTGAGAGCTTCATCTGGGTTAAATTGATGGAATAAGATTTTTCCAGTACAGCAACATTTAAACACAATTACAATGCATTCAATCGCTTTCTCCTGACTGTTGGTTTCTGAGCATTCTATTGGATCCTGAGACAAGGTTCCCATCCCGTGACTCCGGAAACGACTGCCGATTCCATCTCTATAACGGACCCATCCCCACGTCGACCTCAGCTCATCTGCTACTCAAACCCTCATCTCTGCCTTTGCCACCTCTGGATTTGATTATTCTTATCATCTGCTGGTGGACTAAGTCAGCAGCCACCATGATCTTTTGTGTGTCCAAAACTGCTGCCTGTATCCTCCCCCCCGCTTTGCTCTCTGACCTACACTGGCTCCCAGTCTGGTAATGCCTTGGTTTTAAAATTCTCCTCCTTGTGTTCAAACCCTCCAAGGGCTTCACACCCCCTCCCCCACTCCAGCATCCCATCCCACCCCCCACCCCCACCCCACCTACCACCCACCTCCATAACCTCCTCACTGTTCTCATCTAACGTCACCCTTCCTGTATTCCCAATTATTATCGCTCCATCATTGGCAGCTATGCCTTCAGCTGCCTGGAAACTAAGTTCTGGAATTCCCACCCTAAACCTCTCCGCCTCTCCCTCCCTCAGCATCTCTCTTCCCCTTTAAGATGTTGATTAAAAACCACCTCTTTGGCGAACCTTTATTTCACCTGTAGCTGGATAGAGTGGGAGTTTTTTCTCTGGAGCGTAGGAGGCTGAGGGGTGACCTTATAGAGGTCTATGAAATAATGAGGGGTACAGATCAGCTAGATAGTCATTATCTTTTCCCGAAGGTAGGGGAACATAAAACTAGAGGGCATAGGTTTAAGGTGAGAGGGGAGAGATACAGAAGTGTCCAGAGGGATACTTTTTTCACAGAGGGTGGTGAGTGTCTGCCAGAGGTAGTAGTAGAGGCAAGTACAATTTTGTCTTTTAAAAAGCATTTAGACTGTTACATGGGTACGATGTGTATAGAGGGATAGGGGCCAAATGCTGGGACTAGCTTAGTGGTTTAAAACAAAAGGTCAGCATAGACATGTTGGGCCGAAGGGTTTGTTTCCGAGGTGCAAACCTCTATGACTCAATGGCCTGTCCTAATATCATCCTGCTTTTCTTGGTATTCAATTTTACTTGCTAAATTTTCCTGTGAAGCAGATCGGGACATTGGACTGCATTAAAGGTGCTTTACAAATGCAAGGTCTTGGGGCAATTACTGAGCAAAAAGATGTTATGAATTTTCTATGAACACAAAGGGGTGGCACGGTGGCACAGTGGTTAGCACTGCTGCCTCACAGCACCAGGGACCCGGATTCGATTCCCAGCTTGGGTCGCTATCTTTGCGGAGTTTGCATGTTCTCTCCATGTCTGCTTGGGTTTCCCCTGGGTGCTCCGGTTTCCTCCCACAGTTTGAAAGGCGTGCTGGTTAGGGTGCATTGACCAGAATGTGGCGCCTAGGGGAATTTCACAGTAACTTTATTGCAGTGTTAATGTAAGCCTTATTTCTGACTAATAAAATAAATTTTATGGGTGGCACGGTAGCACAGTGGTTAGCACTGCTGCTTCACTGTTCCAGGGACCTGGGTTCGATTCCTGGCTTGGGTCATTGTCTGTATGGAGTTTGCACACTGTCCTCGTATCTGCATGGGTTTCCTCCGGGTGCTCCGGTTTCCTCCCACAGTCTAAAGATGTGCAGGTTAGGTTGATTGGCCATGCTAAAAAAAAATTGCTCCTTAGAGTTGTGAGATGCATAGGTTAGAGAGATTAGCAGGTAAATATGTAGAGATATGGGGGTAGGGCATAGGTAGGATTGTGGTCGGTGCAGACTTGATGGGCCCAATGGCTTCCTTCCGCACTTAGGATTTCTATGATGCTACAAACTCATCTTTAACTATATCCAGGACAATGAACTCAGCGGCTCGATCTCCTTTGGGAGCCCAACAGGTTTAAATATCAAACTCTCCTCCGACTGCAGTCGAAGTCCAGCTTGTGCTAGGGGACGTTAGCTGCCGGCGGATAGCTTAATTCCGTTTGGTGAGCGGCTCTTTATTTACTCTCAGTCACTGCGCTAGCATTTCTCACAACGTCACCCTGTTAATGAATGCAGGGGCCTGTCTGCGAAAGAGATAAAACAGAGGCTCCACGCGCCCTGCCAAACATACGAATCAACATCCAACCGGAGTCCAAAGAGTAACGTAATGCAAGAATAATGTTGTAGTAATGTTTGGAGAATGTTTGATGATTGCTCCAGCATGCTGCTGCCCAAGTGTCTTTCAAGACAGCAGACTTCAGACTGAGATCATGCGCTGGGTCCAGATCTGCTGAATGGGCTTTAATGTTGACAGCAGGTTCACTACTGAACGGCGTGTCCCATTAAACACTGAGCCACTCACATTCTGAGACAGGCCTGGATAGGACGCAGCAGTTTCTGGATTTCCTGAACTCTTCGTCCTGTCTAGACAGTTGCATTTCCACTTTTCTCTCCTGGGTTGACAGAAATATGGAACAGTTGTTGCCCAAACGGGGTAACATGCCGAGTAGAAAAGATCATATATAAACTGTCACCGAGATGTCAGGTCAGAGAAAGGAGTTGTGCTTCTGTGCCACCTTTCTGGAGCCCGGGATGTTCCAGCAGGACTGTAAATATTTTCAAAGTGTTCCAGTGTTGAAAAAGAGCTAAATAATCTTCACTGAGACCAGTTCCCACAACAGCAGTGACTAATGACGAGATGAGAGGCTGACTGAGATATAAATATACGTCAGCTCACCCCGTCCTCTGGAATCCTGCCATGGGATCTTTCACGTGAACTTGGGAGGACACACACACACACACACACACGGTGCCTCAGTTTAACATTTCAGCTGATGGACAGCTCCTCCAACCGCACAGCACTCCCTCAGCGCTGCACCGAAATGCCAGCCGGTTAATGTGCTCAAACCCCCCGCTTGGGCCTGGAACCCAAACCCTTCAGAGTCAGAGGACAGAGTACTACCCGCAAGCCAACCCAGACAAGAGGTCACAGGTACAGGCTGAGAGGCGGTAGGTTTAAAACCAAGATGAGGGGGAATTACATCTCGTGGTGAATTTGTGGAACTCGCTGTCCCAGAGCGCGGTGGAGTCTGAACGGTTTCAAGAAGGAAGTAAATACATTTCTAGTAAAAAAAAGGATAAGGGAATATAGGGAACAGGTGGGGAGGTGGATTTGAGACCAGGGAGAGATCAGCAATGACCTGATTGAACAGCAGAGCAGGCTCGAAGAGCTGAGTTTGCCCACTTCTGCTCCTAATTCCACGCTCCTACGTAATCCTGCTTTAGATCAGTGAGGTACAGCTACCCAGCCACCAATTCAATGGCTCTTTTGCATACAAACTAGCAGCAGTATAGGCCACTCAGCCCCTCGAGCCTGTTCCGTCATTCAGTAAGATCATTGGCTGATCTGGTTGTAACTTCAACCCCACATTCCCGCCAATGACCTTTCAGCTCCTTGTTCATCAAGGATCCGTCTCGATCTGCCTTGGAAATATTCAACTACTCTGCTTCCACTGAGGAAGAGAGTTCCAGAGACTTACCACCTATTGGGGGAAAAATGAAGTCTCCTCATCTCTGTCTTAAATGAGGATCCCTTTAATTTTAATCTAGATTCTCTGACAGTAAGGAAGATGCCCTCCATGTCACCCCTATCAATGCTTTTTCTTGACATCAGACCCTTTGTATGCCAGTCCCCAAGATTAGCAGATAAATCAGCCTCCAATGAAAAATTGCCGTCATATATTTCAATTTCTGTTAGGATTTGCAAACAAGAGTTACAACACCCAAAGTTATTGCTTCAGAGATCTGGCCTCTCGAACAATACAAGTTGCAGGCGTACCAACATGGAATGAGGCAATTGCCTCATAGATTTACATATGTCGGAGAACTTCCTTAATTCCATCCATGTGGCAATTACCTCCTGATCTCGGTTAAAGGTAGAAAATTACTTTTCTTTGTCAGCCAATGTAACCGAGTCAGGTTATAATCAGACTGGAAAGATATCCTGCCGTAATCCCAGAGCACTTTATTTCATCAGAAACTTGGCCATCAGTTATTTCAGATCGAATACTCTGGAGTAACCCGTGTACAGGTCTTCATTCCTAATTGTAAAAGTGAGGTATAGGCAGCAAAGACTGCACAAAAAGAGATTTACAATAAAGACACTGGAGTTTCTGAAAGGATAAGAACATAAGAACATAAGAACATAAGAAATAGGAGCAGGAGTAGGCCATCTAGCCCTTCGAGCCTGCCCCGCCATTCAATAAGATCATGGCTGATCTGTCGTGGCTCAGTTCCACATTCCCGCCCTCTCCCCATAACCCTTAATCCCCTCTCTTATCAAAAACCCATCAACCCGAATGTGTGGGAGCGAGTCCCACATTCTCCCCACTCCCCGTGGGAGCGAGTCCCACATTCTCCCCACTCCCCGTGGGAGCGAGTCCCACATTCTCCCCACTCCCCGTGGGAGCGAGTCCCACATTCTCCCCACTCCCCGTGGGAGCGAGTCCCACATTCTCCCCCACTCCCCGTGGGAGCGAGTCCCACATTCTCCCCACTCCCCGCGGGAGCGAGTCCCACATTCTCCCCACTCCCCGTGGGAGCGAGTCCCACATTCTCCCCACTCCCCGTGGGAGCGAGTTCCACATTCTCCCCACTCCCTGTGGGAGTGAGTTCCGCAGCAGGGATTCTACAACCTCGTCCCGCGGCTGGGATTCTCTGACCTCGCTCGCAGCTGGGGTTCTCCAGTCCCGCTGCAGTGAATGGAGATTGGCTGAGCTCCAAATTCTCTGTTCTCGTGGTAGCAGGATGCGCGAGACTGGAAAATCCATCCAATCTCTTGTATTTTTTTGTTAGTCCATGACAGAATTCCTTCCCTGAAGGATATTACTGATGCAGGTGGGTTTTGCCACAATCAGTAGACTTTAATTCCAGAGTTTTTATTGAACTCAAATTCTGAATTGAAATTTTCTTTAAGGACTGTGCGTGTTTCTGGAAAATTACCTCTTGTCATTTCACCGTGGGTTATCTGCTGATTTGGTTGTAGCTATTCTCATCTCTTTGTTAATTCCAGATATTGCTTGTCAGGACGACATTACAGAACCCACAATCTTCACTGCAAGGTCTCCGTGATGATTGCAGAATGTATTCAGCGTCCCACTCACAGATGCTCTTTCCAGTAGCGCTATTGTTATTGCCAATGGAAATTGCAGTTATCCGCTACACGTGTCAGCACAATACGGTCATCAGCAGCTTCAATGCACCAACACAGGTGTTGGTTGTTTCAAGCTCTTATTGCAGTCACTATAGGAACAGGAGTCGGCCATCGAGCCTGCTCCGCCATTCAATATGATCAGGGCGTATCCTCTACCTCAACGCCACTTAACCTGTGCGATCTCCATTTCTTTTGATTTTTGATTTGATTTATTATTGTCATGAGTATTAATATATAGCGAAAAGTATTGTTCCTTGCGCGCTATACATACTGTTCATAGAGAAGGAAAGGAGCCAGAGCAGAATGTAGTGTTACAGTCATAGCTAGGGGTGTACAGAAAGATCAGCTTAATGCAAGGTAGGTCCATTCAAAAGTCTGACAGCAGCAGGGAAGAAGCTGTTCTTGAGTCGGTCAGTACGTGACCTCAGACTTTTGTATCTTTTTCCCAATGGAAGAAGGTGGAAGAGAGAATGTCCGGGGTGCGTGGGGTCCTTAATGATGCTGGCTGCTTTGCTGAGGCAGTGGGAAGTGTAGACAGAGTCGATGGATGGGAGGCTGGTTTGCCTGAGGAATTGGGCTACATTCACGATCTTTTGTAGTTCCTTGCGGTCTTGGGCAGAGCAGGAGCCCATACCAAGCTGTGCTACAACCAGAAAGAGTGCTTTCTACGGTGCACCTGTAAAAGTTGGTGAGAGTCGTAGCTGACATGCCAAATTTCCTTAGTCTTCTGAGAAATTAGAGGCATTGGTGGGGCTTTCTTAACTGTAGTGTCGGCATGGGGGGGAGCAGGACAGGTCGTTGATGATCTGGATACCTAAAAACTTGAAGCTCTGGACCTTAATACAATTGGTATATTGGCATTCAGAAATCTATCAACTTCTGTCATGAACATATTCAGTGACTGAACTTCTTCAACTCTCTGGGGGTAGAGAATTCCAAAGATTCACCCCCCCGCTAAATGAAGAAATTCTTCCTCATCTCAGTATTAAATGGCCTGCTCCTTATTCTCGACTGTGTCCTTTGGTTCTAGACTCCCCACAGCCAACATCCTATCCAGATCACCCTTTCATGCCCTGTAAGAATTTTGTAAGTTTCAATGAGATCTCTTTTTTTTTAAAAACTCTAAAGAATACAAGCCCAGTTTTCTCAATCTCTTCTCATGAGACAACCTCGCCATCCCAGGAATTAATCTTGTTGCATCGCCTTCATGGCAAATACATCCTTCATTCAGTAAGGGTCCGCACGGTGGCACAGTGGTTCGCACTGCTGCCTCAGAGCACCAGGGAATCGGGTTCGAGTCCCGGCCTTGGGTCACTGTCTGTGCATAATCTGTACGTTCTCTCCATGTCTGCATGAGCTTCCTCCAGGTGCTCTGGTTTCCTCCCACAGTCCAAAGATGTGGGGGGTTGAAGTAAAGTTTTTTTATTAGTCACAAATAAGGCTTACATTAACACCGCAATTAAGTTACTGTGAAATTCCCCAGATCACCGCGCTCCTGTTCGGGTCAATGCATCTAACCAGCACGTCTTTCAGACTGTGGGAGGAAACCGGAGCACCCGGAGGAAACCCACGCAGGCACGGGGAGAACGTGCAAACTCCACACAGGCAGTGACCCAAGCCGGGAATCGAACCCACGCCCCTGGTGCTGTGAGGCAGCAGCGCTAACCACTGTGCCACCTAGGTGCGTTGGCCATGCTAAATTCTCCCTCAGTGTACCCGAACAGGCATTGGAGTATGGCGACTAGGAAATTTTCACAGTAACTTCATTGCAGTGTTAATGTAAGCCTACTTGTGACACTAATGAATAAACTTTAAAAACAAAACTGTACTCAATACTCCAGGGATGGAATTTTCCCATCCCACCCCCTGTAGTGGGCGGGGGGGGGGGGGGGAGGGGGCGGGAGAAGTAAACCATGTAAAAATCCATTCACCGGGAGGGTTGGTTTCTGGTCTTAAGAACATAAGAACATAAGAAATAGGAGCAGGAGTAGGCCCACTAGCCCTTCGAGCTTGCCCCGCCATTCAATAAGATCATGGCTGATCTGTCGTGGCTCAGTTCCACATTCCCGCCCTCTCCCCATAACCCTTAATCCCCTCTCTTATCAAAAACCCATCAACCCGCGTCTTTAAAATATTTAACGAGGTAGCCTCCACCACTTCAACGGGCAGAGAATTCCAGAGATTCACCACCCTTTGAGTGAAGAAGTTCCTCCTCAACTCCGTCCTAAACCGCCCCCCCTTTATCTTGAGGCTGTGCCTCCTAGTCCTACTGTCTTTTTTGAGCGGGAAGAGTCTCTCCATCTCTATCCTACCCATCCCATTCATCATCTTATACGTCTCAATGAGATCTCCCCTCTTGGGGGTGAGTATAACCAGAAAGTCCCGCACTAGGTGTGGCCTCACCAAGGCTCAGCACAACTGAGACAAAATGGGTGGAATTTTCGCAAAAGACTTTGATGGGAATGTTCCACATCGGTTCTTTGGGTGAACTCAGCACAACATTCTTCCAGCACTCTGCCGGTTATTCTGACAGCTCGGAGCTTTGTACTGGTGAGGAGGGCGATGGGAGGGGTCAGAGCACTAGTACGCCAGGGAAGCCAGCTTCAGAGCACTTTGGCGCCATTATATACGTACCCCAATCTATTAGTGTAGCAAGAATCCTACACACTCCAGCTCCCCGTGGACATCAGACCCCCACTTCCCCCCATCACTGGCAGCATTGCTGCCCCCACCACCACCCCGCCCCACACCAACACAAGGTGCCAGCTTCAGGACCTCAGAACTCTCCCGATGAGACCTTTGGTGGATCTTTGCCCACCTCCCACGACCCACCCCGCCTTGCAGAGCTCCCCCCAGCCAACCAATCCCTTTGCAGAGCTCCCCGTGTCATCATGCATACCCCCTACGATCACAGCACCATCCCCATTCAGGCTCCACTCCCATGGCACTGCCATGGCACACATGGTGCCAGGATGCTCAATGGACACTGCCCAACCATGCCACCAAATACGCACCCTCCGATCCCCCAGCATGGCCATAGTGCTAGGTCCCTGCCACTACAGTGCAGCAGTGATTTGTGCTGGTGAAGGTGGGAAACAGCTAGCAGGGCTGACACAGCCGTGCGGGGCCAGGTAAGTCATTGTAGAAACATAGAAAATAGGTGTAGGAGTAGGCCATTCGGCCCTTCGAGCCTGTTCTGCCATTCAATATGATCATGCGCTGTCAGTAGTCCACTCCCGCTTTCTCTCCGTACTCCTTGATCCTTTCAGCCACAAGGGCCACATTCAGCTCCCTCTGGAACATATCTGATGAACTGACCCCAACAGCTTTCTGTGGGAGAGAATTCCACAGGTTCACAACTCTCTGAATGTAGAAGTTCTTCCTTATCTCAATCCTGAATGGTTTACCCTGTATTCTTAGATGGTGACCCCTAGTTCTGGACTTCCCCAACATCAGGAACCTTCTGCCCACATCCCTCCTGCCCAGTCCCATCAGGATTTACATGTTTCTCTGAGATCCTCTCTCATTCTTCTCAATTCCAGTGAGTACAAGCCCAGTGGATCCAGTCTCTCTCCACGTGTCAGTCCTGCTGTTCCAGGAATCAGTCTGGTGAACCTTCGCTGGATTCCCTCAATATCCAGAATGTCCTTCCTCGAACTAGGAGACCAAAACTGTACACAAGGTGTGGCCTCACCAAGGCCCTGTATAACTGCAGCAAGACATCCTTACTCCTATACTCAAATCCTCTTGCTATGAAGGCCAGCATGCCATTAGCTTTCTGAACTATTTGCTGTACCAGACTGCCAACCTTCAGCGACTGTTCCACTATGACACTCTTGATTCTATTAATTATGTCTTCATAATCACCAGTATTGAACTGAGGAAATGCTACCTCATCACATGTCCTTTGGGGGGGCAGGCGTATGTTGTCCTCACCCTCCTGTTTCTTGTGTTTGTGGCTGTGGTTTGATTTTTTTCCCCCACTATCCAAAAGAAACTGGGTAATTTGTATAGACAGGATTATGGGATAGAGAGATGGGGGATACAGACAGCTCTACCAAGGAGCTAGCACAGACACAGTGGGCTGAATGGCCCCCTTTTGCACTGTCTCACTTTATGAAATGTTTGAGTAATGAGTGAGGGAGAACTCAAATCCCTGAACTCATTTTGCTTTGAAGCTTTTGTAAATCATAAACTTTTACAGCTCTGAAGGGGCCTATTTGACCCATTGTGCTTGAGTCAGTTTTCTGAAAGAATGTTTTTCTCAGCCTCACTCCCCTGAACCGACTGTCTCCCCTTATCACTAACCGGTATTGATCTATCTCCCTTTGAAAAGCCTTTATTAAGGATTCTGTTGCCAGCGCTATCCCTAGCTGTTTATTTCCCAGCCTAACAGCAACACAGCGAGAGAAAACATCTCCCAACCTCTCCTTTCAATTCTTTTAATGGTGATCTTAAATCGATGCCCGGTCTTCACAACAACTGCATTCATATAGCACCTTTAACGTAGGCCAGACCCACCGTGGTGGAACCCATGGTGGGGTGGGGGTGGGGGCAGAAGGACGGGGGAGGGGGCGGGCGGTGGTTGATGAACCAGCCTAAAGCCCACTGACAGTCAACAGCGGGACTGGAAGATCCTGGCAATGGGAGGAGCTGGAAAATCTCAGCCATGATAAAGCACCCATCGTGCTTCACGAGAGCGTTATCAGTCAGTATCCGGCACTGACACACATCAGGAGACTTTAGGACAGGTAATCAAAATCTCTGTCAAACAGGTAAGGGCTGAAGGAATGTCTTAAAGGAAGTGGATAGAGAGGTAGGGAAACAGAGGGGGGATTGCCCAGCTTGTGATCTGGATGTGATCTGGATGTAGCAGAGAGATTAAAATCTGGGGCTGAGCCTTTGCCCTTCCTGGCTTCAAAGGCATTTTAAAATAAATCCCTTCTGTTAGAACCTTTTCTGTTCCCTGTTCCTGTTCACATTGATCTGTCGCAGCGGGGAAAGCCACAGTTAGCTTCCTCACTCATTCCAGCAGTTACAGTAGCAAGATAATCCGATGGCATCGCCACAGTCCGATCGGTGTTAATTGGGGTTAAATACATATAGCTGGAGGGATTTGACTGGACGGTTACCTGAACACAGACACTTCCTGAGACAGGAGCAGAGTGCAGTCTGGAGATACAGACCCTGGAATAAACCCATCCCAATAAACACTGATCTCTTCCTCCGCCATCAAGCAGTGTAATTCTGAACTGCATGTTGAGAGAGCAGGGATATCGGACCGTCAGGGTTGTGATCCTGAGGCTCAGACCAACAATCTAGAGAAATGAGTTCAAATCCCACCACGGCAGCTGGGAGATCTCAATTCTATTAACCCAATCAACTCATAGAATCCCTACAGTGCAGAAGCAAACCATTTGGCCCATTGAGTCAGCACCGCCAATAGTCCCACACAGGCCCTATCCCATAACCTCAAATATTTCCCTTTAATATATGCATCCCAGGGCACTAAGGGGCAATTTAGTATGGTCACTGCACCTAACCAGCACGTCTTTCGGACTGTGGGAGGAAACCGGAGCACCCGGAGGAAACCCACGCAGACACGAGGAGAATGTGCAGTCTCCACACAGACAGTGACCCAAGCTGGGAATTGAACCCAGATCCCTGGCGCTGTGTGGCAGCGGTGCTAACCCACTGTGCCATCGCACCATCCATAAAATCTGACATAAAAGGTTTGTCTTGGCCATAGTAATCATGGAACATCTGGATCGTCACAAAAATGACTGACTGATAGTCTTCAGGAGAGGAAATCTGCCATTCTGAAGTGGCCTGGTCTGGATGTCACAGAATCACAGAACTGATACAGCACAGAAGGAGGTCATTCGGCCCGTTACGTCTGTACTGTCTCTCCAAACAAGCATCATGACTTAGTGCTATTCCCCTGCCTTTCCCCCTGTACAACTTCACCTTGTTTCTATTCAAACAATTATCTAACACCCTTGTGTATGTCTCGATTAAATCTGCCTCTTTTGATTTGATTTATTATTGTCACATGTATTAACATATAGTGAAAAGTATTGTTTCTTGCACGTTATATAGACAAAGCATACCGTTCATGGAGAAGGAAAGGAGCGAGTGCATAATGTAATGTTACAATCATTGCTAGGGTGTAGAGAAAGATCAACTTAATGCGAGGTAAGTCCATTCAAAAGTCTGACAGCAGCAGGGAAGAAGCTGTTCTTGAATCGGTTGGTACATGACCTCAGATTTTTGTATCTTTTTCCCAACACTCACCACCCTCTGTGTGAAAAAATTGACCCTCTGGACACTTTTGGATGTCTCCCCTCTCACCTTAAATCTATGCCCTCTAGTTTTAGACTCCCCTACCTTTGGGAAAAGATATTGACTATCTAGTTGATCTATGCCTTTCATTATTTTACAGACCTTTATAAGATCACTCCTCAGCCTTCTACGCTCCACAGAAAAAAGTCCCAGTCTATCCAGTCGCTCCTTATAACTCAAACCATCAAGTCCCGGTAGCATCCTAGTAAATCTTTTCTGCACTCTTTCTAGTTTAATAATATCCTTTCTACAATATCGACAAGACCCACACACAGTATTCCAAGTGGAATTGGAAATATATCGGCCATTCCTTCACTGTCACTGGCTCAAAATCCTGGAACTCCCTCCCTAACAGCACTGTGGGTGTACCTACACCTCAGGGACTGCAACGGCTCAAGAAGGTAGCACAGTGGTGGGGTAGCACGGTGGCACAGTGGTTAGCACTGCTGCTTCACAGCTCCAGGGACCTGGGTTCGATTCCCGGCTCGGGTCACTGTGTGGAGTTTGCACATAACATAAGATAAGATGAAATAAGAAATAGGAGCAGGAGTAGGCCAACTAGCCCTTCGAGCCTGCCCCGCCATTCAATAAGATCATGGCTGATCTGTCGTGGCTCAGTTCCACATTCCCGCCCTCTCCCCATAACCCTTAATCCCCTCTCTTATCAAAAACCCATCAACCCGCGTCTTAAGAATATTTAGCGAGGTAGCCTCCACCACTTCAACGGGCAGAGATTCACCACCCTTTGAGTGAAGAAGTTCCTCCTCAACTCCGTTGAGGAGACATTCTCCTCATGTCTGCGTGGGTTTCCTCCGGGTGCTCCGGTTTCCTCCCACAGTCCAAAGATGTGCGGGTTAGGTTGATTGGCCGTGCTAAAATTGCTCCTTAGTGTACTAGGATGCTTAGGTTAGCGGGATTTGCGGGTAAAATGTGTAGGGATATGGGGGTAGGGCCTGGGTGGGATTGTAGTCGGTGAAGACTCGATGGGCCAAAGGGCCTCATTCTGCACTGTAGGGTTCTATGATTCCAGCTCACCACCACCTTCTCAAGGACAATAAGGGATCAGCGATAAATGCTGGTCTAGCCGGTGACATCTACATCCCGGGAGTGGATAAAAAAGGACAGGCAGGATTCACCAATCTGGAGGATCCGTTGTGAGTGAGAACTGAAAAAGAGAGAAGGTCAAAGTGCCTGAAGCGGAACAGTTTAAATACAGGCCCCAGCGAGGAAAAAGGAATCCAATTTTTGAGCATTGTGAGAAAATCACGCACCTCTAGATACTGATCAACTTTGAAACAGTCTATAAACAGAGGCTCAGGGTGGAGCTGCCGGCTATTGAAGCAATCGGGTAAAGTGTGAAAAGACTAAAGTTTGGATCCTGGCTCCAGGTGCCAAACAAGGACAAAATACATCATATTATTCAAAGTCTTTACCAGCAGTAACTGTCACAAACTCTGACTCACTGGGCCTGTACTTTCGAATGCTCCTCGGACGACATCTGGTCAAATGTCGTTTGCGTCACTCGAAGCAGAACATCATCCCCGTTAAACGGAAGCAAGTCCGCAAAAGGGAATAGGAAGGATGCCTTTAATTTTGGAATGAGATGCAGCTTTGCCAAAGCTTGTTCACAGGTTGCAGCAAAATATTGATTGCCCATCCCTGATTGCCCTTGGTGATGGGTTGCCTATTTGCACACAGCTAGCCAGGCCATTTCAGAGGGCAGCTGGGTGGCTGTGGGGTCTGGAGTCGCGTGTAGGCCAGACCGGGTAAGGACAGCAGGTTTCCTTCCCTGACAGGACATGTATGAGCCGGATGGGTTTTTCCAACAATTGGGGAGTTTTATTGGCAGCGTTACACCAGTGCATTTTCTGGGTATTAGAATGACGCAGACTACTAGTCTGTTAGGATTACTGAATGGACGAGATGAATTGGCAGAGTAAGCATGAGTTTATGGAAGTCTAAATCAAGCCAAGTTTCCTCAAGGACTCCATGTACACATTGTAAAAATATGAACACAATGGATTAGAACTAAATCCTTGTGGGCAATGGAGAATCTTTGGCAGAAAACATTGGCAAGAGTAACAGATCCATGTCAGCCTTGATCTTGTCACGTTTACATTTTCCCACAACATTTTCTTATTCTATTGCTGACGAAATTGAAGACAGTGGCGATGGCTATCTCAATTTAATTGAGTGGCACGATAAGTGGGCGACACGGTAGCACAGTGGGTTAGCACTGCTGCCTCACAGCTCCAGGGACCCGGGTTCGATTCCCGGCTCGGGTCACTGTCTGTGTGAAGCTTGAACATTCTCCCTGTGTCTGCGTGGGTTTCCTCCGGGTGCTCTGGCTTCCTCCCACAGTCCAAAGATGTGCGGGTTAGGTTGACTGGCCGTGCTAAATTTGCCCCTCAGTGTCCCGGGATGCGTGGATTAGCGGGTATAATATGTAGGGATATGGGGGTAGGGCCTGGGTGGGATTGTGGTCGGTGCAGACTCGATGGGCCGAAGGGCCTCTTTCTGCACTGTAGGGTTTCTATGATTCTGAGCACTGAATCAGCCCGACGCCTGTTCTGGCTGCCACGCTGGGCAGCTAAATGTTTATACCACACAAACTTCAGGCCTACATCTGACTCCAGAGCCTCAGCAATGGGGCTGACTCTTCACTGCCCCTCTGAAACAGCCGAGTGAGTCACTCTGTTCAAGGGTAATCAGGGATGGGCAATAAACGCTGGCCCAGCCAGTGACACCCACCCATGAAAGAAGTGTGATCCGGATGGGATCTACCCTAGGATTCTCTGGGAGGCTAGAGAGGTGATTGCAGAGCCTCTGGCTCAGATCTTCAGGTCGTCATTGGTCTCTGGTGTAGTCCCGGAGGATTGGAGGATAGCGAATGTTGTCCCATTGTTTAAGAAGGGGAACAGAGACTTTGCCGGGAATTATAGACCGGTGAGTCTTACTTCTGTTGTGGGCAAGGTTTTAGAAAAAATTATTAGGGATAGGATTTATAGTTATTTGGAGTGTAATGAATTGATTAGAAATAGTCAGCATGGTTTTGTAGCGGGAAGGTCGTGCCTTACTAACCTTATTGAGTTTTTTGAGAAGGTGACCAAAGAGGTGGATGGGGGTAAGGCAGTTGACGTGGTATACATGGATTTTAGTAAGGCGTTCGATAAGGTTCACCATGGTAGGCTTCTGCAGAAAATGCAGATGTATGGGATTGTGGGTAATCTAGGAAGTTGGATCAGGAATTGGCTATCAGATAGGAGACAGAGGGTGGTGGTGGATGGTAAATATTCATCATGGAGTGCAGTTACGAGTGGTGTGCCTCAGGGATCTGTTTTGGGGCCACTGTTGTTTGTAATTTTTATTAATGATCTGGATGAGGGTATAGTTGGGTGGATTAGTAAATTTGCTGATGACACCAAAGTTGGAGGTGTGGTAGATTGTGAGGAAGGGTGTCATAGTCTGCAGGGAGACTTAGATAGGTTGCAGAGCTGGGCCGAGAGGTGGCGGATGGAATTTAATGCGGAGAAGTGTGAGGTAATTCACTTTGGTAGGAGCAACAGATGTGTCGAGTATAGGGCTAACGGGAGGACTTTGAATAGTGTGGATGAACAGAGGGATCTAGGTGTGTGTGTACATAGATCCCTGAAAGTTGGGAATCAAGTAGATAAGGTTGTCAAGAAGGCGTACGGTGTCTTGGCGTTTATTGGTAGGGGGATTGAATTTAGGAGTCGCAGTGTAATGTTGCAACTGTACACTACTCTAGTGCGGCCGCACTTGGAGTACTGTGTGCAGTTCTGGTCCCCGCATTACAAGAAGGATGTGGAGGCGTTGGAGAGGGTGCAGAGGAGGTTTACTAGGATGTTGCCTGGTATGGTGGGGAGGTCCTATGAGGAGAGACTGAGGGATCTAGGGTTGTTTTCGTTGGAAAGAAGGCGGCTAAGAGGGGATCTTATTGAAACATATAAGATGATTAGAGGTTTAGATAGGGTGGATAGTGATAGCCTTTTTCCTCGGATGGAGAAAGCTAGCACGAGGGGGCATGGCTTTAAATTAAGGGGGGGTAGCTACAGGACGGATGTCAGGGGTAGGTTCTTTACCCAGCGGGTGGTGAGGGATTGGAATGCCCTGCCTGCTGCAGTTGTAAATGCGTCTAGTTTGGGGGCGTTTAAGAGATCTCTGGATAGGTTTATGGACGAAAAGGGATTGGTATAGGCTAGTGGGTCATTGTTTTTGTAACTGGTCGGCGCAACATCGTGGGCCGAAGGGCCTGTTCTGCGCTGTAATGTTCTATGTTCTATGTTCTATGTTCTATTTGACAGCTGTACCTGCTACTCTTGCCAATATTTTCTGCCTAAATGGTTGCAAGACAACTTCAGAAGCTGATCACAAGATTCGCCAATGATGTCATTAGGGGGGTTTCACAGGTTCCTGTTTTAGTTTCGGTTTCTGTTCAACGCAGTGAACATCTCGCTCGATAAACCTGTCACTGTCAGTGTGAATCTACGTGTGCAATAGGAGGACTGGATTCTTCGGCCATTCGTCCCAGTAGGATTCTCCTGTTCCGGAGATTCCGCAAATGCAGAATTCTGTATGCTCATTGGTGACGGGGCCGGTGGCGGGGGGGGCAGGTCGAGACAGTGTGAATAGCCAGGGAATTCTGGCCTGTGTCTTCCTCTTTTTGTTTAAAACCCACAACCCTGAATAAAGAAAACTAATCCGGACATTTCCTCACAAAGGCAACCACTTCAACATCCTTGTTTTAACACTACCAGCTTCAGAAAGTGTGATACAAAAAGAGTCATAGCCAAAGAGTCATAGAGTGGTAGAGGTTTACAGTGATAGAGTGATAGAGGTTTACAGTGATAGAGTGGTAGAGGTTTACAGTGATAGAGTGATAGAGGTTTACAGTGATAGAATGGTAGAGGTTTACAGTGATAGAATGGTAGAGGTTTACAGTGATAGAGTGGTAGAGGTTTACAGTGATAGAGTGATAGAGGTTTACAGTGATAGAATGGTAGAGGTTTACAGTGATAGAATGGTAGAGATTTACAGTGATAGAGTGATAGAGATTTACAGTGATAGAGTGGTAGAGGTTTACAGTGATAGAGTGGTAGAGGTTTACAGTGATAGAGTGGTAGAGGTTTACAGTGATAGAGTGGTAGAGGTTTACAGTGATAGAGTGGTAGAGGTTTACAGTGATAGAGTGGTAGAGGTTTACAGTGATAGAATGGTAGAGGTTTACAGTGATAGAGATTTACAGTGATAGAGTGGTAGAGGTTTACAGTGATAGAGTGGTAGAGGTTTACAGTGATAGAATGGTAGAGGTTTACAGTGATAGAATGGTAGAGGTTTACAGTGATAGAATGGTAGAGGTTTACAGTGATAGAATGGTAGAGGTTTACAGTGATAGAATGGTAGAGATTTACAGTGATAGAGTGGTAGAGGTTTACAGTGATAGAATGGTAGAGGTTTACAGTGATAGAGTGGTAGAGGTTTACAGTGATAGAGTGGTAGAGATTTACAGTGATAGAGTGATAAAGTGGTAGAGTGATGGAGGTTTAGTGATAGAATGGTAGAGGTTTACAGTGATAGAGTGGTAGAGGTTTACAGCATCAAAACAGGCCCTTCGGCCCAATTTATCCATACTGCCCTTTTTTTTAAATCCCTGAAGCTAATCCCAATTGCCCGCATTTGGCCCATCTCTCTCGATACCCATCGTACCCATGTAACTGTCTAAATGCTTTTTAAAAGGCAAAATTATATCTGTCTCTACGACTGCCTCTGGCAGCTTGTTCCAGACACTCACCACCCTCTGTGTGAAAAAAAATTGCCCCTCTGGATGCAAATAATTTCTTCCTTTTGTGAATGTGTGAATGGAAGAACTAGAAAAAGAAATGAAGTAGAAACAGCGGGACTCTATTTGGCCCTTTGAGCATGCTCAGCTATTCAACAAATCATGACTAATTTTCCTCCTCAACTCCACTTTTCCATTCTGTTTCGAAATCTTTTAACTCCTTCAGTACCTGAAAGACCTGTCTCTGATTTGAATATGCTCAACAAACAAGCATCCCCAGCTCTCTGAGGTAGCGTTTGAGCTAAGAAATTTCTCTTCTTCTCAGCCCTAAATGGCCAGCTCTCAATCTGAGACTTTTACTATGAGTTCTACAGCCTGGAAACGCCGTCCCAGTATCCACCCTGTCAGTCCCTTTCAGAATTGTATTCACCTTAACCAGGTCTCATCTCATAAGAACTAGGAGCAGGAGTCGGCCATCTAGTCCCTCGAGCCTGCTCCGCCATTCAATAAGATCATGGCTGATCTTTTCGTGGACTCAGCTCCACTTACCCGCCCACTCACCATAACGCTTAATTCCTTTACTGTTCAAACATTTATCTATCCTTGCCTTGAAAACATTCAATGAGGTAGCCTCAACTGCTTTACTGGGCAGGGAATTCCACAGATTCACAACCCTTTGTGTGAAGAAGTTCCTCCTCAACTCAGCCCTAAATCAGCTTCCCCTTATTTTGAGGCCATGCCCCCTAGTTCTAGTTTCACCTGCCTGTGGAAACAACCTCCCTGCTTCTATCTTATCTATTCCCTTCATAATCTTATATGTTTCTATAAGATCTCCCTTCATTCTTCTGAACTCCAGTGAGTATAGTCCCAATCTACTCAGTCTCTCCTCACAAGCCAACCCTCTCAACTCCTGAATCAACCTAGTGAATCTCCTCTGTACCCCCTCCAGTGCCAGTATATCCTTTCTCAAGTAAGTAATTCTTTAAACACTGGGAGATATGAACCCAGCCCACCCTATAACCCTCACATCTCAATAGGTACATTTGATTGTATCGTTTGTCACAGAACATTTTGAACAAGATGGCACTTTCTCCCTCAGGCATTTCTCCCTCAATGTCACATCAATAAATTCAATACTGACTGCGGTACAGTTCTTTCACTAAACCTGCAAAGTCAATAGGCAGGGAAAGATTAGTTTGTCTTTCAAGCCTGGTTCACACCGTGATGATTGGAGCACCATTGTTGATGTCTCACATTATCATCTTTTCTGCATTCACTCCATCCCCTGGGAGAGCGCAAAAAAAACCAAAGTTCTCGGGAATAAGAAGGGAAGGAAAAGTCTTGTGAAATTCCACTTCAACTCCCTCAGGTTCTGGAGATCAGGCGGAACTTTTTTAGTTTCTGAGACAGCAAGGTGAATAAGCCCAGCTCAGCAGTGCAGGACACTGAGTGAAGGGGAGTGAGGCCAGGTCAATGAATCAGTCATGATTTAACCTTCAGGCTTTCCCGTGTCTAACGACACATGAGGCAGACATGAGGGCCACCTGCTTTTGCCTGTTTCCATAGATGGCAGGTCACTTCCCTGATGCCACACAGAGTCTATAGTTTGAGATTCACCACCCCACGTCAAGCATGGCTGGCCAGGAGGCTCTCCCGCTCTGGGCGGCACAGTGGTTAGCACTGCTGCCTCACAGCGCCGGGGCCCGGGTTCAATTCCTGCCTTGGGTGACTATCTGTGTGGAGCCTGCACATTCTCCCCATGTCTGTGTGGATTTCTTCCGGGTGCTCCGATTTCCTCCCACACTCCAAAGATAGGCGGATTAGGTGGATTGGTCATGCAAAATTGCCCTTCAGTGTCAGAGGAATTAGCAGGGTAAATATGTGGGGTTATGGGAGTAGGGCTTGGGTGGCATTGTGAGTGACGTAGACTCGATGGGCTGAATGGCCTCCTTCTGCAGTGTAGGGATTCTATGATTCAGACAGAGTGATCTCATTTGTAGCATCCCTCCCAGAAAGGAATACCAGAGTATTCGGGAAAAATGCAAAATGTCTGATTTGAGAAGTGAAAAGCGGAGGAAATGAATGAGATTATCTGTTTCAGGCTCTCGAACCAGGTCAAGAACATTCTGTCGGGAGACACTTGAAAGAAATGGCTGCTGCTTGACCTGGTAAATATATTAACTGAAGAAATGATTGTGATAAACATTGTGAAAAGCACTGGAGGAAGATTCCTCAGGGTGAAGCTATTGGCATCGATGTAATAAGCTGATGGTAAAATATATCAGTGGATATTCTCCCTTCCCACCACCTGACCCATTAATCTACCCAATCAAATGTCCTGTTGGGAAGCTATCCCCACAGTATTGGTAGTCTGAGCGTTGGAAGGTGTTGACATCCCATTCTTCCATTCTGAATATTCCCCAATTTCCATTGCTCCTCCACTGGGGACCGTGCTCTCAGCTGCCTGGACCCCAAGCTCTGCAATTCTCTCCACCCCTCCCTCTCCTCCTTCTTAATACTGACCCATCGACACACCACCTGATGTGGCTTAGTGTCCAATTCCATTTGATTCATTGAATCCACAGAAATACAGCGAAAAGGGCCATTCAGCCCATCGAGTCTCATTGACTCTCTGAAAGGGCATCCCGCCCAGGCCTTCCCTTTCACCCTAACTCTGTCACCATGACTAATCCACCAACCTACACACCTTTGGACACTAAGGGTCACTTAGTCTGGCCAGTCCACCCAATTTACACAACGTCAACCCAACCTTTTATCTTTGATGACGCTGTTGTGAAGTACCCTGAGATATTTCGTCGTGATGAAGGCGCTATCTCAATGCAAGGTGATTACTGAGTGACCCTGGGGGTTGGGGGGGTGGGGGTGGAAGCAGGTGCATCAGGAGGCGAGAGCTGGTATCTTGAGATGTGGGCGAGCGCCTTGAGAGACGGAGTGGCAGCGACCCTCTGTGGAATCCGCCAAAGCGGTGTAAAGAGGGACATGTCTGGGAAAGGCTCAGAGACCAACCCTGAAATAGCGAACAGCCTCCTGAGTGTCCACCGAACGTCCCATTTTACAGGGACATTCCCGGAGACCGAGAGGCGCAGCCACCGCTACAGAGCCAACTTTGGGTCTTTGGTCTCTCTCTCTCTCTCTCCAGCCCTCGCCAGATGCCCCATTCCCCGAGACAAAAATCCTGACAGTGCGGATGAGTCTTTTCCATTAGCCAGGTGGCCTGAATTAGTGAAGAGACATGTTTTGTACAATTGTCTGATGGTCTGGAGAGCGCATCGCCGATTCTTTCCTGCAGCTTATATTAATCAGCTAGTAACAACAGATGACAGCACAGCGTGAAGTCAGACCCGGCTGACATCAGTGGCCTCCTTCCTGCCTTTTTACCTAATATGGACACGAGATGATTCTCTTTCTCATCTGTGCTTCCGAACATGTTTCCTGCAGCTGCTCTGATAAACCCGGAGCGAGCTGCAAAAACATTTAGATTCCTCTGTGAGTCAGAACAAAGATTGGCTGGCTAGCTGGTGTGAATCTCAGGGAAAATCTGATGTTATCCTGCTATTAAAAACTCAAGCTCTCCAGTAGGAAGCTCAGGGTGCAGCGGCAGCTCGACCCCCGTCCCCTGAGTCACAAAGCTCTGGGTGCAGCACAGCAGGAATGTGAACACGTCACCCCCAGATAGAAAGGAATAGTATTTATAATCACAGGATGCCCCAAAGCACTTTACAGCCAATTAAATATTTCCTGAAATATAGTCAGTCCTGTACAGTAAGCACATCAGCCAATCTAAACTCCCACCAATGGATCGCCTTTTTCACAAGAACACAGGAAATAGGAGCAGGCTGTTCGGCCCCTCGAGCCTGTTGCACCATTCGGCAGACCTGACTGTGGACTCAGCTCCCCCGTGCAGCCTTTCCCCCACAGCTCAGCTTGCTTACTGACCAGACACTGTCTCACTCACCGCCAGCCTCCACTGCTCCCTCGGAAGGGAATTCCAAACTCGCACCGAGAGAGAAATCCTCCTTATCTCCATCTTAAATCAGAGATTCCAAATTTTTAAATTGCGGCCCCCCCATCGGTCTCCAGCGGAATTTTCTCCCAAAAAAGCTAAAGGCGCAATCTTACGACCTCGTCCCACCCGTCGTTCGGCACAGGGGGAGGTGGTAAGATTGAGTCAGAGGTGAGAAGTCTCTCAAGTTTCTCGCCTCCTCCTCAGAACATCGCGCTGTCGGAGCGCCGCGCTGTCGGAGTGCTATGCAGTTGGAGTACCGCACTGTTGGAGTGCTGCACTGTCAAAGCGCTGTATTGTTGGAGTGCTGCACTGTCAAAGCGCTGCGCTGTTGGAGTGCTGTGCTGTTGGAGTGCTGTGCTGTTGGAGTGCTGCACTGTCAGAGTGCTGTATTGTTGGAGTGCTGCACTGTCAAAGCGCTGCGCTGTTGGAGTGCTGTGCTGTTGGAGTGCTGCGCTGTCGGAGTGCTGTGCAGTTGGAGTACCGCACTGTTGGAGTGCTGCACTGTCAGAGTGCTGTATTGTTGGAGTGCTGCACTGTCAAAGCGCTGTGCTGTTGGAGTGCTGCACTGTCAGAGCGCTGCGCTGTTGGAGTGCTGTGCTGTTGGAGTGCTGCGCTGTTGGAGTGCTGCGCTGTTGGAGTGCTGCGCTGTTGGAGCGCCGCGCTGTCAGAGTGCCGTGCTGTTGGAGCGCCGCGCTGTCAGAGTGCTGTGTTGTTGGAGTGCCGCACTGTCGGAGCGATGCACTTTTGGAGTGCCGTGCCGTTGGTCAACACTGATCCCACAGCTTCGCAAAAATAAAATCAGCCAGTCGTTATCATTAATTGTTTGTGGGATCTTGCTGTGCAAATTGGCTGCCACTTTCCCAACAGTGACACACGTCAAACATACTCCTTGAGCCGGGAAGCACACTGGGATGTCTGCAAGTTGTGAAAAGTGAAGCATAAAAACCAGTCAGTCAGGAAACTCTGGGATAACGGGAGGTTCTAAGGACACTGCAGAAAACAATATAATTCCTTCTCAGTTTAAATTTCGCAGAGGTGACGTGCCCTTACGGCAGGAGGGTTTCTAGACAGAAGTTGGAAGTTCTGTCAGTGCCGTACGGGGCACTGGTTACACCCCACTGGGAGTGGAGGGGGCAGTGACTGTATTCAGTGTGGGGACCACAACACACCCCAGGAAGGGCAGGTCTGTCCTGGGGTCAGGGGGGGTGCAGAGCAGTTTCGGCAGATCCGACACAAGCCTGAAAAGGCTAAACTGTGAGGTCACGTTGCATAACATATATATGGCGTATATATAATTCCCTAAATTTCCACCCCCTTTACTGTGGAGTTCCACTAGAGGTAGACAAAAATGTTGACAAGAACATAAGAACATAAGAAATAGGAGCAGGAGTCGGCCATCTAGCCCTTCGAGCCTGCCCCGCCATTCAATAAGATCATGGCTGATCTGAAGTGGATCAGTTCCACTTTCCCGCTTTCTCCGCACAACCCTTAATTCCCCTGTCTATCAGAAATCTATCTACCCGTGACTTAAATATATTTAGCGAGGCAGCCTCCACCACTTCAACGGGCAGAGAATTCCAGAGATTCACCACCCTTTGGGTGAAGAAGTTCCTCCTCAACTCCGATCTAAACTGCTCCCCCTTTATCTTGAGGCTGTGCCCTCTAGTCCTGCTGTCCTTTCTGAGCGGGAAGAATCTCTCTACCTCTACCCTATCTATCCCCTTCATTATCTTATATGTCTCTGTAAGATCCTCCCTCATCCTTCTAAACTCCAACGAGTACAGACCCAGTCTATTTAGTCTCTCTTCATAGTCTAACCCCCTCATCTCCGGTATCAGCCTAGTGAACCTCCTCTGCACTCCCTCCAAGGCCAAAATATCCTTGCGCAAGTGCGGCGACCAAAACTGCACACAGTACTCCAGCTGCGGCCTCACCAGTGCCCTGTACAGTTGCAGCAAGGCCTCCCTACTTTTATATTCAATCCCCCTCGCTATAAAGGCCAGCATCCCATTCGCCTTCTTGATCACCTGCTGCACCTGCAGGCTGGGTTTTTGCGACTCATGCACAAGGACCCCCAGGTCCCTCTGCACCGTAGCATGCTGCAGCTTTTCGCCCTTTAAATAGTGATCCCTCCTACTATTATTTCTGCCAAAGTGGATAACCTCACACTTGCCAACATTGGACTCCATCCACGAGCCACGTAAGACTCTAATGAGGCACTCACTGAGTGTGTTAAAATGGGCAGCACGGGCGTGTAGAGCCTGTTTCCTGTGCTGTTCTTTGTTCTTTGTTATAATCTCAGCTTGAATTGCTGAACGGGGGCTCCGACTAGGGAGCTTAACATGAGATAAGGTGATCCATCGGATCATAGAATTGGGTCAATATGGGAGGGGGGGGGTGGGGGATGGGGTGGGGGAGGGGAGAAGGGATGGGGGAGGGAGATGGGGGTTGGGGATTGGTGGGGGAGGGAGTTGGGGGTTGGGGATTGGTGGGGGAGGGGGGAAGGGGGTGGGGTTGGGGGGGTAATTAAAGATTTCAAAGCTGAGATTGACAGATTTGTGTCAGGTGACACAAAGTAAATATTTGAGATCAGAAACAAAGCCGGGTGGAAAGAAAGACTATACAAATGAGCAATGATTGGCCAGAATCGTAAACCAGACCCCCAATGGGCTGAATGGCCTCCTGTTTTCTACATTCTCTGACACTAGAATTGGGATTGGTATAGGCTAGTGGGTCATTGTTTTTGTAACTGGTCGGCGCAACATCGTGGGCCGAAGGGCCTGTTCTGCGCTGTAATGTTCTATGTTCTATGTTCTATGTACTAGCTGATTAGCTCTGCGTTTTTAGTGATGTTTCAGCGCCGGGTTTGATGTTATTTGGATAATAATGAAGTTTCTCGAGGCGTCACTGGATTTATTGCTGCAATATTGGTTTATGCTTCATTATCACATTGTAGCAATGGCCCAGGTTCAGGGATTCACACTCACAGCTCACTCAATCTGTGGCTGTGAGCTCTGACCTGGAATAGAAACCTTTACAAACAGATCACCACCAGGCTCTATATATCAGTCTGTGCGGCTGCTCACAGAGTGTGTGTGTGTGTGTGTGTGTGTGTGCGTGTGCGTGTGTGGGGTGGGGGGGAGGCAGGGGGTGCAGGGGTGGGGGCATGAGAAGTTTTGCTCAGCAAGTTGCTGTCAGCAGCACAGCCAGACAGCGCAGTGCCTTCCCTGGGATCTCTGACACGGGCGCTAACAGAGTGAGCATTTATTAACCAGTGTTATTGAGGGAGGGGAGTTTGGCGGGGGGAGGAGAGATATCCATATACTGCATAAAGAGGCCAATCGGTCCATCGTGTTTGCACTGACTCACCGAAGGAGCATCCCACCCAGGCTCTTCTGCCTTATCCTCACACCGTAGGCAATCCACCCGCACATCTTTGGGCTGTGGGAGGAAACTGGAGCACTAGGAGAAACCCAAGCAGACACGGGGAGAACTTGCAAACTCCACACGGACAGTGACCCAAGGCTGGAATTGAACCCAGGTCCCTGGTGCTGTAAAGCAGCCGTGCTAACTCACCACCTCCCCACCCCCCCAGCTCCCAAATCCATAAGAACTTAAGAAATAGGAGCAGGAGTCGGCCATCTAGTCCCTCAAGCCTGCCCCGCCATTCAATAAGATCATGGCTGATCTGAAGTGGATCAGTTCCACTTTCCCGCTTTCTCCCCATAACCCTTAATTCCCCTGTCTATCAGGAACCTATCTACCCGTGACTTAAATATATTCAGCGAGGTAGCCTCCACCACTTCAACGGGCAGAGAATTCCAGAGATTCACCACCCTTTGAGTGAAGAAGTTCCTCCTCAACTCTGTTCTAAACCTCCCCCCCCCTCCTTATTTTGAGGCTGTGTCCTCTAGTTCCGCTATCCTTTCTAAGCGGGAAGAATCTCTCTACCTCTACCCTATTCATCCCTTTCATTATCTTGTAAGTATCCACCATCTACAAGGCACAAGTCAGGATTGTGATGGAATACTCCCCGCTTGCCTGGATGGGTGCAGCTCCAACAACACTCAAGAAGCTCAACACCATCCAGGACAAAGCAGCCCCATTTGATTGTCACCACAACCACAAACATCCACTCCCTCCACCACTGACATTCAGTAGCAGCCGTGTGTGCCATCTACAAGATGCAGTGCAGCAATTCACCAAAGATCCTTAGACAGCACCTTCCAAACCCACGACCACTTCCATCTAGGACAAGGGCAGCAGATACCTGGGAACACCACCACCAGGAAGTTCCACTCAAATTGTTGTTACAGTTTAGTTCCCTTTACATTGGAATCTTTAAGGATTTTACATTTCTGCTCAACAACCCGATTTCAGACATCGATGGGGTTCAGCGGTTACAGGGTTAACTGCGCTATTTTACCGAGAAGCGATGCTGAACCTTTGGGGTAACAGAGATTGGTCCCCAAGGCCAGGATGTGGTTGGATCAATGCTTCCATTCATTCCGCTGCTTTTGCAAAGTCATGTCGGATTGGGAAGGTTCATTGTCGGTAAAGATTGCTCTGGGCTGCAGAATGAATGGTTTAAAATAACTCGATTCACTGTATCCGATGGAAGCAAGGGTCACTGTAATTTTAGATGCTAGCAGCATTTTTGCACTTGGCCAATTTACCATGACAACGCGAGCTCCACAACACAAGTTCTTCTTTTTAAATAGACGGACGTGTTATTGGCTCCACTCTTGCTGGAGTGAGGCATCTCAGAGTGTGTGCCCCGTTCAGACGCTTGGCTAAATGCATCATGCATCCAACTGCCAGCAACGTGAGTCGATACAACATTCGGGGTACCTGGAACCCCAGTGATCAATGCAGCCTGTAGCTTATCCCCTTAACCAGTAAGATCTCAGGGGAAAGGGGAGCAAGGGGACTGGTGAATTAGAGCCAAATCATGCGCAGAAAAAGAAATAAAGAAGGAGAAAGAATCATAGAATCCCTACAGTAGAGAAGGAGGCCATTCAGCCCACTGGCTCTACACCTACTCTCTGAAAGAACATCTTAGACTAAGGAAATTTGGCATGTCAACTATGATTTTCTCCAACGTTTACAGAGTCGCCATAGAAAGCATTCTTTCTGGTTGTATCACAGCTTGGTATGGGCTCCTGCTCTGCCCAAGACCACAGGGAACTACAAAAGGTTATGAATCCATCACGCAAACCAGCCTCCCATCCACTGACTCTGTCTACACTTCCCGCTGCCTCAGCAAAGCAGCCAGCATAATTAAGGACCCCACACACCCCGGACATTCTCTCTTCCGCCTTCTTCCATCGGGAAAAAGATACAAAAGTCTGAGGTCATGTATCAACCGACTCAAGAACAGCTTCTTCCCTGCTGCTGTCAGACTTTTGAATGGGCCTACCTTGCATTAAGTTGATCTTTCTCTACACCCTAGCTATGACTGTAACACTACATTCTGCACTCTCTCCTTTCCTTCTCTATGAACGGTGTGCTTTGTCTGTGTAGCGCGCAAGAAACAATACTTTTCATTGTATGTTAATACATGTGACAATAATAAATCAAATTATCCAACCCCCACCCTTGTCCTATTCCCATATATTAAGTGAGAGAGAAACAGGGAAGAGAAATAAATGTATATCTGTAAGGATTAATTTTGCAGCAAAGGGAGGGTTCCGTGTTTTAAATCATCTCTTCACTCAATAATCATCAGCAAACAACAGAAAAAAGTCTTGCACAACAATGTCATTAACGTTCTAATTGAGTAAAAAGTATGTTTTCTTTACCTTTTCAACTCATTTCAATAGCACATTGAATTATTTACCCGATCAAATCAACTGGAGTCAAACAACTGGGGCACATGGGGTGGCACGGTGGCACAGTGGTTAGCACTGCTGCTTCACAATGTCAGAGACCCAGGTTCAATTCCCAGCTTGGGTCACTGTCTGTGTGGAGTTTGCACATTACCCCCGTGTCTGCGTGGGTTTCCTCTGGGTGCTCCGGTTTCCTCCCACGGTCCAAAGATGTGCGGGTTAGGTGCAGTGGCAATGCTAAGTTCCCCCTTAGTGCTCTGGGATGCGTAGGTTAGTGGAGTTAATACGTAGGGTTCTGGGGATAGGGCCTGGATGGGGTTGTTGTTGGTGTAGATGCGATAGGCTGAATGGCCTCCTTCTGCACTGTAGGGATTCTAAGCTATGGTTGAGGTCAAGCTGGGAACTAAATGGAGGATTAGTGGGATAAATCCATGGGGTTCAAGTGGATAGAGAAGAAGGTGGAGCTGGGTAAGATGCTCTGTCAGAGAGCCAGTGCAGTCTCGATGGGCCAAATGGCCTCATTCTGCACTGTAGGGATTCTATAAAAATAAAGTCAATGAATCCAGAGTTACTCAAGGTTTCCGTGTTGCTGCAAGATTGAAAAGTTAAGAGAATCGAACAGCTTGGCAGGGGGCTGTTTGGTGACCTCATTGAGAGCTGGAAGGGGCTCGATAGGGTAAATACTGAGAGGATATTTCCCCCTGTGGGACACAGTCTCCCATGGAGAGGAGGAGAAATTGCTTCTCTCGGAGGGCCGATATTCTTTGGAATTTTCTTCCTCAGGGAGCAGTGGGGGTTGTGGGTATTGAACATGTTCAAGCCTGAGTGAGACAGCTTTTAGATCGTTGAGGGAGTCAAGGATTAAACAGGAGTTAAGGTCAAACCATGATCCTATTGAATGGCGGAGCACTCTCGAAGGGCCGAATGGCCTACTCTGCTCTGATTTCTTACGATCTTACACATCTTGGGCGTAAGTTTCCAACCGCAGAATCTCCAGCTCATTGTGTTCAACAATCCGTAAAAAGCCAATCTCTGGATTTTCCTTGAACGATGAACGTACCCAGTTGTAATTGCCGAACAAGTGGCTTCATCTTGATAATCCACCTCTTATTTCAGGTCTGACATGGCAGTGTAGCCAATTGTTCCCATCACGGCCCTCCTTCTATCAGCAAAGATGTACTCTACGTCACTCTGTCAGGGTGGAAATGGCTTTGCGTTCTGGCAGTTCCCTGCAAAGTTTAGATGTGGACCCTACAATGGCAGCGTTAGCCACTGGACAACACTCACCCAATCCACAAGGACAGCAGCTAAAATCACAGGCTCTCTTCTTTCAGCTCCTAAAACAGGTGTAAGGCCCATTGTACAGGACATGGTGAACCTAACACTCCTTCCAGGTAACCCCTGCAGAGACGAGTGACCAATGACTGTTCCCAGGCCTCACTCAACATTCTGACCAACAAAGCTATTGCCCTTCAGAAAAAAAGAATGCGAAACAGCCATCATGAAGCAAGTGAGAGAGCGAACTTGTCTCTGTACAATGTCTCTCATGAGTTCAGCATATCAGAGGCACTTTACAGCCATGAAGTAATCTCAATTTACTCACAGCAAACTCCCACAAACAGCCATATGATAATGAGCAGATAATCTGTCTCTTTGGTCATCTGTCTTCTTTGGGAGGTGATCGCCTAGTGGTTCTATCGCAAGACTATTAATCCAGAAATTTCGCTGACGTCCTGGGGACTTAGGTTTGAATCCTGCCATGGCAGATGGTGGAATTTGAATTCAATAAAAAATATCTGGAATTAAGAATCTACTGATGACCATGGAACCATTGTCGGTTGTCGGAAAAACCCATCTGGTTCACTAATGTTCTTTAGGGAAGGAAATCTGCCATCCTTACCCAGTCTGGCCTACATGTGGCTCCAGAGCCACAGCAATGTCCTTGGGAAACTAGAGACGGGCAATAAATGCTGGCCCAGCCAGCGATGCCCATGTCCCACAAATGAATAAAAAAAGGGAATGTTGTTCCAGAGATGGATTGGCTGGGACACCAGGGCTAACTTGCCTGGTTTTCTCCTAGATAGTGCTGTGGGATCTCTTACAATTACTAAAGAGAGTGGGCCAGGCCTCAGGCTTCAAAGTTTCATCCTAAAGACGACAGCACTCAGTGCTGTGCCCGCTTTGTCAGCTGGGGTCGTTGTGCTCAGCTTTACCAGAAGGGGGTTTGAACCCCCAACCTTCTGAATCAGAGGGACAGACAGATTGTTGATTGACAAGGGAGTGAAGGGTTATGGGAGGGACAGACAGGAAGGTGTAGTTAATGGCACAGATCAATTGTTGTTGAATAGTGGGGCAGTATAGATGGAGCGAATGGCCTTCCTCCTGCTCCTATTTGTTATGATCTTATGAAAGATTGATGTGGCCCATTGGGACATTTCCATAAATGTAATACGGTGTAAATATCTCATATTTTATTACCAGCCCTGACAAATGAAACCATTTGTTCAGAGAACTGTAACTTGCACTCAGCTGCCTCTCGGATCCCGGGGACTCCAGTTCCTGAGTAATCTTCACTGGGCCACTGAACCAGAAATCTGTTCATTTTTCCATGTAGGGCATTTGCGTTTAAAATATTGCCTGGGTTTAAATATCCTCAGCTTCGGGTACCTGCTTTGGTTCCCCCCCGAACTGAAACCAAGCGATCAGCTGTTCTAACGTCTCCTTGTGTGCCTGGCTGTCAAATTTGCTCTTGCCAAGCACTTTGGTACAGTTGATGCTAAAGGTGCTATATAAATACCAGCTGTTGCTGAAAGAGAGTGTGATGTGATAAATGTTTTTGTTGCTATAACGTGATCCAAGTTTAACAACACTCTGAGGGTGCTTTTCCCGACGTGTTGGCCACCAGGCTCCTGCAGAACATCACGTCATTCATCTCCATTGATCGTGTGAACCATTCGCAGTGGGATCCAGTCCACGGTGCAGGCTGATGGTAACAATGAAGCCACGTCGCCTTGCCCCATTACTTCAGAAATGTGCACGTTCTCGTCACAAAAAGCAGTTTTCCTTCTCTCCCTCTCTCTAATGGGTTTGTGATAAAGGATTTTATCTGAATTCAGATTACTTGGGCCCAGTAAGAAGTCTCACAACACCAATTTACAATCCAACAGATGTATTTGGAATCACTAATTTTCAGAGCGCTGCTCCTTCAGCCTGTTAGACTTTAATCTGTAAAACACGGGACGTAGGAGCAGAATTAGACCACTCAGCCCATCAAGTCTGCTCCGCCATTCAATCATGGCTGAGTGTTGTCAGACTAATCTGATGTTCTGAGATTTTTTTTTACTGTGCCTGCCCCAGTCCAACGCTGGCATCTCCACATAAGATGATTTGGGAATCGACAAGTTATTTTTGAACTTGTGACACTCTATTGACTCTGTCTACACTTCCAGCTGCCTTGGAAAAGAAGCCAACATAATTAAGGACCCCCACATGCACTCCGGACATTCTCTCTTCCATCGGAAAAAGATACAGAAGTCTGAGGTCACGTACCAACCGGCTCAAGAACAGCTTCTTCCCTGCTGCTGTCAGACTTTTGAATGGACCTACCTCGCATTAAATTGATCTTTCTCTACGCCCTAGCTATGACTGTAACACTACACTCTGCACTCTCTCCTTTCCTTCTCTATGAACGCACAAGAATACTTTTCACTGTTTGTTAATACATGTGACAATAATAAATCAAATCAAATCAAAAAGACAGCCAAGAGTCTAATAATCTCATCTCTCAGGATGAAATGACTTTAAACTACCTGCCACCAATTCCATTTTGTGGGGCTGAGCTCATCTTTTGTCTGAAGCAGTGGCACAGTGGTTGGCGCTGCTGCCTCACAGCGCCAGGGTCCTGGGTTCGATTCCCAGCTTGGGTCACTGTCTGTGTGGAGTCTGCACGCTCTCCCCATGTCTGTGTGGGTTTCCTCCAGGTGCTCCTGTTTCCTCCCACAGTCCAAAGATGTGCTGGTTAGATGAATTGGCCATGCTAAACTCTCCCTCAATGTACCTGAACTGGGGCCGGAGTGCGGCGACTAGGGGATTTTCACAGTAACTTTGCTGCAGTGTTAATGTAAGCCTACTTGAGACACTCAAAATAATTTTTAAAAAACTTCCCCCTCTTGATACAATTGCAAACCAGGTGAGTAATAATTCCTCTGGCAAATGAATTCCTGGAAAGTGTATGAGATGGATTTTTAGACCAGTACGTCAAGGAGTCAACTAAGGGGCATGTTATCCTTGATGAGGTACTGTATAATCAGGAAGGTTAATTAATAATCTTTTTGTTGGGGGTCCGTTAGGGAAGAGTGACCATAACATGAAGAATTAGAATGGACAAGGGGTGTGGGTTAAGTTGATTGGCCATATTAAATTGACCCTTCGTGTCAGGGGGATTAGCTGAGTAAATACATGGGATAGGGCTGTTGTCGGTGCAGACTCGATGGGCTCAATGGCCTCCTTCTACGCAGTAGGGATTCTATGATTCTAAGATGTGATTCTGAACCTCTCTCCCACAAGTGTTCACGTGGAGCTTAATGAGATAAAACTGGGTTGCTTGTTATTTTAAACGCGAAGAATAAGCGTCTCGCTGCTGTTTCTGATTGAGTCTGCATCGTTGGGTGTTGTTCAGAAGGTGAGGGGTGATTGAGTGGGAAGGAGAGCAGCCTCCAGTGACAGGTATCACCACCCACACACTCTGGACCCATCAATGAACCGGGACGGTTGTCATGGGTGTTACAGAGCAGCAGCCAAGCTGAGATACTGGATTAGCCCGGTCAGTGAACTAAATAAATTCTGCCCCTCGAGGTTCAGAGACATAGGGCACGATTCTCCCAGAAACATTCTAAGTATCGAATTCACATAAAATCCTGGAATAAATCCTGTTGTTTTTTTTTTGGCGAGTGGGAGTTTCAAAATGACTTTCCCACAGTCTGTGCACTGCAGAATGCCTCAGCATGAATCAGACTGAACATCAGTGGCTGGGGCCTATCTCCGCTGGAGAGGCCGGCAGCATAACGCTGATCTGTCAGCTCCGAGATCGGCGCAGTGGCCCCACACTCCCGATTGCGGGCCAGCACAGCAACCCGGCATCACGGGCCCTCCGCACCCCCTGGCAGACCCGCAGCCCGTTCCCCCACAGCCCGCCCCGATCACTGGCCTCCCTTCGCCAATCCTGATGCAGAGTGGCAGCAGGAACCCCCACCTTCACTGATTGCCCCCTAGACCCCATCCCCATCTGGGCCTGCCCCTAGGTCCCACCCCCACATGCTCCCCCGCCCCGGGACTGCCCCATGCCCAATTTCCTGAGGAAAAACTGGAAAAGAAATTGCTGCTCGAGTACGACCAATTCCAGAAAGCTTTCAGTTAGATTTTCAATTCTGCATTGGTCGAGCCAATGGTCCAAGACGGCGGGGACATACAAAGATATACACACAGGTTGTCTAACGAGGGGCATACACGCGGTGGGTCGTGCGAGGGCTGCTCTTGGATGTTTCGAAAGTAGCCTAGTGCTTCACGTCGTTAGTGTACGCTTAAACTGGACCAGCTGATGGGCAACACGACAGCTCAGTGACTATCACTGTTTGCTGTGCAGATACATGGATTTGGGCCGGTGTCTGTGGGAGTTTGCGCATTCTCCCCGTGCTTGCGTGGGTTTTCTCCGGGTGCTCCGGTTTCCTCCCACACCCCAAAGATGTGCTCTTAGGCTGATTGGTGTAACAAATTGTCCCTAAATTAGTCTCCCCTCAATCTGGTTTCCATTGTGGAGTGCCATAAACTTAGACAAGGGTCATGGGTGGAAGAGGGAACTCACAATGTTGAAATGGAGGCCTGGGCTCGTTGGGCCGAAGGGCCTGTTTCCCGTGCTGTATTGTTCTTTGTTCTTTGGTTGAATATAATTCAAAGTGTATTTCCTCCAGCTGTGGGAACCACACACTAAACCTTGACTGCGCTGACTCATGCAGGAAGCCAATTACTTACTTTGGGCTGTTCAGTAGATCATCGACAAAGGTGGGGAATTGCGGCATCTTTCTGTTCCACTGCAAGGGATGTCCAAGATTGGATGGTGTGCGCAAATTGATGGTGTTAAACCAGTTGGGGAGCATCTGAATTCAGCGAGAAAGGGATTTAAATAAGCTCGACTCTCTCAGTCTCACTGCACATGCTCCAACAAGTCCATTCAGAAATACATGTCCAAATGTGACGGCATTCCGATATCGTCATTGGTGGAGTAAGTTTACCTCTAGCGACCTCCCCCCGCCCCCCAAACTAATCCGGTCATTGGAGCGCTGTGCTGCACTCGGTTTTGAGAGGGGAAACATTGAAAGTCTTACAAATAATATTCAACAGATTTGTGAAGGTCAGGATTTGATCCTGACAGAATATTGGCATTTCATCTGAATTTTCCACCAATTGCAACTTCCCAACTGAATCCACGGCTGAACAGTATTATTGGATCAATGGCCTCTTTGTTATTGACTCTATTTGGTCGAGTTGAGACGCTTTGACTAATTGGTAGTGTTTTTGGGACTTTTCTGGCAGTTGAACGGACTGAGTAATATCAACCTATTTCCTGCAGCTGAACAAGTTCAGCAACAATACAACAAAGAAATCTCAAAGGTTCTCACTGATGAGGTCCTCCACGAATTTTAAATTGGACTGCAAGCCAAAGGAATTGCTTCAAGGATTCCTCAAACCTGGACTAGCTGGGGTTTTTTCCAATATCACAATTGCATGGTATATTTCTGTCAGTTTGTCTGCACCATTAGCTTCAGGCGAACGCACTTTCAACATGTTGAGGCAGGTAAAGAACTTTCATCGTCCAACGATGAGACATGAGGGTTTGAATGGTCTCACCATGCTTAATATCGATCATGTGAAAGTGAGATTTCTCTCCAATAATTAACACATTTGCACAGAAATTGGCAAGAAAGGCATTTGTTAAATTAAAAATTTATATCTGACTTTTTTTGGGGGTCTGGAAAGCTGGAAGTGGTCCAGGTCTCTCGAGGCCTCTCCGTTCATCAAATTCAGATTTCATCAGCATCCCTGATCCACCATTGGTGGTTGTGTCTTTAGCTATCTGGTCCCTAAGCACATAGGATAGACATATGAACATACAAACATACATACATGCAATCATACATATTTTTGATTTGATTTATTATTGTCACACGTATTAGTATACAGTGAAAAGTATTGTTTCTTGCGCACTACACAGACAAAGCATACTATTCATAGAGAAAGAAACAAGTGCAGGATGTAGTGTTGCAGTAGTGTAGTGTTGCGTATGAATGTACATATGTGTACACACATATAAACATACACCCGAACATACATATGAACATACAAATTAGGATCAGGAATAGGTCCAGTTTCACCCCTCCAGCCTGCTCTGCCATTCAATAAGGTCATGTCTGACCTGACAGTAACTCCAACTGCACATTCCCACCTACCCCAGTAATCTTTCACCCCCCTTGCTTATGAAGAATCTATCCACCTCTGCCTGAAAAACATCCAAAGACTCTGCTTCCACTGCCTCTTGAGGAACAGATTTGCAAAGACTCAGTCAGCAGGTCCGATAGAATCTGTGGAGAGAAACATTAATGATTCGCGTCCCAGTGACTCTTGTACAGAAACTGCAGAAAGATCCTTCAGAGTCAAAACATTAACCCTGTTTCTCTCCACAGATGCTGCTGGACCTTCTGAGTGAGTCATTTTCTGTTCCCATTGCAGATTTCCAGCAGCGTTCGACCCCGGTTCGAATCCCGCCACGGCAGATTATGAACTATATCCAAAAGTTCATAATCCTCGAGAAAAAAAAAATTCTCCTCATCTCATCTTAAATGGGCGACTCCTTATTTTTAAACAGTGACCCATAGCTCTAGGTTCTCCCACAAGAGGAAACATCCTCTCCACATTCACCCTGTCAATATCCCTCAGAACCTTAATGGCTGCAACCAAGTTGCATCTTACTCTTCCGAACTCCAGCAAATACAAGCCTCGTCTGTCCAACCTTTCCTCATAAGACAACCTACCCAATCCAGGTATTAAGTAAACCTTCTCTGAATTGCTTTTAACGTACTTACATCTTTTCTTAATTAAAGAGACCAATACTGCACAAAGTATTCCAGATGTGGTCTTGCTGATGCCCTGAACAAGTGAAGCATAATCACCCTACTTTTGTAATTAACTTACCACACAATAAGCAATAACATTGTAGGGGAGGCAATGACCTAGTGATATTATTACTATTAATCCAGAAACTCAGCTAATGTTCTGGGGACCCCGGTTCGAATCCCACCATGGCAATTTGAATTCAATAAAAATCTGGAATTAAGACTCCATGAATCCATTGTCAATTGTTGGAAAAACCCATCTGGTTCACTAATGTTCCCTTAGGGAAGGAAATCTGCCATCCTTACCTGATCTGGCCCACACGTGACTCCAGAGCTGTAACAATGTGGTTGACTGTTGACTGTCCTCCAAGGATAACAAGGGATGGGCAATAAATGCTGGCCAGCCAGCAATGCCCATGTCCCACGAATGAATAAACAAAAATTCTATTAACTTTCCTAATTACAATGAGCGAGAATGTTTCAAAAACTCCTGAACGTCTTTTATTTTGAATTTGCTAAGGAGCTGACAGCAGGATCGCAATCTACCTGGTTCTGTCTGTGCTCGAAATGTAATTCTCTGTCACTTAAAATGAGCATTCTCACGGGGGTGGATAGACACTGATTAAAAATGCTTTCCCTGTGAGATGTCACCCTGTTCATCAGATACACTGAGGTACCACCCTAAGTACAACAAAGAATCTTCTGGGATTACACAATCAAACGTTGCCCAATTTATTCATTCCCAGCAGATTTCGTGTTTGGTGATATGTCATTTAGCTCTAACACAAACTTGAGAGAAACATAAACATAGAGACTAGAAGCAGAGGAGGCCATTTGGCCCTTCAAGCCTGCTCTGTCATTCATTACGATCATGGCTGAATATTCAACTCAATGACCTCATCCTCTCCTCCGTTCATATCGTTTGATCGCTTTAGCCTCAAGTGCTATTTCTAACTCTTCTTGAAAACACACAATGTTTTGGCCTCAACTATTTTCTGTGGTAGTGAATTCCACATGCTGACCACTCTCCGAGTGAAGAAATTTCTACTCATGTCCATCCTAAATGGTCTACCCTGTATCCTCAGACTGTGACTCCTACACCATCAGGAACATCCTTCCTGCATTTATCCTGTCGAGTCCTTAGAATTTTATAAGTTTCTATGAGGACCCCCGTGCCCCCCCCCCACTTCATTCTTCTAAACTCCAGTGAATATAATCCTAACCTAGTCAATCTCTCCTCTTGCGTCAGTCCTGCCACCACAGAAATCAGCCTGATAAACCACCGCTGTACTCCCTCCGTGGAAAGAACATCATTCCTCAGATAAGGAGACCAAAACGGCACACAATACTCCAGACGTGACCTCATCAAAGCTGTCTAAAATTGTCGCAAGACATCCTTGCTCCTGTACTCAAATCCTCTCACTACGAAGGCCGTAGAGAGAGGGCTGAAGGGCCAGTTCCTGTGCGGTAATTTTCTTTTTCTAACATACTATACACCTTCTTTACCAAATGTTGCATCTACATGCTTACCTTCAGCAACTAGTGTTCGAAGACGCCCAGATCTCATTACACATGTAAGGATGAACAGCTGATACGTGGATTGTTAATTTTACCTAAAACGGAAACTTTACCCGTCTCACTCGAACTTCAAGATCTTGCAACCTTGCTGAAGACTCGCCTGACCACCAAACAATTCCACCCCCAGCTCTCCATCCTCAACAGCCCTCAACCTGTCACATTCAGTCAAGTCTCATATCCTGTTCTTATGAGGGCATCTTTCAGCATCTGGAGGTCTCTATTGCAATCCTCCTTATCTGAGCAGATCCTGTGTATATGGAGGGCTTGTCCGTAGGGGATGGCTTCTTTAACGTGTTTAGGGTGGAAGCTGGAGAAGTGGAGCATCGTGAGGTTATCTGTGGGCTTGCGGTACAGTGAGGTGCTGAGGTGACCGTCCTTAATGGAGATGTATGTGTCCAAGAATGCAGTCGATTCAGGAGAGTAGTCCATGGTGAGTCTGATGGTGGGGTGGAACTTGTTGATGTCAGCATATAATTGTTTCATTGATTGTTCACCATGAGTCCAAAGGAAAATGTCATCACTGTACGTAGTGTATAGCATCGATTGAAGGTCCTGTGTGGTGAAGAAGTCTTTTCGAACCTGTGCATGAAGATGTTGGCATACTGAGGTGTGAATTTGGTCCCCATAGCTGTTCCGTGTGTCTGGATGAAGAACTGGTTGTGGAAGGTGAAGACGTTGTGGTCCAGGATGAAGCGGATGAGTTGTAAAATTGTATCTGGAAACTGGCAGTTGTTGGCGTTGAGTACTGAGGCAGTTGCAGCAACACCATCGTTGTGGGGGATGCTGGTGTAGAGTGCCAAGACACCCATTGTGACGAGGAGTGCTCCTGGTTCAACTACTCCATGTGTGCTGAGTTTCTGTAGGAAGTCTGCAGTGTCGCAACAAAAGCTGGGGTTCTTTGTACAATGGGTTTCAGGATGCAGGACATTTTTCCATTCATCATGGGATGCGGGCATAGCTGGACAGAATTTCTACAGCACAGAAGGAGGCTATTCGGCCCATCAAGTCTGCACTAACTACAATCCCACCCAGGCCCTATCCCTATAACCCCCATGTATTTATCCGACTAATACCCCGACACTAAGGGGCAATTTAGCATGGTCAATCCACCTAACCTGCACATAGTTGAACTGTGGAAGAAAACCAGAGCACCCAGAGGAAACCCACACAGACACGGGGAGAATGTGCAGACTCCACACAGACAGTGACCCGAGGCCAGAATTGAACCCACGTCCATGGCACTGTGAAGCAGCAGTGCTAACCAGTGTGTCACCGTGCCAGCATTTATTGCCTATCCCTAATTGTCCTTGAGAAGATGATGATGAGCTGTCTTTTTGAATTGACGCAGTCCATGTGATTTAAGTTCCCACACTGCTGTTAGAGAGCAAGTTCCATGATTTTAACTCAGCAACAACGAAGGAACGGTGATATATTTCCAAGTCAGGGTGGTGAGTGACTTGGAGAGGAACCTCCAAATGATGGTGTTCCCTGGTATCTGCTGCCTTTGTCCCTCTAGATAGAAGTGATCATGGGCTTGGGGAGATCTGTCGAAGATACCATTCATCATTAACTATTCTCATCCAGTTTAGTGTTTGATGTTTTATTGATGTTCTTCCCTAGCACCGAGAGATGGATTTTGGTCAAACGACAATCACTAATGAAGAAACTGTGGACAAGATGTCCACGACAAACACATTTCCTTTAAACTTTCACAACAGACCCTATAAAAATGTGCTCAAGAATGGATGAAAGGATTGAGGCTTCTAACCTGAGTGAGAAACAGCCTAGAAACTGGCTGCTTCAGTGATCTGCTTTGGAACGAAAGAATCCAGTTACTGGGCAGACTTGGAAGGAATTCCAATCGGAGTATTGTTCATAGGGGAAGGTCTCGTTCACTGCATCATTTCAGCCACTTTTCTAAAGGCAGCAACTAGCTGTGCCAGATCCAAACACACAAAGGCCATTGTACAGCACAGAACAATAGTGAATACCATTCTTGTTTGTTGTAATCGCAGGGTATAGAAACAGTGACAGGTTATAGAGACAGCGCGGTGCTGGATTTATACATCTCTGCCAGACAATGCACTGTCCTTACCCACGAGGGGGTTGCAGTAGACAGAGTGCAGATCAGGGGGCAGATAGCTCCCAGCCCTCACCCACATGCCCCTATTGTTAGCTTGACACTGTGTGTTTTGTGCAAGGTACAGAAGACATCGGCAGTAATTTATAAAAGTGTGATTGCATTCTGTAGTCTGAGGGCCAATACAATAAGAAAAGTGGAACCAGATAGAAAAGCTTGGGAGAAGAGCTTAGTGAAGTCTGATTCTTGGTACCACACCCAGCAAGTTTGCCACAGCAACAACAAACTACATTTAAATAGAACCTTTAATGCAGCAATATGGCACTTGACAGGCAGTGACACTTAAAACATCATTTTCCACCGACCCATGCAACAGCATGTTGGAGCAGAGGGTCAGAATTGTCAGTCTAATGTGGTGTGTTTTACAAAGTGAGGGAGAAGAGAGAATGGGGGCGGGGGGGAGGTGTGGTTTAGGGAGAAAATCCCATTGCCGGGACCCCAAGCAGCTAAAGGTACAATTTCCTTATTAGAGGAAGGTTGTCGTGACATTGGAGGCAGTCCAGAGGAGGTTCACCAGATTGATTCTGGGGTTGAAAGGGTTAACACATGAGGTGAGATTAACAGTTTGGCGTCACACTCGCTGGAGTTTAGGACAATGAGCGGGGCTTTGTTTGAGGGATACAAAACTTTAAGAAAATTTATAAATAAATATAAATCATATGTTTCCTCTTATGGGACAACCTAGGACAAGAGGTCACAGGTATAGGTTGAGAGGCAGTAGATTTAAAACT
Organism: Carcharhinus amblyrhynchos; assembly: GCF_965287045.1. NCBI lineage: Eukaryota > Metazoa > Chordata > Chondrichthyes > Carcharhiniformes > Carcharhinidae > Carcharhinus > Carcharhinus amblyrhynchos. The sequence continues at coordinate 4,124,234 of NC_137332.1, read as the reverse complement.
GGGATGAAGAGGAACTACTTCTCACAGAGGGTGGTGAATTTGTGGAACTCGCTGCCCCAGAGCGCGGTGGTCTCGGAATCATTGAATGGCTTCAAGCCGGAGATAGATCAATGTCTGAGAAAAAAAGGATTTGAGACCAGGGAGGGGTCAGTCACGATCTGATTGAATGGCAGAGCAGGCTCAAAGGGCTGAATTTGTCTAATTCCTATATTCCCGTGGAGAATTGATGAAAATCAGGAAAACACAAGAGACCAAAATTGGAGACTGTAGAGATCTTAGAGAACTGTGGGAGCTGATAGAGACAGGGAGTGGACGGCACGGGGGAAGCAATGTCAGTCAGTGACTTGGTCAGACGGGCAATGGGCAAACAAGAGGATTTGCTGCATTTATTCAAAACCCTTTTTAAAATAAGTTATATTCCCAGCTTCACTGTCAAGGTTTGGGTAATAAACCCCAATTTCACTGACAATAACTCCATATTTTTGGATATGTTTGTGGGCAGGAGGATGGGCTTTGTGCAAGGAAGGCTATAGGTCAGCACTGAGGGAGGTGCCGCACTGTCAGAGGGTCAGTGCTGAGGGAGGTGCCGCACTGTCAGAGGGTCAGTGCTGAGGGAGGTGCCGCACTGTCAGAGGGTCAGTGCTGAGGGAGGTGCCGCACTGTCAGAGGGTCAGTGCTGAGGGAGCGCCGCACTGTCTGAGGCACTTTCCAATGAGATATTACACTGAGTTCAGGAGCAGGATGGGGAACTTTCCCCTTGTCCCAGCTTATTGTCACTCCATAACATTGTGGGAATTCCTGATACTGCAAAAGGTTCCATCGAAATGAAGATCGATAGATGGACAGATCAGGTCATGAGAAAAATGTGCAGCAAAGAAAGTGAAATAGAAAAATAGACAAGGCATTAACTTCAATAATTCCACAAATACAGAAAGAAATGAGTGCAGACAGACAGCTGGTTGCAGGATAGCGATGTTAAAAAGGTTACTGGGTGCACTCTGTGTTTAATAACCACTGTTCCGACACTGTGTGACAGGCGAATCAAGATACATTACACGGTAGTATTCTAATTAAAATGTACGGTATTGGTGGAACAACGTACCTGATAGTTCTTTAAGTCTGAAACAAAGCCAATTATTCACTTAACATTATTCAGCACATTCGCACAAACAGGATAGTGATCCGGCTGTGGTTTGCGCCGATGACCTGCAGAGTGCAAACCAGTCAGGGAATATTAACTGCTACTTGGTAGCTTCCCATACTTTTAGTTGTATTTTATTAGGCTGAATGTTGCTGAACTGGACCAGCTTAAATATTCTGGCTGCAAAGCAGGTCAGATTCTTGGAGTTTGGCAGAGAATAACTCACCTCCTGCCTGCAACAAGTTGTCAAACAGGTCAAGGAGTGTGATGGAATACTCTCCAGTTGCCTGGGTGAGTGCAGCTCCAACACCACTCAGGAATCTTGCCACCACCCAAGACAAAGCAGCCCCACTTGATTGGCACCGCACCTACAAACATTCACCCCATCCACCCTCTCCCTCTCCGCGGATGACACACAGGGCCAGTGTTGTCTACCACAGACCAGCTTTCTCCAACCTTTCCCCTCGGAGAGCCACATTTGCATATTTTCCAGATTGATGGGGGTGATTGCAATAAAATGAATTTGAAAAACAAGCTGGGGTGTTAAGCAATAAGCGACTGCTGAGAACAGATATCGCAATATCATTGAAATAAATTGTTCACTTAATAAACAGTAACAATTGGAGCAGAGTGTGCGTGGGTCAGAGTGTGTGTGTATGGGTGACAGAGTGTGTCATAGAGTCACAGAGGTTTACAGCATGATAAAAGGCCCTTCAGCCCAACTTGTCCATGCCGCCCAGTTTTTACCATTAAACTAGTCCCAATTGCCCACTTTTTTAAAAAGTATTTCATGGGACACAGGCTTCACTGGGTTGCCAGCATTTATTGCCCATCTCCAGTTGCCCTTGGAGGGCAGTTGAGGGTCAACCACATTGCTGTGGCTCTGGAGTCATATGTTGGCCAGACCGGGTAAGGACGGCAAATGCTTCTTAAAGGATAAGATTATACCCACCTCAACTGCTTCTGGCAGCTCATTCCAGACACTCACCACCGTCTGAGTGAAAGAAATTGCACCTCCCAAGCTTTTAGCATCTCTCCTCTCTCACCTTAAACCTATACCCTCTAGTTTTAGACTCCCCTACCTTTTGGGAAAAGATGTTGACTATCTAGCTAATCTGTGCCCCTCATTATTTTATAGACCTCTACAAGATCATCCCTGTGTCTCCTACACTCCATATAAAAAAAATCCCAGTCTATTCAGCCTCTCCTGATAAAGTCCCAGTAGCATCCTAGTAAATCTTTTCTGCATTCTTTCTAGTTTAATAATATCCTTTCAAAAATAGGGTGACCAGAATTGTATACAGTATTCCAAGTGTGGCCTTACCAATGTCTTGTACAACTTCAACATGATGTCCCAACTCCTATATTCAATGTTCTGGCCAGTGAAACCAAGCAACTTTAAGTTTTTGCCAACTTTAAGGGCGTTCAAATGGTCAGTGGATAGGCATATGGATAACATTGGAATAGTTTAGGTTAGAGGGTCATTAGATTGGTTCCACTGGTCAGCGCAACATCGAGGGCCAAAGGGTCTGTACAGCGCTGTAATGTTCTATCAGCATGCCGAATGCCTTCTTCACCACCCTGTCCACCTGTGATCCACTTTTAAGGAGCTATGAACCTGCACTCCAAGATTTCTAAGGTTACAGGTTCATAGCAAATGATAACACACTGTTCCATTCACTTTCACACAGGAATTTGCATTCGGGACACTAGCAACAAATAGGCAAATATCCCGAATTGGATCGAGGCCACTCATCACTCACTTATATTATGAGCATGAGGTGTGAGGCCAGCCTGGGGACTCCTGGTTCAAGCACGCACTGGAAACCTGAAAAGGGGGCAATGGTGAACTGTCTCCAATATCCTGACCTCATCTTCCTCATCCTCTCCCATTGTCAAACAATCAAATCCCGAGCATCTGGGATTAATCCCTTCAGGATTGTCCTGGAATTTCCCAGGATTCCCAACTGGCTCGAGCAGCAGTCCAGGGGGAAGACTGCTGGAAAATGGAGGTGTTTCTTCAGAGAAGTTCATGTTCCTTTCTCAAGGAACAGCCAATCAGATGACGGAGAGTCTGCTCCTGATTGGCCATAGCAATGCCGGGAGTGTAGGAGAGGGGCTTACTGGAGTTGAGAGGTCAGACGACAAAACGTCCAGGGATACCACAAAACAAAGTTGGCAACCCTAGCTGGGAAGGACAGTCTGTAACAATGCCAGTGGGCCGAAGGGCCTTTTCTGCGCTGTAATGTTCTATGTTCTAGGTGTCAAACTTTGCTTCATGACTGAGACAATGTTGCACTGTCTGTATTGGAAATAGACCAAGTGGCCTACACTCTGCCCCAGCGTCATATCTCCATACTGTGTAGGGTGGCAAGATGGTCGTGAATGTAGCCCAATCCTTCACTCAAACCAGCCTCCCATCCATTGACTCTGTCTACACTTCCCGCTGCCTCGGCAAAGCAGCCAGCATAATTAAGGACCCCACACACCCCGGACATTCTCTCTTCTACCTTCTTCCGTTGGGAAAAGGTACAAAAGTCTGAGGTCATGTACTATCCAATTCAAGAACAGCTTCTTCCCTGCTGCTGTCAGACTTTTGAATGGACCTTGCATTAAGTTGATCTTTCTCTACACCCTAGCTGTGACTGTAACACTACATTCTGCACTCTCTCCTTTCCTTCTCTATGAATGGAATGCTTTGTCTGTATAGCGCGCAAGAAACAATACTTTTCACTGTATGTTAATACATGTGACAATAATAAATCAAATCAAAGTGTGATTTTATTTAGTATATAAAGGCAGTAAAGAAAACCTGAAGCCTGAATTTAAAACCTGGTAGGAAAGAACGATGAATTCTATTCAAATACAGCTAACAGACCAATTAACCATAGTCTTTCAAATTCCAGTTCTCTTCCCGCACCTCATAGTGCACTAAGGCAGGTATTTCTCTGCTTCCATTCCCAGTAATATCCCACAACTGTCTCTTCCAGGTGACGGAATAGGGGGGTCCTGTTCTGCACATCCACCTGGGTGTAAATGGTCCCTGGCACAACTTTGAGAGAGAAAAGAGGAACTTGTCCTGATGTCTGGAGGCAGATATTTGCCCCTCAGTCAACATGACTAAAAATTGGCCATTGTCGTGCGGCAGTTTGAGGGATCTTGCTGTGCACAAACTGTCTGCCCTGTACCCTGAACGACAACAGTGACTACACCTCAAGGGGTCCGTCATTGGCTGTAAACTACTTTGGGATAGCTTCGCAGGAAGTATTATCAGTTGCAAATTGTGGTAACGCGGCCCCTTTAAGGGGTAATTGTTTGAGGGCCACATGACCAGGCCAGACGCTATGGGGATGCCACATGGGAAGTTGAGTCAATCGGCAGCGAGGGCAAACAACTTAGGATGGGGAGGAAGCTCAGCTGGAGCCAGGGAGGGGAAAAGATTTCTTTTGTCAACTCTGTCCAACCCTGATTGTGTATATTAGTTAATAAACGGTTCCTTATTGAAGCCACAGCAAGTCACCATTGAATACACTGCATGGATCTTTCTTTAATTGAGTTCATTCTTCCCCAATGAACCCATGGAGAGGTCATAGACTTTTGGGAGGTGATGACCTACAAGTAGCCACAGTAATGAAATTACTGTGAAAATCCTGCCATACTCCGGCACCGGTACACCGAGGGAGAATTCAGCATGGTCAATGCACCAAACCAGCACGTCTTTTGGGCTGTGGCAGACTCTGCACAGACAGTGACCCAAGCCAGGAATCGAATGCGTGTCCCTGGCACTATGAGGCAGCAATGCCAACCGCTGTGTCACCGGACTGTCCACGTGACTCCAGATCCACAGCAATGTGGTTGACTCTCAGCTGCCTGCCAAAGGCCAACTAGGGATAGGCAATAAATACTGGCCAGTCAGCAACGTCCATGTCCCACCGATGAATAAAAAGTTATACGTTCAATTCACTGAACTGCAGGGCAAATTTGACAAACAGATATACAATAAATTTTTTCTTATCTGGCATGTGTACAGAATGGGTGGTGCCAGTTAATGAAGAATGCTAGTTAATGGAGAGTTTCATTTACTAATGGAATATAACACAACACCACATATGCTCAGGAAGTAAAGAACAGCATTCCTTTTACTCCTAATCTCCAACCGTAGAGTAAACCAAAAATTAAAGTACAAAATAATACAGCAGAGAGGCACAAGTTCCTAATAACTTCAATAGCTTCCGATTTGCAAATCGATAATTTGTTTTAGGGAAACATTCCAGCTAGTAGAGAATTTAGGCCAGTACATTGCTGGATAACACAAAGTTTGCTGTAAATGTTTTTTCTGCATAATCATAAGAACATAAGAAATAGGAGCAGGAGTAGGCCATCTGGCCCTTCGAGCCTGCCCCACCATTCAATAAGATCATGGCTGATCTGTCGTGGCTCAGTTCCACATTCCCGCCCTCTCCCCATAACCCTTAATCCCCTCTCTTATCAAAAACCCATCAACCCGCGTCTTAAAAATATTGAGCGAAGCAGCCTCCACCACTTCAACGGGCAGAGAATTCCAGAGATTCACCACCCTTTGAGTGAAGAAGTTCCTCCTCAACTCCGTTCTAAACCGTCCCCCCTTTATCTTGAGGCTGTGCCCCCTAGTCCTAATGTCCTTTCTGAGCGGGAAGAGCCTCTCCGCCTCTATCCTATCCATCCCATTCATCATCTTATACGTCTCAATGAGATCTCCCCTCATTCTTCTAAACTCTAACGAGTACAAGCCTAGTTTATTCAGCCTCTCCTCATAGCTCAACCCCCTCAACTCCGGCATCAGCCTAGTAAACTTCCTCTGCACTCCCTCCAAGGCCAAAATATCCTTGTGTAAGTGCAGCGACCAAAACTGCACACAGTACTCCAGCTGCGGTCTCACCAATGCCCTATACAGCCGCAGCAAGACCTCCCTACTTTTATATTCAATCCCCCTCGCTATGAAGGCCAGCATCCCATTTGCCTTCCTGACCACCTGCTGCACCTGCAGGCTGGGTTTTTGCGACTCATGCACAAGGACCCCGAGGTCCCTCTGCACTGTCGCCTGCTGCAGTTTTTCTCCACGTAAGTAATAATCCTTCCTACCATTATTCCTACCAAAGTGGACCACCTCACACTTGCCAACATTAAATTCCATTTGCCATTTCCTGGCCCATTCGCCCAGCCTATCTAGATCCTTCTGCAGACTCTCCACACTTTCTGACGCACTGATGTTCGAGATATCAGTTTAACAATGGTGTGGTTAATAACATTGCTGAGTGGGCTGAACTTGCAGTTCGCCAACAACATGATAACTTTATCCAAATGGACACTAACTGAACTGTCCCTCAAAATCAGTGACTGTCTATAGATGTGCAATGTAGCCATTAATACAAGCCAGAGATTAATATGCAGACGCTATTTATTTGTCAATGCATCAATCCATCTGGTTGAGCCATTCACAAAAGCAAGCGGCAGAGAACAAATAAACTATGTCCTTCCCCTGACCGCTCACCCACTTCTTCCACATGAATAAATATGGTCAGTAATTCTATGGGATAAAAATAAATACTGCCTGTCACTTCACCAGCCCAATCGCTTTAACTGTGATTTGTGTAGCTCGTGTGTTTGCCGTATTTCTCTCTATCCCACAGACAGGGTTAGTGAGCCACATCCTTTGATGATAACACCAGCAGCCACTTGCATTTATATAGCACCTTTAATGTAGCAAAGCATCTCCAAGTTCACACAAATCCTTCGAGTTACTCTGCAGCGACTGTTGGGATGTAAATGAGGCCCCGAAAAGATGTCAGGCAAATGCTTGGCGAAGAAATGGGGCAGCACAGTGGTTACCACTATTGCCTCCCATCACCAGGGACCTGGGTTCAATTCCTGGCTTGGGTCACTGTCTGTGTGCACATTCTCCCCGTGTCTGCATGAGTTTTCTCCGGTGCTCCGGTTTCCTCCAAAAGACATGCTGGTTAGGTGCACTGGCCATGCTAAATTCTCCCTCAGTGAACCCAAACGGGTGCTGGAGTGAAGCGACTAGGGGATTTTCACAGTAACTTCATTGTAGTGTTAATGTAAGCCTACGTGTGACTGATAAATAGAAAAATAATTTTAGGTTAGAAGCAAGGTGTTAGAAATTAGGAATATGTACATGAAATATATTTTGACGCTACTTGGTTTGAGTTAGTGAGGGTTGGATTAATTGGTGTCTGTCTTATTTCACTAGAGATAAGTGAAATAAGTATTTTAATAATTGCCTTGAGGGCAGAAGAAGCAACAGCGCAGGAGACAGAGCAGAGACTGATCTCTCTAATCGTGTGGATAGTATTATCTTTTAAGCTTATTTAACAAAAGCTGTTTGCTAAAATGTGTGTAATTAACCAGTATGTGAAAATGGAACAAGAAGTGACTATAATTATAACAGATTCAATCATTCTAACAAAATTTGGCATGTCAGCTACAACTCTCACCAACTTGTACAGATGCACCATCGAAAGCATTCTTTCTGGTTGTACCACAGCCTGGTATGGGCTCCTGCCCTGCCCAAGACCGCAAGGAACTACAAGAGATCGGGAACAAAGCCCAACCCTTCACTCAAACCAGCCTCCCATCCATTGACTCTGTCTACACTTCCCGCTGCCTCAGCAAAGCAGCCAGCGTAATTAAGGACATCACGCACCCCGGACATTCTCTCTTCCACCTTCTTCCATTGGGAAAAAGATACAAAAGTCTGATGTTGCGTACCAAACGACTCAAGGACAGCCTCCTCCCTGCTGCCATCAGACTTTTGAATGGACCTACCTTGCATTAAGTTGATCTTTCTCTACACCCGAGCTTCAACTGTAACCCTACATTCTGCAGTCTCTTCTTTCCTTCTCTATGAATGGTATGCTTTGTCTGTATAGCGCGCAAGAAACAATAGTGTATACTAATACATGTGACAATAATAAATCAAATCAAATCAATGATGAAATAGATAAGGAAGTAGAATGATCAAAGTGAGTGAGGGATTTTTGTGAGCAGCTATGACAGCCTTAACAACTGATAACAGACAGAAACGGTTAACAGGGAAGTTAACTGAGTAAGTTTGAAGGCTAGTCTGTCCCTAGAGAACTGTCGAACTGATAAAAATACAGCACACGATTGATGATAAGAAAGCTATTCTTCGCACTCTCTGAAAGCTTGAAGAGACCAGATTTTTTTCCCATGGTTTGAGCAAGCAATTCAACTTTATCAGCACCTTGTGTTGAAGAGGAACCTTGAGAGGATGTTGCACCCTTGTCAATAATGAACCCAGGACCACTCCTGAAACAGAGTGTTCGGAGCAAGGTTCGACAGGGGTTGCATTGCAATAGGTAATAAAGGGGAAGGTCCCCATCTTGGATGTTTGAAAAGACTTCAAGAAGAAGCATGGTGATACGGTGGCACAGTGGTTAGCAGAGGTATAGATGGGGTGGATTCTCGGAGGCTATTTCCCAGGGCTGAAATGGTCGCTACGAGAGGACACAGGTTTAAGGTGCTGGGGAGCAAGTACAGAGGAGATGTCAGGGGTCAGTTTTTCACTCAGAGGATGGTGAGTGAGTGGAATCGACTGCCGTCGGTGGTGGTAGAGGCGAACTCGCTGGGGTCTTTTAAAAGACTTCTGGATGAGTACATGGGATTTAATGGGATTGAGAGTTATAGATAGGCCTGGTAGGTATGGATGTGATCGGCGCAACTTGTGGGCCGAAGGGCCTGTTTGTGCTGTAGTGTTCTACGTTCTATGTTAACATAGCCAACACATTGGTTGCAGCCAATCCTGTGTTTAACAGGTTGGGATTTTCCAGATGCGTGCGCCCCAGGACTGGAAACTCCTGCCCGAGGCGAATGGTCCTTTACCTGGAGCCACAAGTCACTATTGCGGAAGAGGAAATCTGGTTGCCAATTTGCACAAGAGCAAGCGCCCACAAACCACTCACAAACAACTAAAGGATAATAAGCAGATAATCTGCTGTGGTAATGTTGGTTGAGCAACAGATATCAGCTAGAATACCACCAAGGCGTCACTATAACTGTGCACATTGCCACATCAATACATACCAAATAGAGGGGGCATTTTGTATGACTCAATGAATTGCTTAATTTCACAGGTGATTTATTTTCGCTCCCAAGTACAGCTGAGATTTGTAACACACACAAAGTTCAGAAAATTTGTCACTTTTGAGTCAGGCCTCTTCAACCCCATTTTACAAAGATCACATTGACATTTCTTTTTCATTAATTCAGTGCAGTTTTACAGACAAACTGCCCTCTCTGTGGGACCATGGGACACAAGAGATGAGTACTCGGGGTTTGAACCAGGACAGGTGTCACTTGGGGAACATGAGCCAAGAGGAAAAAATAAGACCTCATTTTGCACAGAGTGTGGTGAAACCAAAGGGTGGATCAATATTAGATTTCACAAAAACCTGGATGAAGAAACAGCCAGCTCTTCTGTGTTAACTCTTCCAGCCATTCACTCTGACTACTTCCTGCTGCTCGGAAGGATTTATTTTTCTTGGCATCTGCATCCACGCAAGTTATTGCCACAACCTGATTTATTTGAACAAAGCATGTTTCTTTTGTGAAGGTGCAGCGCTTGCTTTCGTAACAGGAATGTTTCCTCTGAAACCACCTTCTCAGATATCTCTCTAATCCCCTAACACTCCCAGCTCTGTCTCAATAAATGGCAATGCAATCCTTGTTCTAATGACCATCTGCTGAAGGATAAATTCTTCTCATTTCTAAAGTTTTTCTTGTGTTATTCTTGATTTACCAGCCAACAATATTTCACTATTTCTCACTCATAGTTTGCCATGATGGAAAATCACTAAGATTTTAAGTCCTTGGGTGGTGCAGTGGCACAGTGGTTAGCACTGCTGCCTCACAGCGCCAGGGACCCAAGTTCAATTCCCGGCTTGGATCACAGTCTGTGTGGAGTCTGCACGTTCTCCCTGTGCCTGCGTGGGTTTCCTCCGGGTGCTCTGGTTTTCTCCCACAATCCAAAAGACGTGCTAGTTAGGAGTATTGGCCATGCTAAATTCTCCCTCAGTGTACCCAAACAGGCGCTGGAGTGTGGTGACTAGGGGATTTTCACAGAACTTCATTGCAGCATTAGTGTAAGCCTTATTTGTGTCACTAATAAATAAACTAAACTGTGGTTTCCTCCCACAGTCAGAAAGATGTGCTGGTTAGGTGCATTGACCTGAACAGGTGCTGGAATGTGACAACTAGGGGAATTTCACAGTAACTTCATTGCAGTGTTATGTAAGTCTTACTTGTGACTAATAAACTTTACTTTTTAAACTAACTCTTATCTTTCCTTTGGAAAATCAGAGCTCATTTTGCCAGCTTTCCTATCTTTTCTTTGTGTTCCAGGGAACTCATTTTACCAAGAGGCTTCTGAGGATTTTAAAATGAAGATAAACAAATAACCTTTACCTGAAACTTATTCCAGACACTAATGTCCACTGACATAGAACATTACAGCGCAGTACAGGCCCTTCGGCCCTCGATGTTGCGCCGACCAGTGGAACCAATCTAATGACTCCCTAACCTAAACTATTCCAATGTTATCCATATGCCTATCCACTGACCATTTGAACGCCCTTAAAGTTGGCGAGTCCACAACTGCTGCAGGCAGGGCATTCCATGCCCTTACTACCCTCTGAGTAAAGGACCTACCTCTGACATCCGTCCTATAATTACCACCCCTTAATTTAAAGCTTTGTCCCCTCGTGTTACCCATCACCATTCGAGGGTAAAGGTTCTCACTGCCCACCCTAACTAACCCTCTGATCATCTTGTATGCCTCAATTAGGTCACCTCTTAACCTCCTTCTCTCTAACGAAAATAACCTCAAGTCCCTCAGCCTTTCCTCATAAGACCCTCCCACCATACCAGGCAACATCCTGGTAACATCAACATCCCCTCTGAGAAAGGACATCCAGACTTGAAACATTGGCTCTATTCTCTCTCCTCAGACACTGTACAAGCTGCTGAGATTTTCCAGCATTTTCTGTTTTTGTCGTTGACTAACATCCAGCTTGTTGAATCTGGAGGTTTTTTTTAAATTGGAATTAGTTTCCATGACAAAGTTGTAAACTAATTTTTAAAATCTTTCACTTTCTGTGCATTATGTATTTGATAAGTATCTTTTTAAAACATTGTAAAAAAAATTAACCCAGCCAAAGAATGTCTGCTGCCTCTCTGCACTGCAGTTCAACCAGAAAACAAGAGGACAAATAAATAAGCGCAAAAACTCAGCTCCCATCAGCTGAAGTGATGGAAGTTATGATGAGATTGCACCTCAGCGCTGCAGCACAGAATCGGAATTGGAAGTTGAAAATCAGCGCTAGCATTCAGGCCGGATGTTACGGGTCAATGGGTGGCACAGTGGTTGGCACTGCTACCACGCAGCGCCAGGGACCAGAGCTCAATTCTGGCCTTGGGTCACTGTCTGTGTGGAGTTTGCACATTCACCCCGTATCTGCGTGGGTTTCCTCCGGGTCCTCCTGTTTCCTCCCACGGTCCGAAAGGTTAGGTTGATTGGGCATGTTAAATTACCCCTTAGTTTCAGGGGGATTCACAGGGTAAATGTGTGAGGCTAAGAGGATAGCCTTGGGTGGGATTGTTGTTGGTGCAGGCCCGATGGACCAAATGGCCTCCTTCTGCACTGAAGGGATTCTATGATTCAACCAATATCTTTCTTACAACAGTTTGAAAAATCGGTCGGTCACATTTCATCTGAAGCCTGACTTGTTTGCATTTTGGTTGCGATCGCTGGCCTACTCGATATAATGATGAGCACAGCTACAGCTACAAAAATAATATTTGCCTTTATTGCTGTACCTGAATGGAAAATTTAAGAGAACAGGCTTGAGGGGCTGAATAGGCTAGTCTTGTTCCAAAGTGGCAGAGCTGGAATCCCACACCTAAACAGTTAATAGAGAGTGAACTTGAATTCACTCTCATTGTTAATCTCAACAAGTTCCTGTTTGAACATTCCACACGCCAGGTTTGATTGAGGTATTACACAGCAAAAACCCCCAGTGAGAAAACAAATGTTGCACTTTTAGCCTCGATAAAACAGAAAGAAACTGTGTTCTGCTAAATTAGATTGCAGCATTTCCTGGAACAGAAAAAGTATTGCAAAAACCTGTAATCCTAGCTTGTGAGGTACAATACCTGGTCTTAAACAACAAAACAGGTCATTTGGCATTGACGGTTATCATTTCAGTTCTGCTGCAGAAGAAATAGCAGGAACTTTTGGCCATCTTTTCTGTGTGTGGTATCACTCTTGAATTCAAGGATTTTTCTCCCTTATTATTTACTGGAATCGATACATTTGATGAAGAAAAGTGCAACAGGGAGGTGTTATTTTGTGGCAGTAACTATAAATGTAACAAACTCAATCCTACCCAAATATATCCCAAACACTGAAATGCGTAAACAAATGGATGGCTTCAAGCCATCAATCATTCTTTTCCAGCACAACTGAGACTTGTCGACAATATACATCATGTAGCAACATAGAAAATAGGAACAGAAGTAGGCCGTTCAGCCCATCGAGTCTAATCCATCATTCAATGTGATCATGACTGATCCTGTATCACAGCACCATTCTCCCGCTCTCTCCTCATGACCCTCGAGGCCTTTAGAGACTAGAAATCTCTCTACTTCCTTCTTAAAAACACTCAGTGACTTGGTCTCCACAGCTATTTGTGGTAGAGATTAACCATTCTCTTGAGTGAAGAAATTTCTCCTCATCTCAGTCCTAAATGACCACCCCCTATCCAGACCCCTGGTTCCAGATAGCCCCAGTCAGGGGGAACACCATCCCTGCACCCAGTCTGTCCCACCCTGTCAGAATTTTATACATTCCAATCAGATCCCTTTCATTCTTCCAAACTCCAGTGAATACAGGGTGGTGGGTGTCTGGAACTCACTGCCGGGGGAGGTAGTGGAAATACAATAGTGACTTTAAAGGGTGTTGGACAAATACATGAATAGGATGGGAATAGAGGGATATGGTCCCCAGAAGAGTAGGGGGTTTTAGTTAAGTCGGGCAGCATGGTCGGTGCAGGCTTGGAGGGCTAAAGGGCCTGTTCCTGTGTTGGAATTTTCTTTGTTCTTTGTACAGGCCCAACCGACCTAATCTCTCCTCATACGACATCCCAGGAATCAGCCTGGTGAACCTTCACTGCACTGCATGGTGGCACAGTGGTTAGCACTGCTGCCTCACAGCTCCAGGGACTCAGGTTCAATTCCCAGCTGTCTGTGTAGAGTCTGCACGTTCTCCCCGTGTCTGCATGGGTTTCCTCCGGGTGCTCCGGTTTCCTCCCACAGAACGAAAGATGTGCTGGTTAGATGGATTGGCCGTGCTAAATTCTCCCTCAGTGTACACAGGTGCCAGAGTGTGGCAACTCGAGGATTTTCACAGTAACTTCATTGCAGTGTTAATGTAAGCCTACTTGTGACACTAATAAAATAATGTTAAAAAACTTCCTCCTCTTGCTAAATTGCAAACCAGGTGAGCAATAATTCCTCTGGCAAATGAATTTCTGGAAAGTGTATGAAATGGTTTTTTTAGAATAGTACATCAAGAAGCCAACTAAGGGACATGTTATCCTTGATTTGGTACTGTATAATCAGAAGAGTTCATTAATAATCTTTTTGCATGGGATCCTTTAGGGAAGAGTAACCATAACATTAAGAATCAGAATGGTCAATGAAATATTACAATTCAAAACTAGGGTTCAAATCTAAACAAAGGAAATTACAAAGGTGTGAGGCTGAGTTGGCTAAGATAGATTGGAGAATTTCATTAACGGGCATGAACGTGTTTAGGCAATGGTAATATTTAAGGTGTGGAGATGCCAGCATTGGACTGGGGTAAACACAGTAGGAAGTCTAACATCACCAGGTTAAAGTCCAACAGGTTTATTTGGTAGCACAAGCCACTAGCTTTCGGAGCACTGCTCCATCAGGTGGGTGGGAGTTCTGTTCACAAACAGGGCATATAAAGACACAAACTCAATTTACAAAATAATGGTTGCAATGGGAGTCTTTACCAGTAATCAAATCTTAAAGGTGCAGACAATGTGAGTGGAGAGAGGGTTAAGCACAGGGTAAAGAGATGTGTATTGTGTCCAGCCAGGACAGTTAGTGAGATTTTGCAAACCCAGGGAAGTCATGGGGGTTACAGATAGTGCGACATGGACCCAAGGTCCTGGTTGAGGCCATCCTCATGTGTGCGGAACTTGGCTATCAGTTTCTGCTCAGTGGCTCTGCGTTGTCATGTCCTCTTCACCAATGACATGTTGAAGGTTCTGGAGAAGATGTCATAGCTTCTCCGCTCTGGGGAAGTACTGGACGAGGAAGGGTACTCTGGCCACCGTGTCCCGTGTTTGTCTTCTGAGGAGGTCAGTGCGATTTTTCACTGTGGCGCATCGGAACTGTCAAACTGTCGAGCGCCATATCCTGTTCTTACGAGGGCATCTTTCAGCATAGAAGCGGAGAAGCTATGACATCTTCTCCAGAGCCTTCAACATGTGATTGATGAAGACAAACATTTCGCCAAGGCCATCTCCACACCCCCACTTTTTGCCTTCAAACAACCACACAATCTCAAACAGACCATTGTCCGCAGCAAACTACCCAGCCTTCAGGAGAACAGTGACCACAACACAACATAACCCTGCCACAGCAACCTCTGCAAGATGTGCCAAGAGGTACACAGACATCCTCCAACCCCTCCCTCACCCTCCATCCCCTCCTTCACCCTCCCCCTCCATCACGTTCTTCATGCATCAAGTTTTTCATTCCAGGGATCGTTCTTGTGGACCTCCTCTGGACCCTTTCCAAGGTCGGCACATCCTTCCTTAGACATGCGGCCCAAAACTGCTCACAATATTCCAGATGTGGTCTAACCAGAACCTTATGCAGCCTCAGCAATACATCCCTGCTTTTATATTCTAGCCCTCTTGAAATGAATGCTAACATTGGATTCACCTTCCTAACTGCCAGCTCAATGAGTGTGGTATTGAGATGGGGGATCAGCCATGATAGTACTGAACAGCACAGCAAGCTCGAGGGGCCAAATGGCCTGCTCCTGCTTCTTTTTTTATGTCTACAGTTTCTAAATGACTTCTTATTCTGAAGTACACATGGAGTTTAAAGTTTATTTATTAGTGTCACAAGTAGACTTACATTAACATTGCAGTGAAGTTACTGTGAAAACCTACTGTGCAGACAATGGTCTGTTTGAGGTTGTTTGAAGGCAAGAAGTGATGGTGTGGGGCTGGCCTTGGTGAGATGTTTGTCTTCATCAATGACATGTTGAAGGGTCTGGAGAAGATGTTGTAGCTCTCTGCTTCTAGTTGTCACACTCCAGCACTTGTTTGGGTCACTGAGGGAGAATTTTAGCATGGCCAATGCACCTAACCAGCACATCTTTTGGACTGAGGGGGGAAACCGGAGTGCCCAGATACAGGGAGAACGTGCAGACTCCACACAGATAGTGACGAGGCCAGAATCGAACCCAGGTCCCTGGTGCTGCGAGGCAGTAGTGCTAACCCCAAGTTAAGCAGTTGTTGTTTTAACCTATACAATCACCACTTAACATCCAACAACAGAAACAAGAAAGAAGGCAGTTTTCAGCAGTTTAACAGCAACACAGATTGTAATAAAAGTTATCTGTTTCTCTGTGAAATTGTGACCTTGTCCCAAATTCCGTTTCAGAACAAATCATTACTGGAAACTACCTGTGCTTCACACACTGAAATAAAAGGATTTCCGAAGATGTTTTTTGTACACCTTTACCCATTCCAAAGAAATCACTTGGTCAGAAATATCTGAAGTTAATTCCACACAAAATCAGTGAGGAAACTCCTCTCAACAGCATCACATTCATAGAACATAGAACATAGAACATTACAGCGCGGAACAGGCCCTTCGGCCCACAATGTTGCGCCGACCAGTCTTATTTTAAAAAAAACATTGACCCACTAATCTAAACCAATCCCTTTTCGTCCATAAACCTATCCACCAATCTCTTAAACGCCCCCAAACTAGGCGCATTTACAACTGCAGCAGGCAGGGCATTCCAGTCCCTCACCACCCTCTGGGTAAAGAACCTGCCCCTGACATCCGTCCTATAACTACCCCCCCTTAATTTAAAGCCATGCCCCCTCGTGCTAGCTTTCTCCATCCGAGGAAACAGGCTATCACCATCCACCCTATCTAAACCTCTAATCATCTTATATGTTTCTATTAGATCCCCTCTTAGCCGCCTTCTTTCCAGTGAAAACAACCCCAAATCCCTCAGTCTCTCCTCATAGGACCTCCCCTGCATACCAGGCAACATCCTGGTAAACCTCCTCTGCACCCTCTCCAAAGCCTCCACATCCTTCCTGTAATGTGGGGACCAGAACTGCACACAGTACTCCAAGTGCGGCCGCACCAGAGTTGTGTACAGTTGCAACATGACGCTGCGACTCCTAAATTCAATCCCCCTACCAATAAACGCCAAGACACCGTACGCCTTCTTAACAACCTTATCTACTTGATTCCCAACTTTCAGGGATCTATGTACACATACACCTAGATCCCTCTGCTCCTCCACTCTATTCAAAGTCCTCCCGTTAGCCCTATACTCAACACATCTGTTATTCCTACCGAAATGGATTACCTCACACTTCTCCGCATTAAACTCCATCCGCCACCTCGCGGCCCAGCTCTGCAACCTGTCCAAGTCACCCTGCAAACTTCGACACCCTTCCTCACAATCTACCACACCTCCGACTTTGGTGTCATCAGCAAACTTACTAATCCACCCAACTATACCCTCATCCAGATCATTAATAAAGATTACAAACAGCAGTGGCCCCAAAACAGATCCCTGAGGCACACCACTTGTAACCAAACTCCATGATGAATAATTACCATCAACCACCACCCTCTGTCTCCTATCTGCTAACCAATTCCTGATCCAAGTACCTAAATTACCACCAATCCCATACATCTGCATTTTCTGCAGAAGCATACCATGGTGAACCTTATCAAACGCCTTACTAAAATCCATATATACCACGTCTACTGCCTTACCCCCATCCACCTCTTTGGTCACCTTCTCAAAGAACTCAATAAGGTTAGTAAGGCACGACCTTCCCGCTACAAAACCATGCTGACTATCTCTAATCAATTCATTCCTCTCCAAATAACTATAAATCCTATCCCTAATAATTCTTTCTAAAACCTTGCCCACTACGGAAGTAAGACTCACTGGTCTATAATTCCCAGGAAAGTCTCTGTTCCCCTTCTTAAACAATGGGACAACATTCGCTGTCCTCCAATCTTCCGGTACTATACCAGAGACCAACGACGACCTGAAGATCAGAGCCAGTGGCTCTGCAATCACCTCTCTTGCCTCCCATAGAATCCTAGGGTAAATCCCGTCTGGACCAGGGGACTTATCTATTTTCAACCCTTCTAGAATATCCAACACATCCTCTGTATCAACTGCAATACTTTCTATTTTACACCCCTTCACCCCAGTGACCTCCTCAGCTACATTCATATCGTCCTGCGTGAACACCGAAGAGAAATAATGGTTCAATGCCTCCCCAATCTCTTCCGGTTCCACACACAACTTCCCCCTACTGTCTGTAACTGGCCCTAATCTTGCCCTAACCAACCTTCTGTTCTTGACATACCTATAGAACGCCTTAGGATTCTCCTTAATCCTATCAGCCAAAGTCATCTCATGCCCTCTTCTAGCCCTTCTTAACTCCCTCTTCAACTCCCTCCTAGCCAATCTGAAGCTTTCTACTGCACTACCCGAGCCCTCAAGCCTCATCCGAACATAAGCCTCCTTCTTCTTCCTAACCAACAAATCAACTTTTTTTGTGCACCACGGTTCCCTAGCCCTACCAATTCCTCCTTGCCTGACAGGGACATACCTATCACAGACCCGCAGTAGCTGCTCCTTGAAAAAACTCCACATTTCAGACGTTCCTAGTCCCTGTAATCTCCTAGTCCAACCAATGCTTCCTAATTCTCTCCTAATGGCCTCATAATTACCCTTCCCCCAGCTAAAACTACTGACCCGAGGTTCATGCCTATCCCTTTCCATCACTAAGGTGAACGTAACCGAATTGTGGTCACTATCACCAAAATGCACACCAACTTCCAAGTCTAGCACCTGGTCTGGCTCATTTCCCAGCACCAAGTCCAATATAGCCTCACCTCTAGTTGGCCTATCTACATATTGAGTCAAAAAACCTTCCTGCACACTTTGAACAAAAACTGACCCCTCTAACGAGCTAGAGCTATAGCAATTCCAATCAATGTTAGTAAAGTTAAAGTCCCCCATAACAATTACCCTATTACTTTCACTCCTAACCAGGATCGTCTCTGCAATCCTTTCCTCAACCTCTCTAGAACTTTTTGGAGGTCTATAAAAGACTCCCAATAGGGTGACCTCTCCTCTCCTATTTCTAATTTCTGCCCATACTACCTCAACAGACAAGTCCTCATTAAACTTCCTCTCTGACACTGTGATATAGTCCTTGACCAATAATGCTACTCCACCCCCCCTTCTACCTCCTTCTCTACTCCGACTAAAGCACTTATACCCCGGCACCTGCAACATCCATTCCTGACCCTGCTCTATCCACGTCTCTGAAATGGCCACAACATCAAAGTCCCAGGTACTGGTCCACGCTGCAAGTTCATCCACTTTATTGCGAATACTCCTCGCGTTAAAGTATATACATTTCAAACCTCGCTCCGCCCCACCCCCACAATGCCGTGCAATGCCATCCCCTTCTATGCCCCCCTCACTTTCACCCCCTCTACCCAGGATCCCACCCCCCCTCTGATCATTCTTAATGATCAAAGAACTGACTCAGAAATCGTTCACCAGATTGAAATACACAGTCACCAGACAAAGATCAAAGTGCAGAACTGGGGGGAGGGGGAAGCGGGGTGGGGTGAGGGGGAGGCGGGAGTGAGGCAGGGTGGGGGAGGAGAGTTAGGTGGGGAGGAGGTGGGGTTGGGCGAAGTGCGTTTGGGGGAGGCGAGGTGGGTGGGTGGAGGATGCAGGCAGGGGATGGAAGGGAAGGGGAGGGGAGGGAGGCGGGGGATGGAAGAGGGGAGGGGAGGAGGGGATGAAGGGGAGCGGATGGAGGGGAGGGGGAAGGAGCTGGAAGAGACGGGGAGGGGAAGGAGCTGGAAGAGACGGGGAGGGGATGGAAGGAAGAGGGAGGGACAGAGGGGAGGGGACAGGGGGCGGGCAAGGGATGGAGGGGAGGCGGGCAGGGGATGGAGGGGAGGCGGGCAGGGGATGGAGGGGAGGGGATGGAGGGGAGGCGGGCAGGGGATGGAGGGGAGGGGATGGAGGGGAGGCGGGCAGGGGATGGAGGGGATGGAGGGGAGGGGATGGAGTGGAGGGGATGGAGTGGAGGGGAGAGGGGATGGAAGGGAGGGTGGAGGGGACGGAAGGGAGTGGACAGAGGGGAGGGGAGGGAATGGAGGGGGAGGTGGGGTGAAGATGGAGGGGGAGGAGGGGTGGGGATGGAAGGGGATGGGGATGGAGGGGGAGGGCCTGGAAGGGGGAGGGATGGGATGGAGGGGGAGGGGGGTGGTAGGGAGGGTGGGTGTGTACCTCTGGGCGCCGGCTGGGAGCCCCGGGTCTGGTCAGTAAGGCGGTGTCGCCGCAAACCACCGCAGTATCTTCCACAAAGACGCAGTCGGGCAGCGCCGGGTCCGCCGGTAGTTGCAGCAGTTGTAAACCCAGCTCCGAGCTCAGCACCTGGGTATAGCGCTGGTGTTCCCTCCGAGCCTTCTCCAGGTTCACCTCCTCATCTCCGCCCATCCGCAACGCTTCAGCTGCCAGAGAGTCCGGGATATCCCTCACTACAGCATGGGTACAAGTCCCAAAAACAGACACAGAGCTAGCCATAACCCCCACTGCCCTGCCTCCCACAGAAACTCAAGCCCTGGCTGTTAGCCTGGCCCCCAAATATTCCCACACACTCACAGACTGAGACACACTCACTGAGACACACAGTCAACCACACACTGTGTGCTACAGAGACACACTGCCCAATACTACTAGTGTGCTACACCCAGACAGAGACACACTGTCCAACACTGAGCTACACTGACACTGATATAGAGACCGATATAGACACACACTAACACTGAGCTACACTGAAACTGCTACAGAGTCTGATATAGACACAGAGACACACTCTCTAACACAGAGCTACACTGACACAGCTACAGAGACTGATATAGACACAGAGACAGACTCTCTGACACAGAACTACACTGACACTGAAATAGAGACTGATATAGACACAGAGACACACTGTCTGACACTTAGCTACACTGACACCGCTACAGAGACTGATAATAGACAGAGACACACTCTCTGACACAACTACACTGACACTGATATAGAGACTGATATAGACACAGAGACACACTCCAACACTGAGCTACACTGACACTGATATAGAGACTGATAATAGACACAGAGACACACTGTCTGACACAGAGCAACACTGACACTGATATAGAGACTGATGTAGACACAGAGACACAGTCTGACACTGAGCTACACTGAAACTGCTACAGAGACTGATATAGAGACAGAGATACACTCTAACACTGAGCTACACTGACACTGCTAGAGACTGGGCTACAGTGCAACACCGAAACTGCTACACTGTAAACACCCAGACTGATACAGTATCTGATACTGACACTGCCTTTAACACTGTGTTTAACACTGACTCTCTCTGTCACTATCTCTCTCTCTGTGACAGGCTGCCGGGAGCGCGCATTCAAATATGCACGCACCCGCTCCTCACTCCACCCTCAATTGCCAGAGGCTGCCTCTTATTCCATCCACCCCTCCTCCGTCTCTCCCTCTCTCTTCCCACTCCCGCTCTGCTTATCCTCACTCCTTCCTACACTCTAACCCTCTCTACCTCCCTCCTTCCAATAACTCGACTCCCTACCTTTCTACACCCTCAATCCCTCCCTTGCACTCCCCTTTCCGTCTCCAGCTCTCTATACACCTCCTCACTAACCCTCCCCAGCCCCTTCCTCCCTCCCACCTCATCCCCTACATCTCCCTCCCCCTCCCCATCTCTTACCTCTCCTCCCTTCCCCTCCCCCTCCCTCCCCTCTCCCCCCCTCCCCTCTCCCCTCAACTTACCCCTCCCTCACTCTCCCCTCATCCCTCTTTCCCTTCCCATTCCTCCCATGAATCCCTGCAGCACAGTGGGAGGCCACTCGGCCCACTGGGTCCACACTAACTCTCCAAAACAGCATCTTATCCATGCCCAGACCCCTAGCCGTGCCCTAGCCTGGCACATTTACAATGGCTGACCCACCGAACCTACAGATCTTTGAATTTGAATTTGTGAAGGAACCAAACACAATGGTTTCAGTTTTGTAATATTTAGCATTTGCTATTAGAGAAACAGTGATAATTTAACAGAAGTGAAAGGTTTGATTCTAAGCAGTGATTAGGTTGGGCTGTGAGTCATCAGTGCACACATGAAAACTGATTTTGTGCTTCCAAATGGAACATGGGAGCAGGAATAGGCCATTCAGCCCATCAAACAGATCTTGTTAATCTTCTACTTAAAAGCCTGTGTTTTCAGCATTTCCCTTAATGTGTCCAGAAATTTGCAATTTCTGTCTTGAACATGCTCAATAATTGATCTGATCTGATTTATTATTGTCACATGTATTAACATACAGTGACAAGTATTGTATCTTACACGCTATACAGACAAAACATACCGTTCATAGAGAAGGAAATGAAAGAGTGCAGAATGTAGTGTTGCAGTCATAGCTAGGGTGTAGAGAAAGATCAACTTAATGCGAGGTAGGTCCACTCAAAAGTCTGACAGCAGCAGGGAAGAAGCTGTTCTTGAGTCAGCTGGTATGTGATCTCAGACTTTTGTATCTTTTACCCAAAGGAAGAAGGTGCAAGAGAGAATGTCCGGGGTGCATGGGGTTCTTAATTATGCTGGCTGCTTTTCCAAGGCAGCGGGAAGTGTAGACAGAGTCAATGGGTAGGAGGCTGGTTTGTGTGATGGACTGGGCTACGTTCACGACTCTTTGTAGTTCCTTGCGGTCTTGGGCAGAGCAGGAGCCCATACCAAACTGTGATACAACCAGAAAGAATGCTTTCTATGGTGCACCTGTAAAAGTTGAGATTCCCCCTTGGGTAGAGAATTCCAAAGATTCCCTCTGTGTGAAAAAATTCCTCCTCATTTCAGTCCCAAATGGTGTACCTTTTATTCAGAGCCTGTGTGTCCAGGTTCTAGATTCACCAGCCAGCAGAAACATCCTACTCACATCCACCCAGGTCACCCAGGTCCCTTTGGGCACCTGCATTTCCCAATCTCTCACCATTTAAGAAATATTCTGCCTTTCTTTCTTTTCTACCAAATTGGATAACTTCACAATTGTTCACATTGTACTCCATCTGTCATGTTCTTGCCTATTTCCGCAGCCTTCCTAGTTCTCCTTGCACACTCGTGACAACTTGTACTTCCTTCTAATTTGGTGTCATCAGCAAATTTGAAAATGTTACTTTTGGTTCATGAATCCTTTATATAGATTGTGAACAGTTGTGGTTCCAGTACTGATCCTCGTGGTAACCCTTGCAGTAACAGCCTGCTATTCTGAGGATGACTCATTTATTCCTACTCTCTGTTTCCTGAACATTAACCAATGATCAGTATATTTTCCCTAATGCCATGTGCTCTAATTTTGCTTACTAACCTCCTGCGTGGGACTTTATCAAAAGCCTTCTGAAAATCCAAATATATCATATCCACACATATCCTTTATCAATAATAATCTCAAGAAACTCCAACAGTTTGTCAAACATGATTTCCCTTTTATAATTCCACATTGTCTCAACCCAGTCCTATCATTATTTTCTTAGTGGCCAGTAACAACATTGTTTATAACGGATTCTAATTGATTCATGGGGCTTGGGCATTGTTGGCTGGCCAACATTTATTGTCCAAATCACTGTGTCACCACGTTGAAGTAACAGGGTCTGTAGTTCCCCAGTTCTCCCTCTTCCTCCTTTCTGAAACATTGGCATTATCTTTGTGACTTTCCAGTCTGCAGGAAGTGTTCCAGAATCTAATGAATTAGAAAACAGAATCAGTGCCTCTACTAGCTCAAAGCAAACCTCCCTCAGCGCTCAAGGATATAGCTCAACAGATCCAAGGGATTTATCGATTTTCAATCCAAGTATGTTTTGCGTGCTACTTCTTTATTAGTGCCAGTTTCTTTTAGTTCCTCACCATATTGTCAAGTTGTTGAGAAAATAGCAGAGGGTCCAAGGATAGATCCTCTTCTGTTGCTGAAAGTCTCCATTCTTTTGTTACTTCTGGTCTTGTTCAACACACTTTGAGTCGCAGTCATGTCGTTATGATGGGCTGAATGTAAAAATCAGGGAGGAGACTTAACTGACTCACACAATAAACATCAAACAGCCATTGGGATATTCACTGGCTTGTAACTGAACCTCTGCTCCCTTCCAAGCAGCTCTCCTGTCTTAGAGAGGCGTCGGCCAATTGATTCATCAGCAGCTCTTGCGTCCCAGCAACGCCACCAAGACATGTGGCTACAGAAGGGACTGCATTTCTCCCTGAAGAAAGGGTTCAGCAATGGAGCCTTGACTGTGAGATGAGTCCAGGGTCTCTCTGGGGACCAGGTTGGCAGGCTGGGGCAAGGGGTAAATGGAACAGAAGATGACAGGTCAAGAGGGGTGAAACGCGAGGGTGGAGGGGAGATGAGATCACACAGTGAGGGGGATGGTGTCTTTGATAATTCAGGGTGCCCATCTAGGTGGCACCCTTGCCCAGCCTTCCCACCAGGCCCAGAACTCTTGCTAGCTGGCCTAGTTACTTGCTATGGCTGCCCCACTATTGATAAAATGCCAGCAGCCTTCCATCCAATAACTCTGTCTACACTTCCCGCTGCCTTGGAAAAGCAGCCAGCATAGTTAAGGACCCCACGCACCCCGGACATTCTCTCTTCTACCTTCTTCCTTCGGGAGAAAGATACAAAAGTCTGAGGTCACGTACCAACCGACTCAAGAGCAGCTTCTTCCCTGCTGCTGTCAGACTTTTGAATGGACCTACCTCACATTAAGTTGATCTTTCTCTACACCCGAGCTATGACTGTAACACGACATTTTGCACTCTCTCCTTTCCTTCTCTATGAACGTTATGCTTTGTATGTATAGCGCACAAGAAGCAATACTTTTCGCTGGATGTTAATACATGTGACAATAATAAATCAGATCAAATCAAAACAGCAGGGAGGAAGAAGCTCTTAAGTAGCTCACATGCTACCTGATACCTCCCCTATTGTGGGCATGCTGCCCAGTTTTACCCCCACCCTTGCCTGCCGTTCCACCCATTCAGGCCATGAATATTTCCCCATTAAATCCAGGCCAGCTCTGTAGACCAATCCAAGCAGCCCCCTCCCTTAACCCCTGCGATTTTAATTCCTATAAGTGCTGAGCCAATTTCCTTTTGAAACTGATATTTCTCCACTTCCTCACAGGCAGTGAGCTCTCAGACAATTACTTTCTTATTGGAGATAGTATCAGATCCAAAGAAGAAGACTATAAATTGGCAAGAAAAAAGCAATAGGCCTGAGGATTGGGAGCAGTTTAAAATTCAGCAAAGGAGGACCAAGGGATTAGGGAATAGCACTCTACACCAGCATCCCCCACGATGATGGCATTGCTGCAACTGCCTCAGTACTCAATGCCGACAACTGCCGATCTTCAGATGCAATTTTACAACTCATCCGCTTCATCCTGGACCACAATGTCTTCACCTTCAACAACCAGTTCTTCATCCAGACACACGGAACAGCCATGGGGACCAAATGCATTCCTCAATATGCCAACATCTTCATGCACAAGTTTGAACAAGATCTCTTCACTGCACAGGACCTTGACCCGACGCTGTACACTAGATACATCGATGACATTTTCTTCCTTTGGCCTCATAGTGAACAATCATTCAAACAACTATACAATGACATCAAAAAGTTCCATCCCACCATCAGACTCACCATGGACTATTCTCTGGAATCGGTCGCATTCTTGAACACGCACATCTCCATCAAGGACGGTCACCTCAGCACCTCACTGTACCGCAAGCCCAAGGATAACCTCCACTTCTCCAGGTTCCACCCTAAACACATTCAAGAAGCCACCCCTACAGAGAAGCCCTCCATATACACAGGATCTGCTCAATGAGGAGGATCGCAACAGACACCTCCAGATGCTGAAAAATGCCCTCATAAGAGATATGGAACTTGACTCATCAATCAACATTTCCAACACACCACAGTGAAAAACTGCATTGACTTCTCAAAAGACAAACACGGGACATGGTGGACAGGGTATCCTTCATCGTCCAGTACTTCCCTGGGGTGGAGCATGACATCTTCTTGGGAGCCTTCAACATGTCATCAATGAAGATGAACACCTTGCCAGGGCCATCCCCACACCCTCACTTCTTGCCTTCAAACAACCGCACAACCTCAAACGGAACATTTTCCGCAGCAAACTACGCAGCCTTCAGGAGAACAGTGACCACAACACCACACAACCCTGCCACAGCAACCTCTGCAAGACATGCTGGATCATCGACATGGATGCCATCATCTCACGTGAGAATACCATCCACCAGGTACACGGTACATACTCCTGTGATTTGGCCAACATTGTCTACCTGATACGCTGCAGGAAAGGATGTCCCGAGGCATGGTACGTTGGGGAGACCGTTCAGACGCTACGACAATGGATGGACAGACATTTCTCAACAATCACCAGGCAGGAGTGTTCTCTTCCTGTCGGAGAACACTTCAACAGTCACGGGCATTCAGCCTCCAGTCTTCGGGTAAGCGTTCTCCAAGGCGGCCTTCAAGACACACAATGCAGAGTCGCTGAGCAGAAACTGATAGCCAAGCTCCGCACATATGAGGACGGCCTCAGTCGGGGTCGTGGGTTCATGTCACACTACATGCAATCCCCACTATTTGGCCTTGGCTTACAAAATCCTACGAACGGTCCTGGCTTGAGACAACTCACACTTCTCTAACCTGTGATTATCCCTCTCTTCAGTCACACTGTCTGTATCTGTAAAGATTCGATTACCTGTAAAAACTCGCATTCCAACCATTATCTTGTAATTGAGTCTGTGTCTATATATTCCCTGTTTGTGAATCCAACTCCCACTCACCTGATGGAGGAGCGGCGCTCTGAACTGGGACCAAGAGATTGATTAAGAAGGGAAAAACGGAGTATGAAAGTAAGCCAGCAGGGAACATAAAAGTTTCTATAGGTTTGTAAAGAGAAAAAGATTGACAAAAACGAATGTAGACCCCTTACAATCAGAAACGGAGAATTCATAACGGCAATAAATAAATGGCTGAGTAACTAAATTCATACTTTGCTTCAGTCTTCAGAAAGGAAGACATCAACAATGTACCAGAAGTTCTGAGAGAAACAAGTTTCAGTGAGGAGCTGAAAGAAATTAGCATTAGTAGAGAAGTGGTTCTGGAAAAACTACTGGAATTGAAGATAGATAAATCTCCAGGTCCTGATAATCTTCATCCCAGAGTACTTAAGGAAGTCTTAAGTTAGCACAATTGGCACTGTGCCACCGGTATGGTGTCATAGTGGTTAGCACTGCTGCCTCACAGTGCCAGGGAACTAGGCTCAATTCCCGACTTGGGGTCACTGTCTGTGTGGAGTTTGCACATTCTCCCTGTGTCTGCAGGGGTTTCCTCTGAGTGCTGCGGTTTCCACCCACAGTCCAAAGATGTACAGGTTAGGTGAATTGGCTATGCTCAGTTCTCCCTCAGTGTACCCAACAGGCACCGGAGTGTGGCGATTAGGGCATTTTCACAGTAACTTCATTGCAGTGTTAATGTAAAATTACTTGTGACTAACAAATAAACTTTAAAAACTTTAGAAGTGCCCCTGGAAATAGTAGATCCATTGCTGGTTATTTTCCAAAATACTAACAAAGAACAACACAGCACGGGAAACAGGCCCTTCGGCCCAACGAGCCCGCGCCGCCGTCCTACTATCTCAGTGACCTATTCATGATTTTAGTCTACGTCTAACGTGCGAGGATCAGGGAGGTCCAATTTAGGGACAATTTTAGTACCCAATCAATCAGCCTAAAAGCACATCTTTGGGGGATGTGGGAGGAAACCGGAGCACCCGGAGGAAACCCACGCAACCACGGGGAGAACGTGCAAACTCCCACAGACACAGGCCCAAATCCATGTGTCCGCACAGCAACAGAGATAGTCTCTGAGCTGTCATGTTGCCCTCGAGATGGTCCAGTTTAAGCACACTAACGACATGAAGCAATAGGCAACTCCCGAAGCAACATCCAAGAGCAGCCCACTACAACCTGCCGCCTGCATGCCCCTTGCTGGACTTAAATGCCTGTGGAGACAAAAAAATTCATTATTAAACAGGCAAAGACTAACATTCCTGAGGCAAAATGTATTCCCAAGCCTACAATGTTCAGTAAGGCCTACTATATCCCCCTATATGTAGCCCGCTCATATGGCTGTCTAAGTGACTCTTAAACAACCCTAGCGTGCCTGCTTCCACCACCTTACTCGGCAGTGCATTCCACACCCCCACTACCCTTTGCGTGAAAAACTGCCCTCTAATATTTGTCTTATACCTAGCCCCCCTCACCCTAAGCCCGTGACCCCTCGTTCTATCCATTTCTTGTAGCGGAAAAAGCTTACCACCATTTACTCTATCTATCCCCTTCATAATCTTATAAACCTCTATTAGATCCCCCCTCAGCCGACGTCTCTCAAGGGAAAACAGCCCAAGTTCATCCAATCTTTCCTCGTAAGACAGCCCTTCCATACCAGGCAACATCCTGGTAAATCTCCTCTGCACTCTCTCCAGGATCTCTACATCCTTCCGGTAGTACGGCGACCAGAACTGGACACAGTACTCCAAGTGAGGCCTAACCAATGTTCTATACAACTGCAACATCAAACTCCTACTCTTATATTCTATACCTCTTCCTATGAAGGCTAACATACCATACGCTTTCCTCATCACATTCTGCACCTGTACCGACACCTTCAGGGACTTATGCACTTGCACCCCCAGGTCTCTCTGCGTATCTATACTCCGGATAGTTCTACCTTTTATCGTATAACTCCCCTCCACATTATTCCGGCCAAAGTGCATCACCTCGCATTTCTCCGGATTAAATTCCATTTGCCATCTATCTGCCCAATCTACCAGCCTGTCTATGTCCTGTTGCATTGCCAGGCACTGCTCCTCAGTACCCACCAATCCAACCATCTTGGTGTCATCAGCAAATTTGCTGATCACACCACCTACCCCCTCTTCCAAGTCATTAATATATACCACAAATAGAAGAGGTCCAAGTACCGAGCCCTGCGGCACACCACTGGTGACAGGCCTCCAATTGGAAAAGGAGCCTTCCACTACTACTCGCTGTCTCCTCCTCCCAAGCCAGTTCTCCACCCATCTACATACCTGGCCTTGTATCCCATGAGCCTTCACCTTTTCTATCAGCCTACCATGAGGGACCTTGTCAAACGCCTTACTGAAATCCATATAGACAACATCAACGGCTTGTCCTTCGTCAACCGTTTTTGTCACCTCTTCAAAAAATTCCACTAGATTCGTAAGGCACGACCTCCCTGTAACGAAGCCATGCTGCGTATCCCTGATCAGATTGCAGCGCTCCAGATGTTCATACATCCTATCCTTGAGGATCCTCTCCATTAGCTTGCCTATAACTGAAGTCAAGCTCACCGGCCTATAATTCCCTGGGTTATCCCGCTGACCCTTCTTAAACAACGGTACTACATTTGCAATGCGCCAATCCTCTGGGACCTCACCTGTGTCCAAAGAAGAGACAAAGATTTGCGTCAGAGGCCCAGCAATTTCATCCCTCACCTCCCTTAACAGCCTGGGATAGATGCCATCAGGCCCTGGAGATTTATCCGTCTTTATACTGTCTAAGAGTCCCAACACTTCTTCCCTCGTGATGACTGTATCCCTCAACGGATCCTCAAACTCCTCAAGCACAGCACCAGACATCAGGCCCCTCTCCTGCGTGAATACCGACGCAAAGTATTCATTCAGGATCTCCCCCATTCCCCCAGGCTCCAAGCATAGTTCCCCTCCTCTGTCCCTGAGAGGGCCAATCTTCCCTCTAACCATCCTTTTATTTCTAACATAGGAGTAAAATGCCTTAGGATTTTCTTTAATCCTACCCGCCAAAGCCATTTCATGGCCCCTTTTTGCCTTTCTGATGCCCCTTTTAAGTTCTCTCCTACATTCTCTGTATTCTTCTAACGCTATCTCTGTCCTCAAATGCCTAGATCTAATGTACGCCTCCCTCTTCCTCCTGACCAGGTCCTCAATATCCCTAGTTACCCACGGCTCTCTAATCCTACCCTTCCCATCCTTCCTCTTGACCGGCACGTGCCTTTGAACTCTAAGCTGGTTTCTACAGATTGGAAGGTAGCTAATGTAAGCCCACTATTCAAAAAGGGAGGGAGTGAGAAAACAGAGGACTATAGACCAGTGAGCCTCACATCGGCACTGGGGAAATTGACAGAGTCCATTATCAAGGGTTTCATAACTCAACATTCGGAAGGCAGTAGTTCCAGCCTCTCCATCAAAACCTTGTTGCTAAAATCCTCCATTCCTGGAACCATTCTGGGAAATCTCCCTCTGCACCCTGTCAAAGATTCTCATCCTTCCCGAAATGTACTGTGCTGGACCAGTGCTGGATGCAATATTCTGGCTGGGGTCTAACCGGGGATTTATAAAAGTATAGCATTACCTCCCTGCTTTTGTGCTTGTAACCACAATTTATAAAATCCAAGATTCCGTGTGCTTTGCTAATCACTCTCGCAATGTGTCCTCTCATCTTTTTGATTTAATTTGATTTGATTTATTATTGTCACACATATTAACATACAATGAAAAGTATTGTTTCTTGTTATAGACAAAACATACCGTTCATAGAGAAGGAAATGAGAGAGTGCAGAATGTAGTGATACAGTCATAGCTAGGGTGCAGAGAAAGAGCAACTTAATGCGAAGTAGGTCCATTCAAAAGTTTGATGACAGCACCAGGGAAGAAACTGTTCTTGAGCCAGTTGGTACGTGACCTCAGACTTTTATATCTGAAGAAGGTGGAAGAGAGAATGTGCAGGGTGCGTGGGGTCCTTGATTATGCTGGATGCTTTGCCGAGGCAGCGGGAAGTGTTGACAAAGTCAGTGGATGGGAGGGTGGTTTGCGTGATGGATTGGGCTTCATTCGCAACTTTTTATAGTTTCTTGCAGTCTTGGGCAGAGCAGGAGCCCGTACCAAACTGTGATACAACCAGCAAGAATGCTTTCTATGGTGCTTCTGTAAAAGTTGCTGAGAGTCGTAGTCAACATACCAAATGCCATCTTCGAAGTTCTGAAGATGAGTCACATTTTGCTGTGTGAGCGCACCATTCCATCGATGCTGCCTTGCCCGTCCTGTCTGTCAAAATGTATCACTTGGCACTTCTCTGTACGAAATTCTATCGGTCAATTATCTACCGGTTCTGCTCACCTTTCTACACCCATTCGCATTCCATTCATATCATTCTCAATGTCTGTTACATCCTGAGCTTGGTATCACTGGAGAACATTTACTCTGTGTTTCAATATCCAAGACATTGAATTAGTATAAAAAAAGCAGTGATCTGAGCCCTGACCTTGAGTGAAGCCACACTGTCCACCATTCCCAATCTGTCAGGCAACCAGTTACCAGGGCTACACAGTGGCACAGTGGCTTAGCACTGCTGCCTCACAGCTTCAGGGAACCGGGTTCGATTCCTGGCTTGGGTCACTGTCTATGTGGAGTTTGCACGTTCTCCCCGTGTCTGCGTGTGTTTCCTCTGGATGCTCCAGTTTCCTCCCAGAGTCTGAAATACACACCGCATTGACCCGAACAGGTGCCGGAATGTGGCGACTAGGGGAATTTCACGTAACTTCATTGCAGTGTTAATGTCAGCCTACTTGTGACACTAACAAATAAACTTTATTTTTACTTTTTACAACTGGCTGCATTCTGTCCTGGAACAAATATTTACCCAAGTTCACCATTCCACCAACGTCTAATGAGCCTGAATTTTGTTAACCAGCCTTTTATTGTGATACTTTTGTCAAAGGCTTCCTTAAAATCCAATACACATTATCCACTGAATTTCCTTCTCAAGCTTCCGTTACTTCATCAAAAAAATCCAATCAGCTTAACCAAGTACAATCTATCCTCCATCACATCATCTCTGGTCCTCCAAATCTCTCCAAGTGCCTGTTATTATTTTTTCTTAGTTATTGTTTCTGAAATCTTTATAGAATCATAGAATCCCCACGGTCCATTGAGTCTGCACTGACTGTCTGACAGTGTATCTTACCCAGGACCTGAATCCTGCTCTATCCCTGTTACCTCACACAGTTAGCATGGCCAATCCACCTAACCCACACAACTTTGGACACTAAAGATCAATTTAGCATGGCCAATCCACATTCTAAACATTACCAGCCTCCCTAATTGTGTTTAACCCACTCATTGTCCAGGAAGGAAAAAAACATTCAGATCAGTATTGTTATTTCACATTCTTACTGTTTTTCGTTCTGGATATCGCTTCCACCTTCACTTCGATCAGCCTTTCATCACCATTTTCACCTTTAGTACAAAGCTACGTTTCTGTTATTGCTGTGGTAATTTTAAAACAACATTAATCTAGTGTTGTGTGCTGATTAATATCCGCTTCCTTTAATTGAAGATTTATTTGCTGGATTATCAGGTGGATAGAAATTCAACAAGATTGACCTTTCAGAAGCATATTTACAGATGAGTGTAGCCACTGAATCACAGTCCTTGCTTACCATCGTTACTCATGAAGGTCTTTTTCTTTAACATAAGAACATAAGAACATAAAAACATAAGAAATAGAAGCAGGAGTAGGCCATCTAGACCTTCGAGCCTGTCCCGCCATTCAATAAGATCATGGCTGATCTGTCGTGGCTCAGTTCCACTTTCCCGCCCTCTCCCCATAACCCTTAATCCCCTCTCTTATCAAAAACCCATCAACCCGCGTCTTAAATATATTTAGCGAGGTAGCCTCCACCACTTCAACGGGCAGAGAATTCCAGAGATTCACCACCCTTTGAGTGAAGAAGTTCCTCCTCAACTCTGTTCTAAACCGCCCCCCCTTTATCTTGAGGCTGTGCCCCCTAGTCCTACTGTCCTTTCTGAGCGGGAAGAGTCTCTCCACCTCTATCCTATCCATCCCATTCATCATCTTATACGTCTCAATGAGATCTCCCCTCATTCTTCTAAACTCTAACGAGTACAAGCCTAGTTTATTCAGCCTCTCCTCATAGCTGAACCCCCTCAACTCCGGTATCAGCCTAGTAAACCTCCTCTGGACTCCCTCCGAGGCCAAAATATCCTTGCGTAAGTACGGCGCCCAAAACTGCACACAGTACTCCAGCTGCAGCCTCAGCAATGCCCTATATAGCCGCAGCAAGACCTCCCTACTTTTATATTCAATCCCCCTTGCTATGAAGGCCAGCATCCCATTCGCCTTCCTGACCACCTGCTGCACCTGCAAGCTGGGTTTTTGCGACTCATGCACAAGGACCCCGAGGTCCCTCTGCACCGCCGCCTGCTGCAGTTTCTCGCCACGTAAGTAATAATCCTTCCTACCATTATTCCTACCAAAGTGGACCACCTCGCACTTGCCAACATTAAATTCCATTTGCCAGTTCCTGGCCCATTCGCCCAGCCTATCTAGATCCTTCTGTAGACTCTCCACACCCTCCCCAAAATTTGCCGTTCCACCAATCTTGGTGTCATCAGCAAATTTCGACACCCTACACTTGGTTCCCTCCTCCAGATCATCTATATAAATGCTAAATAGCTGAGGCCCCAGCACCGACCCCTGGGGCACTCCACTAGTCACCATCCGCCAATCCGAATAGCACCCATTGACCCCCACTCTCTGCCTCCTATTTGACAGCCAATCCTCTATCCACGCTAACACCCTACCCCCAACTCCATGCCCCCTTACCTTCTGCAATAACCTCTTGTGAGGCACCTTGTCAAACGCCTTCTGAAAATCAAGAAAGACCACATCCACCGGCTCTCCTCTATCCACCGCCCTAGACACATCCTCATAGAACTCCAATAAATTTGTCAGACACAACTTCCCCTTAACGAAACCGTGCTGCGTCTGCTCTATCAAGCAATTCCCCTCAAGATGCCTCGCTATTTCTTCCTTGATGACGGATTCTAACATTTTACCTACAAAAACGTTAGTTCATTGTTTGTGATGCTTTTAGAACAGGGACTGTTGTCTCTCATGTTATGCCTTTGAGAGAAGAGCGACGAATAACTTTTGCTTTGTGAACTCTGACTGGTGTTGAATCTAACTGCTCAGATAGAAAAAGGACCATTGAGGATAATATTTGATGCACAAAGGTTTCATGGCACTATTTGTAGGAACTTAGGGGAGTCCACTCCCAGTACACTGGCCAGAATCACAGAACTGTTAGAACATAGAACAGTACAGCACAGTACAGGTCCTTTGGCCCTCTATGTTGTGCCGAGCTATGTCCAATCCCAAGATCAAGCTGTCCCACTCCCTATCATTCTGGTGTACTCCATGTGCCTATCCAATAACCACTTGGAAGTTCCTAAAGTGTGCGGCTCCACTATCACAGCAGGCAGTGTATTCCACACCCCAACCACTGTCTGAGTAAAGAACCTACCTCGGACATCCCTCCTATATCTCCCATTATGTTATGCCCCCTAGTAACAGCTACATCCACCCGAGGAAATAGTCTCTGAACGTCCACTCCATCAATCCCTCTCAACATCTTATAAACCTCTATTAAGTCGCCTCTCATCCTCCTCCGCCCCAAAGAGAAAAGCCCCAGCTCCCTCAACCGTTCCTCATAAGACCTACCCTTCAAACCAGGCAGCATCCTGTTATTGCAGAGAAAGAGGCCATTCAGCCCAGCACATCAGTACTAGCTCATTGAATGACCAATTCCCAAAGTTCCACTGCCTTGCCTTCTCTCTGTACTTGCACATTATTCATTAGTGTCATATGTAGGCTTATATTAACACTGCAATGAAGTTACTGTGGAAGTCCCCTAGTCACCACACTCTGGCCCCTGCTTGGGTACACTGAAGGAGAATTTCGCATGGACAATCCACTGAAACCAGCATGTCTTTCGGACCGTGGGAGGAATCCGGAGCATCATGAGGAAACCCACACAGACACGGGGAGCACATGCAGACTGTGCACAGACAGTGACCCAAGCCGGGAATCGAACTCAGGTCCCTGGTGCCGTAAGGCTGCAGTGCGAACCACTGTGCCACCTACTTCCTTTTCAGATAATAGTTTAATTCGCTATTGAACGTTCGAACCTGCTTCACTCACGCTCGTAGGCCGTGCATTCCAGACCCTAACCACTCACTTTTGCTTCTTTTACCATTTATTTTAAATCTGTGCCCTCTCGTTCTCGATCTTATCCTTACAGCCAATGTCTATCTTGCAATCCATATCATTAAAAAAAGATTATCAGTTCATTCTTACTGTTGTCTGTGGGAGTTTCTGGTGTTTAAATTCCATGTCACATTTACTGGAATTTACCCAAAAATGCGAAGTTTCTGGCTGAACACTGGCAAGTTTCTCCCCGGAGACTCAGCCAGGTTTTCTTTCCAGATCTTCTGGCACTTTGTCAAAAAAAGCAGGGTGGGTGGGCTTTGCACCGTCATTCTTGAGGATGGCCCCCATTTATTTTTACCGGCAATCTCCGCTCCCCGCCCCCCCCCCTCACCCTGCACATCCTCGCCTTGGCCCTGCCCCTTGTCTTTGTCCCTCGGCAGTGCCAAATTGGCAATCCCCGGCAGTGCCAGGCTGTCAGGAGGCAGTGCCGGGGGTTGCCCAGTTGTGCCACTGACCACCTGGGGGGTGGGCGGGGGGGCTGTGTCCTCCCCAGCGCCACGTGGTCATCCCAACTGCTGCCGCAGTAATGATTACTGACGGTCTGACGTCACGCTGTGTATGTGTGTGTGTGTATGTGTGTGTGTGTGTGTGTGTATGTGTGTGTGTATGTGTGTGTGTGTGTGTGTATGTGTGTGTGTATGTGTGTGTGTGTGTGTGTGTATGTGTGTGTGTGTGTATGTGTGTATGTGTGTGTGTATGTGTGTGTGTGTGTGTGTGTGTGTGTGTGTGTATGTGTGTGTGTGTGTATGTGTGTGTGTGTGTGTATGTGTGTGTGTGTGTGTGTGTGTATGTGTGTGTGTATGTGTGTGTGTGTGTGTATGTGTGTGTGTGTGTGTGTGTGTGTATGTGTGTGTGTGTGTGTGTGTGTATGTGTGTGTATGTGTGTGTGTGTGTGTGTGTGTATGTGTGTGTGTGTGTATGTGTGTGTGTGTGTGTGTGGGGTGGGGGAACAGCGGGGGGGGGGGTGGGGGGGGGCGGCGGCTGGTTAGGGCGGGGAGGGGGGAGCATCTGACGCCCCCAGAAGATTAGACAAATCTGAATCTATTTAAATCGATGGTAATTAACCCCCCCCCACAGGGTGAGACCCTGATGACACGGTAGGTGGGAGGGAGGCGGTGGAGAGCATTGCGTTCCGAGCCCTCCCGACACAAACAATTCTCCTCACCTCTGTCCGAAAGTGGGGACTCCTAATTTTAAATCAGTTCCCCCTTGTTCTGGACCCCCCCATAAGAGGAAACATCCCTTCCGCACCCGCATTTTACCATTTTTGGGGTAAATTCCAGTCGTAGTAAATGTGGCATCCAGTTTACGTGGCGCGGTGGCACAGTGATTAGCATTGCTGCCTTACAGCGCCAGGGACCCAGGTTCGATTCCTGGCTTGGGTCACTGTCTGTGCGGGATCTGCATGTCCTCCCCGTGTCTGCGTGGGTTTCCCCTGGCTGCTCCACTTCAACAGTGGCGCCACCTCAGGAAACACCTCCTCTGCTGTAAGATGCTTTGAGGTGACCCGAGGTTGTGAAAGGTGCTATAAAAATCCAAGTCCTTCTGGAAAGAGTGCCTTGGGATCTTTTACATCCAGCTGGGAGGGTGCGGGAGAAAGTGGCACCTCTGACATTGCGGCATGCCCTCAGCCCTGCATTCGGAGTGCCAATCTGGTTTGCGTGCTCAAGTTTCTGGAGTGGGACTGGAACCCAAAACGTTCTGATTCAGAGACACGAGAGGAACCTCACTGGATTAGAGGTGATTCAGAGGAGGTTTAGTAAAGCGATACCTGGAATGGGCGGGTTGTCTTGGAAGGACAGATGGGGCTTGTTTCCACTGGGGTTTAGCGGAGTGACGGGGGTGACTTGATCGAAGTCTATAAGATCGTGAACGTTATTGACAAGGTCACAGAATCATAGAATCCTTACAGTGCAGAAGGAGGCCATTCGGCCCATCAAGTCCGCACCAACCACAATCCCAGCCACCCCTTATTCCCATAGGCCCACGTATTTACCCTGCTAATCCTCCCGACAATAAATAGCAATTTAGCACGGCCAATCAACCTGATCCGCACATCTTTGGAAGGTGAGAGGAAACCCATGCAGACACGGGGAGACAGTGTAGACTCCACACAGACCGGGAATCGAACCCGGGTCCCTGATGCTGTAAGGCAGCAGTGCTAATTACTGTGCCACCGCGCCACGTAAACTGGACGATACATTTACTACGGTTGGAATTTACCCAAAAATGGTAAAGTGTGGATGCGAAAAGGATGTTTCGTCTTGTGGGGGGGGGTCCAGAACCAGGAGGCACTGATTTAAAATTAGGGGTTGCCCATTTAGGACAGAGATGAGGAGATTTTTTTTTCTCTCAGAAGGTTGTGTGACTTTGGAACTCTCTGCCTCAGGAGGTGGTGGAACCCAGGGGTCACTGAATGTTGTTAAGATGGTTATAAATACCATTCTTGTTCAGCGAGGGAGCCAAAGGTTTTGGGGGTAGACGGGAATGTGGAATTCGAAACCCAAAGAGATCAGCTTTGATCTCATTGAATGATAGGACAGGCCTGAGGGGCTGAATGGCCTATTCCTGCTCCTAATTCACGCGCTGGTACACGTTTCTGCGTGATGTCCAGCTCGGGCTCAGAGACGCTGAAGCAGAAACCTCTTCACTCCCTTCCTGAGGCCAAAGATGATGTTGCTGCTGCCACCCAGAGGACATCTATTTACATAGCGCACACCGGCCAGTCACAACAACCTGCCGACACACAGCTGGAACTGTACACCTTCCAATGGCATTATCAAACAAAATACAACACCAAGCCACAAAGGGAGAGGCGACCAAAGTGAGGTAGAGAGACAGAGAGGTTCAGAGACACAATTCAAGAGCTAAGGGCCCAGGCAGCCAAAGGTACGGACTCCAATGGAGGGCAAATTAAAATCACAGATGCTCAAGAGTAAAAATAAAGTTTATTTATTAGTCACAAGTAGGATTACATTAGTAGGTAAACACTAGAGATGGGCACAATTTTGTCTTTCAAAAAGCGTTTAGACAGTTACATGGGTACGATGGGTATAGAGGAATATGGGCCAAACACAGGCAATTGGGATTAGCTTAGGGGTTTAAAGAAAAGGATAGCATGAACAAGTTGGGCCGAAGGGCCTGTTTTCGAGCTGTAAACCTCAATGACTCTGTGAAAACCCCCTAGTGACAACACAC
Source organism: Carcharhinus amblyrhynchos (assembly GCF_965287045.1). Lineage (NCBI taxonomy): Eukaryota > Metazoa > Chordata > Chondrichthyes > Carcharhiniformes > Carcharhinidae > Carcharhinus > Carcharhinus amblyrhynchos. Next base: position 4,086,191 of record NC_137332.1, on the reverse strand, counting down.
TGATGCCTGATCGGATACACTGGGAATGTAGCATGGACAATGCACCCTAACCAGCATGTCTTTTGGACTGGAGCTGTAATTGGAGGAGTGCAGATATCTTGTTGGGCTGGAGGAGATTGCAGAGATAGAGAGGGGTGACAGCACGGAGGAGTTTGAATACCAGGAGAATTTTAATATTCAGATGTTATCTGACTGGGAACCACTGTGAGTCACCGAGCACGGGGGCGATGGGAAACTGGACCTGGCGCCAGTTCAGAAACAGACAGTAGACTTTTGAATGATTTCACGTTTCCAGGGCCTGTTTTCTGAAGCTCAGATGCAGAGGGGCAAAGCCACTGGGGAAAGCTCAGGTGCGATTCTTTGCCAAGCTGGTTTTGTTTTTGCTTTGCAGTTAACATGTGATTGCAGAGTCCGATCCCAATTAGGGTTCACAGGGGGAGTATCTCATCAACATTGAATCGTGGAGTTTAACACAGCGAAGGAGTCCAGTTCTAGCCAGGTATAACAGCTGGTTTTAAAATGCGATCACAGAGACCACTTTGCAGACAGTACAAGAGCCACACGCTGCAGATGCTGAAATCCTGAAACCTATTCCTGGAAACTGCTGTTTAAATGTTTTTACACAAAGCAAGAATGTCAAAACTGGGGTAATAAAAAGGAAGTATCGAAGGTTGTGAATGTAGCCCCAATCCATCACGCAAACCAGCCTCCCATCCATTGACTCTGTCTACACTTCCCACTGCCTCGGGGAAAAGCAGCCAGCATAATTAAGGACCCCACACACCCCGGACATTCTCTCTTCCACCTTCTTCCGTTGTGAAAAAGATACAAAAGTCTGAGGTCACGTACCAACCAACTCAAGAACAGCTTCTTCCCTGCTGCTGTCAGACTTTTGAATGGACCTACCCCGCATTAAGTTGATCTTTCTCTACACCCTCGCTGTGACTGTAACACTACATTCTGCACCCTCTCCTTTCCTTCTCTATGAACGGTATGCTTTGTCTGTATCGCGCGCAAGAAACAATACTTTTCACTGTATGTTAATACATGTGACAATAATAAATCAAATCAAATCAAAACATTTGTGCAAAGCAAGATCCCAAGGAGAGTAATGTGATAATGGCCAGGCCATCCTGGTTTAGTAACATTGATTGAGTGATAACTGTTGGCTAGGACAGCGGAGAGAACACTTGCTGTCTTTTTTTAAAATACAGCGCTATAGAATCTGTTACATTCACCTGAGGGGACAGGTGGAGCCTGGCTTCCACATCTTATTTAAAAGCTGAAACCCCGGAATCATTGGAGAATCAAATGGATGCTGGAATACGAAAGGATCTCTCTGGACTGATCAATTAAGATGGATTAAATTACTTTTCACATCTACGACAATCTGTGCCTTTCCTCAAATCAGAGGCTTGAACCAGGTTTTAAATCAGGGCGGCACGGTGGCCCAGTGGTTAGCACTGCTGCTTCACAGCGCCAGGGAACCAGGTTCAATTCCCGGCTTGGGGTCACTGTCCATGTGGAGTTTGCGCATTCTCCCCGTGTCTGCGTGGGTTTCCTGTGGGTGCTCCGGTTTCCTCCCACAGTCTGAAAGACGCGCAGGTTAGGGTGCATTGACCCAGAGTGTGGCGACTAGGGGAATTTCACAGTAACTTCATTGCAGTGTTAATGTAAGCCTTACTTGTGACTAATAAATAAAGTTTAAACCTGTTAATGGAATGAGACCGAATCTCATTCTTCACCTCTCCTTCTCAAACTCCATCCTGTCAGCTACACATGGACAGCTGGCTGGTTGATGACGTGTGCTGGGAGACGGCTGGGTAATGTGGTTCAGGTAGCAGTTCTGCGGTAGGCCTCTTACCTTCCAGTCAGAATGTTTGAGTTGAAAGCCCCCTACAGAGCCTTCAGCGTGTAATCGAGGCTGGTATTTCCACACGGTGCTGAGGCAGTGACAGGAGGTTCATTGGACGCATCGTCAGGTGGAAATCCTGGGACACTCTTGAGCAGGAGCAGGGGAATCCTTCCCCTGTCAAATACTTACTTTTAACCTATAAGGGGAGGCATTGGTTTAATGGTATTTTCACTGGACTAGTAATCCAGGGCAATACTCTGGGGACCCGGGTTCGAATCCCACCACGACAGATGATGAAATTTGAATTCAATAAAAATCTGGAATTAAGAATCTACTGATGACCATGAGACCATTGTCGATTATCAGAAATACCCATCTGGTTCACTAACATCCTTACCCGGTCTGGCCTACTTGTGACTCCAGAGCCACAGCAATGTGGTTGAGTCTTAACTGCCCTCTGAAATAGCTGAGTGAGACACTCAGTTCAGGGGCAATTAGGGATGGGTAACAAATGTTGACCCTGCCAGTGACCTCTGCACCCCATGAAAGAATAAGAAAGAACTGATATTACTAAATGTGGAAGATGTGTTCATTATCACCTTGTTGTTTCTGGAACCTTGCTCCACACAAATTGGCTGCTCCAATTTCCACATGATAACAAAGTCTGCCATTGAAAAGGGCACTCCATTGGCTTTTGTGTCCTGAGATCATAAAAGGAGCTATACATAACTGATCAACCGTGAAGGGGTTTACCGGTGGATGTCTGGGTGATGAGATGTGTCCAGATGATCAGACGTGACTGGGTGATCAGACGTGTCTGGGTGATCAGACGTGTCTGGGTGTTCAGATGTGTCTGGATGATCAGACATGTCTGGGTAATCAGTCATGTCTGGATGATCAGTCGTGTCTGGGTGATCAGACGTGTCTGGGTGTTCACACGTGTCTGGGTGTTCACACGTGTCTGGGTGATCAGACGTGTCTGGGTGATCAGTCGTGTCTGGGTGTTCAGACATGTCTGGATGATCAGACATGTCTGGGTGATCAGTCGTGTCTGGGTGATCAGACGTGTCTGGGTGATCAGTCGTGTCTGGGTGTTCAGACATGTCTGGATGATCAGACATGTCTGGGTGATCAGTCGTGTCTGGGTGATCAGTCGTGTCTGGGTGATCAGACGTGTCTGGGTGTTCACACGTGTCTGGGTGTTCACACGTGTCTGGGTGATCAGATGTGTCTGGGCGATCAGTCGTGTCTGGGTGATCAGATGTGTCTGGGTGATCAGACGTGTCTGGGTGTTCAGTCGTGTCTGGGTGTTCAGACGTGTCTGGGTGATCAGACGTGTCTGGGTGATCAGTCGTGTCTGGGCGTTCAGACGTCTCTGGGTGATCAGTCATGTCTGGGTGATCAGACGTGTCTGGGTGTTCAGACCTGTCTGGTTGATCAGACGTGTCTGGGTGTTCGGACCTGTCTGGGTGTTCAGTCGTGTCTGGGTGTTCAGACCTGTCTGGGTGTTCAGTCGTGTCTGGGTGTTCAGACCTGTCTGGGTGTTCAGACGTGTCTGGGTGTTCAGACCTGTCTGGGTGTTCAGTCGTGTCTGGGTGTTCAGGCCTGTCTGGGTGTTCAGTCATGTCTGGGTGTTCAGACCTGTCTGGGTGTTCAGTCGTGTCTGGGTGTTCAGACCTGTCTGGGTGTTCAGAAGTGTCTGGGTGATCAGACGTGTCTGGGTGATCAGCCGTGTCTGGGTGATCAGACATGTCTGGGCGATCAGTCGTGTCTGGGTGATCAGACATGTCTGGGTGATCAGTCGTGTCTGGGTGATCAGACATGTCTGGGTGATCAGATGTGTCTGGGTGATGAGACGTGTCTGGGCAATCAGTCGTGTCTGGGTGTTCAGACGTGTCTGGGTGTTCAGACGAGTCTGGGTGTTCAGACAAGTCTAGCTGCGAGAGATGGATGATTGGCCTCTAGTGGTTGGCTGCTGTAGGGTCTCTGGTGACCTGGCAGTGGGTGGTTAGTGATGGGTGTCTTGCAGCCTCTGGGCACAGCTGTTGGGCACACATGGGTAGCATTTGGCTGCAGATGCCTGACAGTGGTTGAGCACATCTGTCTTAATTCCTCACTGGATAAGAATCAGAGAACATGTTTTGTGTGTTTGAGCTGTGATCCAGCAGAAGCTAATATTAGATCTGGAATGTACTGAACAGTGAGGATCCACGGACAAGAGTCCAATTTTCCAATCCCTGGAGAAGGTGCCATCAGAGAGCATGTCAAGCAATGATAGAATGGTGCCAGCACTGAAGGAGGCCATTTGGCCCATCATATTCTGCCAGCTCTCTTGTTGCCAGCAATTCCCCCGGAGCCTTATCCTTGCCTCTTTCACAGAGCTCCGTTGGCTAGATGGCTGGTTAGTGACGCAGAGCGATGCCAACAGCATGGGTTCAATTCCCGTACCAGCTGAGGTCATTCATGATCTTTCTCAATCTCACTCCCCCGCCTGTGGTGACCCTCAGGCTAAATCAGCACCAGTTATCTCTCCCCATGAAGACAGAGAGCAGCCTTTGGTCTTCTGGGTCTATACCTTTACCTTTTTACACCTGCCACTGAGCTCTCAATCTACTCCTGATGTAGGGGCAGCTCTGAGCACACTGGGTTAACTATCCTTGGAAATGAGAGTGCACCAGAAATTCACTTGGAATTCTTTTTTATATAAAAAGGTAGCATCTGAAATCTGCTATGAGATTGGTAACCCAGCCAGTATGTGTAACAAGATCGGAATTTAAACAAAAACTCAAAGCAAGGGAAAAAAATGAGCACTAAATAAATATATTCACCATCAGTGAATCCTCACACAGTCTCGGAACTAGGGAGACTTGTATGGTATTTCCGGCCAGTGTTAAAGGGGAAAAAAAATCTCAGAATCTCCCCACAATAATACAGCATCGACATTGCAAAAGCAGCTGGAGAGGTCCCAAGGGGACTCTTATATATTAATCTGCCTTAACTTGGTAATAAGCAATAACATTCCTCTGAATGAGAACACAGTACCAGAACTACTGGGTGTGTTGGTCATTGACTCAAACAAGCGACAAATGTCAGGGCAAGCTTGAATCAAGAGGGCAGGATGGGTTCACCCCGCACAAGGTCTGATCCCATTCCCTCTGTCTGTCCGGGGGTACAGCACTGAGCTGGGGAGACAGCTCCATCCTGCACACATGCAAGCCAATTGATGAAATAGTCAAACTTACCCCCTTTCAAAGTGCACTCCCGCCTCACACATCCAGAAGGGCTGGCCTCGCATCTCACACCACAGATCTTTCATGTGTTTGAGGCTGAAGAACAGACCCTGGCAACATCCCGGTGCTGAATTTGTCCCTCATCTGATCTTCAGCCAAACAAAATCCTTGGGACTTTAAACCACGGGTGAAAAAATAGAAGATTCCTTTCATCCAAGTATTGAGAGAGAGAGAAAAAAAAGGTGGGAGGATGAATCTCCGAATGTTTGTAGAAAGGTGAAACATTAGTAGAAGGGTCCCTGCACTGAGCCAGTCACAGACTGTCTGCCTGTGTGTGGGGTAAACTGTTTCATAGTTTACTACTTGGGAACAGATCCGCCACTTTTTAGTTTTTAAAAAAAACCTTAAATCCTTTCTTAAACCATCCCCGAGGCAATGCCACTTGTTATTCGGATGTGACTGACTGATTTTAATGTAGAAGTCAAAAAAACAACCCCCCCCAATATATATGAATTTTGCCAGTGTGGATATTAATTCTCCCCCCCCCCCCACACACACACACCTCCCATCACTCAAACCCAGAAAACTGCACACATTCTCATCACTTCCTTTAAAAGGGTCGACTCGTTGCAAACATCAATCAGTCTTTATATATATTTTTAAAAAAAGCCTTGGGATGTCAACAATACTTTGTGGTCTGCAGCCAGAGGGGGGAAAAAATGTGGAAAAGGCAAGACTTCACCCATACCAAATATGGAAATAATGTTACGTCGTTAAGTATAATTCATCTGGAAATACTTACAGAGAGCTGGAAATGGGAAAAGAGCCAGTTTCGAAACCATGTCTCCAGGAGTGAAAATGCAATGATTAGTAAATATTTTATTGTGTCAATTTCACAAGTGTGTTTCCCTCTCCCTTCACCTTTACAGAATGTGGTTAATTGATGTTTGTGCTGTTTTAATGTGGCCGAGATGAGACAACAGCCTGAATATTATCTCTCTCTCTTTCCCACTCCCTCCCTCCTCTGTAGCTGGGGCGGCGTCTGAGAAAAAAACGCGCCAGAAACATTCTTGAGATTCTTCTCTCTGAAATCAAACAAGCTGTGCGGCCCCAGACAGCCCGAGGGAGGGAGGAGGGGGACGTCAGCCCGAGGAGGCCAGCAGCTTATAAAAAGCAGGCACGCTGCAAGCAGCTTCAGTCAGCAATAACTGGAGTCTGCAAACTCTACACAGAGACAGACAGAGAGAGAAGACAGCAAGAGACAGCATACAGCGAGAGAGAGAGAGAGAAACATCAGCAACTAGCTGAAGGTCAGCTTGTGACAGTTCAGAGAAACACTTCTCCTTCTCATCCTTGTCTCCAGAATGTTCCAGATCACAGCCTTCCTCCTCGCCACCTGCCTGGCTAAGGTGAGCTTATTTCCATCTGGAAACTTAAACCTTGATCTCTTAAGGGGCAGCAAGTAGCGGTGAACTTCGAAGCTGGAGTGGGTGCAGAGTGAATACTCTGCTGGACTGGGGGGAAAATAATTGGAGAGGTTCTTTCCACACCAGAATCTGAAATGGAAATGCTGGATAAAGCCAGCAGAAGGGAAGCAGCTGGAATCTAGTCTAACTCCTTTACAGCCCAGAAACTAAGGAATCTGGATCACTAATTGAAACGGGTTTTAATTCCCGTTCTTTTTTGTTTTGTTTGCTGGGTTGAGGGGTAACTTTTTCAAGAAGAGCTGGCAGAGTTAGTGATGGACCGAATGTCCTCACTGCTGTGCCTATAAACTGCAGTTTGCACTGGGAGGGAGGGAGCTCAGAGGGGGCTGAATGGTCACCTCCTGCACTGAGTGATGCAGCTGAGAGGTGACCTTTTTTTTTTCTTATTTTGGGGTTAATTTGGGAAAGTGCTTCTTGTTGTTTGACTGAGAGCAGGAGAGCTGAGTGTTTCACTGTCTTGTTTCCTTCTGCACCCCCCCCCCCACCCCCTTTGCAGGCCACGCTCAGCTGCCCATCGAGATGCCCCCAGTGCCCCCAGGAGACGTCGAGCTGCCCCCCAGGGGTGAGCCTGGTTCTGGACGGCTGTGGATGTTGCCGAGTCTGTGCCAAGCAGCTCAATGAGGACTGCAGCAAGTCGCAGCCCTGCGACCACACCAAGGGCTTACAGTGCAACTTTGGCGCAAGTCCCAGTGCCTTGCGTGGGATCTGCAGAGGTGAGAGATTCCTGTGGTTTATATTTTCTTTTTAAAAAAAAACCCCCTTTGGGAACGTCTCCTGCCATTTAGCCTAGCCCAGAAGAAAAAGTTCTGTCATCTTTTAAAACCATGTATGGTGATGCTATATTGTTCTTTGGCCATCGATTGGCAGTAAGGAAGTGATTTCAGCAGTAAGGAATGTAAATCAATGTGTGTGTGTGGATAAGGGAAAGTGGTTCCTCAATAATCCATTATGCAATTCCTCCAGAGACCCTCTGCTTAGAATTTCCACACTTTGAGATATTTATGCAATGGGGAGATGCCTAGTACCCAAATCAGTGTTTTAAAAGCTCTTTCTATTTGTTTTCCGTTTCCACAGCCAGATCTGAAGGCAGACCTTGCGAGTACAACAGTAAGATTTACCAGAACGGGGAGATCTTTCAGCCCAACTGTAAGCACCAGTGCACTTGTATCGATGGAGCAGTGGGCTGCACCCCGCTCTGCCCCCAAGAGCTCTCGCTGCCCAACGTGGGCTGCCCCAACCCACGGCTGGTGAAGGTGCCAGGCCAGTGCTGCGAGGAGTGGGTTTGCGACGGAAGCAAGGCGGTGGAGGAGGCTGAGGACATGGACGGTCTCTTCAGCCAAGAAACTGTGCTGAAGACATGGCAGGAGGTGCCACTGTACAACAACGAACTGCTCTCCCTATTCCGAGGAGGCCTCAAAAGACTACCTGGTAAGTTATAAAATCTTCAAGGACATTCAGCCCATCCTTCCCATGCCAGCTCTTTGAAAGAGTTAATCAGATTAGCCCCAATCTTCCTGCCACAGTGCTCCCTATTTTTCCAGAACCCTTTGGAAAGTCACTATTAGATCTGTTTCCATTTCTAGCTGCTCATTCCAGGTCGCACACTGCTGCTTAGAAAGAAATAACCTTCATATCTGGTTATTTTGGCAATCTGTGTTCACGCTAATTATAGGAACAATATCACTTGGCTCTGATTGTAAAATGCTCCATAGCTACTACACCAGGTAGAATCATTGAAAATGATTTAGTGTTTTCTCTTTCTGATCTGAGAGTCAATCATTCCCTTTGCTATAGTAACAGACGCACGCTAACCCTCCCCGGTGGTACAGTGCCAATTTTTACTGCAAACCCTGACCATGCCACCCCCCCACCTTAACTATCATCCCACTACCCCACCCCCCCACCCCGTTTCAGGAAATTAGGACTTTAAGGGTTGGGAAATCTCAATGTGCATGTTAAACCAGCGTCAGCAATGACATCATCAAAAGGCGCCATGCTGGATTGACTTCCCTTCCTGGTTGGCGGCGTTTTGGGAACCCGCCAGATTTTGAAACTGATCCGCTGCAACATCCCAGCTCAACAAAGCCTTTCTCACCCGGACATCCGCATTGGCGCGAGCCGTGAACTGAGCAAGAACACAGTCGCGTCCTTGCATATACTCCTAGAAGCCTTACATATACTCTACGAACTGAAATAGGGAGATAAAGGGAAAATACTAACAATGCTGGAACCTGAAATCAAAACATAAAAATGCTGGAAAATCTCAGCAGCTGTGGAGAGAGACTAGAGCCAACCTTTTGAGTCTGGATTAATTCTATTCTTTCTCTACCGATGCTGCCAGACCTGCTGAGATTTTCCAGCATTCTCTGCTCCGGTTGTTGTGTGAAATAGGAAGATGTTTTGTGAGATGATTTGATTGGACCACCATTGTATTTCTCCATTTCCTTCATTCCATTTCTCAATGTTATTTTTTTGCAGCTTGGAGACCCAAGTGCTTTGTCCAGACGACAGACTGGTCTGAGTGTTCCCGGACCTGCGGGACGGGCATTTCCACACGAGTCACCAACGATAACCCAGAGTGTAAGCTTCGCAAAGAGACTCGAATCTGTAACATTCGCCCGTGCAACCAGCTGACATCTGCGAACCTTAAAGTAAGCCCCGTTCCTCCCTCTGGCCCTGCCCCTTGATTCCAGCGTCTTGCTGTCACTCCAATCGAGGTCAAATCCGCACATTCGCTGATAGCTTCTCCTTTTTCTCTCCTTTTCCCCCAGCAGAAAGGGAAGAAGTGCTACAGAACCCGGAAGTCCAGCAACGCCGTCCACTTCAGCTATGCGGGCTGCGCCAGCGTGAAGCGATACCGTGCCAAGTACTGCGGCTCCTGCGTCGACGGACGGTGCTGCACCCCCCAGCAGACCCGGACTGTCCGCGTTCGCTTCCGCTGTGAAGATGGCGAGACCTTCGCCAGAAACATGATGATGATCCAGTCTTGTAGATGCCACTACAACTGCCCCCACCACAATGAGGCCTCCAACCCTTACGTCATGTTACACAATGACATCCACAAGTTCCTCGACTGATAAACAGGGTAGGGTGTTGAGAGAGGGACGAGTTGGCGGCGTGAGTTAGGAAAAAGGGACAAGATGAACATGGGAAGGCTCTTAAAAGGGGGCAAGTTTTATTTATCGTTTCCCCTTTTTTTGCTTCGGAAGAGGGAGAGGTTTTGTCGTGGTTATACACGTAACCGGCGCAATTCGCAGATCCTCAGAAGGTTTTGCACTGGGCCCCAGCTCTACTTTTCCCCAACCAAACACCATATCAGTTCCAGCAAGGTGTTGGGGGTTGGTGAACGCTTCTGAGAAAGCTGGGCGTTTTTTTTGAAGGGGCTGTTGTGTGATTTTCTTTTCAAATTTTTACACACCGTACGTACGGCAACGTCAAAAGGGATTCGGGGGCCGGGGGGGGTGGGGGTGGGGTGGACTGAGATGGGCAGATATTATTATACTGTAGCTATACACCTATGTGCACTGTGCAGCTTAGCCCATAGTGGCTGCTGAGACTGAGGGGAGGTTCGACCCTCACAGTTAAATGTAAGCTTCAATTTATTGGAGCGCGGAGATAGCTTCATTTTGGAGCATTCTTTCTTTCCCCAACTTTTTTTTGTTCGATTTGTAACAAAGTGCTGTATATTTTGTATTATTATATAATGTCTTACCTTGTATCATTAGCAGTGTATTGTCCCTTATCAAGTGCTTGTGTGAAAAATGTGGTTGTAATGGAAAATGTAATGATAGTCAGAGTTCCCGAACAAGGAAGTGGTGTAGGTTTGCCCACGGAACCCGTCCGTATGTGGGTCACATTATTTCCTGAAGTGGGCTACACAGCTCACGTTACGTGGCAGCTAGCAACCCACTCTGTTAAAGCTTTCGCTGTCTATGACGCGTAGCACAACCATCGGCATCAAGTTAGTGCGAATCCTGCAATATATCCTTTCAATGTTGCATTATTTATCAGAAATGTGGCCAATCCTATTGGGATACAGAAAAAATGTCATACTGGAATGAAATGTACATAGATTTAATTTTTTTAAGGAGGAAAAAAAATAAACAATTTATTTATGGAACAGACTTCTGGCGCATTCCGATTCTTTTCTGTTTTAAGGTGGTTGTACAGCAGCCTGGGATTTAAACAGAGGGTTGAGGTGAAACTTCAGACTTTCAAATCGGCTGTTAAATATTCAGCATCAGATGTTATCTAATCGGAGTCAATCAGGCAGCCTTTTCCAAACTAAACAATACATAAAACACTGTGGGGTGTGCCAGACTGGCACAACCACTGTCTCAATAAATCATAGAACCCTACAGTGCAGGAAGAGGCCCTTCAGCCCATCGAGTCTGCACTGAACACAATCCCACCCAGGCCCCACCCCCATATATTACACCCACTAATCCCTCTAACCGACACATCCCTGGACACTGAGGGGCAATTTCTTAGCACAGCCAATCAACCTAACCCGCACATCTTTGGACTGTGGGAGGAAACTGGAGCACCCGGTGGAATCTCACGAAGACACGGGGAGAATATGCAAACGCCACACAGACAGTGACCCGAGCCGGGAATTGAACCCAGGACCCTGGAGCTGTGAAGCAGCAGTGCTAACCACAGTGCTACCGTGCCGCACAACAAGACAGCAATTTGTTATTTCATATTGGATTCTGTCTTTTTATTTTAAATTGTTTATGGATTGTGAACATCGCTGGTGAGGCCAGCGTGTGATGCCCATCCCTAATTGCCCCTTTAGACGGTGATGCCACCTTGAAGCGCTGAAGTCCCTGAGGTGTAGGTACATCCACAGTGCTGTTAGGGAGAGAGTTCCAGCACTTTGACCCAGCGACGGTACAGGAATGGCAGGCGGATGGTGAGCGACTTGGGGCGTTCAAAGTTTAAAGTTTATTTATTTATTAGTGTCGCAGATTCACATTACCACTGAAATGAAGTTACTGTGAAAATCTCTCAATTGCTACACTCCAGCACCTGTTCAACTTTTTTAGTTTATTTATTAGTGTGACAAATAGGCTTGTATTAACACTGCAATGAAGTTACTGTGAAAATGCCCTGGTTGCCACACTCCAGCACCTGTTCGGGCACACTGAGGGAGAATTTTAGCACGGCCAAGGCACCTAGCCTGTGGGAGGGAACCAGAGTACCCGGAGGAAACCCACACGGAGAACGTGCAGACTCCTTGCAGACAGTGAGTGACCCCCGGCAGGGAATTGAACACAGGTCGCTGAGGCTGCGATGCAGCAGCGCTAACCACTGTGCCACCCACCGGGGAACCTGCAGGTGGAGGCATTCCCAGATACCTCGAGGATAAAGGTTGTGGGTTTGGACGGCAGTGTCGAGGGAGCCTTGGTGAGTTGCTGCTTTGAAAGGGAAGAGATGAATAGTTGAAAGATAAAATGGGCATGAGGAGGGAGCGACCCAATTGGTTCGCTCCTTGTGTGAGTCTGAATTTGTCAATCGCCTGAGACAGTGCAGATGTGATGGGCTGGATCGCCTCCTTCTATACTGGAAGGATTCTAAGGTGCTATGATCTTCATGCCATGGGAGAATGGGAAAAATATATTGTAAAAACGGAATAGTATCCCAGGAACACCTGTTAGAGTAAAGGGAGAATTTGACTCATTCTGTCAAGCAAACCAATGAGTCTGACTGTCACCTCACAATGAACCCAGAGCCAAGGTTAGTGCGTTTTATTATTATCATTACTGATGGTCAGATCTTCAGGCCTCCTTGGTCCCAAAGTATTTTAATCAAATCTAATCCAGTCTGTATGACTTTGAGCTGCAGGTTAAATGGGGCCATTGGTGAAATAAGCAGAGGCGTGATTCAGGGAGGGACCCAGACAACCCGTCAGTCATGACTACACAGTCCAAACGTGAGAGGTCCAAGCCTTTTGTTGTAAATGTTCAAATTACCCCCTGTAAGCTTTGTCCTAGATTGTGAAAGACAATCTAGCAATCTTACTGTGTGCAGACACAGAATCACACATAGAAGCAAAGGCTTGAGTCTTTACACAACGTCAAATACTTTCTACATTCAAGCCAGACATGGGGCTGAAAGGAATTAGTTGGAAAGAATGTCTCCCAGTCTGTAGGAGGCGGTTTACTTTCACCAGTTGAACGCAAGCAATTACTTGTGTTTAATCCCAATAACCGACCGATTACACCTCAGAGCGATAAGTGAAGAGGAATGTGTGGAATTTCAAGTAGCTCTCTAATGGGAACCAAAGGCAAACCAGAGAGAGGGGGATGGAGGGAGAGGGCTGGAGGAGAAAAGGAATAAAAGGGGAGAGAGAAAGAGCGAAGAAGGGAAAGGAGAGAAAATGCGGGAAGGGAGGGTGAGAGTATGAGAGAACCTGGGGGAAGGCGTGCACAGAGGGAGAGAGGGGAGGGAGGGAGAGGAAAATAAAGAAGCAAGGAGAAGAAGAGAGGAATGTGGGGAGGGAAGGTATGAGGGGGAGGAGGGGGAAGGGGATTAGAGAGATGAGAGATAGAGGGGGTGTGGGGAGAGGGAGGGAGGGATGCATGTGGGGATGGGGAGAGGATGAGAGGGACGTGGGAGGGGGAGGGAGGGAGGGAGGGGAAGAGTGGGATGTGGAAAGGAGGGAGGGAGGGAGGGATGTGGAGAGGAGGAAGGGGAATGGGGAGTGTGGGGAGCAAAGAGGGAAGTGAAGAGAGGGATTTGGCGAGGAGGGGATTAGGGGGATGGTGGCGGGGGGGGGAGGGAGTAAGGGGAAGACAGAGATGTGAGGAGGGCAATGGGGTGGGCCGGGGTGAGAAGGGTGAGGGGCTATTGTTAAAAATGAGCTGAGTTTTCCGAATGCTGTGTCAGCCGAGTGGAGATGGGGAACATGTTTCTGATAAAGACGGGTCTGAATCTACATGCAGAGAACACGCAAATAACAGACATCACCAACTGGTAAAAAATTGGATATTGGGCTGTAATTAAAAAAATGAAGAAGTGAATGTCCAAATTTTAAAAATCACCCTTAAATCCCAAGGAGAAAAGGAACCGTGGCCTTTCCAATACATTAAATGAGATTTAAAACTTGCTTCTAATTGGTAAATTGAGTTCCACTGCCTTTCCTGACTGATGGAATAATACTCAGAGATACAGTTGAGGTGAGAGGTCAGACGATTTGGTTCCCCACAGGATCCTGTGAAATGATCCAAAAGCTGACCAACGATTTGAGGAAACGCTGCCCTAGTTATTGTCAAACTGAGGGTGAGCGGGACACAGAAATCACAACTACTGAGTCTATTGAAAATAATAGAGCCGCACTCCACTTCAGCAAGCTAACAAGGTGATGTTTCTGAGAAAGGGACTGACTTATTAATATTCACATTCCTTCCTTAACGTTAAATCACTGTCTGCTACTTGGAGGAATTTTTCTTTGGAAACAGGGGAAAGAATTCCGCTTTCTTCCATTACACCACTGGAAGCAGGTATGAAACTGCAAAGGAATGCAGCAGTGGTTTAGAACGCAGACAACCTGATTGAAGCAGATGTTTTCTCTCAAAAGGGAAACTTGAAAATAATGACTAAAGGAAACCGATCGTGTTTACTTCAAAAGGCAAAAGCTTCAATTCAAACAATACCTTGGCTGAATATTGTCAACGCCACGGAGATGCTTCGGAGAAATACGAGTCAAGTTTTCACAATCCTTTCCTGACTATAAACTTTTTTCTGGTAACAGATTCCTCACATCCTGTGGTGTCTCCAATTGGATGGAAATTTCCCCGAATAAAGTTGCTTTGATTATAAAAGCACCAATTTATATATTCAGCCACCTTCCCCTTGCTGCACTTCACATTTTCCGTGAAAGATTTGAAAATTTTTATAATTCCAAAAGAAAATAAAAAGGACAAAGGGGTGACACAGTGGGTTAGTGCTGCTGCCTCACGGCACCAGGAACCCGGGTTCGATTCCCGGCTTGGGTCACCGTCTGTGTGGAGTTTGCACATTCTCCTGGTGTCTGCGTGGGTTTCCTCCGGGTGCTCCGGTTTCCTCCCACAGTCCAAAAGGTGTGCGGGTTAGGTTGATTGGCCGTGTTAAAAATTGCCCCTTAGTGTCTGGAGATGTGTAGGTTAGAGGGATTAGTGGGTAAAATGTGTAGGGATATGGGGGTAGGGCCTGGGTGGGATTGTGGTCGGTGCAGACTCAATGGGCCAAATGGCCTCTTTCTACACTGTAGGATTTCTATGATTTCATGCCTACATGGGTTTCCTCCAGATGCTCCAGTTTCCTCCCACACTCCAAAGGTGTGTGGGTTAGGTGGACTGGCCAGGCTAAATTGTTAGGGGGACTACTTAGGGTAAATGCATGGGGTTATGGAGATAGCACCTGGGTGGGATTGTGGTTGGTACAGACTCAATGGGCCAAATGGCCTCCTTCTGCACTGTCGGATTCTATGAAAAAGGCGTTTTTGTTTTTCAAAATCCTGTATGCTTTGGGATTCATTGTATTGGAACTAATATTCAGGTAGGCAGGCTTGGATTCAATAAATAAATGCAGGCATTATTCATTAAATGCAAAAGAACCCTTACAAATTCTAATATAAACATTTAATATAAACATTAATATAAACAACAAACTATATATAACATTTGCTCTGTATGCCTTGACATATCCCAGCCCTCCTTGTCAAACATGTTGGTTACTATAGAACGACAACCTGTACTGACATAGCACCTTTCAGGTTGTGATCACAGAAGCAATCATCAAACAAAATTCAACACAAGGAGGTGTGAGGCCAACTGGGTCAAAGCGGTAAGTTTGAGGAAGGGTTTTGAATGAGATGAGAGAGGCCGAAATGAGAGAATTCCAGAATCTACAGTCCAGGCAGCTGAAGGCACAACTGCAAACATCACAGTGACTAAAATCAAGGGTGCGCCAGAGATCAGAATTGGAGGAGCACAGAGATCTCGGAGGGAAGTGAGGAGATTTCAGCGATAGGGAAGGGTGAGGCTTTGATGACCTGACAGACGTTATATAATTGCACACTGCCTGAAATGGACCCTGGAGTGTCCAACATTGTTTTCTATTCAATTAATTACTTCTTGAAGTATAGGTACTGTCATTATAAAGTCAAATGTAATAATAATTAATTTCCATTTATTTTACTCCATTCTGTTTCTTCTTTTCACCTCATTCATCCATTTTTATTATCCTTCTTTCTCATTTCTACTTTGCCACTTCTCCATTCCCACTCTCCATCTGCCCCCCCCCCTCCTCCTCTGTACCTCTGTTTGTCATTCACACATTCTGATCACTCAGTGAATACTTTTTGCAATCTCACAACCTTCTGTGTTCCCATTTACATTTTCCTTGCCCCATTACAACTCTCCCTCACCCTCATAGAGCCATGGAGGTTTACAGTACGGAAACAGACCCTTCGGCCCAACTTGTTCATGCCAACTTGTAAATGAAATTTACTGTATACTAATGTGACTAAGTAATTTGTTTATAGTGATGTTCATCGACAGAGGAATATTACTCACAAAAATTCAAAGAGGACAGTTTATTCTGACTTAAAATGTAGCTATATTACAAACAGTACTTTAACAGTATTATTTATATAGCTACGTATTACATAAACAAGGAAATGGCAGGGCAATTAAATAATAACTCTAGTTCTGTCTTCCCAGAAGAAGACACAAACCTTTTTCCAGGAATGCTCAGGAATCAAGATTCCATCTTCAAAGGCACGACAACTTGGAAAACAGCAGCGGGATGAGACAAAATCAGCACGGATTTGTGAAACGGAAATGCTGGAAAATCTCAGCAGGTCTGACAGAATCTGTCAGGAGAGAATAGAGCCAACGTTTCGAGTCTGGATGACCCTTTGTCAGAACTGAGAGCAAAGAAAATCAGTGGAGATTTATGCTACGAGGGGTACACGTTCATAACTCCTTGAAAAGTGGAGTCACAAGTGGACAGAGTGGTGAAGAAGGCATTAGGCATGCTTGGTTTCATTGGTCAGAACATTGAGTACAGGAGTTGGGACAGCTTGTTGAAGTTGTACGAGACATTGGTAAGGCCACACTTGGAATACTGTGTGCAATTCTGATCACAGAATTATAGAAAGGATATTATTAAACTAGAAAAGAATGTAGAAAAGATTTACTAAGGTGCTACTGGGACTTGATGGATTGAGTTATGAGGAAAGGCTGGATAGACTGGGATTTTTTTCTCTGGAATGTAGGAAGCTGAGGGGTGATCTTAAGGAAGTCTATAAAATAATGAGGGACATAGATCAGTTAGTCAATATCTTTTCCCAAAGGTAAGAATGCCTAAAACTAGAGGGCAGAGGTTTAAGGTGAGAGGGGAGAGATACAAAAGTGTCCAGAGGGGCAATTTTTTCACATAGAGGGTGGTGAGTGTCTGGAACGAGCTGCCAGAGGCAGTAGTAGAGACGGGTACAATTTTGTCTTTTAAAAACCATTTAGACAGTTACATGGGTACAATGGGTATAGAAGGATAGGGGCCAAATGCAGACAATTGGGATTAGCGTAGGGGTTTAAAAGAAAAGGGCAGCATGGACAAGTTGGGTCGAAGGGCATGTTTCCATACTGTAAACCTCCATGACTCTATGACTCTATGAGGGTGAGGGAGAGTTGTAATGGGGCAAGGAAAATGTAAATGAGGACACAGAAGGTTGAGGGATTGCGAAAAGTATTCACTGAGTGATCAGAATGTGTGAATGACAAACAGAGGTACAGAGGAGCGGGGGGGAAGATGGAGAGTGGGAGTGGAGAAGTGGCAAAGTGGAAGTGAGAAAGAAGGATAATAAAAATGGATGAATGAGGTGAAAAGAAGAAACAGAATGGAGTAAGATAAATGGAAATGGGGGTGAAGGTGGAGCACAGAGCTCGTGCTCTGAGGTTGTTGAACTCAATGTTCAGTCCGGAAGGCTGTAAAGTGCCCAACTGGAAGGTGAGATACCCTGCCCCCAGCTTGTGTTGGAGAACTCAATCCTTCACAAGATGCACTGCAGTAACTCACCAAGGCTTCTTCAACAGCATCTTCCAAACCCACATTACTTACTGCATAGAAGGACAAAGGCAGCAAATTCCTGGGAACACCAACACCTTGATATTTCCTCCAGGCCACTCACCACCCTGACTTGGAAATATATCACCGTTCCTTCACTGTCACTGGGTCAAAATCTGAAATTCCTTCATTGAAACATAGAAAATAGAAGCAGAGGAGACCATTCAGCCCTCAAGCCTTCTGCACCATTCATTGTGATCATGGCTGATCATCCAACTCAATCACCTGATCCCAGATCCTTTGGTTCCCCTTCGTCTCAAGTGCTATATCTAACTGCTTCTTGAAAACATTCAATGTTCCCTAACAGCATTGTGGGTGTGCCTACACCACATGGGCTGCAGCGGTTCAAGAAGGAGGCTCATCACCACCTTCTCAAAAGCAATTTGGGATGGGCGATGAATGCTGGTCTAGTGAGTGATATCCACATCTTGTTAAAGAATCAAAAGAATACATCCATATATGATGCTTTATCAAACATTTGCTCCTGGAAAGAATCTGGGGATATGTTAATGCATTTAGGTTCTACATAAAGGCATTTATTTGTTGTTGAACTGTTGTTGTTGAATATACAGCCAGAACTGGCCAACATCAAAAGTTTCCATGTGAGATAGTGACATGGAGCTTTTATAATCCTTTACTCACCCCTCAGAGTCAGGAGTATTTACAGGAGCGTATAATCTGTGTACTGTTTTTGCTGTGGGAAAGTTGTTTTTGATTTGATTTGATTCGATTTATCATTGTCACGTGCATTAGTGTACAGTGAACAGTATTGTTTCTTGTGTGTTAGACAGACAAGGCATACCATTCATAGAGAAGGAAAGGAGAGCATGCAGAATGTAGTATTACAGTCATAGCTAGGGTGTAGAGAAAGATCAACTTAATGCGAGGTAGGACCATTCAAAAGTCTGATGACAGCAGGGCAGAAGTTGTTCTTGAGTCAGTTGGTAAGTGTCTTCAGACTTTTGCATCATTTTCCTGACAGAAGAGATGGGAGAGAGAATCTGGGGTGCGTGGGGTCCTTAATTACGCTGGCTGCTTTTCTGACGCAGTGGGAAGTGCAGACAGAGTCAATGGATTGGATAAGTTGTGTGAGTTACATTCCACAAAGTGAGATCAGAAGAATTTTCAGATAACTTGAATATGACGTTTAGTATCGATTTGAATTACTTGTCCCTCAAACATGCTGAGAAATTCACACTTAACAAAATGATTTTGAGCTCTGGGTATATCGGTGAGGATGGTAGCTCCATGTGGGAAGGTCTACCGATTACAATCAAATTCAGAGTGAAAAGCCAGGTTCACCAACCTCCGAGACACTCTCAGTTACTGCTTTTTGCCATCCTGACATTCTTCATGGTTTTCAGAATGAAGGGAATGAGAATATTCACTCTGTAAATCAGTGAGGAGCACAGATCAATGAAACTGACTGATGTTACACAAGATTGTCAATCCTTTCTTCTGAGTGGATGTCTTGTAGCTGGTAAGGGAGACTACTTTGTCAGTTCATTAAGTAGAAAGGGCACTCCAATGCTGTCAATAACAGTGTGAAACTTACACAGGAGACACTTTATATTGACTGCTGTTTATCACATTGTCTGAAGAAGCATCTTTCTGGGTTTCCTGTTCTCTAGCTTTCATTTCTTTATTGTCTTTATCTTTCTTCCCACCCATTCTTTCTGCCTACTTTATCCCCCCTTTCCTTATCTTTTGTTTCTCTTTGTTTCCCCTTTTTCTCAATTTTTCTTCTTTCCCATCCATTCCACCACCCCCCCCCAAGCCTCACACCTTCATCTGCCACAGTTTACCCTCAACTTCTCTGCTGTTCGGCCGTTCACACCCTCTATCCTCTCTGTGGGCTGCCATTAGCAGCCTTTCCCCTGGTCTCTGTGGCTATGACAAATCTTCCATTCCCTCACCCCACTGTATAAATATCTCTCACTTTCTATGCCTTTTAGACATAAGGATCATGTGGACACGAAACGTCAGCTCTTTTCTCTCCTTACAGATGCTGCCAGACCTGCTGAGATTTCCCAGCGTTTTTCCTTTTGGTTTCAGATTCCAGCATCTGCAGTGATTTGCCTTTATCTCCATGGGTTTTGTGTTTTCAGACCATGACTTGGGGTAAACCCTGTGAAGGAACCAGGTCTGCTGTAACCGATATAAAGATGGAAAATGCTGCAAACTCCCAACAGGACTGGCAGAGTCTATGTGGAAAACAAACCAGATTTCATGGTCTAGGTTTCACTGCTGACCTTGGAGGAAGTTGTGTGTGGAGAACATAAGAAATAGGAGCAGGAGTAGGCCATCTAGCCCTTCGAGCCTGCCCCACCATTCAATAAGATCATGGCTGATCTGAAGTGGATCAGTTCCACATTCCCACCGTCTCCCCATAACCCTTAATTCCCCTGTCTGTAAAAAACCTATCTACCCGTGACTTAAATATATTCAGCGAGGTAGCCTCCACCACTTCAACAGGCAGAGAATTCCAGAGATTCACCACCCTTTGAGTGAAGAAGTTCCTCCTCAACTCCGATCTAAACTGCCCCCCCTTATTTTGAGGCTGTGCCCTCTAGTTCTGTTTTCCTTTCTAAGTGGGAAGAATCTCTCTACCTCTACCCTATCCATCCCCTTCATTATCTTATAAGTCTCTATAAGATCCCCCCCTCAGCCTTCTAAACTCTAAAGAGTACAGACCCAGTCTATTCAATCTCTCTTCATAAGCTAACCCCCTCATCTCTGGTATCAGCCTGGTGAACCTTCTCTGCACTGCCTCCAAGAACAATATATCCTTCCGCAAATAACCTGGTGATCCCCCACGGCATGGATTCCCACGTCATGGTCACCATTACTGAGATTCACTTTCAATTCCCAATAATTCCATTGAACTTAAATTCTATCAGCTGAGATTTAAACACAAGTTCCCCCAGGGAATTAATAGTTAATTAATAGTTACATCGTCATCTCCACTTAAACATTTTACACTCAATGAAATACTTTCGAAGTGTAGTCACTGTTATGCCGATGCTATGACAGATACGTGAAATAATTCCTTTGCCTCAGTATTTACCGCAGTGAAGGAGGACAGCTTGCCAGAAGTCCTGAGGAAATGAATAGTGGATTGGGTGCAGCGATTACATACAATTTAAATGAGTAAAGCTTCAATAATAAGGAAATTAAAGAGTTCCAAATTCCCAGGAGCTGACAGTTTCCGTCTGAGGGAGTTAAAGGAAGTGAGGGATTGTTGCTGCCCTAACTGTAATCTTTCACAATTCCCTTGATTATCAGAATCCCTACAATGCAGGAGACCATTCTGCCCATCGAGCCTGCACTGACTACAATCCCACCCATGCCCTATCCCCATAACCCCACATATTTACCCTAGCTAGTCCCCCTGACACTAAGGGGCAATTTAGACAGCCAGTCCACCTAACTTTCACATCTTTGGACTTGGGAGGAAACCGGAGCCCCCGGAGGAAATCCATGCAGACAGGAGGAGAATGTGCAAACTCCACACAGACAGTAACCCAAGCTGGGAATCGAACCTGGGTCCCTGGCACTGTACGGTAGCTGTGCTAACCACCGTGCCACCGTACCGCCTGGGGTCTTCCTCCTGGATTGGAAAATTACTGATGTCTCTCCACTTTGTAAGAAGGGTGAATGAGGACAGCCATAATGTGGAGATGCACGTTATGGCGAGCGGGTGGGTAAGTGGAGCTGGGTCCACAGAAAGATCAGCTATGATCTTATTGAATGGCGGAGCAGGCTCGAGGGGCCAGATGGCCTACTCCTGCTCCGAGTTCTTATGTTTTCTAACGGAGGGCAAATTACTGATTGGTAGAGTGGCAGGTGACAGAAAGTCACCTAATGCCTAATGGGTAGGTACTCAAATTGGTAGATGTAACTCGTGGTGTCCCACAAAGATCTGGGTTATGCCTCAATTATTCACATTTATGAAAAAGACTTGGAAAATGACACAGAAAGTCATATCTAAATTTGCTGATGATATAAGATGAGGCGGCACTGTAGACAGTGCAGATGATGGCATAAAATTATGAAGTTATAAATTATAAAAATATTGTTAGAATAGGTGAATGGGCAAAACTATGGAGGATAGATTTTAATCTAAGCAAGTGTGAGGTTATCCACTTTGGACCAAAAAGGGAGAGATCAGGGTACTTTCTAGGTATTATGAAGCTAAATACTGTGGATGTCCAAAAAGGCTCAGGGGGCAGTGGGGGAGGGGAGGGTGGGGTACAGCAAATAGTCAAGAAGGTTAATGGAATACTGGCCTTTATATCGAGAGGACTGGAGTATAACGATGCAGAAGTTATGCTGCAGTTTTACAAAACCCTGGTAAAACCACACTTAAGTCACTGACAGCAGATCTGAGCACCACATCTTAAGAACAAAGAACAAAGAACAACCCAGCACTGGAAACAGGCCCTTCGGCCCAACGAGCCCGTGCCGCCGCATCACCCTACACCAGAAGGGCATCCTGGCCTTGGGGAGAGTACAGCGCAGGTTTACAAGAACGATACCTGGTCTTCAGGGGTTAAGTTATGAGGAGAAATTATGCAAATTAGACCTGTTTTCTCTAGAACTTAGAAGGTTAAGGGGTAATCTCTTCAAGATATTAACAGGAAAAGACAGGCTAGATAAAGATAAACTGTTTCCACTGGTATTAGCTTCTAGAACTAGGGGGCATTGTCTAAAAATTAAGGACAGGTCATTCAGGAGAAATGTTAGGAAGAATTTCTGCAGACAAAGGGTGGGAAAGATTTGGAACTCTCTTCCTCAAAGAACAGTTGTTGCGAGATCAGTTGCTAACTTTAAATCTGAGATAGATAATTTTTTGTTAAGCAAAGGAAAGAACTTAAACAGAAACTTAGAAGGGCAAAAAGGGGGCATGAAATGCCCTTGGCAGGCAGGACTAGGGAGAACCCCAAGGCTTTTAATGTGTGTATGAGAAGGAAAAACCCATCTGGTTCATTCATGTCCTTTGGGGAAGGAAATCTGCCATCCTTACCTGGTCTGGCCTACATGTGACTCCAGATCCACAGCAATGTGGGTGACTATGAAATGACCTCAGGGATGGGCAGTAAATTCATTTCATGAATGAAAGAACAATGAAGGAGAATGAGGCTGAAACCGACAGCGAGTGAAATTCTGACTTGTTGCTCATCCTCGCTACAAGTTTTGCTGTAGCTCTGCACGGATATCTGGGTAATTAGCTGTCCAGCGCGAGCGGTCAGCTGTCTCACCCCTCCCGCGCGGAAATCCGACTCCCTCCCATCACCAAACGTCAGGCTCTGCCCATCATTTCACCTCAATCGTCATCAGAAGAAGAAAATGTGCTTATCAGAGAACGAGTTAAATTAAGTACCGCTGTTAATTACTCTTACTAACTGCAGAAAATTTACATCCAGAAAGAAATTCCACTCAGATCGTAATGTTTGCCCTACAAGAGCAAAATGCCAAGACTTGACAGCAACAATATCACCTTTAAGCCAGCGGAAAGCCCCGAGGTCCTGCATGGAAGCTTCAATCGTCAACATTTTAAACCAAACCCCAGGAGAAGTGCCCAGGACTGGTCAAAGAGACAGCTTTGAAGGAATGTCTTTAAGGAGGAGAGAGAGAGGTGGGGCAGGAATTCCAGAACTTTGAGCCTTGGCAGCTGAAGGCACGGCTGCCAGTGATGAAGTGGTATAAATACCAGAATTCGATGAGCAGAGACCTCAGAGGGCTGGGCCGCTGGAGGGTGTGATAGAAATTGGCAGTGGCGCAGCTGAGGAGGGATCTTGAAACCAGGATGGGGAGTTGAAATCGAGGTGTTATCAGATGGAAAGCGAGGCTGTGGCAGTGGGGTTTGTTTATTATTTATTTATTATTAGTTCGCAAGTAGGCTTATATTAACACTGCAATGAAGTTACTGTGAAAATCCCCGAGTCGCCACACTCCGGTGCCTGTTCGGTTACACTGAGAGAGAATTTAACATGGCCAATCCACCTAACCAGCGCGTCTTTTGAACTGAGGGAGAAAACCGGAGCACCTGGAGGAAACCCACGCAGACACAGGGGGAATGTGCAACTCCACACAGACGGTGACCCGAGCCGGGAATTGAACCCAGGTCACTGGTGTGGTGAGGCAGCAGTGCTAACCACTGTGCCATCGTGCCACCCCTTTTGGGGGCTATTGGCGTGAGTTAAGAATGACGCAGCAGGGTCTTTTTTTGGATGCTCCGGGTGTTCTGGTTTCCTCCCACAGTCCAAAGATGTGCGGGTTAGGTGGATTGGCCTTGCTAAATTGTCCCTTCATGTCCCAGGATGTGTAGGTTGGATGCCTTGGTAAATAGGCCGGGCTGTAGGGCTAGGGCCTGGGTGAGATAGTCCGTCGGAGAGTCGGAGCAAACTCGACGGGCTAAATGGCCTCCTTGTGCACTGTAGGATTCTATGAGGTGAATTGTGCCTCTGTTGGCTCTTCCACTGCCCCCATTCTTTTTGGTTGAAGATTGGAAGGCCAACCAGGGGAGCAGTGGAAATGGCTGAGTGAAATGGCCATGTCTTACCATTCAACTTCCTCCGAGACTGCTTCTTGTCTGGGATGCATCTGCCCAACTGGCCGTGAGTTAATGTGATCTATTGGATTGAATTTTTTTCTTACCAGGCCCAGTGACATTTACACAGAACACTCCAGACATCACCCTGCGAGTTGTCAGCTCACATGACCAGAATAATAAACAATGTAATTCCATCAAACGTTCTTCAAAGAGCAGGGGTTGCTGAATGTAGTGCCGCCAGAGCAGGACTTCAACCAATCCTTTAAGGACCCCCTTTTTAGCATGGGCCTCAACATTAAAAAGGGAGTCACGTTATATATACACAAAAAAATGTCAAGTAAATAAATGTGCCAATCTTCAAAGTAAAATAAGAAGCTTGGAACTAAAGACTGTGAGCCAGTCATAAATTAAATATGAATGGCCAACACATATTTCTCATGCCATGACTATTTTAACAAGGACTCGGCTTAGGGTGAATACTAGTTCCACGCACAGTACTTCTAAGCTAAAAATATGGTAATTTATACTTTTTATCCAGATATTGGAAGTTAAAGACCATCAACTGAAAGACAAAGCTTGCCTATTTGGGCTATAATATCCAGTCAGCAGCAGTCTAAACTTGCCTGTCGCTTGCAGACGCTAATGAAAGCAAAGCTCTTGTGCTCTGGTATTTGGAGCAAGGAACAGAAACGGGGTCACTCTCTTTTTCATGTGCTTTCAGATCTGACGCAGAAATCTCTTCACTTTCACCTACTCGTCGCTGCATTAACCCCGGAGCAAACAAGAATAGGTCTGTTGGCGAGAAAACTTCAGAGAGGCTGGGAATCAATTAAACCATTATGCTTCAATGTGACTTCAGAACCTTCGCACAAAACCAGGACACGGAGAATGAGAGCAGTTCAAATGTCCACGCTTAGATCTGTTTGACAACAAGCAAACCCTAGAGAAACTACCCTCCCAGACATTTCAATTTCCACACCACAGAGAATTTCAATTTCAACAATTTCTAACTGGAGCAGCTTCCTTTTGAGCTTTTGTCGATCAAGAACTTTCATTCAAATGTTCCTCAGACTCCTTTAATCTGAGAACCTTACAGCTCAGAAGGAGCTGCACGGTGGCACAGTGGTTAGCGCTGCTGCCTCACAGGGGCCTGGATTTGATTCCAGCCTTGGGTCACTGTCTGTGTAGAGTTTGCACATTCTCCCCGTGTCTGCGTGGGTTTCCTCCAGTTTCCTCCCACAGTCCAAAGATGCGCAGGTTAGGTGGATTGGCCGTGCTAAATTGCCCCTTGGTGTCCCAGGATGTGTTGGTTGGACGGATTAGCCATGGTAAATAGGCAGGGTCACAGGGATAACGCCTGGATAAGAAAATCTCTTGGAGAATCGGAGCAAATCCGAGAGGCTAAATGGCCTCCTTCTGCACTGTGGAGATTCTATGAGGACATTCGGCACATCGTGCCTCTGCTAGCTGTTCCACTGCCTCCATTTTTTTTATTTATTAGTATCACAAGCAGATTTACATTAACACTGCAATGAAGCCACTGTGAATATCCCCTAGTCGCCACACTTTGGCGCCTGTTTGGGCACACTGAGGGAGAACTTAGCACGGCCAATGCATTGAACAAGCACATCTTTCAGGCTGTGGGAGGAAACTGGAGCACCCAGAGGAAACCCACACAGACACAGGGGAGAACGCGCAAACTCCACACAGACAGTGACTGAAACCAGGTCCCTGGCGCTGTGAGGTAGAACCATAGAACCTTACAGTGCAGAAGGAGGCCCTTCGGCCCGTCGAGTCTGCACCGAGCACAGTCCCACCCAGGCCCTACCCCCATATCCCTACATATTTTACCCACTAATCCCTCTAACCTACACATCCCCAGACACTAAGGGGCAATTTCTTAGCACGGCCAATCAACCCAACCTGCACATCTTTGAACTGTGGGAGGAAACAGGAGTACCTGGAGGAAACCCACGCAGACACGAGGAGAATGTGCAAACTCCTCACAGACAGTGACCCGAGCTGGGAATCGAGCCCAGGACCCTGGAGCTGTGAAGCAGCAGTGCTAACCCACTGTGCCATCGTGCCATTGTTTACCCTTCTAGAATACTTCACTGGCAATGAAGGGTTTTGGTTGTGAAAAGTGCTATATTAACATGAGTTTTCTCTTCACATGACCTCTTCCAAATTTTCTGCAGAAAATGTACAACTTCACACTTCTCATCACCCATTTCACCGGCCCATGCCCAGATCCGTCACTATCCTGCTCAATGGCTACTGTATTTCTGAGTCACTCTTTGTTTGCTAACTCTGAGACCTGTCTGATCTAGTAATGAACATGACCAAAGAGTGGTCTCCGAGGCCACCGCAGCATACTTCCCTTCATTCCACTGCCACACTCTGGTTCCTGTTCCATAGCCAATCGCGCATTACTATTCAGCACGGAGTCTCTCCAACTATTTCTGTAAACGTACGCCAGGTTAATATTCATTGAAGAATGTAAGAGGCAGATTCCCAGCTCCATATTCCCAGGAAACACATGAAGTTTCTGGAAAGTGAAGTCATCCAAATAACAACTTGTTCTAATAAGAATGAGAGTTTTGCCAAGTACAAGCAAACTGGATTACTTCACAAAAATGGAAGAGAAAACATCCGATTTTAGTTTATTTCAGCCTGTAAGAAGTGATTCGAGTTAATCTGAAGGAATGATATTGAATGCCTGCTTTGTGTTTGACGGCCTAGCCTCTCAGTCTTGGCAGTGTGAAGCATTCCCAGCCTCTCTACTTCTCTCAGCCACGTCCACAGCAGATGAACTGGTTTAGGAACGTCTGTAAATCTAATGCTGCGCTGGGGTGAAGGCTGCCGTCAGTGCAGCGTTTGTACAGTGAGGACCCGTTTCCTCCGGAAAAAAAGGGAAGCGGCCTGACGGGCTGAGGCAGACGCCGGGAAGGTGTTCCCATTCGTGGCAGAGTCCAGGACTGGTGGCCACTCTGTGAGAACGTGGAACTCGCTACCACAGGAAGCGGTGGGGGGGGGGGGGGGGGGGCCCAACAGCGTAGGTACATAGCGGGGAACTGGGAGAAAGGGAAGGAAAGAGGTGCTGAAAGGGTGTGATTAAATATCGTAGAATCACAGAATCCCTACATTGCAGAAGGAGGCCATTCAGCCCACTGAGGATGCACCGGTGCTAAAAGAACCCTACCCAGGCCCTCCCCTCCACCCTTCCCCATAATCCTGCACACTTAACTTGGCCAATCCACCTCACCTACACATTTTTGGGTACTAAGGGGCAATTTAGCATGGCCAATCCATCTAACCTATACATCTTTGGACACCAAGGGGCAATCTAGCATGGCCAATCTACCTAAACCACACATCTTTGGACACTAAGGGGCAATTCAGCATGGTCAATCCACCTAATCTACATATCTTTGGACACTAAGGGGCAATTTAGCATGGCCAAGCTACCTAAACCACACATCTTTGGACACTAAGGGGCAATTTAGCATGGCTAAGCTACCTAATCTTCACACCTCTGGACATTAAGGGGCAATTTAGCATGGCCAATCCATCTAATCTACATATCTTTGGACACTAAGAGATAAATTAGCATGGCCAATTCACCTAACCTACACACCTTGGTACACTAAGGGGCAATTTAGCATGGCCAATCCATCTAACTTACATATCTTTGGACACTAAGGGGCAATTTAGCATGGCCAATCCATCTAACCCACACATCTTTAGACACTAAGGGGCAATTTAGCATGGCCAATCCATCTAACCCACACATCTTTGGACACTAAGGGGCAATTTAGCATGACCAATCCACCTAACCCACATATTTTTTGACACTAAGGGGCAATTTAGCATGGCTAATTCACCTAACTTACACATTTTTGGACACTAAGGGGCAATTTAGCATGGCCAATCTACCTAACCTACACATCTTTGGAACTAAGGGGCAATGTAGCAAAGCCAATCCAGCTAACCTACCCCTCTTTGAACACTAAGGGACAATTTAATAATGCTAACTCTGTTTCTTTCTCCACAGATGCTGCCAGACCTGCTGAGCTTTTCCAGCATTCTGTTTTTGTGTCAGGGTTCCAGTTTCTGCAGTGCTTTGCTTTTATTTTAGTGAGCTGAAGTAGGGTACTGATTGGTTGGCAAGCTGACTCTGATTGTGCTGACTGTGTATGAACTGGATCAGTTCACAAAGCACCATGATCCAGACTGGATCCAGACTGGATCCGGTTGTTTGAAGAGGTGGAGAAGAACCTTCCACAAAATCTTTCCCCTTCTTTTTGGTTCAGTTAGAGTTTGCATCTCTCAGGAAGTGTGTAAGGAGAGGCAGCAAGAGTCTGGGTCTGAGACTGCAGCCGATACTGTCCAACTACCTGTATTCACACAAGTTTATATAATTCGTATCAATGGTCTGTTTCTGTGCTGCAAGTACTTAGTAGAATAGATTTACTGGCTAGGTGCGAAACCAAAGTAAAAATCTAAAATAGAAGGATAAAATGTTGGAAATACTCAGCAGCTCTGGCAGCATCCACGGGGAGAGAAATCAGGGTTAACATTTCACGTTGATCACCTTTCATCAGAACAAAACCAGCTGTGGTGAAAGGTCACCGATCTGAAACATTCACCACAACAACTTGCATTAATATAGCACCTTTAACATCCTATAAACGTCCCAAGGAGCTTCACCAGAGCCTTGGTAAACAGGACAGGTAACCTAAAGTTTGGTCAAGGAATTTCTTAAAGGAGAGAATTGGAGAGTGTTTGAGGGGGGGTGGGGGGGAGCAGCGTCCCAAAGAGGTGACTAAAATTAAAGTCAGAGAATGGTTACAGCTAAAAGGGGTCCATTCGCTCATCGTGACCATGCTGGCCCTCTGAAGAAGCAACTCACTTAAAGCCACACTTCTCCTTCTAACCCTGTGTGTTCTTCCTTTTTAGATAATAAATGCCTCGATTGGCTCTGCCTTCCCACGCCATCAGGCAGTAAATTCCAGATCATAATCACTCACTGTGTGAAGGTGTTTCTCCTCGGGTCACCATCGCTTCTTTTTCCAATTACCTTAAATCTGTGCCTTCTGATTCTCAATTCTTCCACCAATGGGAACAGTTGATCTAATTTGATTTATTATTGTCACATGTATTAGCGTACAGGGAAAAGTACTGTTTCTTGAGTGCAAAGCAGACAAAGCATACCGTTCATAGACAAGGAAGAGTGGGAGTGCAGAACGTGGTGTTACAGTCACTGCTAGGGTGTAGACAAAGATCAACTTAATGCGAGGTAGGTCCACTCTAAAGTCTGATTGCAGCAGGGAAGAAGCTGTTTTTGAACAAAGAATACAGAACAAAAAAAAATTACAGCACAGGAACAGGCCCTTCGACCCTCCATTCTACACCAACCATGCTCCCCGACTTAACTAAAACCCCCTATCTGTCTGGAGACCATATCCCGCTATTCCCGTCATATTCCTGTATTTGTCAAGGTGCCCTTAAAAGTCACTATTGTATCCGCTTCCACTATCTCCCCCGGCACCAAGTCCCAGGCACCCAGCACCCTCTGTGTACAAAATCTGGCTTCTGCCCCTCACACCTTAAACCTGTGTCCCCTAGTAATTGACTCTTCCACCCTGGGAAAAAGCTTCTGACTATCCAACCTGTCCATGCCTCTCATAATCTTGTAGACTTCTATCAGGTCAACCCTCAACCTCCGTCGCTCCAGTGAGAACAAATCAAGATTCTCCAACCTCTCCTCATAGCTAATGCCCTCCATACCAGGCAACATCCTGGTAAATCTTTTCTGTACCCTCTCCTAAGCCTCCACATCCTTCTGGTAGTGTGGTGACCAGAATTGAACACTGTATTCCAAATGCAGCCTCACTAAGGTTCTATAAAGTTGCAACATGACTTGCCAATTTTTAAACTCAATGCCCTGACCGATGAAGGCAAGCATAAGAACATAAGAAATAGGAGCAGGAGTAGGCCATCTAGCCCTTCGAGCCTGCCCCGCCATTCAATAAGATCATGGTTGATCTGAAGTGGCTCAGTTCCACTTTCCCGCTCTCTCCCTATAACCCTTAATCCCCTTGCCTACCAAAAACCTATCTACCCGCGTCTTAAATATATTTAGCGAGGTAGCCTCCACCACTTCAACAGGCAGAGAATTCCAGAGATTCACCACCCTTTGAGTGAAGAAGTTCCTCCTCAACTCTGTTCTAAACTGCCCCCCCTTATCTTGAGGCTCTGCCCTCTAGTCCTGCTGTCCTTTCTGAGCGGGAAGAACCTCTCCACCTCTACCCTATCCATCCCTTTCATCATCTTATATGTCTCAATAAGATCCCCCCATCATCCTTCTAAACTCTAACTAGTACAAGCCCAGTCTATTCAGCCTCTCTTCATAGCTCAACCCCCTCAACTCTGGTATCAGCCTAGTGAACCTCCTCTGCACTCCCTCCAAGGCCAAAATATCCTTGCGCAAGTGCGGCGACCAAAACTGCACACAGTACTCCAGCTGCGGCCTCACCAGTGCCCTGTACAGTTGCAGCAAGACCTCCCTACTTTTATATTCAATCTCCCTCGCTATGAAGGCCAGCATCCCATTTACCCTCCTGACCACTTGCTGCACCTGTAGGCTGGGTTTTTGCAACTCATGCACAAGGACCCCCAGGTCCCTCTGCACCGTAGCATGCTGCAGCTTTTCACCCTGTAAGTAGTAGTCCTTCCTACCATTATTCCTACCAAAGTGGACAACCTCACACTTGCCAACATTGTATTCTATCTGCCAGGTCCTCGCCCACTCGCTCAGCCTATCTAGATCCCTCTGCAGACTTTCTACACCCTCTGCACAATTTGCTGTTCCACTTATCTTTGTGTCATCAGCAAATTTCGACACCTTACACTCAGCTCCAAGCATGCCGTATGCCTGCTTGATAACCTTCTCCATCTGCGTTGTCCCTTTCAATGCCCTGTGTACCTGTATACCCAAATTCCTCTTAAGGGTTCTGCCATTTACTGTATATTTCCTATCTGTATTCGATCTTCCAAAATGCATTACCTCACATTTGTCCGGATTAAACTCCATCTGCCATCTCTCCGCCCATGTCTCCAACTGATCTATATCCTGCTGTATCCTCTGATGGTCCTCATCGCTATCCACAAATCCACCAACCTTTGTGTCGTCCGCAAACTTACTAATCAATCCAGTTATATTTTCTTCTGAATCATTTATATATATTACAAACAGCAAAGGTCCCAGCGCTGATCCCTGAGGAACGCCACTTGTCACAGCCCTCCATTCAGAAACACACCCTTCCACTGCTACCCTCTGTCTTCTTTGACCGAGCCAGTTTTGTATCCACCTGGCCAGCTCACCTCTGATCCCATGCAACTTCACCTTCTGCACCAGTCTGCCATGGGGGACCTTGTCAAAGGCCTTACTGAAGTCCACGTAGAAAATGTCCACTGCCCCACCCTCATCAATCATCTTTGTCACTTCCTCAAAAAACTCGATCAGGTTATTAGTCTACATCAGCAAGAGTATGGGTCCCAACACTGACCCCAGGGGAACTCCTCTCCAACCCTTCCTCCGATCAGAACTCCAGGGGATGTGAAAGTGTTGGGTGAACACAGGGGATCTCAGGAGGGCTGAAGGTTACAGGAATAGAGAGGGGGAGGGAGGCCATTGAGAGATTCGAACATGTGGATGGAGCGGCTGTTTAAAATGGGGGCATTGCTGGAGTGGAGGCCAATGTCGGTCAGCTCTGGAATGTAGAACAAGAGAACAGTTATCTTCGGCGCCAGGAATCAAGGCAAAATATCTTGCAATAAAATAGTGTTCATAAATACTGTTCAATTTTTAAAATTCCTCAATTCCTATCAAGCAGTGATGCGAAAGTTGACATATTTTGCACAGAAAGCAGTTACAGACCTGAGATGACCTTTCCTTCTACAAACAGATTATATTTTATATCCAAACCGCAGAGATTACATTGAGAGGATATGTATGACATTATGAAATTCAATTTAGTGCCAAATGGCATCACTTAAAGAGAAACCTGCTGGTCGGTGGGTAAAAGACAAATAATCATCTCAGACACTGAGAATTTAAAGTTAGCTAACAAGACTTGTTAGTGTTGGAAGTGTAATGTTAATCATACTTGCAGACTGACCATATTTGGTCAGAATACGTTACTGATCAAATGAAATTGGCCCTTTATAATTATTGAATGGACGGTACCTTAGCTGTTTGACTGATTGGGTCTCAGAATTCTTCTCTTGCTGTGATTGGTGCAATATTAGTGG
Source organism: Carcharhinus amblyrhynchos (assembly GCF_965287045.1). Taxonomy (NCBI): domain Eukaryota; kingdom Metazoa; phylum Chordata; class Chondrichthyes; order Carcharhiniformes; family Carcharhinidae; genus Carcharhinus; species Carcharhinus amblyrhynchos. The sequence continues at coordinate 4,053,635 of NC_137332.1, read as the reverse complement.
TTTCATACTTGCTCACGCTGTGAATAAAGGAATCTTCAAATCTATTCTCTCAGATCCTTTCATAAGAACTGGTCAACACAAAATCCCAACAATACTGAAGGTGGCACAGTGGTTAGCGCTGCCGCCTCACAGCTCCAGGGACCTGGGTTCAATTCCCAGTTTGGGTGACTGTCTGTGTGGAGTTTGCACATTCTCCCCGTGTCTGCGTGAGTTTCCTCCCGCAGTCCAAAGATGTGCAGGTTAGGTGGGTTGGCCAGGCTAAATTGCCCCTTAATGCCCTGGGATGCGTAGGCTAGAGGGGTTGATGGGTAAATACGTGGGGTTGCAGGCCTGGGTGGGATTGCTGTCGGTGCAGACTTGATGGGCTGAATGGCCTCCTTCTGCACTGTAGGGATTTTATGTTTTTATGAATACCTGAAGTGAAAAGATTGCTTCTCACATCCCTTTTGCTTTTTTGGCCAAATCCTTTAAATCTGTTCCCTCTCATTCTGGAGCCTTTCATGATTGGGGACAGTTTCTGCCTCTCTATACTACCCTGAATCCTCTTGGTTCTGAAGACCACAATCAAATCTCCTCTCAGGCTTCGATTCTCCGAAGAAAACTGTTTCAACTTGTCCAATCCATCTTCATCCCTGAATTTCCTCATCCCCGGAATCATTCTCGTGAATCTTTTTGACTTTCTCTCCAAGGCCTTCACATCTTTCCTGTAGCGTGGCGCCCAGAACTCTACTCGATACCCCAGCTAATCTCCTGGATCTTGTATTTGATGCTTTACTACCCATTATCACTACCTGTCCCACCACCTCCAATGATTTCTGTACATATGCACCCAGATATCTCCCTCTGTTTCTGCATCCACTTTAGAATTGTACACTGTTATATACTGTAAACTAATGTATCTGTGTGTGATTAGTCACATGGTGTGTAGTGACATCATCAGAGGCATTTGCAGGTTTTACCCTCTCTTCCATCATAAATCCATAAGACCATAAGATATAGGAGCAGAATTAGGCCACTCAGCCCATCGAATCTGCTCCGCCATTCAATCATGTTTGATATTTTTCTCATCCCCATTCTCCTGCCTTTTCCCCCATAATCCCTGATCCCCTTATTTATCGATAACCTATCTATCTCCGCCTTAAAGACACTCAATGACCTGGCCTCCGCTGCCTTCTGTGGCAAAGAGTTCCACAGATTCCCCACCCTCTGGGTGAAGAAATTCCTCCTCATTTCTGTTTCAAAGGATTATCCCTTTAGCCTGAGGTTGTGCCCTCTGGTTCTAGTTTTTCCTACTAATGGAAACATCCTCTCCACATCCACTCTATCCAGGGCCTTGCAGTATCCTGTAAGTTTCAATAAGATCCCCCCTCATCCTTCTAAACTCCAACAAGTACAGACCCAGAGTCCTGGACTGTAAGCATCAACCGTAATCCTGTGAATTTATACTGAGGAGGTAGCTCTGCTGAATGGATATATCATGGTTCATGTTGAAGTTAATAGTCAATCAGCAGAATTGCCTCTGCACCATATGGAAAGGAAATATCTCTGCACTCTCTGGAAGAGTGTGGTTACACAAAATCAAGCTTCAGTGGGAGCTGTTAACCAATTATGGCAAGAATGTGCCACACAAAAGTCTAGAGATGTGTGGGAAGGCGTTTGAGAATAATTTAGGTTCTGTGACTGGAGTTGAAACAAGACTGAAGATAAACCTGACGGCACCCCTGGATACTAAAAGCAGGATCTGTACCATACGCAATTAAACCGGAAGTAAGAGTGGAGCTAGGGAAACTAGCAGAGTATGAAGTGATTGAACCTGTAATTGCGAGTGATTGGGCAACTCCAATGATCTCTCTCATTGGACCAGATTGTCCGGAAGGTCAGCGATCCAGTAGGATAGATTTGTCCCAAACAGATCTCCAGATGAAGGAGGTACCCGAGTTACAAACACCGTTAACAACTGTTACTCACAAAGGGCTGCTCCGGTATAAATGCCGACCGTTCGGAATAGGTGGCCTCAGTCGTGCCGAGTGTTATCCAGACAACATTCTAATCACCGGCAAGAACGAACAGAAACCTTTACAAAACTGGAACGTCTGGAGGAACAGAATCATCACGTGAAGAAAGAAAAATGTGCATTTTTGAATCAGTTATCGTGTGATAGATAAAGACGGCCTCCATAAAGATCCAATGAAATGGCAGTGATCCTAAAGGCAGCGAAACCACAGAACCTGTCACATCTGCGATCATTTTTAGCACTAATAAATGATTGTAGAAAATTCATTCCAAACCTTCCCACACTGCTGAAACCACTTCATACCTTATTGTGTGCTTGTGATGTTGGTGTACCTTTAAGAGTTTTTAAAAAATCCATGCTCATAGCTTTAGATGATGTCATTGTTGGGAGGAGAAAAGAGACTGTGGGCAGGCCAGGGGACAGGCGCTCATTTTTCAGTTTCAGTTTGGAGCTGTAGGTTTGAGTTTTAGTTTTAGAAGAGACAGCAAGCTAAAATGAAGCGTTTTTCCTCTCTCGCCCACTCACTCAGCCTATCCAAATCTCTCTGCAGACTCTCCGCATCCTCCACGAAACTCGCTTTCCCACTCATCTTTGTGTCATTAGCAAACTTTGTTACCCTCCACTCAGCCCCCTCCTCCAGGTTGTCTATGTAAATAGTAAATAGTTGAGGCCCCAGCACCGATCCCTGTGGCACACCACTAGTCACCAACTGCCAACCGGAAAAGCACCCATTTATTTCCATTCTCTGCTTCCTGTTAGATACAGCACCCAGAGGAACCCACGCAGACATGGGGAGAACGACAATGACCAAGCGGGGAATTGAACCCGAGTCCCTGGCGCTATGGGGGCAGCAATGCCAACCACTGTGCCTCCGTACCACCCATCCCATTCTTCATCTTCACAAAATGATTTTTATCACTGTTCTGATAAATTGAGCATCGCACTGACCAGCTTGTTATCATCCATCCTAAATAGAGAAACTTACCGACCTGTTCCAGTGCGCCGAATGTCCTTTAGGGGAGGAAATCTGCCAACCTTACCTGGTCTGGCCTACATGTGACTCCAGACCCACAGCAATGCGGTTGACTCTCAGCTGCCCTCTGAAGTGGAGGGTAGATAAGGACGGGCAATAAATGCTGGGTCCAGCAGGCAACGTCCACACCCCATAAAAAAAACCATCCTCTTCAATCTTCACTCTGGCATCTTCGAATGTGTTCCGTAGCAGTGTGTCATCCACGTCAGAACACAGCGAAGGAATAAAGAAACAAAACAGGAATCCAAAACAGCAAAAAGACACAAAATCAGAGATGATGATTTAAAATTGTTGAACTCAATGTTCAGTCTAGAAAGCTGGAGTGCGTCGAGTCAATAGATGAGGTGCTGCTCCCTGAGCTTCACTGGAATGTTATAACAGGTCAAGGGCAGAAAGGTCAGAGTGACAGCAAAATGAAGACTCAAAATCAGAGGCAATAGGAAGGTTAAGATCGTGGCTGTGGTCTGAATGGAGGTACTGGCAAAGCAATCAGCCAGTCTGTATTTGGTCTTGCCAATGTAGAGGAAACCCTGAACAGAGAGGGGAGGGTGTGTTGGGGGTGACTGAGTGTGACTACACTGCGCCTTTAAAAAATGTATTTGTCGTGTTTCTTGTGCAGGATCTGTTTCAGCAGTTTGATTTTATTGGTGCTGTTCTGTCTAAAACTGGCCTCCAGTGTTGTTACTGCAGCAACATAATTACTCCTAATTGCTAGACTGTTTGTTTTAATCTGAACTAATGCTGTTCTGCTGTTTGCAGTGATTTCCCCTGGGGTCTTGCAGAAGACAGGTTGACTAGATTGACAGGTGAGGTCACATGACTGGGTGGAGCTAGGCTTATGCAGATAATTCAAGCTTAGTTGCTGTTTAGATATTGCTTTGAGTTGTTAGAAAGCAGTGCCTCTCTTTTCCCCTCTCAGAAGTTGGAGACTGGAATCTGCCAGGAAACAAGTCACTTTCTCTGAGAAATTGCACTTTCGGAAACTGCAGAGCGAGGTTGCCCTTTCCGTCTCTGAAATCTGGAGACTGGGAGCTGCCAGAGATTAGATTTACTTCTCTGAAGTTCTGCTGCTTGAGGATATATCCTCCTTTGGAAACTGCTGTCTGGATCTGTTCAGAAGTGTCAAAAGGCTGGAAATTGAGCATCCATGTAAGCGTGTCTGTTTTTGGTGCTAATGGGTTCTAAAGAAAGGATTGTCTGTAGGGAATACTGCTCAGTTGGAACAACAGAGATAGCTAGCTATTAAGAATTATACTTTGCCATATTTAAGTATTTTAATTGGTAAAAGTTATACTAATTCTTTTTGCAATATTTTAACTGTGTTCTTAAATAAAGTTTGTTTTGATAAAAGCTTCCTAGCGGGTGAATTGAATCAAACCTGGAGTGAAACATCTTATGCTTGCACTAACAAAATGTAAAGGTTAGGGTCTAGGCTAACTTCACAATATAGCTTGGAGTTTCTGATCTGGTCTCCAACATGCAGAGTGGACCAGGGTTTTAATGAGGGAACTGCAGAATGGTGTAAGGGTAGGGGAGGGTGGGGACATCATGAAGGTGGTGGAAATGGTAGAGGGTGATGTACTGGACAAGGAAATTGGTGGGGGAGAACGTGAGGACAAGGGGAACCCTATCAAACATGCCATGGCACCGCTCATGCTTGCTGGATAAGTATTATGTCCAAAGAAACCTAAAAATGTATTTTTGTACAGTTTGAAAAGAAAAAAACCTCAAGTTTGGGCAAGACAGAGTTAAAAAAAACGTTATTAGCTGCTGACACCGATATATCACAGCTGTGGCAGATGTTACAATGCAATTACATCACAAGATCATTGCAACACACCCCAAAATAAAATCTGGACAAGATTACCCTTGACGTGGGTGGTATTGTTTGACTTTTATTACTGGAGATGTTCTATGTTGACTTCACTTGAATCAGTTCCAACACACTGTGGGGGTAGTGCAATTGCAAAGAGGACATTTGAGGGTGTCAATCTGTAGGAAGTGGATGAATAAAATTGCTGCTTTATTTTAAAGTTTACATATTCGAGCTTCCCGGCTCAGTTAATGGTAGGGTGTTGGGGAGCGTTACAGAACAGAGGGATCGGGGGGGTACAGGTTCATAGCTCCTTGAAAGTGGAGTCACAGGTGGACAGAGTGGTGAAGAAGGCATTTGGCATGCTTGGTTTCATTCATCAGAAAATTGAATACGGGAGTTGGGACGTCTTGTTGAAGTTGTACAAGGTCACACTTGGAATACTGTGTACAGTTCTGGTCACCCTATTATAGAAGGGATATTATTAAAGTAGAAAGAGAGCAGAGGAGATTTACTAGGATGCTGCCAGGACTTGATGGTTTGAGTTATAAGGAGAGGCTGGATAGACTGGGACTTTTTCCTCTGGACTGTAGAAGGCTGAGGGTGATCTTATAGAGGTCTATAAAATAATGAGGGGCAGAGATCAGCTAGATAGTCAATATCTTTTCCCAAAGGTAGGGGAATCTAAAACTAGAAGTTTAAGGGGAGAGGGGAGAGATACAAAACTGTCCAGAGGGGCAACTTTTTCACACAGAGGGTGGTGAGTGTCTGGAACAAGCTGCTAGAGGTAGTAGTAGAGGCGGGTACAATTTTGTCTTTTAAAAAGCATCTAGACAGTTACAGGGATAAGACGGGTGTGGAAGGATATGGGCCAAATGGGGCAATTGGGTCTAGCTTAGGGGTTTAAAAAAAGGGCAGCATGGGCAAGTTGGGCCAAAAGGCCTGTTTTACTGCTCTAAACCTCAATCTGCCGTAAACATCAATTCAATTAAAAATCCAAATTGGTGCTGAACCTGAGCACCTATCACCTGCACTCACTGACTCGGTCTGACAACCCCTCCCACACCCTCCTCCTCTCCACCTCCCCCCCTCCCCGCCACCACTCCCCCACAATCCTTTATGCTCCTCCAACTCTGGACTCACACAAAAGTCTGATTTTCATCCATAGAATGGGTGCAGCACTGAAGGAGGCCATTTGGCCTGTTAGGCCAGTGCTGGCCCTCGGAAGGTTCAATTTGCCTAGCGCCATTTTTCTGCATTTTCCCCAGAGCTTTGCAAATGTTTCCATCTCAGATAATGATCCAGTTCCCTATCGAATGCTTCAATTGAACCTGCCTCCACCACAATCTCAGGCAACGCGTTCGAGATCCTAACTGTTTGCTGTGTGCAAACGTTTCTCCTCGTATCCCCATTCCTTCTTTCAATCTCATTCTTCTTTCCACCAATGGGAAAATTTTCTCCTTATCTACTCTGTCCAGAACCCTCATGATCTCGAACACCTCGATCAAATCTTCTCTTAACCTTCTCTTCTGTAAGGAAAACATCTCCAATCCCAACCTCTCCCCAGTCCCAACCTCTCCAATCTTTCGACATAACTGAAGTTTCTCATCCCTGGAAGCGTTTTTGTGAATTTATTTCCTGAACTCTTTCCAAGGCCCTGACCTCCTTCCTAAAGAGCGGTGTCCAGAATTGGACACTACTTTCTAGTTGAGGCTGAATCAGTGTTCTAACTATTCTGTGTCCCCATTGATACAGACCAGAATGCAATAATGTGGATAAAGGTGATTGGGACACCCTGCTGGGCAGACAGGTTTTTATAGACCACATTGTCATTTTCTGCTCTCTCCTGATATTAAGGGAATCATCAGACTGCAATTCATTGCGGTGACGTAAAAATAGACATTTCAGGGCTGGGTGTGAAGGAAAATAATATTATATAATTAACAAATTTATTGTTGAGAACTCATTAAAAATACAAAAATGACGCTGCTATAAAATATTATTGAGTGGTGTTGAACACATGAGAAGCAACTATTAAAATTGGCCGCACATCACAGTTTCAGTCAGTCAAGAAAATCTAGGCCGGTTTGCAATGTCCACACTCTCATTGCCATTGGTTTAGGAATTGTCCCGAATTTCTCCTTCTTCCACCGAACTCTCTGAGGAATCCGTACTGTCCGGAGAATCTTCATTTGAGTCTGAGTCATCTGGTTATGATTGGGGGGGGAAGGGGGGAGGGGGTTTGAGGGGGATGTGAGTGGGGGTTGAGGGGAGAGGGGGGGTTGAGGGGAGAGGAGGGGTTGAGGGGAGAGGAGAGAGGGGGGTTGAGGGGAGAGGAGAGAGGGGGGTTGAGGGGAGAGGGGAGAGGGGGGTTGAGGGGAGAGGGGAGAGGGGGGTTGAGGGGAGAGGGGAGAGGGGGGTTGAGGGGAGAGGGGGAAGGTGATTGAGGGAGATGTGAGTGGGGGTTGGGGGAAGGGGGAGAAAGAAAACACACGTTACTGCGTAACGAGAAAAGCTTGAACCTACTTGCTGAAGAGTCAGGCTCAGATGTGCTGACAGACCACACTGAACAGAGTTGATAACTGGTGACATTTGGATTCAAATACAAACTCTGTGTCCAAACCTTCCGAATATTTCCTTCCATGTCAAGTGTTGTTTAATTCCATTCCTGTGAAGTACCCCATGGCACTCTGCTACGTCAAAGGCATCGTACAACTGGCACCAAGAGTTGGAGGTGCTGTCTTTCACTAAGATGCAACATACAAACACACTGTTTGCCTGTTCAGCTGCGGGAGAGGTTCCCAGGGGTGGGGCACGGGTTTATCTCGATGTCTGGACACCGGCAAAGCAACTCAACCAGTTTCTCAGCCAATCCGCTAAGGCTGCCACGGGCAAGCTGTTTTCATGCAAAATGATGACTATTGCTTCAAGGAGAAATTATAATGACATCTTTGAATATCCCTGTCTGAGATGGGTATGCTAATGAGCTGAAGTTGGGCCAGATAAGTTTCCAATACATTTCACAGAATTGTAGAATATCAGCATCTCAGGAAGGTGGTGGAAAGAGCTGTCTAATTAATCCCATTCCATTGCCCTGCAACTGATCCCAATCTCCAATTGCCTTTTGAAAGTTATGATTGAATCTGCTTCCTTTCAGGCAGCACATTCCAGATCACAACAACTCACTGCGTCAAATAAATTCCCCTCATCTCCCCCTCCGGTTCTTTGCCCATTCTGTTCAACCTGCCCCTCCCCTCACGTCACCCACCCTCTTACCACTTGAACATAGCAGAGCAGAGAGGCATGTTGCTGGACCTTTTCATCTTGTACTCATCAGGATTAAACACAAGGGAGTCACATTTCAAAACATCACAAAAACGTGGACTACAGGAGAAAAGGGTATGTTTCCATCCGGGATGCTCTGGGCTGATCTCAGCTCAGGTCAGGTTTGGGCTTCACTGCACTAGGTTTCAGTATTATTATGGAGAGAGTAAGGTTATTTGGCAAGTAGACTGAATGGCTGAGGCGTTACCATGGAGAAAGTGAGAGGGAACTACAGATTCTCCAAGTTCCCGGGTAATTCAGAAAAGATGCAAGGCTGGGCCATATTCCTTTTGTTTGCAGTGAATGGGCTCCAGCAAGCATCAGGGAGGGACTTGACAAACTCCTCAAGTGCTGTTGATAGGTTCCCTATGACTTTCTCCATGGCAATCAGGGTTGACTTGCCAACCAATCAGCATCCTCTCTTCTTGTGGTATAAACTGTGATGGTTTGAAATTTGACATCCTTGTGTTTGACCTGATGAGTGCAGGATGAAAAACTTCACCATGTTTTTATTTTCAGTAATAAACACTTTCTCCTTATTTACTCGATCAAAACCTTACATAATTTTGAACACTGTGATCAAATCTTCTCCTAATCTTCTCTGCTCTAAGGAGAACAATCCTAGCTTTTCCAGTCTCTCCATATTTATTGAAGTCCCCCATTCCTGGGAACATTCTAGTAAATCTCCATTGAACCCTCTCCAAGGCCTTGACATCCTTCATAAAGTGCGGGGCCCAGAATGGACACAAATTTACAGTTAAAGTTTATTTATTAGTGTCATAAGTAGGCATACATTTACGCTGCAATGAAGTTACTGTGAAAATCCCCTAGTCGCCACACTCTGGCGCCTGCTCGGGTAACACTGAGGGAGAATTTAGCACAGCCAATGCACCCTAACCAGCACGTCTTTCAGACTTGGGGGAGGAAACTGGAGCACCTGAAGGAAACCCACGCAGACATGGGGAGAACGTGCAGGCTCCACACAGTGACCCGAGCCGGGAATTGAACCTGGGTCCCTGGCGCTGTGAGGCAGCAATGCTAATCACTGTGCCACATACACAGCTGGGGTTTAACCAGTGATTCTGATAAGTTTCAATGTTGTGTCCTTGCTTTAGCACCTCCATCGATAAAGCCAAGGATCCCACGTGTCTTTTTAAACAGCCTTTTGCAATTTGTCCTGTGACTCTCAAAGGTTTCTTTCCACAAAGCCCACGTCTCACTTCCCGCACCCTGTTTAACCTTCTCTCATATTTATTGCTTATCAAACACAGCTTTTGCTGCTGTTAGTTAAAGAGGAGTTTTAAGAATTGAGATAACTTACCATCTTTGAGTAACCTGTATTGTAGAGAATTCCTTTTCAATATTATGTGCAGTGTAGGATATTCGATAACTGTCTTGTGGCTCAGATTTTCCATAAGGCTTTGACGTGAATCCAGCTCGTGATACCTGGAAAAGAAAGTTTACAGTCACCTAATTCAAAATTTTTAAAGCCAATCGTGGTTTGTGTAAAATATATTCCCTTTCTGCAGAGTAAGGGTTTTTTTTTGCAACAACACCTTGTATTTCTGTGGCACCTGTAACTGTCCCAAGAAGCTTTGCAGGAATGTTAATGGACAAAATGTGACACCAAGTCCCCGAAGGGACATGGGAGCACAGGAGGAGGTGTAGGTTGGAAGGATCACCTTAACGGTGAGGGCAGAGACAGGCAGGTTTAGGGAGCTTGGAGCAACTGAAGATAGAGGCCAACATAGGGGTGATTGTTCACAGAATTGCTACAGTACAGGTGGCCATTTGGCTCATCATGTCTAAACTGGTTCTCCAAACGAGCATCATGGCTTAGTGCCATTCTCCGGTCTTTCCCTCCGTATCCCTGCACATTGTTTCTATCCCAATAATCATCTCATGGCCTCTGGAACACCTGAATTGAATCTGCCTCCACCACACTTCCAGGCAGAATATTCCAGATCTCAACCACTCGCTGGGTGAAAAACGTCACATTTGCTTCTCTTACAAATCACTTTAAATCTGTGTCCTCTCGGTCTCGATCCTTTTCCGAGTGGGAACAGTTTCTCCCTGTCTACTCTGTCCAGAACCCTCATGATTTTGAGCAACTCTATCAAACCTACTCTTAGCCATCTGCCCTCCAAGGAGAACAGTGCCAACCTCTCCAATCTATCCTCATAACTGAAGTTTCTCATCCCTGGAACCATTCTGATAAACCTCTCCTGCACACTCTCTCCAATGTGTTCCTATCCTTCCTCTAATGTGACCCCCAGAACTGTACACAATATTCCAGCTGAGGTCTAACTGGTACCTTGTATAAGTTCAGTATAACCTCCCTGCTCTTGTATGCTATGTCCCTATTAATAAAGCCTAGAATACTATATACTTTAACTGCTCTCTCCACCTGTCCTGCTGTCTTCAATGACTTATGCATTCATACATCACGGTCCCTCTGCTACAGCAGAATTTTACCCTTTATTTTATATTAAAATTGAAATTGTCCAAAAGGCAGGATTTGGAGGGTCACAGATATCTCAGAGGGTTGAAGTGCTGGAGAAGATTACAGAGATAAGGAGGCTCAAGACCCTTTGTCAGGGGTCGTCCAGACTTGAACTGTTGGCTCTATTCTCTCTCCACAGAGACTGCCGGACGTGCTGAGATTTTTCAGCTTTTTCTGTTTTTGTTTCAGATTCTAGCAGCTGCGGTATTTAGCTTTTATCACATTGCTGTGGGTCTGGAGTCACATGGAGAGCAGACTGGGTAAAGATGCCAGATTTCATTTCTTAGAGGACAGTAAGTCAGTTAGATGGGCTCTCATAACAATGTAATAGCTTTATGGTCACGTTTACCAGTGACAGCTCTGTCATTCCCAGATTTTTAAAAGAAAACGGAATTGAAACTCTAATTGGTGGCTTGCTGGAAATGGAAAATTATAATCCCTAGATTATTATAATCCCTAAATTATAATCTCTGGATTATGAGGCCAGTTACCTGGATTTCTAGTCTACTAAGATAGTCATTAGACCAGCTTATCTCCAGTAACGTGGGATTTTTTACAGCTGGAGGATGGTATATCTGATAGGACAGCATTCCCTCAGCAGTGCCCTGAACTGCTGGTCAAAATGATGCACTGTGTGTCCTGGAGTGAGACTTGAACCCATGGCATTCTGGCTCAGTCATGAGGTTGCCAAGGGACTGTGCTCAGAACATTTCCTCTTCATATACTTCACTCTCTGTGTCATGATTTGTTCCTTACTGATACACATTTAAAACATCTATAAATTGTACCTTCATTATTTGCCATTCAGTTTTACAATGTCAACAGTCACAGAGCAGTTGCATCCTCTAGCCAGCAGGTGGCACTCAGCTCACAATTTTATGTTTTATTAGTTGCATTAAGCCCCAGAAATCTGGTAAATCAAAGAAGCCATCCTCTATGGACAAGCCCTCCGTACCGGCATATCCACATCATGACCCCAGGAATCTGGCCAGCGGCCCAGCTGATGTTCCTGCTCCACATGAGCCTCTTCCCATCCCTTGCCATCTAACACTATCCTTCTATTCCTTTCTCCCTCGTGTTTATCCAGCTTCCTGTTATCTATACCGTTCGCCTCAACCATTTCTTATGGGTAACGATATTCACATCCTCACCACACTCTGGACGATGAAGTTTCTCCTGAATTCCTTACACAGTTTATTAGAAACTATCTTATAGCCAAGTGTTTGAAACCCCTTCAAGGGGGAATCATCTCCTCTACCCTACCAAACCCTTTCAACATCTTACAACCTCGATCAGTTACCCCCTCCCGTCTAGAGGCCCATTCGATCTTTCTGATGGTTCCAACCTCTCAGTTCTGGGATCATTCTTGATAATCTTTTTTTTAATGTTAACTCCAGTGTCTTATTACAACATGGAACTTACATCAATGCTCCACCGTCAACTAACCAAGGTTTGATACAAGGGGAACACAACCCGGAAACAAAACATGGCCTCATTAATCTGCATTGCTACGTTAATGATCTTTTACTGAGGGATCTCTGTACTGCATGATCCTTGATTTGATCTGATTTATCATTGTCATGTGTATTATTATACAGTCGGTGGCACAGTGGTTAGCACTGCTGCCTCACGGCTCTAGGGGTTTGGGTTCAATTCCCAGCTTGGGTCACTATCTGTGTGGAGTTTGCACGCTCTCCCTGTGTCTGCGTGGGTTTCCTCTGGGTGCTCCGGTTTCCTCCTACAGTCCGAAAGACACGCTGGTTAAGGTGCATTGACCTGAACAGGTGGTAGACTGTGGCGACCAGGGGAATTTTACAGTAACTTCATTGCAGTGTTAATGCAAGCCTTACTTGTGACTAATGAAAAAAGTATTTTTTCTTGCGCACTATACAGACAGACCGTACTGTTCATGGGGAAGGAAAGGAGAGAGTACAGTGTTACAGTCATTGCTAGGCTGTAGAGAAAGATCAACTTAATGCAAGATAAGTCCATTCAAAAGTCTGACGGCAGCAGTCTGTCCCATTTCGAATCTTATTACCAAAGCAATATTTGGCCTCTGTAAATTTTATAGAAAAACTGGAACATTCCAATAATCAGCAATTTGTTTCTTATGAAATAAATTTTTCAGAACCAGACAACTGAAGCTTCACAATTGCCCGTTTTCTGTCTAAAATGCTCTCAATCTGGCGGACGACAGCTACTTGCGTGTTCCAGCACGCTGAGATACGCAAAGACCACGGCACAGAATGACACACTGTTAGATAGATCCGTGTGTCAGATAGAAAGTCTTTCCTGATGTTTTTATTGACCAAAGTCGAATAGTGGAACCTCCCTGACTACACTCAAAAATAACAACACAGTCATCTTGTCCCAGTTGGGGAAAAGTGGAAGTTGCTTTTTGTACAGTTGCCACTGGTCTGTTTAGAAGTTTGTTGCACATCTGCTAACATCTGCTTTGAATCTTCTTGTGTTGTAATTGTAAGCTGTGATCGAGATAAATACCATCCTCTGAAAGGGATTGACCAATAATATAATACACACGGGATTTCCAGCAATGAGAATATAAACATCAAGACACTTCCTTCATGACAAAAAAATGCACAGACACACAACCTTTCAGGAAAGGAGAGAATGAAAATGACCAGAGCAGTGGGAGAGATCCAGCAAGTGTAAAACTGTGCTGAGGATCGAGGGACTTGTGGCTTACTTTAACTTTGACAAATCAAACGTGACATCTGGAGTGTGTAGCCTGGGCCAGGATGTGAATGTGTCAGGGAGAGAGCAGAAGCAGTTTACTAGGATGGTTCCAGGGATGAGAAACTTCAGTTAAGACCAGGGTTCAGGGAGGCAGATTCCAGCGCAAAGAAGGCAAGTGTCTTTATGATAAAACACAGCCTTCACAATTAATTGGACCATAAGACATAGGAGCAGAATTAGGCCACTCGGTCCATCGAGTCTGCTCTGCTGTTCCATCATGGCTGATATTTTTCTCATCCCCATTCTCCTGCCTTCTCCCCATAACCCCGAACCCCCTATTAATCAATAACCTATCTATCTCTGTCTTAAAGACACTCTCTGACCTGGCCTCCACAGCCTTCCGCAGCAAAGTTCCACAGATTCACCATCCTCTGGCTGAAGAAATTCCTCCTCATCTCTGTTTTAAAGGATTGTCCCTTTAGCCGGAGGTTGTGCCCTCTGGTTTTAGTTTTTCCTACTAGTGGAAACATCCTCTCCATTTCCACTCTATCCAGGGCCTCGCAGTATCCTGTAAGTTTCAATAAGATCCCCTCCTCATCCTTCTAAACTCCAACGATCACAGACCCGGAATCCTCAACCGTTCCTCATACAACAAGCTGTTCATTCCAGGGATCATTCTTGTGAATCTCCTCTGGACCCTTTCCAAGGCCAGCACATCCCTTCTTAGGTTTCCAGTGCCTTACCTCTTGGGGTCAGGAAAGATGTGAAGGCATCAGATAGGAGGCAGAAAAAATTCCCAAGAGTGGTTCCCAGATCTCCAGTCACGGAGCTCAATTGGAGAATTACTGCAGATGCTGGAACCTGGAAAATCTCAGCAGGTCTGGCAGCATCTGTAAGGAGAGAAAAGAGCTGACGTTCCAAGTCCAGATGACCCTTTGTCAAAGAGGACTCAATTGGAGAACTGTTTTCAGGAGAGGTTTGAGTTGAGACCAAACAGAGAGACTGAAAATCATGAGAGGTCTGGGCAGGGTAGATGAGGAGAACCTGTTCCCGTTGATGGAAGGGTTTGGCTGGTTGTGTGAAGGAGGAGCTGGGAGGGGGTGTGACAAAGAAACGTCTCACCAGAAAACTCCCACCCGTCTGAACCTGAAGCTGCTTCTCTCATCAGCAGAATGTGACGTTTGCTATCAGTGACTTTGTTGGTGAGGTCTGGCAGTGAAATTCCCTGCACCATCTCCCCAATGGGCTCCTACATGCCCCGACTTCCCTGCACCTTTATCATGGGAGACGCCAGAGCCCCGCCCCACCCTGTCCTTGCCCCAGTTGAGGCACTTAAGTGGCCAATGAATGACCAATGATGGGCTCAGCCTTGGTTTTTAGGGAGGGGGGAGTATGGGTTTGTGTCTCCGTCAACAGCTTCCTTTCAACATGGAGCACCTCCAACCCTGGCAAATGTCTGGCGTGTGTGTGTGTGTGTGTGTGTGTGTGTGTGTGTGTGTGTGTGTGTGTGTGTGTGTGTGTGGTCTATCCACAGAAACTCCCAACATCTGGGAAATGCTGGTCCATACATCTGTACTGCACCTGTGCACCAGTTCATCTTTCTCTAACTGTTTTCCAACCATCTTAATGTATTTTATATAAATCCTCCATCGCCTCACCCTGACCATCTCTGGAATCTCCCCAACCCCACAAGCCCTCACCTTCTCTGTATTCTGCTGACTGTGGCCTCTTTACCATCGCCAATCTCCATCCCTCCATCATCGGTGGCCGTGGCTTCAACTGCCCAGATCTCAAAACCTCCCGAATATCCTCCCCCCAAACTCTGGGTCAATATTTCCTCTCAGAATCTTTGACAAAGCTTTTGGTCAGCTGCCCCAATACCTCTTCATGTGGCTCAGTGTCAAATTATGTACAATAAGGAATCCCGTGAAGCACACTGGGAATGTTCGTTATGTTAAAAGGTGCTACAGAAATGCAGGTTAGTGTCAGTTTTCTTGTAAGGAAATTTGGCATGTCCGCTACGACTCTCACCAACTTTTACAGGCGCCCCATGGAAAGCATTCTTTCTGGTTGTATCACAGCTTGGTCTGGGCTCCTGCTCTGCCCAAGACCGCAAGGAACTGCAAAAGGTTGTGAACGTAGCCCAATCCATCACACAAACCAGCCTCCCATCCACTGACTCTGTCTACACTTCCCACTGCCTCGGCAAAGCAGCCAACATCATGAAGAACCCCACACACCCCGGACATTCTCTCTTCCACCTTCTTCCTTCAGGAAAAAGCTACAAAAGTCTGAGGTCACGTACCAACCGATTCAAGAACAGCTTCCTCCCTGCTGCTGTCAGACTTTTGAATGGACCTACCTCGCATTAAGTTTCTCTACACCCCTAGCTATGACTGTAACACTACATTCTGCACTCTCTCCTTTCCTTCTCCATGAACGGTATGCTTTGTATAGCTCGCGAGAAACAATATTTTTCACTGTATGTTAATAGATGTGACAATAATAAATCAAATCAAATATATTCCCAGACAATGTTGTGAAATTTGACTGAAATCTAAACCTCGTGTCACAGTTCCTCTCCCAATCCTGATGGTCCGATTCCGCACACAAAGCTCATTTTGAAATTCATCTTTTTATTTCCACAGCTTGGATGAAAGCCCAGGGCGGATCCTCAGTTCCCTCCCTCTCGCAGTGAGCTACGGGCAGTGAGAAATTCCCCTGGACACTGGGATGTCAGTTCCCGTCCTGCCACTTGAGAAGGGGACAGTTTGCTTCGTGTACGCAGCTTGCTTGCAACCTCTAGTGGCGAAGGCAGGATAATGAATAAAACTCCAGGAGTGAAGACAGAAAGCTCCGGAAACACACTGTGGGTCCGGCACCACCCCGTGCCCCCCAGTTCCACTGACCCCGTGCCCCCCCCCCCCCCCCCCCCCCCGGTTCCACTGACCCCCTGTGCCCTGGTTCACTGACCCCCCTGTGCCCTGGTTCACTGACCCCCCTGTGTGCCTCCAGCACAGCCCTTCCTCACTGGTCTCAGCTTTCCGCTGATTACACCCCACCCTCCCCATGCCACCCTGCACCCTTCCTCCACCCATCCCCCACCCCAGCCCCGCCACCCCACCCTATCCCGTGCCCTGTGTATGGTCACACTATTATAGAAAGGATATTATTAAACTAGAGAGAGTGCAAAAGAGATTTACTAGGACGCTACCGGGACTTGATGGTTTGAGTTATAAGGAGAGGCTGGATAGACTGGGACTTTTTTTCTCTGGAGCGTAGGAGGCTGAGGGGTGATCTTATAGAGGTCTATAAAATAATGAGGGGCACAGATCAGCTAGATGGTTAATATCTTTTCCCAAAGGTAGGGGAGCCTAAAACTAGAGGGCATAGGTTTAAGGTGAGAGGGGAGAGATACAAAAGTGTCCAGAGGGGCAGTTTTGTCACACAGAGGGTGGTGAGTGTCTGGAACGAGCTGCCAGAGGTAGTAGTAGAAGTGGGTACAATATTGTCTTTTAAAAAGCATTTAGGCAGCTACATGGGTAAGATGGGTATAGAGGGATTTGGGCCAAATGTGGACAATTGGGATTCGCTAAAAACTGGGCAACTATAAACCTTTATGACTCTATGATCTCCAGCCATCCCCCTGCCACCTTGCACCCTCCCCCCGTCATCCTCCATCCTCCCTTCACCCGACACATCCATACATTCCTTCCCTTTCAGTTCCAAAGCTGTGGCTGATATTCATTTACATCCAGCTCCTTCTGCTCCTGTACCCTTTTACCCCTTATTTTATATTGTCGCTCTATGTTCTTCCTCCCAAAATGCATCACCTCGCACTTCTCCACATTAAACTCCATCTGCCGCCTATCTGCCACTCCATCAACTTGTCTCTGTCCTTTTGAAGTTCTACACTATAGTCTTCTCAGTTTACAATACTTCCAAGTTTTGTGTCATCCACAAACTTTGAAACTGTCCCCTGCACATCAAGATCAAGATTGTTAATATATATCAGAAAAAGCAAGGTTCCCAATACCAACCCCTGGGGAATTCCACAACATACCTGCCTCCAGCCTGAAAAATATCCATTCACCATTACTCTGTTTTCTATTACTCATTAATTTTATACCCACATTGCTAGTTGTCCCTTTAATTCCATACACTAACTTTTCTTACAAGTCTGTTGTGTGGCACAGTATTGAATGCCTTCTGAAAGTCCATGTACACCGCATTAACAACATTATCCTCATTGATCCTCTGTTACCTCCTCAAAACACTCCAGCAAGTTAATGAAACACAAGTTCTCCTCTCAAAACCCATGCTGCCCCTTCCTAATCCACCCACATTTTTGATCATTGGCAGAATTGAGCAGTGAGAGTGAAAAATCGAGCAACTATCAGTGAGATGAGAGAGTAACAGGATGGTTCCACCGAACCTTCAAACCAAAAGCAGCCCGAGGATGGTTTGAAAGGACCGAGAGAGGAAAAGGAGTGAGGGACTAATGGAAAATTATACAATCCCTACAGTGCAGTAGGAGGCCATTCAGCCCATCGTGTCTGTACAGACCCCGATCCCGACTAGGCCCTATCCCCCATAACCCCATGCATTTACCCGAGCTAGTCCCCCCAACAATTTATCGTGGCCAATCCACCTAACTGCACATCTTTGGACCGTGGGAGGAAACCGGAGCACGCGGAGGAAACCCATGCAGACACCGGGAGAACATGCAAACTCCACACAGACAATGACCCAAGCCAGGAATCGAACCCGGATCCCTGGCGCTGTGGGGCAGCAGTGCTAACCACTCTGCCACCCCAAATGTCTTTTGAAAATGCCTTTCAAATGCCAGTCTCAGGCATGAGGAGCCAAATAAAATCAGATATACCTCACTGATCCCAGGTCCACCGCGCCGACCCCAGGTCCTCGGCACCCATCCCAGGTCCACCGCGCTGATCTCAGATCCCCGGCACCGATCTCAGGTCCTCCGTATCTGAGCGTTCCAGCTCAGTAACTGCCCAGTGCTGTGGCTGCACCTCAGGAGAGTCCTTCACACCAACATATTGACTAGGATTGCTGATTGGATATAATCCTGGATCACACGATCAGCTATCTGATCAGGCTCCTCTTGACACAGTTATTTTCCCGGTTAATAAACAAGACCAAATACAAACGGAACGGTTCCGTTTGACTCAGTGACTTTACTTTCTTCCAGGTTTCCATCGAAAGAAGAGTCCATTTGGCCCATCGTGCCTGTACTTGCTCAGCGGAAGAGTTATCAGACTGAGCACCATCTTCCTCTCCTCCTTGTACGTATCCCTGTAAATTCCTCAGCCCAGACTCCGTGCAGCTCCTTTAGAAACACGAGGTAGGTTTGCCTACCCCAGTCCGACACCAGCAACTCCACATTTCCAAAAACGATCGATGTGTCAGCATTGTGTCAACTCTTTAGGTCGAGGGTCACCGAGCCCGACCTCTCTCAAAGTGGGAAATACTATTCCAACGCCATCTCTCGCAACCTTTTGCCAATAATCCGAAATCCAACCCCATTGCTCGTACCGGTGTCCAGGGCATTAATTCCTGCAGGCTCTGTCAGTAAGAAGTCTCACAACATCAGGTTAAAGTCCAACTGGACGCTCAGTGACCTCAGTTGCACGCAGTAACAAGCAGAGCTTCAAAAGCGCTGACTGCGCGTGCCGAGCTGATCTGATCGGGTGCTTTCGAGAGTTGCTGCTTTTCAGCAAAACGAACCTTCCAGACCACCTCCCCCCCCCCCAACCAACCCCCCAGGCCGAGGAGGCAGAGGCACCAAAGTTTCTCTGACTCAGTGGCGACCTCTTCTGGCCCCGGTTACAGTTACAGCCAGGGAACAGAAATCAGGCTCTCCGCAGTGTGACACAACCATTGAGGAACTCTCGGGAAAGTGACAGTTCTTCTCGCAAAAGGAAATGGTTTTTAAGGTGATTGTAAAAAAGCGAGAAGTGCCACGAGGGAAAACTTCTTTACGCAATCTGGGACGTGCCGCCTGGTAGGCGAAGACTCAAAGTTAGCTTTCAACAGGGAACTGAAGATATCGAAGTAAAAATAAATCAATCTTTGATTTGATTTATTATTGTCACACGTATTAACATGCAGTGCAAAGTATTGTTTCTTGCGCACTGTACAGACAAAGCATACCGTTCATAGAGAAGGAAATGAGACAGTGCGGAATGTAGTGTTACAGTCACAGCTGAGGTGTAGAGAAAGATCAACTTAATGCGAGGTAGGTCCATTCAACAGTCTGACAACAGCAGGGAAGAAGCTGTTCTTGAGTCGGTTGGTACGTGACCTCAGACTTTTGTATCCTTTTCCCAATGGAAGGTGGTGGAAGGGAGAATGTCCGGGATGTGTGGGGCCCTTAATTATGCCGGCTGCTTTTCCGAGGCAGCGGGAAGTGTAGACAGAGTCAATGGATGGGAGGCTGGTTTGCCTGATGGATTGGGCTACATTCATGACCTTTTGCAATTCCTTGTGGTCTTGGGCAGAGCAGGAGCCCAGACCGAGCTGTGATACAACCTGAAAGAATGCTTTCTAAGGTGCACCTGTAAAAGTTGGTGAGAGTCGTAGCGGACATGCCAAATTTCTTTAGTCTTCCGAAAAAATATAGAGTCAGCATGAGGGGACCAGGACAGACTGTTGGTGATGTGGACACCTAAAAACGTGAAGATCTCAACCCTTTCGCTTCTGGGATGTGGATGGTGAGCTGCCTTCTTGAATAGTTTCGTCCCTGGAGGTGTAGGTGCAGCCACAGTGCCAGGGTTTTGATCCAACGACAGGGAAGGAATGGCAATATATTTCCAAGTCAGGATGGTGAGTGACTCGGAGGGGAACCTCCAGGTGGTGATGTTTCCCAGGTGTCTGCAGCCCTTGTCCTTCGAGATGCAGCGGTCGTGGCTTTGGAAGGTGTTGTTGAATGAACCTTGGCGAGTTGCAGATAGTGCACACGGCTGCTACCGAGCGTTGGTGGTGGAGGGAGTGAATGTTTGTGGAAGGGTTGGCAATCGCAGCAGGCTGCTTTGTCCTGGATGGTGTTGGGCTTGTTGAGTGTTATTGGAGGTGCACTCACCCAGACAAGCGGGGAGTATCCATCACATTTTAGACGATGGACAGGCTCTGGGGAGTCAGGAAGTGAGTTAAATGCCACAGGATTCCTGACCTTTGACCTTCTCTCATAGCCACTGTGTTTATATGGCTAGTTTAAAGGATGTGAGGCAACCCAACCCTCCCAGGTAGCACATTCCACCCTGTCGCCACCCTCTGGGTAAAAATGTTTCCCTCACAGTCCCCCTAAACCTCCTGTCCCTCACCTTGAACCTACGTCCCCTCGTGACTGACCCTTCAACTGAGGGGAACAGCTGCTCCTTATCCACTCTGTCCGTGTCCCTCATCATCTCGAACACCTCGATCAGGTCACCCCTCAGTCTTCTCCGCTCCAATGAAAACAACCCAAGCCTACCCAACCTCTCTTCACAACTTAAATGTCCATCCCAGGCAGCATCCTGGAGAATCTCCTCTGCACCCCCTCCAGGGCAATCACATCCCTAACAAGTCACGTGAGCACAAAAACAAATGTTTCGATAGTTATCACCCCCCCCCAGAGAATGGTCCTGGGTTGTTCCCTTGGAGTTAATCTGGACCTGACCCCTCCCTTCAATCCAAAATGTACAGCACAACATGTCAGACTGCGTTACACACATTATCCCGAAGCTGCAAAAATAAAATATTGTTTCCTTTACAGAATCAGAGGGAAGCCATTGTCCACGTCTCGCCTGCACTGCGCCAGGGGTCTGGGTTCGATTCCCAGCTTGGATCACTGTCCGTGTGGAGTTTGCACCTCCTCCCCATGTCTGTGTGGGATTCCACCGGGTGCTCCGGTTTCCTCCCACAGTCCGAAAGACTTGCTGGTTAGGTGCATTGACCCAAAAAGGGGCAAACTGTAGCAAGTATGGATTTTTACAGTAACTTCATTGTAGTGTTAATGTAAGCCTACTTGTGGCACTAATAGATAAATCAGTAAGTAAACTAAAATCTACCGGCTCTTTGAGAGAGTTATTCTATTGGTCCCATTCACTATAAGCCAGCACCCTTTCCCCAACACTAATTTATCCATTTCCCTTTTGAAATTTATTATTGATCAGTCAGAGTCGACACGTCCCTGTGAAAGGGAGATCGTGTTTAACTCATTCAGGGGAGTTCACTGAGAAAGTAACAGGCAAAGTAGTGTGGTTGGATTCTCAAAAGGCATTTGATAATCTGCCAAAGATTACTCTACAAGAGAAGAGCTCGTGCTCTCGTGGGGAACACATTAGCGTTGAGAGAGGACTGGCTCATTCATGGGACACAGAGAGTAGGCATAAATAGGTCTCGTTCAGATTGGAAAGCTGGAACGCGTGGAGTGTCACAGGGATCCGTACTCAGCTATTTACAATCTACATCAATGGTTTTAATGAAGGGGTTGAACATACGATTGCTAAACTTGCTGATGACAGCTGGGTAGGACACAACTGCAATCATATCATATCCACGTGTACCTATTTGCACTGTTAATTCATCTACCTTATTGCGAATGCTCCATGCCTTCAGATACAACGTCTAAATGCCAGTCTTTTTAACTTTTCTAGATAGAATCATAGGCCGGAATTCTACCACCCGGCCCAGCATGGAATCGGAGCGGACAAGGGTCGGACAATGGAAATATCCGTTGACCTCGGATAGGAATTTCCGATCTCGCTCGAGCGAGGCTGTAATTTCCCGCCCACAGACACCCGACAGTGCAGGAGGAGGCCATTTGGCCCACTGAGTCTGCGCCAACTCTCCAAGAGGTCACCTCAACCAGACCCACTTCCCATCCCATTCTCATAACTCCATACATTTATCATGGCTAATCCCCCTAACCTGCACAACTTTACACACTAGGGGCAATTTAACATGGCCAATCCACCTAACCCGCACATCTTTGGAGTGTGGGAGGAAACCGGAGCACCCGAAGGAAACCCACGCAGACACGGGGAGAATGTGCCCCCATCGGCAAAGCCACCTCAGCGGAGAACATTGAATTCCATCTCACACAGCAATACACCATTTGTCAAAGTTATTTCAACACCAGCCGTTACATGAAAAAGTTTATTGCTGAGGTTAAAACAACGCTAATCCAACGCTTTATAAATGGGGCACAGAGTTGAGGGGAGGTGATGGCCCAGTGGTATTATCACTAGACTATCCATCCAGAAACTCAGTTAATATTCTGTGGACCCGGTTCGAATCCCACCACGGCAGATGGTGGAATTTGAATTCAATAAAAAATATCTGGAATTAAGAATCTACTGTTGACCATCAAACAATTGTCGATTGTTGGGAAAAACCCATTTGGTTCATTAATATCCTTTAGGGAAGGAAATCTGCTGTCCTTACCCGGTCTGGCCTACATGTGACCCCAGAGCCACAGCAATGTGGTTGATTCTCAACTGCCCTCCAAGGGTAACGAGGGATGGGCAATAAATACTGGCCCAGCCAGTGACACCTATGGCCCACAAATGAATGAAACAGTAGTGCAAACGCGAGGAAAGTTGTGATGAAACTTTATAAAACACAGTTTGGGCCTCAACTGGGATATGTTAGCTAATTCTAGACACTGGGCTTTAGGAAGGACCTAAGGGAATTAGTGGGAGTGCAGGAAAAATTGACAAGAATGGTTCTAGGGTTGAGGAATGTTAGTTCTGGATTGGAGAAGCGGCGGCTGTTCCTTAGAGAAAGTTGAGAGGAGATTTGACCGAGGGATTCAGTCGGGAAGGGTCTGGGGAGGGAGGAAGTGGCAGAAGTGACTGAGGAGCGGCGAAACCGATTGGAGGGAGTGGGTTTTATGGGACGTGCGATTTGTAAGTAATCTCCCCTTACCTGATAGAGTTACACTTCCGATTTTCTGCCTTCATCAAGATTCCTATTTCACTCAGAGGGACCATTGTGTAGATCTTCAACCTGCAGAAGGGGGGGAGGGTTACAGAATCAGACACACACACTGATATAAATACAAAACACAAACCACTGCAAACACTCCGCAGGCAAGGCAGCTACTGTGGAAAAACAGAGTTAACGTTTTAATCCTGACAAGGGAAACATTAACTCTCTCTGTCTCCCCCCGTCCCTGTCTCTCTCCCTCTCTCTCTCTCTCCCCGTCCCTCTCCCTCCGTCCCTCTCCCCACACGGATCTCTTGTGTTTCCAGTATTTTTTGATTTTTATTTCAGATTTCAGACATCCAAAAGATTTTGCTTTTATTCTGGTTACCTGAAGAATTGATCCAATAGCTGGTGGATTTTCCGGGTAGGTCACTCACATTCATGATGTTCAAGCTCTCATTTACTTGGGCATTTATAAATTACATCGTTAACAAATTAAATACTGTTTACAGCACAGAACGGAGCCATTCACTCCGGGTGGTCAACACTTCACATAAACCTCCTCTTCCTCCTTCACTCCATCAGCGTTTCTCTCGATCCTGCTCTCCCCCTCACAATTACCCAGCTTCCCTCTTCAATGTATCAATACCATTCACCTCAACCACTCCCCGTGGGAGCGAGTCCCACATTCTCCCCACTCCCCGTGGGAGCGAGTCCCACATTCTCCCCACTCCCCGTGGGTGCAAGTCCCACATTCTCCCCACTCCCCGTGGGAGCGAGTCCCACATTCTCCCCACTCCCCGTGGGATCGAGTCCCACATTCTCCCCACTCCCCGTGGGAGCGAGTCCCACATTCTCCCCACTCCCCGTGGGAGCGAGTCCCACATTCTCCCCACTCCCCGTGGGAGCGAGTCCCACATTCTCCCCACTCCCCGTGGGAGCGAGTCCCACATTCTCCCCACTCCCCGTGGGAGCGAGTCCCACATTCTCCCCACTCCCCGTGGGAGCGAGTCCCACATTCTCCCCACTCCCCGTGGGAGCGAGTCCCACATTCTCCCCACTCCCCGTGGGAGCGAGTCCCACATTCTCCCCACTCCCCGTGGGATCGAGTCCCACATTCTCCCCACTCCCCGTGGGAGCGAGTCCCACATTCTCCCCACTCCCCGTGGGAGCGAGTCCCACATTCTCCCCACTCCCCGTGGGAGCGAGTCCCACATTCTCCCCACTCCCCGTGGGAGCGAGTCCCACATTCTCCCCATTCCCCGTGGGAGCGAGTCCCACATTCTCCCCACTCCCCGTGGGAGCGAGTCCCACATTCTCCCCACTCCCCGTGGGAGCAAGTCCCACATTCTCAAGATCCTGTTTTCCTGAAGGGTGAGAATCTCTCTGGTGTTTTGGGAAGCTGGCTTGTATTCAAACTGTTCAAATTGAATCCAGAGAACTGCAGATTTCAACCAAAGGACTCAAATTCCCTGACGTGAGCCTTAGTCGATGCTGTATTGAACCTGTTTAAAGGGTTGTTTATGGAGATTGGTGATTGGGACAGCTTATATGCATTCATTAACGGCTATACATTATTGTGGCTGTTTTGTTGTTGTTTGTAATTGATAAAAGGTATTTGTTAATTTTCTTTCCATACATGTGAAAAGCTCCCTAGTGGCTCATTTGAATCAACCAGAAATGAAACCTATCATGCTTATCCTAGCCAAATTCAAGATGTAAAACTTTCGATCCAGGTGGGTTCCATTAAACACTTAGGAGTTTCCGACCTGAACAATAACAGACTCCACACAGACAGTGACCCAAGCTGGGAATCGAACCTCGCGCCGTGAGGCAGCAGTGCGAACCACTGCGCCATCATTCCATCCCATACATAGTGTAATATAGTGAATGTTTCTTGTTTAATAAATGTCTTATCTTTTTGTGATGAGTCAGCTGCCAACCCCTGTGAATCTGTTCAGTAAATAACCTCCACGCTTTTTCTAAAAAGATGATGATTTATCAAACCAAGTTCCAATCTGGAATCTGATTTATCCAATAATAATACCTGTTGGAATAATAACAATCTCTGAAATGGAACCTGTACATGCTGACATCACAGTAAACTTTAGGAGTATTGATAGGCAGAGGGATCTGGGTGTACAGGTACACAGGGCATTGAAAGGGGCAATGCAGGTAGAGAAGGCGGTCTTGCCTTCATCGGCCAGGGCATTGTATTTAAAAATTGGCAAGTCATGTTGCAGCTTTATAGAACCTTAGTTAGGCCGCACTTGGAATATTGCGTTCAATTCTGGTCGCCACACTACCAGAAAATAGAACATTACAGCGCAGTACAGGCCCTTCGGCCCTCCATGTTGCGCCGACCAGTGGAACCAATCTAATGACCCTCTAACCTAAGCTATTCCAATGTTATCCATATGCCTATCCACTGACCATTTGAACGCCTTTAAAGTTGGCGAGTCCACAACTGCTGCAGGCAGGGCATTCCACACCCTTACTACCCTGCGGTGTAAGGATATGGAAGCTTTGGGGAGGGTGCAGAAAAGGTTCACCAGGATGTTGCCCTGGTATGGAGGGCATTAACTATGAGGAGAGGTTGGAGAAACTTGGTTTGTTCTCAGTGGAATGACAAGGTTGAGGGGCGACCTGAGAGAAGTCTACAAGATTATGAGAGGCATGGACAGAGTGGATAGTCAGAAAGTTTTTCCCAGGGTAGAAGAGTCAATTACTAGGGGGGCACAGGTTTATGGTGCGAGGGGTACGTTTTAAAAGAGATGTATGAGGCAAGTTTTTACACAGAGGGTGGTGGGTGCCTGGAACTCGTTGCCGGGGGAGGGAGTGGAAGCAGATACGGTAGCGACTTTTAAGGGGTGTCTTGACAAATACATGAATAGGATGGGAATAGAGGGATATGGTCCCCAGAAGAGTAGGGGGTTTTAGTTTAGTCAGACAGCATGGTCGGTGCAGGCTTAGAGGGCCAAAGGGCCTGTTCCTGTGCTGTAATTTTCTTTGCTCTTTAATAGAGTAAAGATACATATCCTGGGCTGTTTCTGATCATCTGATTTTCTTACCAGGTCAAAAGAATCTTCAAAAATAAGTTAATGCTTGAAATTTGGCATCAAAATAAATTAACTTACTGAATGAACTTTACATACGAATACAAATACCCTTTCCACGGTACTAACCCAAACAGGCACAAGGGTGTGGCAACTAGGGGGTTTTCACACTTACTTCATTGCGGTGTTAATGTAAATCTACTTCTGACACTAATAAATAAACTTTAAACTTAAAAAGATAAAGTTGCACAATCCCAGATGACCATAAGCTGTTCCCCCCCCTTTGAGGGCAGGAGCTGACTGGAGTGATTTAACCTGAGGGTCCTCACTCCCCAGGCGAGGGGCAAGGTTGGGAAGGAGGAGTCTTCATGAACAACCTCAGCCGGCACGGAAACCGAACCCGCGCTGTTGGCATCGTTCGGCATTACAAACCAGCCATCCAGCCAACAGAGCGGAACTGGCACCCCCATTCACCGAGAGAACTCGGAACACCCGAATTCGGAGCAGTGTAGGCCATTCGGCCCCTCAAGCCCAATTCACCAATCAACGTGACCATGGATAATCTGAATGTAACCTCAACCCCGCTCACCCCCAATGACCTTTCACCCCCTTGTTAATCAAGAATTTATCTCACTCTGCCTTAAAAATATTCAAAGATTCCACACCCACCGCCTTTTGAGGAAGAAAGTTCCAGAGACTCTCAAACTGGAGTTAAACTAGACTCTCATCTCTGTCTTAAATGAGCGACCCCCTGGTTCTAGATTCTCCCACAAAGTTCTAGATTTCCTCAACACTATCCCCACACCCACCAGGTCAGGACACTCCCAGGATATTAAAGCTTTCAATCAAAGTGTCGTTTACTCGAGTGGATGCAAGCCTTGCCAGTCCAATTCACGCCCCCAAACCCCGCCTTGCCCCCACCCCACCCCCTCACCCACCCCACCATCCCCCCACCCCCACCACCGCTCAACTCCCTCACCCCCCAACCCTCAAACCCCTCACCCCCAACCCCCCCACCCCAACTCCAACCCCCAATCCCCCCACCCCCAACTCCAGCCCCCAACCCCCACCCCAACTCCACCCCCCCCAAACCCCCCTACCCTCAACTCCACCCCCAAACCCACCCTTACCCCCCACCCCCAACTCCACCCCCCAAACCCCCCTACCCCCAACTTCACCCATCCAACCCCCCCAACTCCACCCCCCCAAACCCCTACTCTCAATTCCACCCTCCCAATCCCCCCACCCCCCCTTACCCCCAACCCCCCCACCCACACACCTCCAACCCCCCCAACCCCACCCCCTTACCCCCAACCCTGCCACCCCCACCCCCCCCACTCCACCCACCCCCAACTCCAACCCACCCCCCCCCCGGCCTTGTACATTTTACACTTAAGGCTTCAAGTCTTACTCTTTATCTTCAAACCTCCCTACAGCCTTGCAGACACCAGGTTTTTCTGTGCATATCAGAAAGGGGAAACAAGCGATTTATACATGTTAAGAATAAAACAGGGTGAGCACATACTTCTGTCGAATAACCGGGTCAGCGTCTACTGGGTGAATGTAATTGTTGAGTAATTCTTCTAAAGTCGTGCTGCCTGAGACTCTGAAATAGAAAAACAATCCTGGGTTTCCAACACATCTTCTGTCGGGTTCACAGAGTTTCCAGCACAGGATCAGCCCAACTGCCCTGGGGGGTGTTTCTGCTCCACACAAGCATCATCCCAACTCCTCTCCATCTCACCCTGTGAGCGCCTCCTTCTATTCCTCTCCCTCACGCATTTACCCAGTTTCCCCTTCAATGTATCGATACTATTCACCGCAATCATTCCCCGTGGGAGCGAGTCCCACATTCTCCCCACTCCCCGTGGGAGCGAGTCCCACATTCTCCCCACTCCCCGTGGGAGCGAGTCCCACATTCTCCCCACTCCCCGCGGGAGCGAGTCCCACATTCTCCCCACTCCCCGTGGGAGCGAGTCCCACATTCTCCCCACTCCCCGCGGGAGCGAGTCCCACATTCTCCCCACTCCCCGCGGGAGCGAGTCCCACATTCTCCCCACTCCCCGTGGGAGTGAGTCCCACATTCTCCCCACTCCCCGCGGGAGCGAGTCCCACATTCTCCCCACTCCCCGCGGGAGCGAGTCCCACGTTCTCCCCACTCCCCGCGGGAGCGAGTCCCACATTCTCCCCACTCCCCGTGGGAGCGAGTCCCACATTCTCCCCACTCCCCGTGGGAGCGAGTCCCACATTCTCCCCACTCCCCGTGGGAGCGAGTCCCACATTCTCCACACTCCCCGTGGGAGCGAGTCCCACATTCTCCACACTCCCCGTGGGAACAAGGTTCCTGAGGTGTAAGTCCACCCACAGTGCTGTTAGGGAGGGAGTTCCAGGATTTTGACAGTGAAGGAACGGTGATATCTTTCCAAGTCAGGATGGTGAGTGGCTCGGAGGGGGAACCTCCAGGTGCTGGTGTTCCCAGGTATCTGCTGCCCTCGTCCCCCTAGACGGTGGATGTCCCGGGTTTGGTCGGTGCTGCCATGTGGCAAACAGAATTATCCCAGTTCACATCCACTCACTCATATTAAGAATAAGCAAGCTTCCACTTACCTCTTCACTGTGTACTCAGCTTCACTCTGAGGAAACAGCAGCTTCACATGCCAATAAAGCATCTGCTCCCTAAACATAGGCGAAAAAGCAGGAGGTTAAAATCGTGTAAATCTTTCCAGGTCAGTACGACACAAGTGATGATTCAGCAATGATTAAACTCCACCAAGGCTCCTGTTTCTGGGGATAGTGGGAGGGTTGAATCAGATCAGGGGGTGGGAAAGGGGAAGGGGAGGGGGAGAGGGTAGTGGGAATCAGAAAGAGGAACATCAGAACTCGGAGCAGGATCATCTGACCCCTCGAGCCTGCTCCGCCATTCAATAAGATCATGGCTGCTCTTTTTGTGGACTCAGCTCCACTTACCCGCCCACTCACCATAACCCTTAATTCCTTTACTGTTCAAAAATTTATCTATCCTTGCCTTAAAAACATTCAATGAGGGAGCCTCAACTGGGCAGGGAATTCCACAGATTCACAACCCTTTGTGTGAAGAAGTTCCTCCTCAACTCAGTCCTAAATCTGCTCCCCCTTATTTTGAGGCTATGCCCCCTAGTTCTAGTTTCACCCGCCAGTGGAAACAACTTCCCTGCTTCTATCTTGTCTATTCTCTTCATAATCTTATATGTTTCTATAAGATCTCCCTTCATTCTTCTGAATTCCAATGAGTAAAGCCCCAGTCTACTCAGTCTCTCCTCATAAACCAACCCTCTCAACTCCGGAATCAACCTAGTGAATCTCCTCTGCACCCCCTCCAGTGCCAGTATATCCTTTCTCAAGTAAGGAGACCAAAACTGTACACAGTACTCCAGGTGTGGCCTCACCAGCACCTTGTACAGCTGCAACATCACCTCGCTGTTTTTAAACTCCATCCCTCTAACAATGAAGGACAGAATTCCATTTGCCTTCTTCATTACCTGCTGCACCTGCAAACCAACTCCTTGTGATTCCTGCACAAGGACACCCAGGTCCCTCTGCACAGCAGCATGCTGCAATTTTTTACCATTTAAATAATAATCCATTTTGTTGTTCTTCCTACCAAAATGGATGGCCTCACATTTACCAACATTGTACTCCATCTGGATGGGGATTGGGTGGGTGGGGGGTACGAGTGCGAGGGGCCCTGTGTGAGGCTGGGTCTGGGCGTTTCCAGACTCAAAATGTTGGCTCCAGTCTCTCTCCAGAGAGGCTGTCAGACCTGCTGAGATTTTCCAGCATTTCCTGTTTCAGATTCCAGCACCTGCAGTATTTTGCTTTTATGTTTGACACCTTTTCCTCACCAGGTTTCATCTCTTCCCTCACATTTTGCAAAAAATGAAGGGTTAGGAACTGGAATTCTGAGTTTTCCCTCAGGGATTTGGGATGCCCCCACACCAAGCACCAGTGGGATTTCTAACAGTATGTTGTGACTATCTGGAACTGATCCCTGTGGGATCTCACCAGTCACTTGCTAAAGACCCAGACTCCAGTGTGTGGCCACTAGGGGATTTTCACGGTAACTTCATTGCAGCGTTAATGTTTTAAAAGTTTATTTATTGGTGTCACACTTAAGCTCAACTGTAGCTAACTCAAACCCACATCGAACGGGATTCTTTCTCCTCTTACACGTCTGCTTCCTGACAACGTAGTTACTGTTCCCACTGGATGGGGAATCCATCTCTCTTTGCTTCACTCTGAGCTGCCGATCCAGTGGCTGAGGGAAGGAATCCAGTCTCACCGGGAGAAACTGAAAGGAATGTTCTTCTCCAACCAGAACAGTTAAACCACGGCTGATGTTCAAAGTGTAACGCAGGTTGTTCACGATGGGAAAGTGGGTTTGCAACCTGCTTTCCCCCCTGTGTTAGTGTATCTGTAAATCTGACGATAGAGCTTCCTGTCCCTGAGGGCTGAACCCTGGAGGAGATTACAGAGATAGAGAGATGGCGGATAAATCAGGGTGAGAACTGAGCCAAATAAACTCTTGACAGGGACTGCAGCTGATACAAGCGGAGCTGATCTTGTGATTACTGAGCCGTCAGTGCAGAGTGGCCCTGGTTGAAGTGAATGAGTTTGGGATTTCTGTTGAACAACAGCAATCCTGGCAGCGACTCCCCTTTCCACACATGAATGTATTTATAGCAAACGGCACAAACAGATCCAACCTAAAGATGATGAATAATGTCCCGTGTGTGAGCAACATGTGATACTCATTACTGAGAGAGAGTTAAGGCCAGAATTCAAACCCGTGTCCCATTCCCATCTCCCTTCCTTCCAATCAAAACCAAAACTGCTCGGCTCTGTCTGAGATTCTAACGATGCCGCTCCAGCCAAGATACAATTTTCATTCATTCCCAGGACTGAGGATTATTTGTTGCTCATTCCTAACTGTCCTCAACAATGATCTGATTTATTATCGTCACTTGTATTAACATACAGTGAAAAGTATTGTTTCTTGCCCGCTATACAGACAAAGTATACCGTTCATAGAGAAGTAACGAATTATAGAACCGCTATCGTACGGAAGGAGGCCATTTGGCCCATCGAGTCTGCACCAACAACAATCTCACCCAGGCCCTAACCCCGTAGCCTCGCATTACCCTGCTAATCCCCGAACACAAGCGTCACTTTTTATGACAGCAAATCCACCTAACCTACACAGCTTTGAGGTGTGGGAGGAAACCGGAGCACCTGGAGGAAACCCACGCAGACACGGGGAGAACGTGCTAAGTCCACACAGACAGTCACCCAAGCCGGGAATCGAACCTGGGTCCCTTGCGCTGTGGGGCAGCAGTGCTAACCACTGTGCCGGAGCGGGCAGCATGTCATAGCTGGGGCGTAGAGAAGGACCAACTTAGTGCAAGGTAAGTCCATTCAAAAGTCTGACAGCAGCAGGGAAGGCGCGGTTCTTGGGTCGGTCGGTACGTGACCTCAGGCTATTGTATCTTTTTCCCGACAGAAGAAAGTGGAAGAGAGAATGTCTGGGGTGCGTGGGGTCCTTAATTATGCTAATTATTAATATTATGCGAATGTTGTGGTGGGTTAACCTCCTGAGGCCATTTAGCCAAGGGGATAGGCACCATGTGGGCAGGGGGCACTGCCACGTGAGCAGCACAATAAGCAAACCCAGATGGGTTTCCTCATGGGCTGCCAGAGTTGCCTGGGGGTTCCCTTGTTCAAAGGCACTCAACTCCCCATTGAGGGACCTGGCATCAGGAGCGTGGGGCCACTGCCTCCCTGCTGGCATTGCCCTTCAGTGGAACACTCAGATTCTGGTTGGTTGGCATCTCTGGGTAGGAGGGAGAGGCCCCCCCCCACCCCCACCCCAGCTAGACTTCGATCTCAGGGAAAGCCCAGCACCGTCCTGGTAAGTACCTGAATGACACTTCCCTGATGAGGGGTCCTTGCTGACTCTCCAATGAGCACAGAGACCCCCATTGCCTCTATTAAATACTGCCCCAGACCGAGGCCTCTGGATTAGCAGTTCTGTAGGGTAACCACTATGATAATGTACCCCAGTAACTCTACAGGGCAGATTTATACCCAAACCAAAACCATCATATCCAGTGTCTGCAGAACTTTCCGACATTTTAACTTGTGTATCTGTTCTCCCTCCTTCACCTCTCCCAGCCAAATAATTTATGCAGCATTATACTGTGCCAAAAATCACTTCAACACACAATTTTGGACAAGCAAGGCTATTTTAGTAGTTTTTTCTCCCCTAAAACTCGATCTGTTTTGTATTCTATCATAAACTACACGGTTACAATTTCAGCTGACAATTTGGCAAACATTACCAGTTACCGTGAGTGGCCAGTGAGGGAAATAAGCGGCTAAAAAGGTTCCAACACTTCCCAGGTTAACAGACATTAGAAAGCTTAGTCTGTGACATTGTATAACATGAAGCAATAACTGGATCTGCACGACTGGAATTGACCCAATGGTTCACGGAATTGCTACAACCAGCTCCGAGTGAAATTTTTACATAAAGGATTTCTTCATAGAATCCCTACAGTGCAGAAGGAGGCCATTCGGCCCATTGACAATGTCTGCACTTCCCGCTGCCTCGGAAAAGCAGCCGGCATAATTAAGGGTCCCACACACCCCGGGCATTCTCTCTTCCACCATCTTCTGTCGGGAAAAAGATACAGAAGTCTGAGGTCACGTACCGACCGACTCAACAACAGTTTCTTCCCTGCTGCTGTCAGACTTTTGAATGGACCTACCTCACATTAAATCAATCTTTCTCTACACCCTCGCTATGACTGTAACACTACATACTCTCTCCTTTCCTTCTCTATGAACGATA
Source organism: Carcharhinus amblyrhynchos (assembly GCF_965287045.1). NCBI lineage: Eukaryota > Metazoa > Chordata > Chondrichthyes > Carcharhiniformes > Carcharhinidae > Carcharhinus > Carcharhinus amblyrhynchos. The sequence goes on along the minus strand of NC_137332.1, from coordinate 4,020,379 downwards.
TGTTTTGTCTGTATAGCACACATGAAACAATACTTCTCATTGTACGCTAATATATGTGACAATAATTCACCCACCCAGGCCCTATCCCCATTTCCCCATGAATTTGCCCCTAATCTAAACATCTTGGGGCATTAGGGAAAAATTTACTATGACCTATCCACTTAACCTGTACATCTTTGGATTGTGGGAGGAAACCGGAGCACCCGGAGGAAACCCACGCAGACATGGGGAGAATGTGCAAACTCCACACAGACGGTGACTCAAGCAGGGAATCGACCCCAGGTCCCTGGCACTGTGAGGCAGCAGCGCTAATCACCGTGTCACCCAAAGATTATTTGCGGCTTGTATATTAGTAGCAATGTTAAGTCAACGTTCTCGTTCAACACTGCGAGCTTATTCACTCATGTACCACTCAAGCAAGCTGTAGATAGTTGTGCCACACCATGATATCGGGGTAATATTGATGTGCCGCCGTGTTCTGAATCTGGATTCATTGAATTTAGCAACTTGTGAAGTTCAATTCAGAGTCAATGACACCATACATTCCCAAATAGATGGTGTTGCCGTGGGCTCCCCTCCAGGGCCACTCTTACTGATATTTTTGTCAGTTTCCACGAGAAATGCGTTTACAATGGAATGATTCCCTGACCTCCTACTCCCTGATAGGTGGATAACGTTTGCTGTCTTTGAATCTGCAGCTCTGTAGAAGAATTTCGTCACACAGATTAGCAACCCTCGTCCCACACTCAATTTCACTCTGAAATGGGGCAACCCATGAGCTGTGCCTACTATAGCCTGCCAACAATATTCATGCCACACAAGTACCAGGCACTGACTATCCCCAAGAAGAGAGAATCTGAACATCCCCACTTGACATTTAATGGTATTACCATCGCTGAGTGCTCCACTATCGCCATCCTGGGGGTTGCCGTTGACCAGAAACTGGATTGAACTGAACCAGCCATACCAATACTGTGGCTACAAGAGAAGGTCACAGTGGCTACCAGAGAAGGTCTAAGGTTAGGAATCCTGCAGCGAGTAACTCACCTCCTGACTCCCCAAAGCCTCTCCACCATCTACAAGGCATAAGTCAGGAGTGTGATGGAATACTCTGCCTGGATGGGTGCTGCTCCAACAACACTCAAGAGGTTCGGCACCAAGCAGGACAAAGCAGCTTGAATGCTATCCCTTCCACAAACATTCACTCCCTCCACCACCGACGCACAGTAGCAGCCGTCTGTACCATCTACAAGATGCACTGCAGCAACTCACCAAGGTTCTCAGACAGCACCCTTCCAACTGCCCCCATCTAGAAAAACAACAGCAGTAGATGCAGGGGGATAATGCCACCTGGAGTCTCCCCTCCAAGCCACTCACCAACCTGACTTGGAAATAAATCGCCGTTCTTTCACTGTCGCTGGGTCAAAATCCTGGAACTCCCTCCCTAACAGCACCTGGTGTACCTACACCACACAGACTGCAGCGGCTCAAGAAGGCAGCTCATCACCCACTTCTGAAGGGTTAATTGGGGATTAGTAATAAACACTGGTCTAGACAGTGATGCCCACAAACCATTAATGAATAAAAAACAGCCACCTTTACTTGATGTGGAATCTGTCAGTGGGTTCTCGACTACAACGTCACACAAGCCTAGCTTCACTGGTCAATACACACCATCGAGATTCTTACAGCTCCATGAACTAGAATTCTGGTCTTCTCGGCAATCTCCTAAACAGGGCCCCAGCTATATTTGCTCACTGTAAAAGTCTGATGCTGAAATCAGGCACAGCAAAGCCGCCTGGCGAGAGAATAGCCACCCTGATCAGATCACTGCTCGCTGTCTATCTCAGTGCCCAGTCTATCTCAGTGCCCAGACTGTCTCAGATTACCTGAGAAGGGTATGGTGGTGTCTCAAAAACATCAGCAACAACTGAAGTTAGTCACTTCATGCTGTTATTACACAGTGGCCACACACGTGTTTCTTTCCGCTAACAGATGGTGGATTGGCCATGCTAAATTGACCCTTAGTGTCAGGGGGACTAGCAGGGTAAATGCATGGGGTTATGGGGATGGGGATTGTTGTCAGTGTGGGCTCAATGGCCTCCTTCTACATTGTAGGGATTCTATGATTCTAACAGGTGAATCCCGCCACAGCAGATGGTGGAATTTGAATTCAATATTAAAAATATTTGGAATTAAGAATCTACTGATGATCATGAAACCATTGTCAATTGTTGGAAAAACCCATCTGGTTCACTAAGCTCTTTAGGGGAGGAAATCTGCCGTCCTTACCAAGTCTAGCCTACATGTGACTCTAGAATCACAGCAATATGGTTGACTCTCAACTGTCCTCCAAGGGCAAACTAGGGATGGGCAATAAATGCTCGCCAGCGACGCCCATGTCCCATGAATGAATAAACAAAGGTTGCTGCCATCCAGCCAAAGATATGTCCACCCACCACACAAATGAGTGACATGGTATGAATCTCAGTACTGGTGTGACTCTGGATACAGAAGCTCTACGTTACAATGACTGCTGGATCTTATCAAACAGTACATGCCTTTGGCTGTTTGCAATAAGCAGAATATCGACAGTATTCAGCCAGCCGGTTCTTGCAAACCTCAGAATGTAATGTCTAACATCATTGATGTCTCCACGACTGGGCAGCGCTTGCTGAACAATCCTGAGTGTGCTACAAATTACACCTAAAACCAATTGAGGATTATCAGTTGATCTTGCAATGGATTTAGGCTTGCCGGAAAATATGTTTATTCATTCTGCAGCCAATAAGAACATGACCAGCCATTCTGCTTTCTTTGGGTTAAACAAACAGGAGAACAACAGTCCCCTAGTGCATTCACTATGGCAATCCTTCAGCCAATCAAAGCCAACTTGCCAACCAACCAGCACCCTTTTCTCATGCACTATAAGTTGTTGCTCCTTCCTTTGAAATTTGGCATTCTTGCATCTGTCCTGATGGGTGGAACAAAGACAACCTACCATTATGGTAGATCAAACCAGGGCAGGACTTACTCAGTTAATGATAGGGCGTTGGGGGGAGTTACAGAATAAAGAGATCTAGGGGCACATGGTCATGGTTCCTTGAAAGTGGAGTCACAGTTGGACAGAGTGGTGAAGAAGGCATTCGGCATGCTTGGTTTCACTGGTCAGAATATTGAATTTAGGAATTGGGACGTCTTGTTGAAGCTTCTACAAGACGTTGGTAAGGCCACACTCAGAATACTGTGTACAGTTCTAGTCACCCTATTGCAGAAAGGACATGATTAAACTAGAAAGAGTGCAGAAAAAATTTACTAGAATGCTACCAGGACTTGATAGTTTGAGTTATAAGGAGAGGCTGTATAGACTGGGACATCTTTCTTTAGAACGTAGAAGGCTGAGGGGTGATCTTATAGAGGTCTATAAAATAATGAGGGGCACAGATCAGCTAGATAGTCAATATCTTTTCCCAAAAATAGGGGTGCCTAAAACTACATTGGTTTAAGGTGAGAGGGGAGAGATACTAAAGTGTCCAGAGGGGCAATTTTTTCACACAGAGGGTGGTGAGTGTCTGGAACAAGCTGCCAGCGGTAGTAGTGGAGGCAGGTACAACTTTGTCTTTTAAAAAGCGTTTAGACAGTTACATGGGTAAGATGGGTATAGAGGGATATGGGCCAAATGCGGGCAATTGGGATTAGCTGAGGGGTTTAAAAAAAAGGTGGCATGGATAAGTTGGGCCAAAGGGCCTGTTTCCATGCTGTAAACCTCTATGACTTGATGAGTGCCAGTCAAAAAGCTTTGACAACATGTCTCTTTATTCAATAAATATTCAAATTCTGTGCCAGTGACTATTTCATTTCCATTTCTTGTTTTTAGCTAATTGCTCGAGTCCCATTAAAACAAGTTGTGTTGAAGCCACTAAAATTCTTAAACATCGGTACATTATCCTCGCGAGGTGAGTGAGTGCTGTCTTCTGTAAACCGTCAGTGCACGATGGGTACAATCCTCGTGTGGTCAATAGTGGTTACTATTTACCATTTACATAGATGATCTGGAGGAGGGGGCTGAGTGTAGGGTAACGAAATTTGTTGATGACATGAAGATGAGCGGAAAAGCAAATTGCGCGGAGGGTGTGGAAAGTCAGCAGAGGGATCTGGATAGGCTGAGCGAGTGGGCGAGGACCTGGCAGATGGAGTACAATGTTAGCAAGTGTGAGGTTATCCACTTTGGCAGGAATAATAGTAGGAGGGATTACTATTTAAAGGACGAAAAGCTGCAGCATGCTACGGTGCAGAGGGACCTCGGGGTCCTTGTGCACGAGTCGCAAAAACCCAGTCTGCAGGTGCAGCAGGTGATCAAGAAGGCGAATGGGATGCTGGCCTTCATAGGGGGGGATAGAATATAAAAGTAGCTGCAACTGTACAGGGTACTGGTGAGGCTGCAGCTGGAGTACTGTGTGCAGTTTTGGTCGCCGCACTTGCGCAAGGATATTTTGGCCTTGGAGGGAGTGCAGAGGAGGTTTACTAGGCTGATACCGGAGATGAGGGGGTTAGACTATGAAGAGAGACTAAATAGACTGGGTCTGTACTCATTGGATTTTGAAGGATGAGGGGGGATCTTATAGAGACGTATAAGATAATGAAAGGGACAGATAGGGTAGAGGTAGAGAGATTCTTCCCACTTAGAAAGGATAGCAGGACTAGAGGGCACAGCCTCAAGACAAGAGGGGGGCAGTTTAGATCAGAGTTGAGGAGGAACTTCTTCACTCAAAGGGTGATGAATCTCTGGAATTCTCTGCCCGTTGAAGTGGTGGGGGCTACCTCGCTAAATATATTTAAGTCACGGGTAGATAGGTTTTTGGTAGGCAAGGGAATTAAGGGTTATGGGGAGAAAGCGGGCAAGTGGAACTGATCCACTTCAGATTAGCCATGATCTTATTGAATGGCGGGGCAGGCTCGAAGGGCTAGATGGTCTACTCCTGCTCCTATTTCTTATGTTCTCATATCAAGGACAGCAGGGAAAAGCAATCAGATTCCAAATCACACAGGGTTCCATTACCCGCCCCCGTGTCACGGTGAAAACTTACCTCATACTGAAAAAGGTCGAATTCTCCTTTCTTTTTGAAAATCCAATGGGTAAAAGTTTCAAGTCGATGTTACATTTGCGAGCTCTGTTCTTCAAGTGATTTAGCTGCCGGGAGAAAAGATACTGTCACCAAAGACAAGTCTTCCCAGAAACAATCGCCGCAAACTGCACAAGAGGCGGATTCATCTTTCAAATTCTCATCCTTGTTTACAGGTCCCTGAAACCCCTTGTTGCCTCCTCAGCTCTGTAATCACCTCCAGCCCTACAACCCTCCAAAATCTCCTTCCACTCTCACCAGAACTTAACAGCTGCATCAGTTGTAGCCTGGGCTCCCAGCTCTCCCAGAATCTCTCCCTGCCTCTTTAACACGACTAATAACCTTCCCCTTTGAATCGCAGAGTCCCTACAAAGCAGAAGGAGGCCATTCGACCCATCGAGCCTGTACCCAGGCCCTATCCCCTTAACCCCACATATTTACCTCGCAAATCCTCCTGACATTCGGGGCAATTTAGCACGGCCAATCAACCTAACCTACACATCTTTGGACGCGGGAGGAAACGTAGAAAGCCACGCAGACATGGGGAGAACATGCAAACTCCACACAGACAGTGACCCAAGGCTGGAATTGAACCTGGGTCCCTGGAGCTGCGAATCAGCAGTGCTAATCAGTGTGCTACTGCACCGCCCAAGCTTCTGTGTGCTGAAGTGGTTCACTGTCTATTTCATTTCCTATTAAAGTCCTGGAACATTTCTCAACATTTATAGGTGCTATATGAATGCAGAGTTTAAAATCTGATGTGAGCCTCAGTGGCAAAGCCATATTTACGAAGCTGGGGTAATGGCTGAGCTGCCTTCTTGAAAGTTAAGTGTCAACCACATTGCTGTGGCTCTGGACTCAGATGTAGGCCAGACCAGGTGAGGACGGCAGATTTCCTCCTCTAAGAGACGTTAGTGAACCAGATGGATTTTTACAAAAATCCAATATTGAATTATCAGATTTATTTCATTAATGGAATTTAAATTCCCCAGATGCCTCTGGACCATTAGCCCAGGGGTGGATCACTCCTCCTGCTATTGGAGCTAAAATGATATTCGGATAAAGCATTGGCAAGTGATAAATCCTTTGTTGCCTTCTTATTGATAAGGAGAAGAGAACTGCAGAATTCCTAAGGCTTCTTCAGTCTGCCCTCAATTATGTTCAGTCAGCTTTTTTGTAGGACATAACTTTTAGTAAAGATAATTGTTTCTAGTCACACACACCGGTGAATTATTGACATACGATATAAAGAGATAGGCAAGAGCTGTTTAATCGCATCCCATTGGTAATGTCATAATCTTTAGTGGTAGATGGATGGAATGTCCATTTAGACGATGGTCACTTAATCATATCACTATTACAGTTTCGGTACTGTTAGCAAAGATTTCAGCTGTGTCCTGTTGATAGATAACTTTATAAGACCCTTGTCAGACCCCACTTGGAGTACTGTGTTCAGTTCTGGTCACCTCACTACAGGAAGGATGTGGAAGCTATTGAGAGGGTGCAGAGGAGATTTACAAGGATGTTGCCCGGATTGGGAGGCATGCCTTATGAGGATAGGTTGAGGGAGCTAGGTCTCTTCTCCCTGGAGAGACGAAGGTTGAGAGGTGTTTATAAATTGTTGAGAGGTATAGATAGAGTGGATTCTCGGATGCTATTTCCCAGGGCTGGAATGGTCGCTACGAGAGGACACAGGTTTAAGGTGCTGGGGAGCAGATACAGAGGAGACGTTAGGGGTAAGTTTTTCACTCAGAGGGTGGTGAGTGAGTGGAATTGGCTGCCGTCGGTGGTGGTAGAGGCAAACTCGCTGGGGTCTTTTAAAAGCCTTCTGGATGAATATACGGGATCTAATGGCATTGGGAGTTACAGATAGTGCTATGGCTTGGTAGGTATAGATGTGATTGGCGCAACTTGTGGGCCGAAGGGCCTGTTTGTGCTGTCGTGTTCTATGTTCTATATAGTGAAAATCTACCTTTGTCTGCGCTTACTATTTCATGTATATGCAGAGACAGCCAGTCTCCAGTGAAGGTGCTGCTAATTTTCCTGGCTCCCTGGCCGATTCCCTACTGAGCTCAGTTCTCCTCTCCCACATCATATCCACTGTATTCTCACTGGGGAATATACAACAAATATGGGCAATGTCAGTACTGTAAAGGCAACTTGTCCTGCACGGGTTCCGAGGCTGCTAATTACTTGGGTTAAGGGGAGAAAATTTTGGGTTGAATTTCCAGGCTGAGCGGTGAGGCCGCTCAGGAACAGCACCAGGTGAACTGAAACCGAAACACAGGCAAAAACAACTTCAACTTATAATCAGACAAATACTGACCCTCCAGCAAAGGAGGAATGATGCAGGGGGAGCGACTAAAGTTTGGTTTAATAGGGAAAGAGAGAGATGAAGAAGTGGAAAGATTGAGGAAAGAAACTCCAGACTTTCTCACCATCCCCCCCCCCACCCCCTCCCCGCTTCATCAGTGCTCACACAGTTAGAGAGGGTAAACGGCTCACCAATCCACTACTGCTTCGTCTGTGAGCTTCCCAGTCTCGATTTGCAATGTCCGCCATCCTCCCAGTGTCCTCCAGAAACCTGTAATCTGAATCACAAAGCTCGCGTCAGTGTCCAGCAGCGACTTAGGAAATAGGTGCAGGAGTGGGCCATTCGGCCCTCCGAGTCTGTACCACCATTCAATATGATCAAGGCTGATGCACTGTCAGTATCCCACTCCTGCTTTGTCTCCAGACCCTAAGATCCCTTTAGCCACAAAGGCCACGTCCAGCTCCCTCTGGAACATATCTGATGAACTGACCCCAACAGCTTTCCGTGGGAGAGAATTCCACAGGTTCACAACTCTCTGAGTGAAGAACTTCTTCCTCATCTCAGTCCTGAATGGTTTACCCCGTATTCTTAGGCGGTGACCCCTAGTTCTGGACTTCCCCAACACCGGGAACATTCTTCCCACATCCCTCCTGCCCAGTCCCATCAGGATTTTATATGTTTCTCTGAGACCCTCTCTCATTCTTCTCAATTCCAGTGAGTACGAGCCCAGTCGATCTGGCCTCTCTTCATGTGTCAGTCCTGCCGTTCCAGGAATCAGTCTGGTGAACCTTCGCTGGACTCCCTCAATATCCAGAATGTCCTTCCTCAGACTAGGAGACCAAAACTGTACACAAGGTGTGGCCTCACCAAGGCCCTGTATAACTGCAGCAAGACATCCTTACTCCTATACTCAAATCCTCTTGCTATGAAGGCCAGCATGCCATTAGCTTCCCTCACTGCCTGCTGAAACCTTTTTAAAGATTATTCATAGAATCATAGAACCCTACAGTGCAGATAGGCCCTTCAGCCCATCGAGTCTGCACTGACCACAATCCCACCCAGGCTCTACCCCTACATATTTTACACAATAATCCCTCTAACCTATGCATCTCAGGACATAGGGGGCAATTCTTTAGCACGGCCAATCTTTGGACTGTGGGAGGAAACCCAAGCAGACACGAGGAGAATGTGCAAACTCCACGCAGAGATGACCCGAGCCGGGAATCGAACCCAGGTCCCTGGAGCTGTGAAGCGGCAGTGCTAACCACTGTGCTACCGTGCCGCCCTAATCACTGTGCTACTGTACTACTGTAAATAGTACTGACTATTTATTAGTCAGAAGTAGGCTTACATTAACACTGCAATGAAGTTACTGTGAAAATCCCCTTGTCGACACACTCCGGTGCCTGTTCGGGTACACTGAGGGAGAATTTAGCACGGCCAATGCACCCTAACCAGCACATCTTTCAGACTGTGGGAGGAAACAGAACACTCGAGGGAAACCCACACAGACATGGGGAGAAAGTGCAAACTCCATACAGACAATCACCCATTAATGTTTGGATTCGCCAACATTAAGGGCATTTAAACGGTCATTGAACAAACATATGGGTGATATTGGAATAGTGTAGGTTAGATGGGTTTTAGATTGGTTTCACAGGTTGGTACAACACCGAGGGCCGAAGGGCCTGTACTGCTGCTGTAACGTTCTATGTTCTATTACTCAGAGAGTAGTAAGAATGCGGAATGCCCTGTCTGCAACAGGAATCACCCAAGCTGGGAATCGAATCCGGGTCCCTGGCTAGTTTTTCCTAAACTGCGACCATTTCAGATAAGAATCTTCCTTCCTGTTTTTGCCTCCTTTTGGATAACCTCACGTTTATCCACGTTATGTTGCATTAACCAAGTATCTGCCCACTCAGCCAGCCTGTCCAAGTCACCCTACAGCCTCTTAACATCCTCCCCACTGCACACACTGCCACCCAGCTGAGTGTCGTCTGCAAATTTGGAGATATTGCATTCAACTTTTTTTTCCAATTCATTAATGTATATTGTGAATAGCTGGGGACCCAGCACTGAACCCTGTGATACCCCACTAGTCACTGGATAAAAGCAAATGACTGCAGAGGCTGAAATCTGAAACCAAAAGAGAAAATGCTGGAAAATCTCAGCAGGTCTGGCAGCATCTGTAAGGAGAGAAAAAAGCTGATTTTCGAGTTCAGATGACCATTTTGACAAAGCTAAAATGCATTTTATCTTTGACAAAGGGTCATCTGGACTCAAAATGTCAGCTCTTTCCCCTCCTTACAGATGCTGCCAGACCTGCTGAGATTTTCCAGCATTTTCTCTTTTGGCTCAACAGAGTTGAGGAGGAACTTCTTCACTCAAAGGGTGGTGAATCTCTGGAATTCTCTGCCCGTTGAAGTGGTGGAGGCTGCCTCGCTAAATATATTTAAGACACGGGTAGATAGGTTTTTGGTAGGCAAGGGGATTAAGGGTTATGGGGAGAAAGCAGGAAAGTGGAACTGAGCCACGACAGATCAGCCATGATCTTATTGAATGGCGGGGCAGGCTCGAAGGGCTAGATGGCCGACTCCTGCTCCTATTTCTTATGTTCTTATGACTCCACTAGTCACTGACTGCCACTCTGAAAAGGGCCTGTTTATTCCTACTCTCTGCTTGCTGTCTGCCAACCTGTTCTCCATCCACATCAATACATTCCCCTAAAAATAATGAGCTTTAATCTCGCTCACCAATCCCTCACTGGGGATACTTGAGAATCGCACTTACCACTCAGGAGATGCATCTCGTTAAACTGACTGAGGGCGGTGAACGCTGTTTTATCCCGGACTCCATTGCACCCATCCTCGGCTTTGTGCTTTTTCACACAAAACAAGCTGAAAATTACGTGAAAGGAGTTATTAGAAGTGTAGCGAGCACACGTTTCTTCGGCCTTGGAGGGAGTACAGAGGAGGTTCGCCAGGCTGATAGCAGAGATCAGGGGGTTAGCTTATAAAGAGAGATTGAATAGACTGGGCCTGTATTCGTTGGAGTTTAGAAGGTGGAGGGGGGATCTTATAGAGATGTATAAGATAATGAAAGGGATGGATAGGGTAGAGGCAGAGAGATTCTTCCCGCTTAGAAAGGACAGCAGGACTAGAGGGCACAGCTTCAGAATAAGGGGGTGGGGGGGGGTTGCCATTTAGATCGCAGTTGAGGAGGAACTTCTTCACTCAAAAGGTGGAGTGTCTCTGGAATTCTCTGCCCATTGAAGTGGTGGAGGCTACCTTGCTGAATATATTTAAGTCACGGGTAGATAGGTTTCCGATAGACAAGGGGATTAAGGGTTATGGGGAGAAGGCGGGAAAGTGGAACTGATCCACTTCAGATCAGCCATGATCTTATTGAATGGCGGGGCAGGCTCGAAGGGCTAGATGGCCGACTCCTGCTCCTATTTCTTATGTTCCTCAATGGCACATTGCCTGTGACGCTGGCTTGGGAAGTACTGCATCACCAACAATGACTTGATGAAAGAGTACAGGCTGATGGTGAAACTGCACCTGGAGGACTGGCTACAGTTTCTTTCTATTTATTTCAGGAGATTTATATCTGCACTGGAGGAAGTTCACAGAAGGTTTGCTGGGCTGATTCCTGGAGTGAAAGGGAGTGGGGGGATCTCTGGATGACCTGGGCAGAGTAAATGGAGACAAACTGTTCCTATTGGCAGAAGGGTTCCTTTCCATCCACTCTGGCCACAGTTTCAGACATTCAGCTCCCTTAGCTTTTTACATAGCATTACGTCGACTGGTGTGGAATGTGTACATCACAGGAACAGGCCATTCAGCCCAACTGGTCTGTGCCAGCATTCATGAACCTCCCTCTTTATCTCACCGTGTAAACATATCCATCTATTCCTTTCTCCCTCATGTTTATCCAGTTTTCCCCTCAATGTATCCACTCTGTTCACCACACACAGTCCCACCATTAGATTAGAAATTGGCTCATTCGCATCTCAACTTTGCTAATCCTCCATTGATTCTGATCCATCAATATCCTCGCCTTACCAAAATGTGTCAAATTCCAGCACTCACAGGAGACAATTTTTACCAACCCTTCGTCACAGACATGGCCTAGACGTAATTTTAAAATTGTGGCCCCTTGTTCTGGATTCTCACACAACAGGAAATATTCACCTGACAAAACCCCAAGCAAAATGTCTCCTATTGGATGAGATTCAGTGATTGGGCAGCACTTGCTGTACAATCCTGAGTGTAGGCTAATTCATACACAAGAACACCCAGATCCCTCTGTATTTTGTAGACTAACAAAGAAAATTACAGCACAGGAACAGGCCCTTCGGCCCTCCAAGCTAGCACCTACCATGCTACCCAACAGAACTAAAACCCCCCTACTTTCCAGGCACCATATCCCTCTATTGCCATCCTATAGATGTATTTGTCAAGACGCCCCTTAAAAGTCATTATCCACCACCCACCGTGTAAAAAATTCTCCATTTAAATAACGTTTTTCCATTCTTCCAACCAAAATTGACAAGTTTACCTTTTCCCACATTATATTGCACCTGCCATACCTTCGGCCCACTCACTTAACCTGCTCACATCCCTTTGTATCCTCCTCACAACTTGCTGTCCAACATATTTTTATATCGTCAGCAAATTTAACTACAATGCACTCGCTCCCTTCCTCGGAGTCAGTGTATAGATTGTAACTGGTTGAGGCCCCAGCACTGATCCCTGTGGCGATCCACTTATTTATCCGGACTCTGTTTCCGGTTATTTATCCCTCTCCGCTCGCACACACACACATCCCCTCCTCCCAGCACTATAAGCTCATAATTTTTGTTATAAACTTTGTGACATCTTCTCAAATAGACCACATCTACCAGCTTCCCTTTATCTACCCTGCTTGTTGCATCCTCAGAGAATTCGAATAAATTTGTCAAACAAAATTTCACAAAACCACGTTGACTCTGCCCGATTGTACTCTGGTTTAAGTGTTACAGCCAGGTCAACGTGTGAGATGGATGGATTGTAACTTTGTCTTTTACCTGCAGGAGTGGATCATGCAGCGAGGACATCTGTACTTCGCTTCTGCAGCACCACATGCTTCACATCTGTCAGGGAGCAAAATGAAAAGGCATCAACTTTACACTGGGATTGACAGAACTCAACACAAACTTCCACAGTATTGGCACCCATGGGGTACAGGGACCACTGCCCTACTGTTTGGCACTTGCACCACTGCACACGGGTTTATTCATTCAGATCGAGGCCCATCGAGTCCACACCAAATCTCCAAAAGGGCATCTAATCCAGGCCCACACCTCCCATAACCTCGTGCATTTAACACAGCCAATCCACCTAACCTGCACGTCTTTGGACTGTGGGTATCTTTGACAAGGTACCGCATGGTAGATTGTTGCATAAGGTTAAATCTCACAGGATCCAGGGTGAGGTATCTAAATGGATACAAAATTGGCTTCATGACAGAATAAAAAGTCTGACAACACCAGGTTTTAGTCCAACTGATTTATTTGATAGTAAACTCACAAGCTTTCGAGGGGATTCCCTCTTTGTCAGGTCACCTTGTGAGTTTACTATCAAATAAATCGGTTGGACTAAAACCTGGTGTTGTCAGACTTTTTACTGTGTTTACCCCAGTCCAACGCCGGCACATCCACTTCATGACAGAAGCCAGAGGGTGGTTGTAGAGAGTTGTTTTTCAAACTGGAGGCCTGTGACCAGCAATGTGCCTCAGGGATCAGTGCTGGGCCCACTGTTATTTGTCATTTATATTAATGATTTGAATGAGAATATAGGAGGCGTGGTTAGTAAATTTGCAGATGACACCAAGACTGGTGGCATAGTGGACAGTGAAGAAAGTTATCTCCAGTTGCAACGGGATCTTGATCAATTGGGTCAGTGGGCTGACAAATGGCAGATGGGGTTTAATTTAGATAAATGATGCATTTTGGTTGAATGAACCAGGCAGAACTTACTCAGTTAATAGGGTTTTGGGGAGAGTTACAGAACAAAGAGATTTAGGGGTACATGTTCATTGCTTCTTGAAAGTGGAGTCACAGCTGGACAGAGTGGTGAAGAAGGCATTCGGCATGCTTGGTTTCATTGGTCAGAACACTGAGTTGGGATGCCTTGTTGAAGTTGTACAAGGCCACACTTGGAATACTGTGTACAGTTCTGATCAACCTATTATAGAAAGGATATTATTAAACTAGAAAGAGTGCAGAAAAGATTCACTAGGATGCTACTGGGGCTTGGTGGTTTGTGTTATAAGGAGAGGCTGGGACATTTTTCTCTGGAGCGTAGGAGGCTGAGGGGTTATCTTATAGAGGTTTATAAAATAATGAGGGGTACAGGTCAGCTAGAAAGTCAATATCTTTTCCCAAAGGTAGGGGAGTCTAAAACTAAAGGGTTTAAGGTGAGAGGGGAGAGATACAAAAGGGTCCAGAGGGGCAAATTTTTCAAGCAGAGGGTGGTGAGTGTCTGGAACAAGCTGCCAGAGGTAGTAGTACAGGCTGATACAATTTTGTCTTTTAGGAAGTGTTCAGACAGTTATATGGATATGATGGGTATAGAGGGATATGGGCCAAACGCAGGCAATTGGGACGAGCTTCGGAGTTAAAAAAAAGGACCAGTAAGGACAAGTTAGGATGAATGGCTTGTTTCCATGCTGTAAACCTCTATGACTCACGTGGAGGAAACCCACACAAAAATGGGGAGAACATGCTGTCTCCACCTTGTCACCCAAGGCCAGAATCGAATCAGGGTCCCTAACGCTGTAAGGCAGCGATGCTAACCACTGAGCCAATGTGCTGCCTTCTGCAGGTTCCCCTCAAAGTCCGTCACCATTCTGACTTGGGAAATATAACGTCGTTACTTTACTGTCGCTGGGTCAAAATCGTGGAACTCCCTCCCTAACAGCACAGCCCACACCTCATGGACTGCAGCGGTTCAAGAAGGCAGCTCATCACCATCTTCTCAGGGGGCAACTAGGGATGGGCAATAAATGCCGGTCTACCCAGTGAAACCCACATCCCATAAACAGAATAGGCAGAGAATTGTAACGCAGAGAACTGTGAGGTGAGGTGATATTAGCAGAAGGCATGGGGAGAAACAATATTGACTTAAAGGCCCAATTCTAAAGAGTGGGGGCGCAGTTGAAGGGGGTATATTGAAGGAGGGTTAGCAAGACATGGGACTTCTGGACTTCAGAAAGAGAAGGTACTGAGTGCAAAAGCTCAGTTATCCTGAACACTTATAATGTTCTGATTCTGCTCACCACACTTCAGGAAGGAGGCCTGGGCTCTTGAGAGAGTGCGGAGGAGATTCACCAGAATGGTTCCAGCGGTGAGGGGAGATTACTGACAGGGTTAGTGTTGGAGAAGGTGGGTGGGTGGGCGGGGCGGGGGGTTGTTCTCCTTGGAGCACGGGAGATTGAGGAGAGATTTGATAGGGGTGTCCAAGGTTTAGATCAACTCAACAGGGAAAAACTGTTCCCATTCACTGATGGTACAGGGGACACAGGGAGATTTTGGCCAGAGATATGGCGGGGGAAAAGCAAAGGAAAAGAAAAGTGAATGGTGAGAAGGGCAGTGTGCGGATACGAACAATGGATTCTGAAGGAAATCAGATGGTCTCTTGAGGGAAATGATCTTGGGCGAGGGTTGAACAGCAGAATGGGATGGCTCTTCGGGCAGCTGGCACTAATTTGATGGGCCGAGTGGCCTCTTTTTTGTGCTGTAATTTATTTTCAAAAATCAAACCAAGTTCAGACAGAGATCTTCACAGAGTCATCAGCCACAGCGCTGGTTCCCACTGCGCTCCCTCTCTTCCAGTGACAGTGTCACTGGCACCAGCTTCCCTCCTCTGTCCCTCACTCCACCCTCAGCCTCCAGTCACCCTCTTACCCTGACAGTGAGATCTTCCTCTTCACAGCTACAGCTTGCTGCACCTCATCCACTGCAGCAGCGATCACGCACTGTCCTTCCGGTGTCACACTGGGGATCTCTCCTCTGGATCCCGGGCTGCTACTGGGGCTCTCTCCTCTGGATCCCGCACTGGGGCTCTCTCCTCTGGATCCCGCACTGGGGCTCTCTCCTCTGGATCCCGGGCTGCTACTAGGACTCTCTCCTCTGGATCCCACACTAGGGCTCTCCCCTCTGGATCCCGGGCTGCTACTGGGGCTCTCTCCGCTGGATCCCACACTGGGGCTCTCTCCTCTGGATCCCGCACTGGGGCTCTCTCCTCTGGATCCCGGGCTGCTACTGGGACTCTCTCCTCTGGCTCCCACATTGGGGCTCTCTCCTCTGGCTTCCAGGACCTCACAGGGGCTCTCTCCACTTACTCCCAGGATGTCACTGGCGCTCTCTCTTCTGGCTCCTGCACTGGGACTCTCTATTCTGGCCCCCGCAATGGGGCTCTCTACTCTGGATCCTGCACTGGGGCTCTCTCCTCTGGATCCCGGGCTGCTACTAGGGCTCTCTCCTCTGGATCCCGCACTAGGGCTCTCCCCTCTAGTCCCTGCACTGGGGCTCTCTCCTCTGGCTCCCACACTGGGGCTCTCTCCTCTGGCTCCCACACTGGGGATCTCTCCTCTGGCTCCCACACTGGGGCTCTCTCCTCTGGCTTCCAGGACCTCACAGGGGCTCTCTCCACTGACCCCCAGGATGTCACTGGCGCTCTCTCCTCTGGCTCCTGCACTGGGGCTCTCTATTCTGGCCCCCGCACTGGGGCTCTCTACTCTGGATCCTGCACTGGGGCTCTCTCCACTGGCCCCCACACTGGGGATCTCTCTTCTGGCTCCAGCACCGGGACTCTCTCCTCTGGATCCTGCACTGGGGCTCTCCCCTCTGGCTCCCGCACTGGGGCTCTCTCCACTGGCTTCCAGGACCGCACTGGGGCTCTCTCCAATGACTCCCAGGATGTCACTGGCGCTCTCTCCTCTGGATCCTGCACTGGGACTCTCTCCTCTGGCCCCCGCACTGGGGCTCTCTCCTCTGGCCCCCGCACTGGGGCTCTCTCCTCTGGCTCCTGCACTGGGGCTCTCTCCTCTGGCTTCCAGGACCTCACAGGGGCTCTCTCCACTGACTCCCAGGATGTCACTGGGGCTCTCTCCTCTGGCCCCCACACTGGGGCTCTCTCCTCTGGATCCAGCACTGGGGCTCTCTCCTCTGGATCCAGCACTGGGGCTCTCTCCTCTGGATCCAGCACTGGGGCTCTCTCCTATGGCTCCAGCACTGGGACTCTCTCCTATAGTCCCAGCACTGGGGCTCTGTCCTCTGGCCCCCGCACTGGGGCTCTGTCCTCTGGCCCCCGCACTGGGGCTCTCTCCTCTGGCCCCTGCATTGGGGTTCTGTTCACTGGCTTCCAGGACCACACTGGGGCTCTCTCCACTGACTCCCAGGATGTCACTGACGCTCTCTCCTCTGGATCCTGCACTGGGACTCTCTCCTCTGTCCCCCGCACTGGGACTCTCTCCTCTGTCCCCCGCACTGGGACTCTCTCCTCTGTCCCCCGCACTGGGGCTCTCTCCTCTGTCCCCCGCACTGGGACTCTCTCCTCTGTCCCCCGCACTGGGACTCTCTCCTCTGGCCCCCGCACTGGGGCTCTCTCCTCTGTCCCCCGCACTGGGACTCTCTCCTCTGTCCCCCGCACTGGGACTCTCTCCTCTGTCCCCCGCACTGGGACTCTCTCCTCTGGCCCCCGCACTGGGGCTCTCTCCTCTGTCCCCCGCACTGGGACTCTCTCCTCTGTCCCCCGCACTGGGACTCTCTCCTCTGGCCCCCGCACTGGGGCTCTCTCCTCTGTCCCCCGCACTGGGACTCTCTCCTCTGTCCCCCGCACTGGGACTCTCTCCTCTGTCCCCCGCACTGGGACTCTCTCCTCTGGCCCCCGCACTGGGACTCTCTCCTCTGTCCCCCGCACTGGGACTCTCTCCTCTGGCTCTGTGCCCGCTCTGTCCCCTGCCCCCGGAGCCGGGGCTCTGTCCCCGGGTTGTGTCCCCGGGTCTCCCTGTCTGTGTCTCGGTGGGTTCGGCTCTCCCTGTCCCTGTGTCTCCGCCGCCCTGCTCCATGTGTCACGGTGTGTGTTACGGTGTGTCTCACTCTGAGTTT
Organism: Carcharhinus amblyrhynchos; assembly: GCF_965287045.1. Classification (NCBI taxonomy): domain Eukaryota; kingdom Metazoa; phylum Chordata; class Chondrichthyes; order Carcharhiniformes; family Carcharhinidae; genus Carcharhinus; species Carcharhinus amblyrhynchos. The sequence continues at coordinate 4,002,789 of NC_137332.1, read as the reverse complement.
CTCTTCCGGGCTCGGGCTCCAGCTGAAGCTTCCTGTTTTGCTGCTTTTGCTCAAAGCGCCGCTTCCCGGCACCGAGTGGGAAATCCGCAATAACCCGACACAGACTGCAGCTCCCAGTCCCCACTGCCCTGGGAGACACACACCCAGAGACACAGACCCACTCCCGGAGACAGAGACAGAGACCCAGACCCAGTCCCAGACACAGAGACCCACTCCCGGAGACAGAGACAGAGACCCAGACCCAGTCCCAGACACAGAGACCCACTCCCGGAGACAGAGAGAGTCTCAGAGCCCCACTCCCAGAAACAAAGAGAGTCCCAGAGAGAGAGAGAGAGCCCAGAGCCAGAGAGAGTCTCAGAGAGAGAGTCTCAGAGAGAGAGTCTCAGAGAGCGAGTCCCAGAGAGAGAGAGAGACAGCCCCAAAGCCAGAGCCCCAGAGATAGACACTAGAGACAGAGAGAGTCCGAGAACCAGAGAGAGTCTCAGAACCAGAGTCAGGGTCCTAGAGCCAGAGAGAGTCGCAGAACACGAGTCCCAGAGCTACAGCTCCAGAAAGAGACACTAGAGAGAGTCCCAGAGTCAGGGTCCTAGAGCCAGAGAGATCCCAGAGAGAATCATTGAGCCAGAGAGAGTCCCAGTGAGATCCCAGAGTGAAAGCTTCACCCTGAGACTCACAGCCCACAAACCCTGCGGTAGCGTCTCTGAAATCCTCTCAATAATCCTGTTACATTCTCACAACAGCAGGCAGCATTAGCAATCAGACATCAGCCAGATTCCCGGTGAAATTTTAAATTGGACCCCAATCCTGTGTTACTTTTTGATGAAATGAAACCAACAACATCAAATTGCATTAATGTAGCGCCTTCTGTGTGAGATCATTATTTCAAGTGGGCAAAGGACCTGGGTTCAATTCTGGCCTTGGGTCACTCTCTGTGTGGAGTTCATAAAATATAGGAGCAGAATTAGGCCATTCGGCCCATCGAGTCCGCTCTGCCATTCGATCATGGCTGATATTGTCCTTATCCCCATTTTCCTGCCTTCTCCCCATGACCTTTCAACCCATTAAAATCTGTCTAACTCCTCCTTAAATTTACTCACTGTCCCAGCATCCACCGCACTTTGGGGTCGTGAATTCCACAGATTCACAATCCTTTGGGAGAAGTAGTTTCTCCTCAACTCTGTTTTAAATTTGCTGCCCCTTATCCTAAGCCTATGATCTCTCGTCCTAGAATGCCCCATAAGAGGAAGTATCTGCTCCATGTCTACTTTATCCAGACCTTTTATCACCTTGTATACCTCACATTGATTTCCCCTCATTCTTCTAAATTCCAGAGAGTATCGGTCTAAACTGTTCAATCTCCCTTCATACGACAAACCCCTCATCTCTGGAATCAATCTAGTGAACCTCCTCTGAACTGCCTCCAATGCCACTACATCTTTCCTCAAATAAGGGGAACTAAAACAGTGCACAATACTCCAGGTGCGGCCTCACCAATGCCTTGTATAGTTTCAATAATACTTCCTTACCTTTATATTCTATTCCTTTAGCTACAAATGCCAACATTCCATTCATTTTCTTTATAGAACATCGAACAGTACAGCACAGTACAGGCCCTTCGGCCCTCGATGTTGTGCTGAGCTATGTCCGAAACCAAGATCAAGCTATCCCACTCCCTATCATTCTGGTGTGTTCCATATGCCTATCCAATAACCTCTTGGAAGTTCCTAACTCCACTATCACAGCAGGCAGCGCATCCCACACCCCAACCACTCTCTGAGTAAAGAACCTACCTCGGACATCCCTCCTATATCTCCCACCATCAACCTTATAGTTACGCCCCCCTAGTAACAGCAAATTTATTATCTGCTGTACCTGCATGCTAGTTTTCTGTGACTCATGAACGAGGACACCCAGGTCCCTCTACACCGGAGCACCCTAAAGTCTCTCCCCATTTAAATAATAAGTCGCCTTCCCATTTTTCTGACCAAAATGCATGACCTCACACTTACCCATATTAAACTCCAGCTGCCACATTTTGGCCCACTCTCCTAACCTATCCATATACATTTGCAAGGTCCTTATTTCCTCATTGCAACTTACTGTCCCGGCTATTTTTGTGCCTTTTGCAAATTTGCTAGAATTCTTTGAGGATGTAACAAGCAAAGTGGATAATGGGGATCCCATAGATATAATGTCTCTGGACTTCCGGAAAGCATTTGGTAAGGTGCTGCACAACAGGTTAATTCACAAGATTCAATGCAATATTTCTTTCTTCAGTTGTCATGAAAAATACCTTCAATGTTGTGGTCTTTTGTCCTAACACTGGATTTATTATTGCGTGTGTGTAACCCACTCAGTCTCAGTAGCAAAAGGATCTTTGATACTCATTAATTTATCAAACGTATGCACATTTGGCAATCCGTAAACATTTATACAGTTTATATGTTCCATCTGATTCTTTTTATATTCAGATGTGGGATATGGGTGTCACTGGCTGGCCAGCATTTATTGCCCATCCCCAGTTACCCTTGAGAAGGTGGTGGTGAGCTGCCTTCTTGAACCGGTGCAGTCCATGTGCTGTGGGTTGACCCACAATGCCGTTAGCTTTTCTCCTATGTATTCTTTTGCGTTGCTGGGAAACGAGTTGGCTGAAAACTGTGCTCTTCCAAGTCTGTGAGCTCCATCAGTTAGAGGGACAAGGGCATCCGAGACATGGGGAAACCACCAACTGCAAGTTCCCCTCCAAGTCGCTCACTTGGAACTATACCTTCATAGCTGAGTCAAAGTCCTGCAGCTCCCCACCTATCAACATTTACTGTCCATCCCTAATTGCCCTTGAGAAGGTGGTGGTGAGCTGCCATCTTGAATCACGGTCATCTATCTGCTGTAGCTACACCCACAGTGCTGTTTGTACAATCCCCACAGTCCAGAAAAGACCACTCGGCCCATCAAATCTGCACCGACTCTCTGACAGACTATCTTGCCCAGCCTCTCACCCCCTGCCCTATCCCTGTAATCCCACACATTAACCATGGCTAAAGCATCTCACCGAGACATCTCTGGACTGTGGGAGGAAACCGGAGCACCCGGAGGAAACACATGCAGGTACGGGAAGAATGTGCAAACTCCACAGAGACAGGGCCTGTTCTGCACTCGAGTATTTTGTGGGTGAGCTGATGATGGGGGGAATCAGTGAAAGAAATGAAATTGAATAGTCACAGGGAGATAAAATACTGTGGATGCTGGAAATCTGAAATAAAACATTAAAGTAGCCCTGATCTTCTCTCTGACAGTATTTCTGTTTGTTCTCCTTCAATGTTTTCCATTCTCCTCTTGGTGTCTGCTTGCGTTTTGCTTTCTCTGAGTGCTGACCTCTATTCTCCTATCCTTCCACAATATCAGTACCTTCACTCGGTTTTACTGCCATCGACACTTCATTTGTCTGGTGTCCATGACACCTTTGTCAATCTCTTCCTTAGCTCCCACCTATCCCTGATCTCTTATTCTATCCACCTCCACCTCCCCCACTCTCCAGCTATATAATCCATCACATTGTATTCCTGATCAGCTTCTGTAGAAGTCACACAGACTCAAAACTATTCTGTGGGTGCTATTCTGGTTGGCGGTTGGTGACTAGTGGAGTGCCGCGGGGATCGGTGCTGGGGCCTCAACTGTTTACCATTTATATAGATGATCTGGAGGAGGGGGCTGAGTGTAGGGTGACAAAATTTGCTGATGACACAAAGATGAGTGGAAAAGCAAATTGCGTGGAAGGTGTGGAAAGTCTGCAGAGGGATCTGGATAGGCTGAGTTAGTGGACGAGGACCTGGCAGATGGAGTACAATGTTAGCAAGTGTGAGGTTATCCACTTTGGCAGGAATAATAGTCGGAGGGATTACTATTTAAAGGGCGAAAAGCTGCAGCATGCTACGGTGCGGAGGGACCTGGGGGTCCTTGTGCATGAGTCGCAAAAACCCAGCCTGCAGGTGCAGCAGGTGATCAGGAAGGCGAATGGGATGCTGGCCTTCATAGCGAGGGGGATAGAATATAAAAGTAGGGAGGTCTTGTTGCAACTGTACAGGGCACTGGTGAGGCCGCAGCTGGAGTACTGTGTGCAGTTTTGGTTGCCGCATTTGCGCAAGGATATATTGGCCTTGGAGGGAGTGCAGAGGAGGTTCACTAGGCTGATACCGGAGATGAGGGGGTTGGACTATGAGGAGAGACGAAATAGACTGGGTCTGTACTCGTTGGAGTTCAGAAGGCTGAGGGGGGATCTTATTGAGACGTATAAGATAATGAAGGGGATGGATAGGGTAGAGGTAGAGAGATTCTTCCCGCTTAGAAAGGATAGTAGAACTAGAGGGCACAGCCTCAAAATAAGGGGGGGGGGGGGGGGCGCAATTTAGATCAGAGTTGAGGAGGAACTTCTTCACTCAAAGGGTGGTGAGTCTCTGGAATTCTCTGCCCGTTGAAATGGTGGAGGCTACCTCGCTAAATATATTGAAGTCACGGGTAGGTTTTTGACAAACAAGGGAATTAAGGGTTATGGGGAGAGGGCGGGAATGTGGAACTGATCCACGACAGATCAGCCATGATCTTATTGAATGGCGGGGCAGGCTTGAAGGGCTAGATGGCCTACTCCTGCTCCTATTTCTTATGTTCTTATGAAGCGCTAATTCTGTTACTTTCTTCACAAATGCTGCCAGACCTGATGAGCATTTATAGAATCAGTACAGAAGGAAGCCTTTCAGCCCATTGAACCTGCTCCAACAACTATCCTACCCAGGCCCGATCCCGCAACCCCACAAATCTACCCTGCTAATCCTCCTAACACTTTGGCCATACTAAATTGACCCTATCAGCCTAACCTGGAGTGTGGGAGGAAACTAGAACACCCAGAGGAAACCCACACAGACACGGGGAGAACGTGCAGACTCCACACAGACAGTGACCCCAGGCTGGAATGGAACCCAGGTCCCTGGCGCTGTGAGGCAGCAGTGCTAACCACTGTGCATTTTCATTTGGAGATAGTCATTGCCTGATACTTGTGTACAAGAACATAGAAAATTACAACACAGGAACAGGCCCTTCAGCTCTCCAAGCCTGCACCGACCATGCTGCCCGACTTAACTAAAATCCCCTACCCTTCCGGGGACCATATCCCTCCATTCCCATCCTATTCATGTATTTGTCAAGGTGCCCCTTAAGAGTCCACTACACCCCCAGCAGCAAGACCCAGGCACCCAGCACCCTCTGTGTAAAGAAATGCCTCGTATATCTCCTTTAAACCTTGCCCTTCGCACCTTAAACCTGTGCCCTCTAGTAATTGACTCTTCCACCCTAAGAAAAAGCTTCTGACTATCCATTCTGTCCATTGCCTCTCATAATCTTGTAGACTTCAAACAGGTCTCCCCTCAACCTCCAGTGAGAACAAACCAAGTTTCTCCAACCTCTCCTCATAGCTAATGTCCTCCATACCAGGCAACACCCTGGTAAATCTTTTCTGTGCCCTCTCCAAAGCCTCCACATCCTTCTGGTAGTGTGGCGACCAGAATTGAACGCTATATTCCAAGTGCGGCCTAACTAAGGTTCTATAAAGCTGCAACATGACTTGTCAATTTTTAAACTCAATACTCCGGCTGATGAAGGCAAGCATGCCATATGCCTTCTTGACTACCTTCTCGACCTGCATTGCCACCTTCAGTGACGTGTGTACCTGTGCACCCAGATCCCTCTACCTATCAATACTCTTCAGGGTTCTGTCATTTACTGTATATTTCCTATCTGTCTTAGACCCTCCAAAATGCATTACCTCACATTTGTCAGGGCAGGCTCGAAGGGCTAGATGGCCTACTCCTGCTCCTATTTCTTAATGCACTAACCAGCACGTCTTTCGGACTGAGAGAGGAAATTGCAGCACTCGGAGGAAACCCACGCAGAAATGGGGAGAACATGCAAATTCCACACAGACAGTGACCCAAGCCAGGAACCAAACGGGGGGGTCCCCGGTGCTGTGAGGCAGCAGTGCTACATTCCATCTGAACCTACGCATTTGTATGCTAATATTCACAGAATATAAATTAAAGTCCTTCTTCGTCAAAGTTTCAAAACCTTAAAGTATAAGCACCGAATGATTGGGAAATGTAAAGTACAACTAAAACACCGGCAAGCAAAATTCAGCAAAGGAGCCACTTTATTGTACCAGAAATTGTAAAATCACCATGGCGATGGAATAAGCAAGTCATTGATAACCAGAATTTAACAGCTGCAGGTTAAAGAGTTTTGTTGTGTTCCAGTCAAAGGAATTTGGAGTTATGGCATTATTTTGGAAATTGAATATTACATATATTACAAATTGATTACAATGACAGTTATCATCATGGCATCTTCGTTACGTATTTAACACAACACTTCAGTGTCATATTGACTGGAGTCCATTTTGTTTAAGGTATTTTTCAGTAAATAAGCAATGACCCCAGCCAGTAAGATGACGAAATAGATGACGTATTTGCAGTTGTTGTAGCACTGTCGGCTATGGGGGCGGAATGGGAACTCGCTGTTTGGGCACCGCCGCCAACAGCTGCCTCAGCGAGAGGTCACTTGGAATGAAACTTGGATTTGATGAACTGATTGGTTGGCCCAGCCTAAAACCAACCGTACAAAATATCCACAAGTCACGTTAAATTGCATGCCAGAGTGAGTGTTCAGAATTTAATATATGACGGCAAGGTACAACCTCAAAGCTGAACAGAAAGCGTGGAGTTGTTCTACAACATGCCCCTGACTAGCTAAGCTTTTCCATCTATCTACAGGCACCATACACACTGTACCGATCTGTACAGCACATCCACACAGTAAGAGACACAATTGTTTTAATTACACAGTTCATATAAATAATGTTTCTGATAGAAATGAATGACCAAATAAGTACTTTATAAACGGAAATACTGAATGTAGCCAGTACATACATTTTGACAAAAATAATCATATCAAAACCTCTGTTTGTTGAAACAATTAGCACCTTATTAACATTAGCACCCAGGACGGGGAGAGCGATAGGTCCAAAGTTATCCCTTGCCGTTTCTTCTGTCCGTGATGTCCAGCGAATGAGCAAGCTTTGAGATTCGGGATGGCAAGGGAGGGCAGTAATGCCAACACAGACTCAATATCTAGAATCCTGTGCCCGCCATACTAGATCGCACTCCGGGGTGGCACTGAGGCACGGAGCTGGTGGTGGTGGGTGCGTAGGGAGGGTCTCAAGAGGGTTGAGTTGGCACTAAGGGGATACACATGTCCACAGAGGGCAGATTCTCAGTAATCTGGGATCGGAGCCAGGCTGTAATGGGTTTGCAGTTCTCCGACATGGCGTTGGCGCCCAACCTTTCCAGTGAATGGAGGGATCAGCCTGGCTCCTGGTGGACTCGCTCATTCCGATTTGGATCCCGACAACCAGGTAAGCTAACCACCCTCCCCCCCACCCCTAACACACCCCGCCCTCCCCCATGGTGGATTGAGCTGCACAGACTGTGTGGCAGGAAACTGGTTAGATTTTGGATTTAGATTGGGGAATGTCACCCCGACTCTTGCTAGCTTCAGAGAAGCGGATGCGTCCCTACACAACACAGGGAGCTACTCAATATCAGCCCACATGGGAATCTCAATGGACCACTTCATTAACCAGGAGGGACGACTGCCTCTCTCAGCCACCCACGCAGTCAACACAAAACCCCCAGACGGGAGACAGACGGCATATCGGAGGTAGAGAAATCTTCCAGAAGTATCACTGTTCAGAGCTGAAGAGAAGGTGATGAAACTCGATATTAGCTTCCATCCATTCTCATCATGAAACATTCGCACATTTTTGTAGCCACCAGTGCTGCTAATGATCTATCCTTTGTCAGTTGTTTCTGAGACTTGTGAGTGAATGGACCTCCAGTTATAATTGCTACGTCGCTGAAAGGTTCCATCGGCAAATGCTTTCAAAAGGAACTCTGGCAGGAAGCACAAAGCATTGCGCAGCACGCAACCAATTTCCCCAGAACTGCAGTGAGCAGCTTTCCATCAATCCAGCATCGATCCATTCTTCCTGAGAAATCAGTTTGAAAAAAATATATATTCCTGGATTTTCCTCAGTGAGAGATCTCACAGCACCAGGTTACAGTCCAATAGGTTTTCCACAGTGAACAGGGATAAACTCTCCAAGAACTTCCAAGCTGAGTGTAGACTAGCTTCTGGTTCCAGTTTCCTTATAATGTTGATAAGGAGACCCTCCCCCCCCCAAGTCCACTGTCCTGTTATAGAAAGCAAACTGGACCGATTTCTATGCGATATTGCTTTGTTGGCTTGAGGAAAGGGAGTCTCTCAATGTCAACAATCGGAAGTTGACTCACGACCTGAGTGTGAAAGCTGAACTGTGTCAGCTGCCAGCGTCCATCCTGAATCTGCAATGAACAAACAGCAGTCTGAGTGAGACACAGGGGTAAGGGATGAGGAGGGGGAGTTACTGATACACAAACACATACCCAATGCAAGCTTTTAACTGTGTTCTGAAATAGTCTCGGGGGGCGGGGGATAGATTGGCCCTTTAACAGGGGGCATTTCCCCAATGGAATCTATCGAGGGTGACCTGACAGAGCCTGAACCAACAAAGGCTTTTTTGCCAAATTAAGGATAACGTGTACAATGAGTTCAGACACGATTACGATGCCATTGCTCTGCTCAAATCCCTGGCTCCAACTCCGAGTCCCGCCTCCTCTCAGAGTCCACCCCCTCCAGCCGATTGGCCCAGCTTCCCACCGGGACAGTCCATAGGGTCCTCACCAATCACATGGGCCTGGGGAAATGCCTCCCTGTCCCTTAAAGGGCCACACTATTACACCAAACCACAGCCACTCAGTTGTCTCAAGGTAAATCAGACAGGGGCAATTGATTTTCCAGCAACGCCACCACCCTATGAATAAAACCAATCACAGCGTAGAATCATAGACCCTAGAGTACAGAATGAGGCCATTCAGCCCATTGAGTCTGCACTGACCACAATCCCACCTAGGCTCTTTCCCCATAACCCCATGCATTTACCCTAGCTAGTCCTCACGATGCTAAGGACAATTTACCCTGACCAATCCACCTAACCCACACATCTTTGGACAGTGGGAGGAAACCCACGCAGACATGGGGAGAACGTGCAGACTCCACACAGACAGTGACCCGTGGCCTGAATTGAACCTGGGACCCTGGCGCAGTGAGGCAGCAGCACTAACCACTGTGCCACCGTGATGCCCCCATGAACAGTAAGGTTCATTGCTAGAGGAAGTGTGAATTCGATATTCATTGAATACGGGTGATAGGCATTCACTTGTTCCCCTATAAATAGACACGGGCCACCATTTTCCAGCCCTGCCGTGCTCTGGGGGAGAATGTATTGGTGTGTAGTGGGGCCGAGGAGTGGCGGTTCAGGGGTTTGCCGCTTTCTGCGCTGGCGCAGAATGAGTATTTAAATATACCAAGTCTATTTGAGACTGGATTCTCCCGGCTCACGAGATTTTCCGACCCTTGGGCACAGCGAGCACTTGACAAGAGTCTGGAGATCTGAAGTAAAAACAGAAAATGCCAGACAAACTCTGCAGGTCTGACAGGAAGAGAGAAACAGAGTTAATGTTTCAATTCCATTCTGCCTCTTTTTCAGATTCGATCTTTGGTTCCAAATACCCCAATATCTGGAATTCTCCAACCTCGTTCACCCCGCTGCTGCTGCCAGCAAGAACGGAGAACTTGACGCTCAGCCAAAATTTCATTCACTGCAGCAGGACTGGAGAATCCCAGCCGCGGGCGAGGATGGAGAATCCCAGCCGTGGGAAAGGACGGAGAATCCCAGCCATGGGAGAGGACGGAGAATCCCAGCCGCAGGCAAGGATGGAGAATCCCAGCCACGGGTGAGGATGGAAAATCCCAGCTGGAGGCAAGGGTAGAGAATTACAGGCGGAGGCGAGGATGGAGAATCCCAGCCCGCAGGTGAGGATGGGAAATCCCAGGCGCAGATGGAAAATCCCAGGCGGGGATGGAGAATTCCAGTCTTTACCTCTCTTCCGACTACCTGAGTTTCTCCATCACTTTTGGTTTTTATATGAGAGAAGACAGAGGTTTGATAGTAATTTATAGAATCATGGAATCCCTACAGTGCAGAAAGAGGCCATTTGGCCCATTGAGTCTGCATTGACCACAATCCCACCCAGGCCCTATCCCCGTAACCCCATGCATTTACCCTAGCCCGTCCCCTGACACTAAGGGTCAATTTAGCATGGCCAATCCTCCTAACCCACGTATCCTTGGAGATTATTGTTATTTAAGATTATGAAAATATGTGATTGCCCAAATGTAGAGTAGATGATATTTTCACACAAGGAGATCAAAAGTAGGGCTCACAAATATAAGATAATCACTAATAAATCCAATGCAGGATCCAAGAGAAATTCCTTTATACAAAGAATGTGAGTCTCACTCCCATAAGGAGTGGGTCAGATAATGAGTGTGGATATATTTAAGGGAAAGCTGGATAAGGTGCAAGGGGGGAAAGGGATAGAGCGATGTGCTGATAGGGTTAGATGAAAAGTGGGGGAGAGGGAGGAAGTTTCCTGTGTCGTACATTTGGTGTTGTTTTATGTTCAGAATATTTTCGAAATGCACCAGAAAGATATCTATGATTGTCATGCTGATTTTGCCAAAACAAGAATTAACCTGCTCTGACAAAGGGTCATCCAGATTCGAAACAGCTCTATTCTCTCTCTCTCTCTCCACAGAGACTGTCAGACCTGCCGAGACTTTCCAGCATTTCCTGTTTGCGTTTCAAAAATTAACCTGAATTATTAGTGACAAGATGCACATTACCTTGCACCCGTCTCTTATAACCTTGGGTCGAGATACTGTACTTGCTGAAAATATCTCCCCGTTCCATCCTCTAAAGCGTATGGAATTAGTGTAGGGGTCTTTGCTGCTGGCATTCTTCCAGACAGGAAAATTGAGACAATGAATTGTGATGGTCTGTACGGCTTCTGAACTTAATAAATGCAAAAAGTTCATCTGCACATTCCCAATTCCAAAGTCCAGCTGAAAAGAAAAATATCCGGTTAAAAGCAGATCAGTGAAACATCCTGAAACAGCCAACTGGCTTCGAGAGAAGAGAAACTGCTGCCAATGATGGTTCCCGGGAGAGGCTTGGATTGTTCTCCTCAGATGTGGAGATGCCGGTGTTGGACTGGGGTGGACACAGTAAGAAGTCTCTCAACACCAGGTTAAAGTCCAACAGGTTTATTTGGTATCACGAGCTTTCAGAGCACTGCTCCTTCAGGCATTCACCTAATGCTACCAAATAAACCTGTTGAACTTTAACCTGGTGTTGTGAGTCGATTTACTTGTTTTCCTCAGAGCAGAGTGAGAGGAGATTTAACTGAGGTGTTTAGGATTCATGCTGAGGGAGTAAGTTTCCCAGTGGCAGGAGGGTCAGGGGCCAGAGAGTTTGAGGTGATTAACAGAAGAGCCAGAGGGGAGATGAGAAAACATCTCTCTGAGGCAGAGGGATCTGTTTGGCAAAGGCTGAGGCGGACTTAACGGTAACAAACAGAACAGAATTGGCCGAATACTCGAGGGAGTGGCTTTGCATGACTCAGAGGAAAGAGTGATGGGAGGGGCAGGGGTGGTGGTGCTAATTGTATTGTTTTTTTCAAGGCACAATAATGATGGGCTGAATGGCCTCCTATGTTTCCATGTTAAACAAGGAAATAAAGTTCTCACAGGGTATTGACTGAGTAATGTTCTGAGGCAGAAATCTATTTTGTTGTTTTTTTTTATTCATTTGTGGGACATGGGCATCGCTGGCTGGGCAGCATTTATTGCCCATCCCTAGTTGCTCCCAAGGGCAGTTGAGAGTCAACCACGTTGCTGTGGTTCTGGGGTTACAGTAGGCCAGGCCAGGTAAGCTTGGCAGATTTCCTTCCCTAAAGGACATTAGTGAACCCAATGGATTTTCCAACAATCGAAAATGGTTTCACGGTCATCAGTAGATTCTTAATTCCAGATATTTTGAATTGAATTCAAATTCCACCATCTGCCCTGGTGGGATTCGAACCTGGGTCCCCAGAACATTAAGTGAGCTTCCAGATTAATAGTCTAGCAACAATGCCACTAGGCCATCACCTCCCCTTATTTGACATCTATCTATGAGCATGCCTCAGCGAGGGTTATTGGACTGCAGGACATTGCCGGATTTCACCCTCTCTCCAGTTGAGGGGCTCCTGGGTGAGTGAGAGGTGCCCGTCAACAAGTGCCCTCCACTCTGATTGCCATCCAGACACTCCTACTTTGCTGAAACAACAATATAGAATTGACAGCACAGAAACCATAAGACCATAAGACATAGGAGCAGAATTAGGCCACTCGGCCCATCAAATCTGCTCTGCCATTCAATCATGGCTGATATTTTTCTCATCCTCATTCTTCTGCCTTTTCCCCATAACCCCTGACCCCCTTATTAATCAAGAATCTATCTATCTCTGTCTTAAAGACACTCAATGACCTGGCCTCCACAGCCTTCTGTGGCAAAGGTTTCCACAGATTCCCCACTCTCTGGCTGAAGAAATTCCACCTCATCTCTGTTTTAAAGGATTGTCCCGTTATCCTGAGGTTGTGCCCTCTGGTTCTACTTTTCCCTTCTAGTGGAAACATCCTCTCCACATCCACTCTATCCAGGGCCTCGCAGTATCCTGTAAGTTTCAATAAGATCCCCCCTCATTCTTCTAAACTCCAATGAGTACAGACCCAGAGTCCTCAACCGTTCCTCATATGACAACCTCTTCATTCCAGGGATCATTCCTGTGAACCTCCTCTGGACCCTGTCCGAGGTCTGGCACATCCTTCCTTAGATACTGGGCCCAAAACTGCTCACAATACTCCAAATGGAGTCTGACCAGAGCCTTATACAGCCTCAGAAGTATATCCCTGCTCTTGTATTCTCTCGACATGAATGCTAACATTGCATTTGTCTTTCCAATTGCCGACTGAACCTGTATGTTAACCTTAAGAGAATCTTGAACAATGACTCCCAAGTCCCCAAACAAGCCACTGTGTTGAGTTGTCTGTGCCAGTGATTAAGTTCCAGTTCAGCACTGTGTCACCCTGCGCTATCTGACTGTATCCACCTGTCCTGCTATTCCTCACTCCCCCATTAGTCCAGTAAAATTGCTCCTTTTTTATCCTCATTGCACTCACTCTGAAATTGCTTCAATGGTGTTTGCTGGAAACAACACAGACTGTCATTCAGCCCATTGAGTCTGTGCTGGCTCATTACTGTCCAAATGGGCAGCACTGCTGTCTCACAGTGCCAGGGACCCCGGTTCAATTCCAGCCTTGGGTGACTGTCACTTTGGTAGGAGCAACAGATGTGTCGAGTATAGGGCTAACGGGAGGACTTTGAATAGTGTGGATGAACAGAGGGATCTAGGTGTGTGTGTACATAGATCCCTGAAAGTTGGGAATCAAGTAGATAAGGTTGTCAAGAAGGCGTACGGTGTCTTGGCGTTTATTGGTAGGGGGATTGAATTTAGGAGTCGCAGTGTAATGTTGCAACTGTACACTACTCTAGTGCGGCCGCACTTGGAGTACTGTGTGCAGTTCTGGTCCCCGCATTACAAGAAGGATGTGGAGGCGTTGGAGAGGGTGCAGAGGAGGTTTACTAGGATGTTGCCTGGTATGGTGGGGAGGTCCTATGAGGAGAGACTGAGGGATCTAGGGTTGTTTTCGTTGGGAAGAAGGCGGCTAAGAGGGGATCTTATTGAAACATATAAGATGATTAGGGGTTTAGATAGGGTGGATAGTGATAGCCTTTTTCCTCGGATGGAGAAAGCTAGCACGAGGGGGCATGACTTTAAATTAAGGGGGGGTAGCTACAGGACGGATGTCAGGGGTAGGTTCTTTACCCAGCGGGTGGTGAGGGATTGGAATGCCCTGCCTGCTGCAGTTGTAGATGCGTCTAGTTTGGGGGCGTTTAAGAGATCTCTGGATAGGTTTATGGACGAAAAGGGATTGGTATAGGCTAGTGGGTCATTGTTTTTGTAACTGGTCGGCGCAACATCGTGGGCCGAAGGGCCTGTTCTGCGCTGTAATGTTCTATGTTCTATGTTCTATGTACGCGGAGTTTGCACGTTCTCCCCGTGTCTGTGTGAGTTTCCACTAGATGTTTCAGTTTCCTGAAAGATGTGCAGGTTAGGTGGGTCGGCCGTGCCAAATTGACTCTGTGTCAAGGGATTAGCGAGGCAAATATGTGGAGTTATGGAGGTGGGACCTGGGTAGGATTGTCTTTTTCGCAGGCTCGATGGGCCAAATGGCCTCCTTCTGCATTGTAGGGATTCTATGATTCTCCAATGATTAACTTTTTCTGCCCTGAGGAGAACAGTCCCAGCTTCTCCAGTCTCTCCGCACTCACTATACTGACCTTCTGCAGTCTCTCTGCACTCACTGTACTGACCTTCTCCAGTCTCTCCGCACTCACTGTATTGACCGTCTCCAGTCTGTCCACACTCACTGTACTGACCTTCTCCAGTCTCTCTGCACTCACTGTACTGACCTTCTGCAGTCTCTCTGCACTCACTGTACTGACCTTCTCCAGTCGCTCTGCACTCACTGTGCTAACCTTCCCCAGTCTCTCTGCACTCACTGGACTGACCTTCTCCAGTCTCTCCACACTCACTGTACTGACCTTCTCCAGTCTCTCTGCACTCACTGTACTAACCCTCTCCATTCTCTCCGCACTCACGGCACTAACCTTGTCCATTCTCTCCGCACTCACGGCACTAACATTCTCCAGTCTCTCTGCACTCACTGTACTGACCTTCTCCAGTCTCTCCGCTCTCACTGTACTGATCTTTTCCAGTCTCTCTGCACTCACTGTACTGATCTTCTCCAGTCTCTCCACACTCACTGCACTGACCTTCCCCAGTCTCTCCACTCTCACTGTACTAACCTTCCCCAGTCTCTCCGCACTCACTGTACTAACCTTCCCCAGTCTCTCCGCACTCACTGTACCGACCTTCTCCAGTCTCTCCGCACTCACTGTACTAACCTTCGATGTATTGACAGGGTGTAAACATGTTTGGCCGCCAGTGCTAAAATTGCAGGATACTTCGATTGTATCTGAAGGGCAGCCCAAGTTGGGGTCGATCCAGTATTTACCTGCGGGGTGGACAGAGAACCTGCGTTAGAAACCCGCTCCGAGCCATCGCTGCTTCCGAGATAGAAGTGAAACATGCTCACCGTTCTCCAGTTTACTTTCACAGTTCAGCAAATCCCGACAGACACGGACAGGATGTTCCCTGGTCCCCAGCGGGTTCTTGATGCTGTGCATCAGGCTGCTGAGGTAGTGCAGAGTTTGGAATATCTTGAAACCTTGCTCCAGGATCGGCACTTCAGCGTTCTGGTAATTCTACACAACATCACGAATGTGGGTGTGAGACCGGGAGACAGGAACAGAGACAGAACAACTCCTACAGCAACGCGGTCAAAGCGCAAATCCACACACTGCAAACGACCCAGTCTGTGGGCCCGACTCTCCCCCTCGCCAGGCGCCCATCTTTTGGCGTGTCG
Source organism: Carcharhinus amblyrhynchos (assembly GCF_965287045.1). NCBI lineage: Eukaryota > Metazoa > Chordata > Chondrichthyes > Carcharhiniformes > Carcharhinidae > Carcharhinus > Carcharhinus amblyrhynchos. The sequence continues at coordinate 3,987,159 of NC_137332.1, read as the reverse complement.
GATTGGCCGATGCGCGTGTCGGCTATCTTGTGGGGCCTCCCGGGGGGGGGGGTCAGGTAGTGGGGAATCGTGCCCCCTGGGCACGGGCATCCTGGCAGTGCAGGGCCTATTGTGGGGGTGGGGGTCCTGCTGCCACTCTACGTGGGGATCAGTCGGGGCTGGGGAAGGAGTGGTCTGCTGGGGGGGAGGGGGGGGTGCCTCCTATGAGGAGGGAGTGGGTGGGGGGGGGGAGTCGGTTGAGGCGGGGGGGGGCACAGGTGGGGGGTGGGATCATCACTGCTGTGGGGCGGGGGGGGAGGGAAGTGGATATTGGGACGCTCCAGGGTAAGAGGGAGGTTGGAGCTGGCCCGGGGATGGTGGTGGGGGCCGTGGGAGTGTTGGAGGGGCAGCACTGCGAGGGGCAGGGGGGGGGGGTCCCAGCGATCGAGCCGGCCAGTAAAACGGGGAGACTGACAGACTGAAGCCCTGCGCAGGCGCAGAGTTCGGGAACCGTCAAACTCCGGAGTGAATAGGCCCTCCCCCCACCCCGAGCTTTCAATGATATTCACGATTGTGACCTCTGCATTGCACAGAGTGTGGGAGATTCGAGTCCTTATGGTGATTTACACCAGCTCTCTTGCAAATTCAGCACTTGGAACTTTTTTTGGGAGAATCGGGCCCTGTATTTCCAGATATTACCCTGTATTATGCAGCCTTCAGGAGAACAGTGACCACAATACCACACAACCCTGCCACAGCAACCTCTGCAAGACATGCCGGATCATCGACATGGATACCATCATCACACGTGAGAATACCATCCGCCAGGTACATGGTAAATACTCTTGCAACTCGGCCAACATTGTCTACCTGATACGTTGCAAGAAAGGATGTCCCGAAGCATGGTACACTGGGGAGACCATGCAGACGCTACAACAACGGATGAATGAACATCGCTCAACAATCACCAGGCAAGACTGTTCCCTTCCTGTGGGCGAACACTTCAGTGGTCACGGGCATTCAGCCTCTGACCTTCGGGTAAGCATTCTCCAAGGCGGCCTTCATGACACACGACAGCGCAGAGTCGCTGAACAGAGACTGATAGCCAAGTTCCGCACACATGAGGACGGTCTCAACAGGGATCTTGGGTTCATGTTGCACTATCTGTAACCCCCATGACTTGCCTGGGTTTGCAAAACCTCACTTACTGTACTGTCTGGAGACAATACACATCTCTGTAACCTGTGATCAGTGCTCCTTCCACTCACATTGTCAGCCACTTCAGGTCTTGAACAGCAGGTTAGGTGTAAGGATTCGCATTCTAATCAGTAATCTCTAAACTGTCTGTGCTTTATATGCTCTGTCTGAGGCCAGAACTCTCCATTCACCTGACGAAGGGGCTAACCCCGAAAGCTTGTGAGTCTATTATCAAATAAATCGGTTGGACTAAAACCTGGTGTTGTCAGACTTTTTACTGTCTTTCCAGATAAAACCAGTGAAAGGCAAAGGAAATCCAAGTGGAAGCCCCCTGTTGTGGGAGCTGAATGCTGGTAACGGGACTGGAAGTCAGAGTGAGCTGGGCAGGGGCGAGGGATGTCCGAACACCAGAGATCTTGCACTGGGAAGCTCATTGATAACGCGAGAACGCTCTGAATGGTGTGGGAGAGCGGACAGGCGGAGAGAGATCTGCCCACCATTACCTCACAGGCTCCAACATCCAGCCACCTTGTTTAAATAGCTCCCGACGGCCCCAGTCACTCTTCCGCTCTGCTCCATCACCCCTGCCCGCCCCCCTGCCTCTATCTCAGCCCTCCACTGTGCCCGGCCTTGGTACAGAGTGAGCTCCAGGCAGCCTCTATCTCTCAGGGCCAGTGTGAACAGAAGGTGAAAGCGGCGTCTACTGACCTCAGGACCTTTTGGCAGCTGCGTGCCACATCTGGGCAGCTGTGAAACAGGGTGTTCTAAATTGGTGTGTGTGGGGTGTTTAATTTGGAGGGGTGGCGGGGGCGGGGGTGGTGGGGGTGGTGGGGGTGGGGGTGGTGGGTGGGTTGGAAAATGTTGGTCTTTTTGTGAGTGGTGATGAATTGCAAAGGGGGTTCCCTGTCAGGAATATTGGGAGATCATGATTCCGACATTGGAAAATGGATTTTTGGCCTCCTGCCAAATCCTGCTCCTCCAACCACATGCCACCCCCAACCCCCAGCCCCTCATCCTGCCCCCCATTGGCATCACTTGGAAAATTCCACCCTACGAAGCAGATGGCAGATTCCAATGTATTGTTCAAACGAGAGTGTACATGTATTTATTAAACACCTAACTACTGGGCAGCACGGTGGCACAGTGATTAGCACGGCTGCCTCACAGCGCCAGGGACCCGGGTTCGATTCCCAGCTCAGGTCACTGTCTGTGTGGAGTTTGCACATTCTCCCCGTGTCTGCGTGGGTTTCCTCCGGTTTCCACCCACAGTCCAAAGACGTGCTCAATAGGTTGACTGGCCAAGTTAAACTGCCCATAATGTGGGTTAGAGGGATTGGCAGGCTAAGTGTGTGGGTTGTGGGGATAGGTTTCTAGGTGTCCAGATCACCAACAGCCTGTCCTGATCCCCCCATGCCAACACTATAATTAAGAAAGCCCACCACCACCTCTACTTTCTCAGAAGACTAAGGAAGTTTGGCATGTCAGCTCAGACTCTCACCAACTTTTACAGATGCACCATAGAAAGTATTCTTTCTGGTTGTATCACAGCTTGGTCTGGGCTCCTGCTCTGCCCAAGACCACAAGGAACGATAAAAGGTTGTGAATGTAGCCCAATCCATCACGCAAACCAGCCTCCCATCCATTGACTCTGTCTACACTTTCCACTGCCTTGGCAAAGCAGCCAGCATAATTAAGGATCCCACACACATCAGACATTCTCTCTTCCACCTTCTTCCTTTGGGAAAAAGATACAGAAGTCTGAGGTCACATACCAACCGACTCAAGAACAGCTTCTTCCCTGCTGAGTGGACTTGCCTCACATTAAGCTGATCTTTCCCTACACGCTAGCTATGACTGTAACACTACATTCTGCAGTGTTTCCTTTCCTTCTCTATGAACGGTATTCTTTGCCTGTATAGCGCACAAGAAACAATACTTTTCACTGTATGATAATACATGTGACAATAATAAATCAAATTGAATCAAATCACAGTGAAAATCCCCTAGTCGCCACACTCTGGCTCCTGTTCTACAGTGATGAAGAGTTTAGCATGGCCAATCCCCCACCCCCCAGCCCCCAGTTGCCTGGGCCCTAAACTCTGGAATTCCTTCCCTAAACCTCACTGTCTCTCCACCTCCTTCTTTTAAGATGCTCTTATAAATCTACTTTGCTTTTGGTCACCTGTCCGAAAGCTCCACGTGCTGCTTTGGGTCAAAGGTCACTGCTGTGAAGCACTTTGGGATGTTCCAGGTGCCATATCAATGCAAGGTGCTGCCATTATTATGGGTAAGAAGATAATCTAACTCAGGCAAAGACTGATTACCTCAAACTGAAGGGCTTCGTTGGATGCAATCAGGGCTTGAATAGCTGCATTGATGTCCACGTATCTCTGCAATAAAGGACAGTGAGCGAGGACACCATTAGTAAGTATATGACTTTTCTGTACTTCTTGCTCCTCAGACTTCCTGGGGGGGTTAGTGTTGTCCCCATCTACATTGCCCAGAAATTCATCAAACTCAGCCTTGAAAATGCTGAAAAAGAACACGCTACTCTCTTGTCCGAGTTGCGGGCAAGGCCAGCATTTGTTGCCTATTCCCAACTGCCTTTGAACTCGCTAGTGAGAGCCAACCACATTGCCATGAGTGTGGAGTCACATATAGGCCAAACGGCCAAAATCCTACCCTGATGGACGCTGGTCACCACGATTGAGACTTGAGGCCAGATTTATTCATTGAGTTTAAATTCCACCAGCCGCTGCGATGGGGGATTTGAACCCATATCCCCAGGCCACGAGCCTGGATTACTAACCCAGGGACATCAGCACATTGCCGCCATCTCCTCACGGCTTTCCGAGGTGGGGAATTCACAATCACAAGAGCGAGGTATCTCCAAATCTCCCTCGGTCTTGAATGGCCGGCCCCTTACCCTTAGAGTCTGACCCTCAAAATTTTGTGATGCCCCAGGCAGTGGGTGGGGGAGGGGAGGAGAACGGGGGCACAATCTCTCAGCATGTAAAGATGTACGTTTTATTCAACACCACAGTTTGTGGGATCTGAGTGCATGTCTACACTCACCCTCTTGAAAATATCAAGAATTTACAAGTCCATTAGATATCAACAGTGTACCCGCAACTCCTCAAAGACTTTGTCGGAATTCTGTCAACAATTCAGGAATATGAGTGAAAATATGTCTAGAAAATAAGTTTGCACAATAGTGATAACAGCTATCAATGGTTCAAATCTGCAACCATTTTGTTCTGAAGGGGAGATTGATGTCCTCTCTGAGAACCAACACTCCACCACTCAAGGAGCACCTCCCTTCCTAATGTGTTAAAGTGAGTGTGAGAAGGGGGAATATCTACGCTGCAGCACCTTTAGTGATTAAATCAAAGTAACTACCCCAGAGTCTCTCTGAAAAAAAGCAGCAAGTAACTCTTTATTTATCTAACTCACAGTGAACAGGTTAATTAAACTCTTCCCAAAACAAATAAAACATGATTCTCACAGAATGTTGTTTAGATAAATCCAACTGCCACTTATTAACAAAAAAAAATAGAATTACTAGTCACTCTCAAAATTTTAATCAGGTTTGTCATCTACTGGAATCTTCTGTCTTCTTTATCTTGTGTTTTCATTGTCTTCTGTTGGTACTTTACGATTGAGATTATGCTTTCTTTTAAGACATAATTGTGGCTGTTACACTGGCAGACAATTGCTGCCTGTCTCACTCTCTCTCTCTGTCTTGGAGAACTGAACGAAGCTGTTACTCAGCACGTGCTGTCTGGCTCTCTGGATTCCTAATGAGGTACCAAAAATCTCCACAATAGGATTGGTTTACAAGTTATCAAAACATCAAATTCAAATCCAACAGGTTGCTGTTATTTGAGTGCCAAGTTTAAACTGATTGGGCAAACTTTAAAAAAAACAACCTGTTGTCTTGGCAATTTTACTGCCCAGCCTGGCAAAACAATGTTTCACTCTGTGTTCTCTGTATACACTTGCACCTCTTTGGTACAGAAAAAAAAAACACATTCTCCCCACAGTCCCACATTCTCCCCACTCCCTGTGGGAGCGAGTCCCACATTCTCCTCACTCCCTGTGGGAGGGAGTCCCACATTCTCCTCACTCCCCGTGGGAGCGAGTCCCACATTCTCCCCATTTTCTGGGTAAAGACATTTCTCCGAAATTCCCTACTGGAATGATTGGCGGTGACCTTCTGATGACCTCTACTCAGTTAGCCAGTATTTTATCCAGCTGTCGATTAGGGATTTTGCATTCCACTGGTTTCATTGGAGGTGGATAGTGAAAACGCACATTACCCGTCTCAACAACACCTCTCAGGATTCTGTCACGCTACATTGGATTATTTGCATATTGAAGTTTAAGAAATGACATGATTAACAGAACCATGAAATGCTTTCTGTACTTTGCATTCTTACAACTGTTTTATCATTTTTATAAACACTAACTTCACAACCGTATAAAAAGCAGTATTTTTACAGATCTTTACAGATGCACCATAGAAAGCATTCTTTCTGGTTGTATTGCAGCTCGGTATGGGCTCCTGCTGTGCCCAAGAATTCAAAGAGCTACAAGATGTTGTGAATGTAGCCCAATCCAAGAAGCAAACCAGCTCCCATCCATTGACTCTGTCTACATTTCCAGCTGCCTCGGAAAAGCAGCCAGCATAATTAAGGACACCACACACCCCGGACATTCTCTCTTCCACCTTCTTCCATTGGAAAAAAGATAACAAAAGTCTGAGGTCACGTACCAACCGACTCAGGAACAGCTTCTTCCCTGCTGCTGTCAGACTTTTGAATGGACCTACCTCGCGTTAAGTTGATCTTTCTCTACACCCTCGCTGTGACTGTAACACTACATTCTGCGCTCTCTCCTTTCCTTCTCTATGAACTGTATGCTTTGTCTGTATAGCGCGCAAGAAACAATACTTTTCACTGTATGTTAATACATGTGACAATAATAAATCAAATCAAAGTATTTTAACCGATCTTGAATTTGAGGAAAATATGATTTTTTTTCTCAAAGGCTGAACTGCGGGGTTTCAAATCCGAGACCAGATTGAAGAGGAATGTGTGTGTTGAACATCACTTACCAATGGACCAGGTGCCCCGGGGGGACCCTGCAATGAAACAAGTTCACTTTGTTATTGCCATTCCCTTTAACCTCAACCTGGTTACAACACAGAAAATAAAGTGAAAAGAATCACTTGCAAAGTTACACTCACAGGTGGGCCGGGTTCTCCCTGTGGCCCCACAGGCCCCTAGGAAAAGAAATCAAAACATAACAAATCATTACTGAACCGATTTTTCATTAATTATTTCTTTTACCAAGAGTGACATAGAATGTACAGCACAGAAACAGGCCCAACTGTTCCATGCAGGCACTCCCACTCCACATGAGCCTCGTCCCATCCCATCGTTCTCTCACCCAATCAACATCTCTTCCTATCCTTCCCCCCTCAGGTGTTTATCCAGCTTCCCCCTGAAATGCATCAATACTATTCTCCCCGCTCCCCATGGGAGCGAGTCCCACATTCTCCCCGCTTCCCATGGGAGCGAGTCCCACATTCTCCCCACTCCCCGTGGGAGCGAGTCCCACATTCTCCCCACTCCCTGTGGGAGCGAGTCCCACATTCTCCCATTTTCTGGGTAAAGACATTTCTCCGATATTCCCTACTGGAATGATTGGCGGTGACCTTCTGATGACCTCTATTCAGTTAGCCAGTATTTTATCCAGCTGTCAATTAGGGATTTTGCATTCCACTGGTTTCATTGCAGGTGGATAGTGAAAACGCACATTACCCGTCTCAACAACACCTCTTGTTGGGATCTTGCCCTGACAGGAACTCCTGTCACGCTACATTGGATTATTTACATATTGAAGTTTAAGAAATGACATGAATAATCATGTTGTAGCTGGATGAGAGTTTGGTTAGGCCGCATTTGGAGTATTGTGTACAATTCTGGTCGGCACGCTATTGGAAGGATGTTGATGATTGGAAAGGGTGGAGAAGAGATTTCCCAGGAAGTTGCCTGGTTTGGAGGATACGGACTATGGAGAAAGGTTGAACAAAGTTTGATGAGGACTTGTCTGTTGAGGTAGTATGGGCTGAGATTAGAAATAGGAGAGGAGAGGTCACCCTGTTGGGAGTCTTTTATAGACCTCCTAAAAGTTCTAGAGAGGTTGAGGAAAGGATTGCGGAGACGATCCTGGTTAGGAGTGAAAGTAATAGGGTAATTGTTATGGGGACTTTAACTTTACTAATATTGATTGGAATTGTTATAGCTCTAGCTCATTAGAGGGGTCAGTTTTTGCACAAAGTGTGCAGGAAGGTTTTTTGACTCAGTATGTAGATAGGTCAACTAGAGGTGAGGCTATATTGGATTTGGTGCTGGGAAATGAGCCAGACCTGGTGTTAGACTTGGAAGTTGGTGTGCATTTTGGTGATAGTGATCACAATTCGGTTACGTTCACCTTAGTGACGGATAGGGATAGGCATGAACCTCGGGTCAGTAGTTTTAGCTGGGGGAAGGGTAATTATGAGGCTATTAGGAGAGAATTAGGAAGCATAGGTTGGACTAGGAGACTACAGGGTCTGGGAACGTCCGAAATGTGGAGTTTTTTCAAGGAGCAGCTACTGCGAGTCCTTGATAGGTATGTCCCTGTCAGGCAAGGAGGAAATGGTCGAGCTAGGGAACCGTGGTGCACTAAAAAAGTTGATTCGCTGGTTAAAAAGAAAAAGAAGGCTTATGTCAGGATGAGACTTGAGGGCTCAGGTAGTGCACTGGAAAGCTTTAGATTGGCTAGGAGGGAGTTAAAGAGTGAGTTAAGAAGGGCTAAAAGAGGACATGAGAAGACTTTGGCTGATAGGATTAAGGAGAATCCTAAGGCGTTCTATAGATATGTTAAGAACAGAAGATTGGTTAGGGCAAGATTAGGGCCAGTTAGAGACAGAAGTGGGAAGTTATGTGTGGAACCGGAAGAGATTGGAGAGGCATTGAACCAATATTTCTCTTTGGTATTCACGCAGGGGGACATAAATGTAGCTGTGGAGAACACTGGGTTACAGGGTTGTAAACTGGACAGTATTGCAGTTGATAAGGAGGATGTGCTAGATATTCTTGAGGGTTTGAAAATAGATAAGTCCCCTGGGCCGGACGGGATTTACCCTAGGATTCTCTGGGAGGCAAGAGAGGCGATTGCAGAGCCTCTGGCTCTGATCTTCAGGTTGTCGTTGGTCACAGGTATAGTGCCAGAAGATTGGAGGATAGCGAATGTTGTCCCATTGTTTAAGAAGGGGAACAGAGACTTCCCCGGGAATTATAGACTGGTGAGTCTTACTTCTGTTGTGGGCAAGGTTTTAGAAAAAATTATTAGGGATAGGATTTATAGTTATTTAGAGAGTAATGAATTGATTGGAGATAGTCAGCATGGTTTTGTGGAGGGTAGGTCGTGCCTTACTAACCTTATTGAGTTTTTTGAGAAAGTGACCAAAGAGGTGGATGGGGGTAAGGCAGTTGACGTGGTGTATATGGACTTTAGTAAGGCATTTGATAAGGTTCACCATGGAAGGCTTCTGCAGAAAATGCAGATGTATGGGATTGAGGGTGATTTAGGTAATTGGATCAGGAATTGGCTAGCAGATAGGAGACAGAGGGTGGTGGTTGATGGTAAGTATTCGACATGGAGTTCAGTTACAAGTGGTGTGCCTCAGGGATCTGTTTTGGGGCCACTGCTGTTTGTAATTTTTATAAATGATCTGGATGAGGGTATAGTTGGGTGGATTAGTAAATTTGCTGATGACACCAAAGTCGGAGGTGTGGTAGATAGTGAGGAAGGGTGTCATAGTTTACAGAGAGACTTGGACAAGTTGCAGAGCTGGACCGAGAGGTGGCGGATGGAGTTTAATGCGGAAAAGTGTGAGGTAATTCACTTTGGCAGGAATAACAGATGTGTAGAGTATAGGGCTAACGGTAGGACTTTGAATAGTGTTGATGAACAGAGGGATCTAGGTGTATGTGTACATAGATCCCTGAAAGTTGGGAATCAAGTAGATAAGGTTGTTAGGAAGGCATACGGTGTCTTGGCGTTTATTGGTAGGGGGATTGAATTTAGGAGTCGCAGCGTCATGTTGCAACTGTACAAAACTCTGGTGCGGCCGCACTTGGAGTATTGTGTGCAGTTCTGGTCCCCACATTATAGGAAGGATGTGGAGGCTTTGGAGAGGGTGCAGAGGAGGTTTACCAGGATGTTGCCTGGTATGGAGGGGAGGTCCTATGAGGAGGGACTGAGGGATTTGAGGTTGTTTTTGTTAGAAAGAAGGCAGCTACGAGGGGACCTTATTGAAACATATAAGATGATTAGAGGTTTAGATAGGGTGGATAGTGATAGCCTTTTTCCTCGGATGGAGAAAGCTAGCACGAGGGGGCATGGCTTTAAATTAAGGGGGGGTAGTTATAGGACGGATGTCAGGGGCAGGTTCTTTACCCAGAGGGTGGTGAGGGATTGGAATGCCCTGCCTGCTGCAGTTGTAAATGCGCCTAGTTTGGGGGCGTTTAAGAGATCCGTGGATAGGTTTATGGACGAAAAGGGATTGGTTTAGGTTAGAGAGTCATTGCTTTTTAATTGGTCGGCGCAACATCGTGGGCCGAAGGGCCTGTTCTGCGCTGTAATGTTCTATGTTCTAGGTTCTAAACTTGGATTGTTTTCATTGGAGTGTCGGAAGATGAGGGGGGGGACCTGATAGAGGTTTACAAGACTATGACAGGCTTGGGTAGAGTGGATAGTCAGAGTCTTTTTTCCCAGGATCAAAGGATCAATTACTTGGGGGCAGAGGTTGAAAGTGAGAGGGGGAAAGTTTAAAAGAGAGTTAAGGGGCAAATTGTTCATGGGGAACGTGGTGAATGCTGGGAACGTGTTGCTGGAGGAGGTGGAAGAAGCAGATTCTATAACAAGGTTCAAGAGGCTTCTGGATAGATACAGGAATATGCAGGGAATAGAGGGATAGGGACTATGTAGAGGCAAAAAAATATTAGATTAGAGAGGCCTCTGTGTCAGCACGGACTTGGTGGGCCGAAGGGTCTGTTCCTGTGCTGTACTGCTCTTTGTTCTTTGAATATAACAAAACTTAGACACATGGAGGGATCGTTGTTTCTGGAATAATATCTTCAGGGTCTCAGACGAAATCCAACTCGCGCTTTGCAGGAAAGGACTGGTGTTCATGTGGCAGCTGGTCAGATTTCAAATGGTTTCAAGCTCTTTACAACAACAACTTGCATTTATATAGCACCTTTATGTCATAGAACACCGCAAAGTGCTTCGCAGGAGTGTTTATCAAGCAGAAGCTATCACAGACCAATGTAAGGAGCTCGTAAAAGACATGACAAAAAGCTTGGTCAAAGAGGGAGCCTTTAAGATGTTTCTTAAAGGATGAGAGCGAGGCGGAGAGGTTGAGGGAGGAAATCCCACAGTTCAGAGCCCAGCCCGTTTTAAGAACATAAGAACTAGGAGCAGGAGTCGGCCATCTGGCCCCTCGAGCCTGCTCCGCCATTCAATAAGATCATGGCTGGTATTTTCATGGACTCAGCTCCACTTACCCGCCCGCTCACCATAACCCTTAATTCCTTTACTGTTCAAACATTTATCTATCCTTGCCTTAAAAACATTCAATGAGGGAGCCTCAACTGCTTCACTGGGCAGGGAATTCCACAGATTCACATCCCTTTGTGTGAAGAAGTTCCTCCTCAACTCAGTCCTAAATCTGCTCCCCCTTATTTTGAGGCCATGCCCCCTAGTTCTAGTTTCACCCGCCAGTGGAAACAACCTCCCTGCTTCTATCTTGTCTATTCTCTTCATAATCTTACATGTTTCTATATGATCTCCCCTCATTCTTCTGAATTCCAATGAGTATAGCCCCAGTCTACTCAGTCTCTCCTCATAAGCCAACCCTCTCAACTCCGGAATCAACCTAGTGAATCTCCTCTGCACCCCCTCCAGTGCCAGTATATCCTTTCTCAAGTAAGGAGATCAAAACTGTACACAGTACTCCAGGTGTGGCCTCACCAGCACCTTATACAGCTGTAACATAACCTCGCTGTTTTTAAACTCCATCCCTCTAGCAATAAAGGACAAAATTCCATTTGCCTTCTTAATTACCTGCTGTACCTGCAAACCAACTCCTTGAGATTCCTGAACAAGGACACCCAGGTCCCTCTGCACAGCAGCACACTGTAATTTTTTACCATTTAAATAATAGTCCATTTTGCCGTTATTCCTACAAAAATGGATGACCTCACATTTACCAACATTGTACTCCATCTGCCAGACCCTTGTCCACTCACTTAGACTATCGATATCCCTTTGCAGACTTTCAGCATCCTCTGCACACTTTGCTCTTCCACCTATCTTAGTGTCATCTTAGTAGAATTTTGACACACTACACTGGGTCCCCAGCTCCAAATCATCGATGTAAATTGTAAACAATTGTAGTCCCAATATTGATCCCTGAGGCACACCACTCGTCACTGATCGCCCAACCCCAAAAACACCCATTTACCCCCATGCTTTGCGTTCTATTTGTTGATTAATCCTCTATCCATGTTAACACATTACCTGTAACACCGTGCACCTTCATCTTATGTAGCAGTCTTTGGTGCAGCACCTTGTCAAATGCCTTCTGGAAATCCAGATACACCACATCCACAGGTTCCCCTTTGTCCACTGCACATGTAATGTTCTCAAAGAATTCCACCAACTTAGTCAAACATGACCTTCCCTTCATGAATCCATGCGCGTCTTACCAATGGGACAATTTATATCCAGATGTCTGGCTATTTCTTCCTTGATGAAAGATTCAAGCATTTTCCCTATTACGGAAGTTAAGCTAACCGGCCTATAGTTAGCTACCTGCCTTCTGTCTACCTCCTTTTTTAAACAGTGGTGTCACATTTGTTGTTTTCCAATCTGTTGGAACCACCCCAGAGTCCAGTGAATTTTGGTAAATTACCACTAGTGGGTTTGCTATTTCTCCCACCATCTCTTTTAGTATCCTGGGATGCATTCCATCAGGACCTTTTGCCCCATTAACTTGCCCAACACTACCCCTTTCGTGATAATGGTAGTTTTGTTTTTATTCATTCGTGGGACATGGGCATCGCTGGCTGGACACATTTATTGCCATCCGTATTTGTCCTTGATTAACACAAATGAGTGGCTTGCTAGCATTTCAGAGGGCAGTTAGGAGTCAACTGCATTGCTGTGGTTCTGGAGCCACATATAGGCCAGACCGGGTAAGGACGGCAGATTTCCTTTCCTAAAGGACGTTAGTGAACCAGATGGGTTTTTCCGACAATCGACAATGGTTTCACGGTCACCAGGAGATTCTTAATTCCAGATATTTTTTACTGGATTCAAATTCCACCGTCTGCCGTAGCGGGATTTGAATCCCAGAACATTAGCTGGAGTTTCTGGATTACTGGTGTCGCGATAATACCACACGGCCATCGCCTCCCCTGAAGTTGAAGACTCAAGGGCAAGTAGAGTGATTAAAACGGTCGACGCTCAAGAGGCCAGAATTAAAGGTGCAAAGATCTCAGAGAGCTGTAGAAGATTAGGAAGGTCTGACAAGGTGAGGCCTTGGAAAGGGTTGGAGATAAGGCTGATGAGCTGACGTTGGGACGTGACTGTGGAGTTTACTGGACTGCAGAATCGAGAAGCTTTCAAGGCCCAACAGCCACGTCTGTGGGAGGGGGTGGAATAAGGAAGTAACTCCTTCCCTTAAGGCACAGAATCTGCTCATCTCGACCAAGCCAGGAAGTCTTGGCCTAGAGTTCTAAGTGCAGTGAATCATAAGACATAGGAGCAGAATTAGGCCACTCGGCCCATCGAGTCTGCTCTGCCATTCAATCATGGCTGATATTTTTCTCATTCCCATTCTCCTGCCTTTTCCCCATAACCCCTGACCCCCTTATTAATCAAGAACCTATCTATCTCTGTCTTAAAGACACTCTCTGACCTGGCCCTCCACAGCCTTCTGTGGCAAAGAGTTCCACAGATTCATCACTCTCTGGGTGAAGAAATTCCTCCTCATCTCTGTTTAAAAGGATCATCCCTATAGCCTGAGGTTGTGCCCTCTCCGGTTCTAGTTTTTCCTACTAGTGGAAACATCCTGTCCACGTCCACTCTATTCAGGCCTCGCAGTATCCTATATGTTTCAATAAGGTCCCCCCAACCCTTCTAAACTCCAACAAGTACAGACCCAGAGTCCTCAACCATTCCTCATATGACAAGCTCTTCATTCGAGGGATCATTCTTATGAATCTCCTCTGGACCCTTTCCAAGTGTTGGGGTTACCCTAACTCTTTCCAAGGCCAGCACATCCTTCACTAGATACTGGGCCCAAAACTGCTCACAATACTCCACATGGGGTCTGACCAGAGCCTTATATAGACTCAGGAGTACATCCCTGCTCTTGTATTCTAGCCCTTCTGACATGAATGCTAACATTGCATTTATCTTCCTAACCGCCGACTGAACCTGCCAGTTAACCTTAAGAGAATCTTGAACAATGACTCCCAAGTCCCTTTGTATTTCTGATTTTCTAAGCATTTCCCCATTTAGAAAATAGTTATGCCTACATTCCTCCTTCCACTTACACTTTTCCTCATTGTATTCCATCTGCCACTTTTGTCCACTCTCCCAACCTGTCTAAGTCCTTCTGCAGCCTCCCTGATTCCTTAATACTACCTGTCTCTCTACATATCACAGTAACATCTGCAGACTTAGCAACATTGGCTTCAGTTTGTCCCTCCAAATTGTTAATGTATATTGTGAAATGTTGTGGTCCCAGCACTGACCCCTGAGGCACAACACTAGTCACTGGCTGCCATCCTGAAAAAGACCCCTTTATCCCCACTTCTGCCAGTCAGCCAATCCTCTATCCGTGCCAGTTCCTGTTCGTCATGTCTGGGAGCTGGGTAGACTGCGGACACAAAATGTGGGAAACCTATCCTTTCATCAGAATAAATATTGTTAGTTTTGGGTTTTCTCAGATAAAGGGGACAACAAACTCTTCAAATCACCCATGAAAATGTCACTACACCATGAAATAAAAGCGGAATTAGTTTTTTCTGGTTACTGAGTGATATGGTGTAACTCCCCGCTCCCTCCCATTCTATGAGAGCAGATACCCTGAGTCACAATCAGCAATGTCACAGAAACATTAGAGCACTTACCAAAAATATTCTAAGTGCCCAATGAGTGTGAAAACAGGAGAGAATTGTGTTGATTTTTTTAGGGTGAGTTAATGGTCCAATCTTACCTCACTCTCAGCAAAAAAAAATTGCTCAACCTGTTTCCTGTCAGCAAGGGGGGGGGAGTTAAGCTCACTGAAAGCTGGCAGATCAGAGCAGAGGGCGCCATTGCACATGCACAGATCTCTATGTTCTGTGCAGCCTGTACAGGATTGTGAGAGAGATGGGCAGAGTGGATACGGAGCAACTGTTCTGTTTTAATTTAAAGAAGTATGGTTGCAATAAAGACACTAATTTGACCCCAAATGTTCTATTTGTATTGGAACGCAGGCAAAAACCATGCCACCATGAAGGATAGAACTACATTCTACACTTTCCACACTTTTATTGACAGAGATATATATTACAGACACGCAACTCCAAAGCCTACAGTTTGAACCTGCTCCTGTTACTGCTCCAAAGTGCCGAGGGGACCTGAGTCACCCAAATACAATTAAACAGTAAATGAATAAATGATACCATTATAATCACTTTGAAGGTAACTCAGACCAGCTTGAAGTTATAAAGGGATTATTACCAATAATAAATAGATATAGACAAGAAAGGGTCTGGCAGAACTGAACACATGACCAGTCTCCACACCTCCTTGGCTCCAACTGAGGATTCTCCCCACCCAGGATATGTGCCCTAATATCTGATTGGCTGCGCTTTCCTTGCTGCCACTCTATAGGGTCTGGCCTGATCACGTGACCCTCAGGGATCGCCCTCTTAAAGGGGCCATGCTACCACTGCAATTCACACCCTTGAATATTGCTAAAGGGTGTGGCTCATCAGGATGTATGCAAGATTAGCAACAAGTCCACCTTTGCGGTAATATCCTCACGACATTCACGCAGCATTTAGACGAGTATTCGAAATGCCAGAGGATACAAGGCCATGGACCGAGTGCTGGAAAACGGGATGAGGATAGGTGCTCGATGGCCAGCACAGACAGGATGGACCGAAGGGTCTCGTGCTGTGCTGTAGAACTCTGTGGACTATCAGTTAACACTCAGTGGCACCTCATTTAGCTGCAGCTTCAGCTCAGCTTGATGTCGAAGTCTGGAGCCCGCAGGTTGGAATGGAAAGGAAGTTCTCCCCGTTGCTGACCTTGCCGTGCTCCTGTTTGGTAATTATCTCTGGAATATGCTGACTGAAACATGCCCCTGCCAGACTTAAAATACTCCAACCATACGTGGGGCATAAATCTTTGGTCTGAAGAAAGAAGTTTGTTCATGTTTGAGTGATTCACGACCTCTCTCCTGCAGGGGTCATCAATATATTATCAACAGATCAACATTTTTCATCCTGTAAGCATCAGGATTCCTCTGGGAGTGTCTGAGATCCCCATCTGCTTCTTATCATGTTCTGTAACGATAGCCTCTAACATCCTCAGCTCAAATACTGGGAAGTTAAGCTGCAGGAACGTAAAAAAAAACCCCATCAGAATCCCCCCCCCTTATTCTGTAGATAGAACTCCCCATCACAGGGAATGGGCAAATAGTATTGAGAAAGGGAAGCAGGATAGGCGCGTGAGGGGGAACGGAATGGAAAGATATTTTGATCGGGTGAATAGGGTGTGATGTAGGGTGGCAGGAGGCTCACGAGGAAAGAACAAAGTTGTTTTAAAAACCCATCTGGTCACCAACGGCCTTTCGGGAAGGAAATCTGCCGTCCTTACCCAGTCTGGCCTACATGTAACTCCATAAGAACATAAGAAATAGGAGCAGGAGTCGGCCATCTAGCCCTTCGAGCCTGCCCCGCCATTCAATAAGATCATGGCTGATCTGAAGTGGCTCAGTTCCACTTTCCCGCATTCTCCCCATAACCCTTAATTCCCTTGTCTATCAGAAACCTATCTACCCGTGACTTAAATATATTCAGCGAGGCAGCCTCCACCACTTCAACGGGCAGAGAATTCCAGAGATTCACCACCCTTTGAGTGAAGAAGTTCCTCCTCAACTCTGATCTAAACTGGTTCCCCCTTATCTTGAGGCTGTGCCCTCTAGTCCTGCTATCCTTTCTAAGCGGGAAGAATCTCCCTACCTCTACCCTATCCATCCCTTTCATTATCTTGTACGTCTCTATAAGATCCCCCCTCATCCTTCTAAACTCCAACGAGTACAGACCCAGTCTATTTAGTCTCTCTTCATAGTCCAACCCCCTCATCTCCGGTATCAGCCTGGTGAACCTGCTCTGCACTCCCTCCAAGGCCAATATATCCTTTCACAAATAAGGGGACCAAAACTGCACACAGTACTCCAGCTGCGGCCTCACCAGTGCCCTGTACAGTGTGACTCCAGAGCCACAGCAATGTGGTTGATATCTAACTGCCCTCTGAAATGACCTAGCAAGCCATTCAGTATTTAACATGGCCCACCACCACCGCAACTAATGACATGTAATCAATTCTGGTCCTGCCAATGACGCCACAGTCTGGTGAATTGATAATTTGTGGGATCTTGTTGTGCAATTTCACTGAGTGACCCAATGCCTCCAGCGCAGAAATAAGCCTTTCAGTCCAACTGCTCTGAGCTGACACTTCACTTTACCTCACTTTACCAACATAATATGTAGAATTACATTGGGTTTACACAATGGGAAATGGCCATTCGGCCCAACCAGCCCATGATGGTGCTCATACTCCACATAATCTTATCACCAACCTCCTTAAACTGGACCAAACATGTAGAATATTTCTACATTGACATTTGACACGGTGGTGCAGTGATTAGCACTGCTGCCTCACAGCGCCAGGGACTCGGGTTCAATTCACAATTTATTGTGGAGTTTGCACGTTCTCCCCATGTCTGCATGGGTTTCCTCCGGGTGCTCCGGTTTCCTCCCACAGTCCAAAGATGTAGGGATTAGGTGGATTGGCCATGCTAAATTACCCCTTAGTGTCCCAAGATATATAATGTTATGGATGATAGCGGGGTAAATGTGGAGCATAATGAGGATTGGGCGGGGGGTGGGCCTGGGTAAGATGCTCTGTGTACCGTTAATGCAGGCATGATGGGCTGAATGGCCTCCATCTGCACTGTAGGGATTCAGTGTTGATAATTAAACAATGTTATTGTAAGGTTTCTATATTTCTGTAAGTGTGTTGGTGAAGAGTAGATGGTATAACTGGTTGTTGAATGGTCTTACCATGGCACCTTGGATTCCTTTTACTCCTTTTGGACCCTGTGAATGAAAAGAAATATCAACTGATAAGTAATTAGTTAATGAGGGTTGGCAGTCTGAGATGCTTGACCTCTTAGTGGCTCAGATATTGGAGACTGATACACAGAAAGAGGCCATTTGATCCATCATGTCTATACTAGCTCTTTGGAAGAGCTATCCAGTTAATCCATATTGTCTGTTCTTCTGCTGTAACTCTGTGAAAATTTTGGCTTCAAGTTATTATTGAATCTGCTTCCACCGGCCTTTCAGGCAGCACATTCCAGATCACAACAACTCACTGCGTCAAATAAATTCCCCTCATCTCCCCCTCTGGTTCTTTTCCCGATTCTCTCCAGTCTGTGTCCCTCTGATTACTCACCCTCCTCTCACTGCAAACACTTTCTCCTGATTCACTCCATCAAAACTCTTCCTGATTTTGAGTTCCTCCATTAAGTCTCCTCTTAACCTTCTCACATCCAAGGAGAACAATCCCAGTTGACAGAGAGATCATCAAAACACCTTGTGTAACATCTCTTGTTCTTTTATCAAAGACCTCATTTTAAAGTCAGCGGGGAGATGCACGTTAAAAGCAAAGATGGGAAACATTTTAGCCTGACATCGATGAGCTTTTTCACATTCTCCAGGTTGGAGCTGTGGTGGTGAAAGAGATGGGGTTATTTGAAAAAACAATTGGATGTTTCATGACGGTGGGTGAGTGGAATCGGCTGCCATCGGTGGTGGTGGAGGCGAACTTGCTGGGATCTTTTAAGAGGCTTCTGAATGAGTACATGGGAATTAATGGGGTTGAGGGTTATAGATAGGTCTGGTAGGTAGGGATATGATCAGCACAATTTGTGGGCCAAAGGGCCTGTTTGTGCTGTAGTGTTCTATGTTCTATATTCTATGATCTGCCAAAGGGAGTGAGCTGAGGGAGGCCGGCTGGTCTTCCTCAGGTGGATTTGGATTGTAGTCAATACTGTCGATATTGGCAGGGCCAGGATGGCGAATAGGCCATTGGAAGTTATTCACTGTTTACTAAATCCTGGACATTCTCTCTTCCATATTCTTCCATTGGGAAAATGATACCAAAGTCTGAGGTCACGTTCCAACCAACTCAAGAACAGCTTCTTCTCTGCTACCATCAGACTTTTGAATGGACCTACCTCGCATTATGTTGATCTTTCTCTACACCCTCGCTATGACTGTAACACTACATTCTGCACTGTCTCAGTTCCTTCTCTATGAACAGTATGCTTTGTCTGTATAGCGCGCAAGAAACAATACTTTTCACTGTATGTTAATACATGTGACAATAATAAATCAAATCAAGTCAAATCAAATAAAGGATGCAGCTACTTACTGGCTTCCCAGTGGGCCCAATAATTCCAGTGGGTCCGAATGGTCCAGTGTTTCCCTTTTCATAAAAGAAATCATGAGAATGAGAACTCAGAAAAGAGCAGGAAAGATACAAGTAGGTTTACATTAACACTACAGTGAGGTTACTGTGAAAATCCCCTCGTCACCACACTCCAGTGTAGAGTCTGCACATTCTCCCCATGTCTGCGTTGGCTTTCCTTCGGGCGCACCGGTTTCCTCCCACAGTCCGAAAGACCAGCTGGTTAGGGTGCATTGGCCGTGCTAAATTCTCCCTCAGTGTACCCGAACAAGCCAGAGTGTGGCAGCTGGGGAATTTTCATTGCAGCGTTAATGCAAGCTTACTTGTGACTCAAATAATTAACTTTAAAGAAAGTGGGAATGTTCTGACTGTCTCTGTTTGGCATGTTGACACTGACAGGTGATGTTGTTGGGCACTGGCCTGGCACTGGTGACACAGTAATAAGATTAAAAAAAAACACTGAGTACTTTACCATTAACCATCCCAGCGAAAAACATTTCAAACTTTAACAGATAGGAGTTTACTCACAAACGATCCAATCGGACCTTTTGGACCTTGAATTCCTTTATAACCAATATCTCCAACTGGACCCTGCCAAAATCAAACACAACATTGACTTTCATTGGATACAGACTTTATTCTCTATTCAATATTCACTGTTCCCCTCTGATTATAACATGTTGCACTGAAACTGAACATTGTTAAAATTACTGACACCATCTCTCACTCTCAGATTTCCAATTTCCAATATCTTTATCTGAACTGTGGTAAACGTGCTTTGTGTTAGTTACAGGAGGGGGTGTTGGTTACTGGGATTGAAGGTTCAGATTAGCCTTTCCCTGCTGAACGATGATCACCCTCTCTCGTGCCCAGGTCAATCTATCTTTATCATCACCACCACGATCCCGATAATATCAGCCTCCCGCCAGCTCTGTGTCCCTGATACACCAGCCCAATACGGGGTGGCACGATGGCACAGTAGTTAACACTGCTGCCTCACAGCGCCTGGGATCCGAGTTCAATTCCTGCCTCGGTCACTATCTGTGCGGAATTTGCACATTCTCCCCATGTCGGCGTGGGTTTCCTCTGGACACTCCGGTTTCCTCCCACATGCCAAAGATGTGCGGGTAAGGTTGATTGGCCATGCTAAATTGACCCTTGCGTCGGGGGATTAGCAGGGTAAATATGTGGGGTTACGGTAAAAGGGCCTGGGTAGGATTGATGCTGGCCTTCATAGCGAGGGGGATTGAATATAAAAGTAGGGAGGTCTTGCTGCAGCTGTATAGGGCATTGGTGAGGCCGCAGCTGGAGTACTGTGTGCAGTTTTGGGCGCCGCACCTGCGCAAGGATATTTTGGCCCTGGAGGGAGTGCAGAGGAGGTTTACTAGGCTGATACCGGAGTTGAGGGGATTGAGCTATGAGGAGAGGCTGAATAAACTAGGCTTGTACTCGTTAGAGTTTAGAAGAATGAGGGGAGATCTCATTGAGACGTATAAGATGATGAATGGGATGGATAGGATAGAGGTGGAGAGACTCTTCCCGCTCAAAAAAGACAGTAGGACTAGGGGGCACAGCCTCAAGATAAAGGGGAGGCGGTTTAGAACGGAGTTGAGGAGGAACTTCTTCACTCAAAGGGTGGTGAATCTCTGGAATTCTCTGCCCGTTGAAGTGGTGGAGGCTGCCTCGCTAAATATTTTTAAGAAGCGGGTTGATGGGTTTTTGATAAGAGAAGGGATTAAGGGTTATGGGGAGAGGGCGGGAAAGTGGAACTGAGCCACGACAGATCAGCCATGATCTTATTGAATGGCGGGGCAGGCTCGAAGGGCTAGATGGCCTACTCCTGCTCCTATTTCTTATGTTCTTATGTTCTTATAGACTCGATGGGCCGAATAGCCTCCTTCTGTACTGCAGGGATTCTATTACACTTCCAATCCACTCAATTTGGCAGTGAAAGCGCAAGTTGTGGATAAGATTGGGACATTTAGTCACCCACTCAGAAACGAGGCATTGGGAGAGTGATGTTTCAGGTGAAGTCAGGTGAAGGAGCAGTGCTCCAAAAGCTCGTGATTTCAAATAACCTGTTAGCCCATAGCCTGGTGTTGTGAGACTTCTCATTTTGTCCAGCCCAGTCCAACACTGGCATCTCCATATCATAACCAGTCAACAGCAGGCATCAAATGGGCAGCTACACAGAACATTCTGGATTGGACATGCTGGGGGGGGCGGGTGGAGGAGAGGAAGGGGTTGAGCCAATTCCAATGGTGGTTGGCAGGGAGATAGGTCAAGATTGGTTTTGGAAGTCACTGCTCCTCCTCATCCATCAGAAAATGTCTCCAGACAATTTCCTTTAGAGCGGACGCCAATCAGAAGGACTGAAGGATGGGCCTGTCGAGTGACCAATGACAGCAGAGCATGTGGGAGGGAGTCATTGGTGGGACTTCACATGACAGAATGTTCAGGGATACATCCAATCAGAGTTAATGATCCAGCTGCATTGTGAAGTTGAGCTTGGGTTTATTGGCATACACTAGCGCCTCTGAACCGGGGCGGGGGAGGTCCGGGTTCAAGGAGCTCCCGGCTAGCTATTGACTCTATTGTACAAAAGCAGTGGTCAGGCTCAGACTTGAAAACTGCAATCAGAGGCAGCCATGATCTGCGGCACCCTGGATTTACAATATCATAGAATCCCCACCAGGCTATTCGGCCTGGTGAGTCTGCACTCTGACAGAATATTTCACCCAGGCCCTCTCCCTCTGCCCTATCCCTGTAACCCCACACATTTTCCATGTCTAATTCTCCCTAACCTACACATCGTGGGACACTAAGGGTTGATTTAGCGCGGCCATTCCAACTGACCTGCACATCTTTAGACAATGGGAGGAAACCGGAGCACCTGAAGGAAACACACACAGTCACGGGGAGATCATGCAAACTTCACGTGGTCACCCAAGGCCGGAATTGAACCCAGGTCCCTGGTGTTGTGAGGCAGCAATGCCAACTACTGTGCCACCCCTGTTTGATTTTATTCGTTCACAGGATGTTGGCTTCAGTGGCTAGGGCTGGCATTTACTGCCCATCCCTAATTGCCCTTGAGATGGTGGTTTGAACCGTTTGCCTGAATGTAAGTGAATTGCTTGCTGGGTCATTTCAGAGGGCAATTAGAGTCACCACACTGTCCTGGGTCTGGAGTCACATTAGGCCAGACTGGGTAAGGATAGAAACATAGAAAATAGGAGGCCATTCAGGCCTTCGAACCTACCGCACCATTTTGATCATGGCTGATGATCCAATTCAATAACCTGATCCCCCCCTTCCCCCCATACCCTTTGATCCCTTTAGCCCCGAGAACGATATCTAATTGCTTCTTGAAAATATACAATGTTTTGGCCTCAACTGCTTTCTGTGGTAGCGAATTCCACTCATTCACCACCCTCTGGGTGAAGAAATTTCTCCCCAACAATCCGAACTGCTTTAACCCATATCCTCAGACTGTGACTCCCTCACCATTGCGAACCTCCCTCCTGCATCTCCCCTATCGAGTACTGTTCGAATTTTATAGCTTTCGATGAGATCCACCCCTCTCATTCTTCCATAATTACCCTAACCAACTCAATCTCTCTTCGATGTCAGTATGGCAGACTTCCTTCCCCGAAGGTGAACAGGACAGGTATCTACGACAATACCATCACTACACGGTCAGCATTATTCATACCAAGTTTGACTTCATTAACTCCATTTAAATTGGTAGGAGCTGCCACATCAGAAATGCACACCTCTGGGTTTTAGCTCAGGAATATAACTCCTCTGATATTGTTTACACGCGATGTGACACAGTCGGTGTCACACGTTGAGCATTCCCTCCAGTACAGCCTCTGGCTAAGATCGAGTGTAGAAGTTTGATCCTTGATCAATGAGGTTACACTGAGGCTTCACTCGAATTTTTAAAAATACCACCCGGGCCTTTTGGCTCAGATGAAACTCAGTTCAAGCAC
This sequence comes from Carcharhinus amblyrhynchos, assembly GCF_965287045.1. Lineage (NCBI taxonomy): Eukaryota > Metazoa > Chordata > Chondrichthyes > Carcharhiniformes > Carcharhinidae > Carcharhinus > Carcharhinus amblyrhynchos. The sequence goes on along the minus strand of NC_137332.1, from coordinate 3,964,117 downwards.
AGGGGGTGTGGGGTGCGGGGTGTGGGGGTGGGGGTGGGGGGTCACGCCTGCTCCTATCAGCTTGGATCTTGTAGATTGAGCCCAAGACATGAAAAGTGGGGCCTGTCTTGTCAGCTTGGATCTGGAATGTCTCTCTTGTAGGGTCTTTGATCAGACCAATTTATTTTATTTGATTGGATATAAAACATGAACTGGATAATAGGTGCTGCTTTTCAAATAATGATGTGGAGTTGCCGGTGTTGGACTGGGGTGGGCACAGTAAGAAGTCTCACAACACCAGGTTAAAATCCGACAGGTTTATTTGGTAGCACGAGCTTGTGGAGCGCTGCCCCTTCATCAGGTGAGTGCAGGATTTGGTTCACAAAATTTTTAGTTTAGTGTATGTAAACAAACCCAAACTCAACTTCACAATGCAGCTTTTCAAATCCACCCGCCCCATACTCAGAAAAATAACCCCGTGACTCCGATCACTGCAGTTTCTCTCAGTGTTAACATTTGTTACAAGATCCTTTCTGAACAATGACACATTCACATCTAAAGCTCCCTCTCTGCTAAGTTACCTATTTGTTTGGATCTACATACTTTTGGACCATCAAAGCCTGGGAAACCCATCAATCCTTGATCACCAACATCCCCCTGAAAGAAAAAAATCAAACACAGGTGTTAGTGTAATTCAGAGGTTTTCCATTTTCTTCATGACCATTTCAACAAAGGCAGACAGTTTGACAAAGTACACTTGGAACAAAGTACTTGTTGAAAAGTGGGTAAGTCGAGGACGCGGATTTAATGATGATTGGCAAAAGAAACAGAGATGGTGAGAGGACAATCTTTCTTGTGCAGTGAGTGGTTAGGATTTGTGTTGCCTCGTGGAATGATAAACAGAGAACCAATGGCAGCCTTCAAAAGGGAACTGAATGAGTATTTAAAAGAGTTAAAATTGTAAAAGCAGCGAGACTGATGAACTTGATTGCTCCCTGTAAGAGTTGCCCAGACTTGATAAGTTGAATGGACTTAATCCTGCACTTAAAAATGTTAAAGTTTATTCATTAGTCACAAGTAGGCTTACATTAACACTGCAATGAAGTTACTGTGAAGTTACATTAACACTGCAATGAAGTTACTGTGAAATTCCCCTATTTCACAGGCACACTGTTCGGGTACACTGAGGGAGAATTTAGCACAGCCAATCCACTTAACCAGCACGTCTTTCAGGCTATGGGAGGAAACTGGAGGACCCGGGGGAATCCCATGCAGACACTGGGAGGACGCGCAGACTCCACACATGCAGTGACCCAAGCCAGGATTTGAATCCAGGTCCTCAGTACTGAAAGGCAGCAGTGCTAACCACCGCGCTGCCTCTATACTTCTGTATAATTGTGTGCACAATCCTTAAGGATTGCCCAGTGGTCTCCAGAACTTGGAGACTAATCTCCATGGTATCGCCATCAGCGAGTCAGAGAGAAAAATCATTGGGACATTAAGAAGAAACACTAGTATCATTTTTTGTTCAGTTTCTTGGAACCAATCTGGCTAATCGATTGTAAAAATATCACAGCTGACGGAGAAAAGGCTGTTTGACCCAGAGTCAATGATTATCCAATAACGTAGCAGAGAACCAATTCACTTTCCGATTGGCTGTGAGAAGGTGGCTCATAGCAAGGATGGACCAATGGTGAGACCGCGAGGAAGGGAAGGACAGGATAAAACCTCCAGGAATAATTCTGACCCAAGTTGGCAACACTGAATCACGTTGTGGAAATGAGTCTGTGTTAGTTACATAATGGCCGTCTCTAAGTTAAGAAGGTTATGGGTCCGTGTTCCACTCTAGATCTTTCCTGCAATCTCGGTGACACAGAGGGTGGAACTACAAAGATCAAAGAATTCCTTGGTGGTTTTCTTGAGACTCTGTCTTCCGTGAGTTTTTTTTACAGGATGCACACTGTGATAAAAATGATAAACTTTTGGATGATAATTACCCTTTGTCCTTTCGGACCAGGTTGTCCAATGATTCCTTGATCACCCTGCACTCCAGCGCGACCTCTTTGTTTCCCTCGGTAGCCAGGCTGACCTGGTAAACCTTTCTCCCCCTGTCGAGATACAAATAACTTCAGATGACAGGATGTAGAGAAGATACTGGAGAGGTGGAACATTGATCAGATCACACTTGGAGAACTGTGCACATCCCTAAACTCTGTGATACGAGAAGGATATGAAGAAGATGTAAAAAGGATTTAGAAAGATGATGGGAGAAGATGATGGGAAGGCGATGGCCTAGTGGTATTATCACTAGACTATTAATCCAGAAATTCAGCTGATATTTGGGATTTGAACCCAAGGACCTGGGTTTGAATCCTGCCACGGCAGATGGTGGAATTTGAATTCAATTAAAATAAAATCTGGAATTAAGAATCTACTGATGACCATGAAACCATTGTTGATTGTCTGTCTGCATCTCCCCCATCCCTCAAATATTCTCCTACACCGCGCGCGCATGCACACACACACACACACACACACACACACGTCCCCTGTATTTCTTGCCCAAAGCCTTAAATTCTGAGTCCATCAGCCAATCGGAAGCATTTGTCTTTATTTAAACCTGTCAGAATCTCGGACACCTCAAGCAAATCTGTCCTCAATCTCCTGAGCTCCAAGGAGAACAACCCCAGCTTCTCCAACACTAACATAGAACATAGAACACTACAGCACAAACAGGCCCTTCGGCCCACGAGTTGCACCGATCACATCAACACCTACCAACCTACAGACCTATCTATAACCTTCAATCTCATCAAACCCCATATACTCATCCAGAAGTCTTTTAAAAGACCCCAGCGAGTTCGCCTCCACCACCACTGACGGCAGCCGATTCCACTCACTCACCACCCTCTGAGTGAAAAACTTACCCCTAACATCACTTCTGTACTTTCCTCCCCGCACCTTAAATCTGTGTCCTCTCGTAGTGACCATTTCAACCCGGGGAAATAGCCTCTGAGAATCCACCCTATCTATTCCTCTCAACATTTCTAACCCTGTCACTAAGATCCCCTCATCCCTGGACCCTCTTCTGTACCCCTCGGGAGGACCGTCAGCAGAAAGTCCTGGTGGGTAACACCGAGGATAAGGAAGAGGACAGAATTGGAGGAAGTCGAGTCATCTCAGAGGGTTTATATCCTGAAAGTTTTGTTGCTCTCGAGGAGCACTGAAACGATAATGTTATTGAGACTGACTTACCTTTGCTCCGTGTCGTCCTCTTTCACCCACCACTCCAGGTTCTCCAGGAGCCCCCCGCAGTCCAGGACTACCGGCCAGTCCAACTAATCCAGGATTGCCTTGGTCTCCCTGCAGCAAGTACATTCACTGGTGAAACATTCGTCTGAATGAGGGAAGCGCTGAGTGTCCTAAAGAACAGAGTTAGACAGAGCGTGCACGCACTTCTGGAAAGGAAATATACCCCGGATAATAACTGAAACAATCTGGAGATGTTGGGTGATGTTCGGCCTCTCCCCCCAACACGGCAATAATCCAAACACAATAAAAACGTGACAGTTTGCATTCACTGCCTGCCTTTTCCAATTTAGACAAAAGGAGATTCTAGACTCCACCAGTGTCATTAAACAGAGCAACTTGAGTGAAAAGTTCCCTCGCTGCAGGAGGGAATCATTAATAAAGAATTCAACCACAGAATCAAAGAGAAACTATAACACCTAAATCATGGCCTGGATATTTTGCTCAGCAATGATGGGATGGCTGGAATTGGGAATTAAAGAGACAGATAGAAAAAAATAAAGAAAAATAAGAATTGTCTTTAATCAGTCTCCAAAACCATTTATTCTCAGGAGGAATGTGACTCCGGGCGATTTTCAGGGCCAAAGTGTTTATTTAGCCTTCATTATGATCATGGCTGATCATTCAACTCAATAGCATAATCCTACTTTCTCTCCATAACCTTTGATCCCATTTGCCCATGACCCCACATGTCTCGGTTTTGCCCTTGCACCCTCCATGTCAACTTATTCAGTATCCACCATTGACAGAATACAGAAACTATGTTAAGATTAAATAATATAAAGTTCTAAATATCTATTACAAACTTCAGTATATAAAAACATTCCAATTCGTGTAAACCCATTTAATACATTTAAATCATCTCAAGTTCTTAATCCCTTATAAAAAGACAATTGTATTCATCATCCTACATCAAAGACAATTAATCCTTTCATAACCTCTAAGCTGCCAATCAATCTGAATTTACAATCTCCTACGGTGATAATGGTAGCTTGTGGAAAGCAGTCAATCGTTAATAATAATGGAGCGGCAGCCTATCAGGTTATGTCAACTAACTATTGTAACTGTTTGAACAGATTTATTTCAACACTCACTGGCACAGGCAGCCTATTTCTTTAAAGGGTTGGGGATTTAAACAACTTGAAGTGATTTTTTTAACGCTCACTGCACAGACTGCCTTAATGTTTAATGGGCTGGGGATTTAAATAAGTTCATAGTCTGCCAGTTTTACAAACATCATCCACCCTGCAAGCACATATATGATTTCCCTAAAGACTCAATGGCCCTGCTAAGCTCAAAGCTCCCATGTTTGTGAGTCACATCGCACCCCTTTTTCCCTGGAGGGCAAAAATAGGATCTGTTGTAAATGGGGGATCCGAACGCCAGCTGTCATTTTGGAAGGGCTAAGGAATCCCCAGGACTCCATGAATATCCCAGTCAGAATGCCCTTGGTGTCAATAAAAGTTTAATCACAATCTGAGTGCCAATTGTGTGTGAAAGAATGCTATACATTGTCAAACCAGCAGAGGTCATGAAACCAGTGAGATTTGCACTGTGGAACTGGAGAGGACAAAGGATCCCGAGATTTGGCAAATTCTTCGTGGGGAATTGGTGCTGGATAATAAGTTTAGTCTTTATTGTTCAAAGTTTATCTTTTTTTATTAGTCACAAATAAAGCTCACATTATCACTGCAATGAAGTTACTGTGAAATTCCCCTAGTCACCACACTGCGGCACCTGTTTGGGTCGATACACCCTAACAGCACGTCTTTCAGACTGTGGGAGGAAACTGGAGCACCCGGAGGAAACCCATGCGGACACGGGGAGAATGTGCAAACTCCACACAGACAGTGACCCAAACCAGGAATCGAACTTGGGTCGCTGGGTGCTGTGAGGCAGTCCTGCTGTAAATAAGAGTGTATTCACCTTAGAATAGAATCATAAATCCCTACACTGCAGAAGGAGGCCATTCGGCCCTCCGAGTCTGCACCAACCACAATCTCACCCAGGCCCTATCCCCATAACCCCACATATTTACCTTCCTAATCCCCTGACACTAAAGGGCAATTTAGCATGGCCAATCCAGCACAAATTTGAACTGTGGGAGGAAACTGGAGCACCCGGAGGAAACCCATTCATACATGGGGAGAATGTGCAGACTCCACACAGATAGTAACCCAAGCTGGGAATCGAACCTGGTCCCTGGTGTTGCAAGGCAGCAGTGCTAACCCACTGTGCTACACTGCCACCTCCCGTGTTGAAGCATAGAGGGATGCAGGCACATGGATAGAGAATCGAATTCCTGCAGCGTGTGTTATGGTACGCCCCAGAGGTTTGTAATATGTGGACATAAAGGCTAAAGCTGCTGATGGTAATGGACACATCAAACAGCAACCTCTGAACAGCTGACAATGAACAATTAAACTCAAATGCCTAGAAGTGCTCACAGAGGGCGACACGGTGGCACAGTGGTTAGCACTGCTGCCTCAGTACCAGGGACCCGGGTTCAATTCCCGGCTTGGGTCACTGTCTGTGCCGTGTTTGCACATTCTCCCCATGTGTGCGTGGGTTTTCCTCCGGGTGCTCTGGTTTCCTCCCACACTCCAAAGATGTGCAGGTTAGGTTGACTGGCCGTGCTAAGTTGCCCCTTAGTGTCAGGGGATTAGCAAGGCAAATATGTGGGGTTACAGGCGTAGGGACTGGGTGGGATTGTGGTCGGTGCAGACTCAATGGGCCGAGGGCCTCCCTCTGCACTGTAGGGATTGGATGGTTCTAAGTTGCTTTCCGAGTTACACTTGCTCCACCGTTTCACAAAGATGACTTCTCTCTCTCTGCTTCACTGAGCTGCTTTGAACGTTGTGACACTTTAGCTTTTTCATGTTAAGTTGAAGTCTTCTCCATCATTCTTCCACCATTCGCAGCATCTCCAATGGTTACAGAATCACAGCTTAGCTGAAGCAAGCACCAAGTTGACCGGGACGGGAGCTTACCTCTGTAATGTTGCCGTGAGTTTGAGCTAAGCATCAGGTCAGTGAGTTAATCAGCCAGCACTCGGACATGCTGAGCGCCCTTTCAATCACATGGTCAGTAATAACTACTGACAGTCACCCTCTCTGACACTGAAAACGAAGAGTGGAGTGTCACTCCTTCAGCTTTTAATTATTGTGCTTGTGTATAATCTGTGCTCCACGTGACCTGGGAATGTTTGACATTGAATTAGATGCCTGAACTTGGAAATATCTGGGAATCTAACCCTGGAAAGTGTGAGGTGATGCACTTTGGAAGGACTAATTTGACAAGGAAGTATACCATGAAAGGTCTGACATTGGGAAGTTCCAGAGAACAAAGGGACCTTGGCGAGTTTGATCATAGATCCCTGAAGGCAGAAAGGCAGGTTAATAGGGTGGTGAGAAAGGCAGACTCACCTTTATTAATCGGGGAATCGATTACAAAAGCAGAGAGGTCATGATGGAGTTGTGTAGAACTTTGGTGAGGTCACAGCTGGAGCTCTGTGTGCAGTTCTGGTTTCCACATTATCGGAAGGATGTGATTGCACTGGAGGGGGTGCAGGGGAGATTCACCGGGATGCTGCCTGAGATGGAACATTTAAGTTATGAGGAGAGGTTGGGTAGACTTGGGTTGTTTTCATTGGAGCGGAGAAGACTGAGGGGTGACCTGATCGAGGTGTACAAGATTATGAGTGGCATGGACAGAGTGGATAAGGAGCAGCTGTTCCCCTGAGTTGAAGGGTCAGTTACAAGGGGACGCAGGTTAAAAGTGGGGAGTGGGAGGTTTAGGGAGGATCTGTGGAAAAATCTTTTTACTCAGAAGATGGTTTACTCAGGGACGCTCTGCCTGGGAGGGTGGTGGGGGTGGGATGCCTCACATCCTTTAAAAAGCACCTGGATAACATTCAGGACAGTGGGCCAAGTGCTGGCAGGTGGGATGAGGTGGGCAGGTCAGGGCCTTTCATGCCTCGATGCAGACTCGATGGGCCGAAGGGCCTCTCCTGTACTGTAGGATTCTGTAATTCTGATTCCTCCTTCGCTACAGCTCTCATCCTGTCTGGCACAACCCTACTGAGACGTGAAACCCAGAACATACTTACAGGCTGCCCAGGACGTCCAGGAGCTCCTGGTCTTCCAACATTCCCAGGCTTTCCTCTTAATCCTGGGTATCCGGCTACTCCTCTTTCACCTCTCGGTCCAGTAATTCCCTGGAAAACAAGTCAGGGAAATGGTGCCGATGACTGTTTTTGAGCCACGTGGGGTTTATCCTGCTGCTGTTGTTGGGTTATGGGCAGCGCTGAAATGTTACAATAATCCCACGGCCAGCCCGAGTCTCCTCAGGAAGTTACAGGGATCCTTCCTGCTCGAGGTGATGCCGACAGCATTCCCTCTTCTCCGTCACAGAGTGGGGGAAGGGTCAGTGATATAGCGACTCTGAGCTTTCTGGAACAGGGCACCTCACGGCCAGCCCCCAATCTCAGTCCTCAGCCCCACTTAAGTTTGAAACATTTTTCATAGAATCATCGAATCTCTACAGGGCAGAAGGAGGCCATTCAGCCCATCGAGTCTGTACCGACCACAATCCCACCCAGGCCCTATTCCCGTAACTCCACATATTTACCCTGCTAATCCCATGACACCAGGGTCAATTTTAGCCTGGTCAATCAACCTAACCCGCACATCTTTGGACTGTGGGATGAAACCGGAGCGCCCGGAGGAAACCCACGCAGATATGGGGAGAACGTGCAGACTCTACACAGGCCAGGGATCGAACCCAGATCCCTGGCGTTGTGAGGCAGCAGTGCTAACCACTGTGTCACTTTGCTGCAAGCAGTAACTTGCTGGAAATGTACTGCTGGCAATGGTTTTCTCATTTCCTTAATTATCTTTTGTTTTTATGTTCCCTGTGCCCCACATTTCACCTTCTGTTCCTTATTAGTTAGCGTTTTTAATTTTTTTCTTAATGTAGACACAACTGCTCAATAATTACTCATTCATTCTTATGATGAAGCTAGACCAAGCATTTATTGTCCAACCCTAATTGTCCCTTGAGAAGGTGGTGATGAGCTGCCTCCCTGACCCACTGCAGTCCCTGAGGTGTAGGTACACCCACACTGCTGTTAGGGAGGGAGTTCCAGGATTTTTAATCCAATGGCAGTGAAGGAACAGTGATATATTTCCAAGTCAGAATGGTGAGTGACTTGGAGGGGAACCTCCAGGAGGCGGTGTTCCCAGCTATCCACTGCTGTTGTTTTCCATATGAGAGAGATGTAAGGTTGAGAAGTGCTGATGAAAATTTCTTGGAAAAAGTTGTGTTGTGTAAGTTGTCGATCAGATACACAACCATGGAAAAGGCAGTGAGTGTTTAAGGAGATGGATGGGGAGACCATCAAGTGGGCTGCTTTGTCCTGGATGGTGTCAAGCTCCTTGAGTGTTGTCGGAGCTGCACCCATCCCGGCAAATAGAGCCGTAGAGGTTTACAACATGGAAACAGGCCCTTTGGCCCACTTTGTCCATGCCATCCCTTTGCTTTTAACCACTAGTCCCAATTGCTTGCGTTTGGCCCATATCCCTCCATACCCATCTTACCCATGTCGCTGTCTAAATGCTTTTTAAAAGACAGAATTGCACCCACCTCTACTCCATCACACTCCTGACTTGTGCCTGATGGACAGGCTTTGGGGAGTCAGGAGGTGAGTTACTCTCCGCAGGATTCCCAGCACCATATTTAAATGGCTAGTCCAGTTCGGTTTCTGGTCAGTATTGATGGTGGGGAATTCAGTGACGGAGATGCTATTGAATGTCAAGGAGAGATGGTTAGATTCTCTCCTGTTGGAGATGGTCATTGCCTGGCACTTGTGTGGCACCAATATTGTGTATGGCTCATCAGTGCAAGCCTGGATATTGTCCAGGTCTTACTGCATTTGAGGAGTTGCGAATGGTGCTGAACATTGCACAATCATTGGCGAACATCCCCATTGCTGACCTTACGATGGAGGGAAGGGCATTGATGAAGCAGCTGAAGATAAGCCCAAGCTTAATTACCCCTTTAGAGCTACCTCTGTAGTAATTGGGAGCTCGCTAAGTCATTTCAGAGCGCAGTTAAGACTCAATACATAACTGTTACATAGCAACGTCGTAACCATCACGTAACTGTTGCATAAGCCTTACATACCCGTTACATACCCATCACATAACCATTACATAACTATTCCCTTCTCAAGGGTAATTAAGTACAGTCAATAAATACAGACGATACAGATAGGATGGAAAGGGAGTCGTGTCTCAGCAGTTTGAGGGTTAAAGAACGTGGCCTGATGATAACGAGTGCTACTCACCGACAAGCCTGGTTTCCCCACCTCCCCACGAGATCCTTTCGCCCCTTTCTCGCCCTGAAAATATTAGAGCCAGCTCAGAATTAACATTCTTTCACAAGATTTTGAGATTCAGAGAAAGCGAGCACGCAGCTTTTAAGAGTTTGTTTACGGGACAAGGGTGTGGCTGGCTGGACCAGCATTTATTGCCCATCCCCAACTGCCCTCTGTTTCAGAGGGCAGTCGAGAGTCAACCACATCGCTGTGGCTCTGGAGTCACATGTAGGCCAGACCGGGTAAAGTCGGCAGATTTCCTTCCCTAAAGGACATAACTGAACCAGACGGGTTTTTCCAACGATCAATCCATGGCTACCACCAGATTTTTAATTCCAGATTTTTTCTATTGAATTCAAATTCTGTCGTTTGCTGTGGTGGGATTCAGACCCGGATCTCCACATCATTGTTCTGCGTCTCCGGATTACTAATCCAATGACAATATCACTGTGCCACCACCTCCCCTTGTTCAAACAATATTCTCCCTTGCCCAGCAACTTTTATAGAATATTATACAGAACAGGAAGAGGCATTCAGGCCATCTTGCCTGTGCCAATTAGTTTCACACCCCCATGCTTTTGCCAGGGAGCTCTGACAATGGCTCTCCTTAAAGTATTAATCGATCCTTTTCCACTTCTGATGGAGGCTCATTCACCCATTTCTCCCATCGTAGACACTGCCTGACTCGCTGAGAGTTCCCAGCACTTTCTGTTCTCACATCCTGTTTCCAGTATTTGCGAAGTTACAACTGGATGCACCTCCAAGCACCACATTTCCAGATCACAACAACTCACTGATCTCCCCCTCTGGGTCTTCTGTCAATTATCCTAAATCTTGCAATGGAAACCATAGAATCATAGAATCAATGGTACAGAGACAGGCCCTTCGGCCCAAACTGGTCCACGCTGAGCAAAATGCCCATCTAAGCTGACCCCATTTGCCTGCATTTGGCCCCTATCCCTCTAAACCTCTGTCCATGTGTCTGTCCAAATGCCTTTTAAATGTCCCTCCTCAAACACTCCCTCCGGCAGCTCATGTTTAAGCCTCGGTTCCTTAATCAAAACCCCACATAGAATACTGCAGTGTCACATCACAGTGTTTCCCTGCTATTTGAAAAATTTAGAGCCAAGATTGAAACATTCCTGTCAATTTCTTCCTTGCTGACAGTTTGAAAGCTTAAAGCACACAAAGTACGTCTGAAACACGGTGGAATTACTTTTTTCTAAACTGAGGTTGTTTATATTGATCGATGGAAGAACTTTCTCTCCCCTCACACATCAGCTTCAGAGAGAAATGGTGCACATTAACTGTCAACACACTCACATTAGCACTGAGTTTATAGACCGGAGAATCTAGGATGATTCCAATTAGAATAGATGAGGCTAAGAGAAGATTTAACAGAGGTGTTTAAAAATCATACAGGGTTTCGATTGAGTGAATCATAGAATCCTACAGAAGGAAGCCACTGGGCCCACTGGGTCTGAAGCAACCACAATCCCACCAGGCCCTATCCCTGTTACCCCATACATTTACCTTAGCTAGTCGCTCTGACACTAAGGGACAATTTACCATGGCCAATCCACCTAAGGTGCATATCTTTGGACTGTGGGAGGAAACCAGAGCACCCGGAGGAAACCCACACAGAGATAGAACATAGAACATAGAACATAGAACATTTCAGCGCAGAACAGGCCCTTCGGCCCACGATGTTGCGCCGACCAGTTAAAAAACAATGACCCTCTAACCTAAACCAAACCCTTTCCATCCATAAACCTATCCACGGATCTCTTAAACGCCCCCAAACTAGGCGCATCCACAACTGCAGCAGGCAGGGCATTCCAATCCCTCACCACCCCCTGGGTAAAGAACCTACCCCTGACATCTGTCCTATAACTAACCCCCCTTAATTTAAAGCCATGCCCCCTCGTGCTAGCTTTCTCCATCCGAGGAAAAAGGCTATCACTGTCCACCCTATCTAAACCTCTGATCATCTTATATGTTTCAATAAGGTCCCCTCGCAGCCGCCTTCTTTCCAGCGAAAACAACCCCAAATCCCTCAGTCTCTCCTCATAGGACCTCCCCTGCATACCAGGCAACATCCTGGTAAACCTCCTCTGCACCCTCTCCAAAGCCTCCACATCCTTCCTATAATGTGGGGACCAGAACTGCACACAATACTCCAAGTGCGGCCGCACCAGAGTTGTGTACAGTTGCAACATGACGCTGCGGCTCCTAAATTCAATCCCCCTACCAATAAACGCCAAGACACCGTATGCCTTCTTAACAACCCTATCTACTTGATTCCCAACTTTCAGGGATCTATGTACACATACACCTAGATCCCTCTGTTCATCCACACTATTCAGAGTCCTCCCGTTAGCCCTATACTCAACACATCCGTTATTCCTGCCAAAGTGATGGGGAGAATGTGCAAACTCCACACAGACAGTGACCCGAGGCCGGAATCGAATCCCGGGTCCCTGGCGCTGTGAGGCAGCAGCGCTGACCAGTGGTCTGAAATAAGGGCAAACTGTTTCCAACGCCTAAAGGATCAGGAGCTTGTTCCTCTGAGTCACTCACTATCCTGACTTGGAAATACATCGCCCATCCTCCACAGTCACTGGGTCAAAATCCTCCCTAACAGCATCGTGGGTGTACCTACACCTCCAGGGATGCAGCAGATCAGGGAGGCAGCTCACCATCACCCTCTGATGGTGGGATTGGGTGATAAATGCTGGCCTGAACAGCGACACTGGCATCCCATAATAACAAATTAAAAAAAAAATCTTCCTTTAGAAATGCAGCTGGTACTGAAACGAGTCTGCTTCTGAAATCTGTGAAACACAATCGTGTACCTCATAAAAACAAAGACATTTTGTTCTGAGCCACGACAGACTGGGGAGGCAATCTGACTTATTTAATGGTTATTATGTAATAAATGACTGTGGATTTTATTGCAAAAACAGGACATGCAGACGATTGTGTGTTAAGCTCTCACTGTCTGGACGCTTGGTGACGCTGGCTGCCCACGGCAAACAAATCCTAACCAGTTGCCAAACCACATCATGAGAACATAAGAACATAAGAAATAGGAGCAGGAGTAGGCCATCTAGCCCTTCGAGCCTGCCCCGCCATTCAATAAGATCATGGCTGATCTGAAGTGGATCAGTTCCACTTTCCCATTTTCTCCCCACAACCCTTAATTCCCCTGTCTATCAGAAACCTATCTACCCGTGACTTAAATATATTCAGTGAGGCAGCCTCCACCACTTCAACGGGCAGAGAATTCCAGAGATTCACCACCCTTTGAGTGAAGAAGTTCCACCTCAACTCCGTCCTAAACTGCCCCCCCACCTTATCTTGAGGCTGTGCCCTCTAGTCCTGCTGTCCTTTCTGAGCGGGAAGAATCTCTCTACCTCTACCTTGTCTATCCCCTTCATTATCTTATACGTCTCTATAAGATCCCCCGTCAGCCTTCTAAACTCCAACGAGTACAGACCCAGTCTATTTAGTCTCTCTTCATAGTCCAACCCCCTCATCTCCGGTATCAGCCTAGTGAACCTCCTCTGCACTCCCTCCAAGGCAAAAATATCCTTGCGCAAGTGAGGCGACCAAAACTGCACACAGTACTCCAGCTGCGGCCTCACCAGTGCCCTGTACAGTTGCAGCAAGACCTCCCTACTTTTATATTCTATCCCCCTTGCTATAAAGGCTAGCATCCCATTCGCCTTCTTGATCACCTACTGCACCTGCAGACTGGGTTTTCGCGACTCGTGCACAAGGACCCCCAGGTCCCTCTGCACCGTAGCATGCTGCAGCTTTTTGCCCTTTAATAGTAATCCCCCCTACTATTATTCCTGCCAAAGTGGATAACCTCACACTTGCTAACATTGTACTCCATCTGCCAGGTCCTCGCCCACTCGCTTAGCCTATCCAGATCCCTCTACAGACTTTCCACACCCTCCGCGCAATTTGCTTTTCCACTCATCTTTGTGTCATCAGCAAATTTCGTTACCCTACACTCAGCCCCCTCCTCCAGATCATCTATATAAATGGTAAATAGCTGAGGCCCCAGCACCGATCCCTGGGGCACTCCACTAGTCACCAACCGCCAATCAGAATAGCACCCATTGATACCAACTCTCTGCCTCCTATTAGACAGCCAATCCTCTATCCACGCTAACACCCTACCCCCAACTCCATGCCCCCTGACCTTCTGAAGCAACCTTTTGTGCGGCACCTTATCAAACGCCTTCTGAAAATCGAGAAACACCACATCCACCGGTTCCCCTCTGTCTACCGCACTAGACACATCCTCATAGATTTCCAATAAATTTGTCAGACACGACTTCCCCTTAACGAATCCGTGCTGCGTCTGCTCTATCAAACAATTCTTCTCAAGGTGCCTCGCTATTTCTTCTTTGATGACGGATTCCAGCATTTTTCCAACAACAGACGTTAAACTAACCGACCTATAATTCCCTGCCTTTTGCCTACTACCCTTTTTAAACAGCGGCGTAACATTAGCCGTCTTCCAATCTTCTGGCACTTCCCCGGAATCCAGCGAAGTTTGGAAAATAATCACCAAGGCATCCACTATCACCTCTGCCATTTCCTTCAGAACCCTGGGATGCATTCCATCCGGTCCTGGGGACTTGTCCACAATCAGTCCCACTAGTCTGTTGAGCACTACCTCTCTAGTGACAGTGATCGCATTCAGGCCCTCAACTCCTACCATCCTTCTATCTTTAAGATCCGGCAAACTATTCACGTCCTCCTCCGTGAAGACTGAGACAAAAAACTTATTTAAGGTCTCAGCCATTTCCTCATCCCCCACCACTAAATCCCCCCTCGCATCCTCTAAGGGTCCAACATCAGCAGCCTGAGATGGACTTTACTTTGTCTAACTGTTGTGAGGGGAAAGGATCTTGGAGCAAATTAACCAGCGGAGTTGCTGCTAGCTTCGCTTGTTCCTCTCAGAAACCGTACTCCTTCCCCAAGAGCTATATCTAATTTCTTCTTGAAATCACACAACATTTTGGCCTCAACTACTTTCTGTGGGAGTGAATTCCACACATTCACCACCCCTTGGGTGAAGAAATTTCTCCTCACCTCAGCTCTAACAGGTTTACCCCTTATCCTCAAACTATGACCCGCAGTTCCAGACTCAGAATCATAGAATTCTACGGTGCAGAAGGAGGCTATTTGGCCTATCGAGTCTGCACCGACCCATCCAGACCCTGCCCCCTAACCCCCTTGCATTTACCCTAGCTAGTCCCCCTGACACAAAGGGGCAGTTTGACAAGGCCAATCCACCTAAACTGTACATCTTTGGACTGTGGGAGGAAACCGGAGCACCCGGAGGAAATCCATGCAGACACAGGGAGAATGTGCAAATTCAAAACACAGTCACCCAAGCCAGGAATTGAACCTGGGTCCCTAGTGCTGTGAGACCATAAAACAATAAGATTTCGGAGCAGAATTAGGCCCATTGAGTCTGCTCTGCCATTCAATCATGGCTGATATTTTTCTCATCCCCATTCTCCTGACTTTTCCCATAACCCCTGATCTCTTTATTAATCAAGAACCTATCTAACTCTGTCTTAAAGACACTCAATGACCTGGCCTCCACAGCCTTCTGTGGCAAAGAGTTCCGCAGATTCCCCACTCTCTGGCTGAAGAAATTCCTCCTCATCTCTGTGTCAGACTCAACATGGAAACAGGCCCTTCGGCCCAACTTTCCCATGCCACCCCTTTTTTTAACCTCTAAGCTGGTCCCAATTGTCTGTGTTTAGCCCAAATCCCTCTATATCCATCTTACCCATGTAACTGTCGAAACGCTTTTTAAAAGACAAAATTGTACCCGCCTCTACTACCACCTTTGGCAGCTTGTTCCAGACACTCACCACCCTCTGTATGAAAAAATTGCCCCTCTGGACACTTTTGTATCTCTCCCCTCTCACCTTAAACCTATGCCCTCTAGTTTTAGACTCCCCTACCTTTGGGAAAAGATATTGACTATCTGGCTGATCTGTGTCCCTCATTAGTTTACAGACTTTTATAAGATCACCCCTCAGCTTCTACACTCCAGGGAAAAAAGTCCCAGTCTCTCCAGCCTCTCCTTATAACTCAATCCATCAAGTCCCGGTAGCATCCCAGTAAATCTTTTCTGCACTCTTTCAAGTTTAATAATATCCTTTCTATAATAGGGTGACCAGAATTGTACACAGTATTCCAAGTGTGGCTTGACTAATGCCTTGTACAACTTCAACAAGACGTCCCAACTCCTGTATTCAATGTTCTGATCAATGAAACGAAGCACATCAAATGCCTTCTTCACCACTCCGTCCAGCTGTGACTCCACTTTCAATGATCTATGAACCTGTACCCCTAGATCTCTTTGCTCCTCAACGCCCTACCATTAACTGAGTAAGTCCTGCCCTGGTTCGATCGACCAAAATGCATCACCTCACATTTGTCTCAATTAAACTCCATCTGCCATTTGTCAGCCCACTGGCCCAATTGATCAAGATCCTGTTGTAATCTTAGATAACCTTCTTCACTGTCCACTACACCACCAATCTTAGTGTCATCTGCAGGCTTACTAACTATGTCTACTAAATTCTCATCCAAATCATTAATATAAATGACAAAAACAGACAAATAACAAATAAATCTCTGTTTTAAGGCTTTGTCCCTTTAGTCTGAGGTTGTGCTGGTTCTAGTTTTTCTTACTGCTGGAAACATCTTCTCCATGTCCACTCTATCCAGGACTATCCCACCATTGGGAAGATTCTTTCTGAATCTACTTTGTCTAACCTTGTTAGGATTTTATACATTTTTATGAAAATCCTCACCCTGAAAGTACACCCAGTGTAAGCTGGAAGCCAAGAACTTGAAAGTGTGCAGGGCTCCTGCCTGAAGTGGCCAATAACTCTGATGGATCAGTGTCCTATCTCCCGTTCGAAATTCCCACTCAATTTGGTTTCTGACTGTGTAACTTGGAGCCACATTTTCCCCAATGGCCAAGGCAGGATTGATGTTGAGCAATGAGTGTAAATCCCCCTTACTAATCAGCAGCAAAGTGGGACAGTGGTTAGCACTGCTGCCTCCCAGGGACCTGGGTTCGATTCCTGGCTTGATCACTGTCTGTGCAGAATCTGCATGTTCTCCCCGTGTCTGTGTGGGTTTCCTCTGGACGCTCCTGTTTCCTCCCACAGTCCAAAAAACGTGCTGGTTAAGGGCATTGGCATGCTAAATTCTCCCTCAGTGTACCCGAACAGGTGCAGGAGTGTGGTGACTAGGAGATTTTCACAGTAACTTCATTGCAGTGTTAATGTAAGCCTACACTAATAAATAAACTTTTACTTTATGTTCAGGAATTCCCTCTCGGTACCTCTCTGTCCACTTCGCTTTCTATCAGACCTTCCTCTTTCTGATCGAACTTTTTGTTCTAGTCTTAATTCTCCCTGGTGTGACTCAGTGTCAACACTTACACGGTTACACAGTATTTACAGGACAGAAACAGGCCATTCTGTTCAACTAGTCCATGTGGATATTTATACTTTGAACCATTCTCCTCTTTCCCTCTCAGTTTTGGCTCCTGGCTGGTTCGGAATTGTTGGACTCCAGACTGAGGAGCGGTTTTTCTGTGTCTCTCCCTGGTATTGGAAATTCTGCTGGAAAGTTGTTTACAGTTTTTCCTGCCTTCCTGAAGTGTAAACTTTGCTGTTGCTGGTTTGAAGGCAAAAGGCCAGCAGAGAGGTGCTGAGATTTCCAGAAGCCAGAGTTCTCCAACCAAAGGAATAATTCACAGTAGGTCTTGCAGAGCTGCAAGTTCTAGCCTCCTGTGAACATTCTTATTTCCTGTGCTAATCCTGGGACAGGGGTATGTTTGTAGGTAATTAGGCTATTGGATTAGGCTATTGAGTTGGATGATCAGCCATAGTGAAGCAGGCTCGAAGAGCCAAATGAATATAAGAACATAAGAACATAAGAAATAGGAGCAGGAGTAGGCCATCCAGCCCTTCGAGCCTGCCCCGCCATTCAATAAGATCATGGCTGATCTGTCGTGGCTCAGTTCCACCTTCCCGCCCTCTCCCCATAACCCTTAATCCCCTCTCTTATCAAAAACCCATCAACCCGCGTCTTAAAAATATTTAGCGAGGCAGCCTCCACCACTTCAACGGGCAGAGAATTCCAGAGATTCACCACCCTTTGAGTGAAGAAGTTCCTCCTCAACTCCGTTCTAAACCGCCCCCCCCCTTTATCTTGAGGCTGTGCCCCCTAGTCCTACTGTCTTTTTTGAGCGGGAAGAGTCTCTCCACCTCTATCCTATCCATCCCATTCATCATCTTATACGTCTCAATGAGATCTCCCCTCATTCTTCTAAACTCTAACGAGTACAAGCCTAGTTTATTCAGCCTCTCCTCATAGCTCAACCCCCTCAACTCCGGTATCAGCCTAGTAAACCTCCTCTGCACTCCCTCCAAGGCCAAAATATCTTTGCGCAGGTGCGGCGCCCAAAACTGCACACAGTACTCCAGCTGCGGCCTCACCAATGCCCTATACAGCTGCAGCAAGACCTCCCTACTTTTATATTCAATCCCCCTCGCTATGAAGGCCAGCATCCCATTCGCCTTCCTGACCACCTGCTGCACCTGCAAGCTGGGTTTTTGCGACTCATGCACAAGGACCCCGAGGTCCCTCTGCACCGCCGCCTGCTGCAGTTTTTCGCCACGTAAGTAATAGTCCTCCCCCCTCCCCCCTCCCCCCTGCTCCTATCTTCTATGCTTCTATTAGGAGGTTTGTTGTGTTGGAGCAGTGCATTTAGTTGTTAAGGTTTATACGATATTATGGTTGTTTATTTTCTTCTTGTTTATAATTGGTAAAATCTATTGCTAATTTTCTTACTATACATGTTAACTATATTCTTAAATAAACTTTGTTTGGTAAAAGCCCCCTAGTGGGTCATTGAATCATATCTGGGGTGAAATGTCTTGCTTACTCAAGCCAAATTCAATGTGGAAAATGTATGGTTTAGGCTGACTCCATAAAATAGCTTGGAGTTCCTGACCTGGATTGTAACAGCAGGTTTGAAAAGGAAAGGAACAGAAGTAAAACCTCGGAAATTACGAGTTACTTTGAACCGGGTGTGGGGCAAAATAGAATGACTATTTAAATAGCGATGTAAAGTGTGCATGTGGTTTGCATTTTTTGGGTTGTGGGAAAGGGGAAAATTCTGTTTTGTAGTTTAAAGCTGCCTACAAAAAGTGTTTGGTCAAGTGTACTTTTAGTCTGTTTCTTACAGTAAAGTTAGTAAAATGAAAAATTTGATCCTTGCCTTTTCACTTTTCTGCTATTCATTACAAGTTCCTGTTTTGATATTAAAGGTTATCGATCGCTCTGGAGAACATAGCGTAATGTAACATTACAGGCCAGTCCCTCCTCACTCATCCATCCCACTGTTTCACTCACAGTCTCTTTACACTGATTAAATGGGAGCCTAATCAATGCCTCCAACAACTGGTACATAATTAACACTCTCAATCTCTTGATTTAAAGTTAAGATTGCTGCCCCCTGACCTGTGCTCAGTACTTGATTGGCCGTACACCGGTAGAATTGGTTAATTTTGGCTGAAGTCCATACCTTGTTTCCTTTTTCTCCTTTAGGTCCTTGCTCCCCTGATTCACCTGGGTTTCCCTGATTGGGAGAAAGCAAAGTGTGATGCTGGCGTGGATTCAGAGCATTAACCAATGAGAGAAGTAATGGGATCTCTATCCTGCCTTCCGCAATGTTCTTACCGGCGGTCCTTGCTGTCCAGCATTCCCTCGAACTCCTGGTGAGCCAGGATAACCCTGTGGAAATTAGATAAAGTGGGAAAACTATTAGTCTCCAGGCAGTGTCATTGTACTAGAGTCACCGAGGTTTACAGTATGGAAACAGGCCCTTCGGCCCAACTTGTCCATGCCACCCTTTTTTTTAAACCCCTAAACTAATCCCAATTGCCCACATTTGGCCAATATCCCTCTATACCCATAGTACTCATGTAACTATCTAAATATTTTTTAAAAGACCAAATTGTACCCGTCTCTACTACTACCTCTGGCAGCTTGTTTCAGACACTCACCACCCTCTGTGTGAAAAAATTGCCCTCTGGACACTTTTGTATCTCTCCCCTCTCACCTTAAACCTAAGTCCTCTAGTTTTAGACTCCCCTACCTTTGGGAAAAGATATTGACTATCTAACAGATCTACGCTCCTCATTATTTTATGGACCTCTATAAGATCACCCCTCAGCCTTCTACATTCCAGAGAATAAAGTCCCAGTCTATCCACCTCTCCTTATAACTCAATCCATCAAGTCCCAGCAGCATCCTAGTAAATCTTTTCTGCACTCTTTCTGGTTTAATAATATCCTTTCTATAATAGGGTGACCAGAACTGTACACAGTATTCGAAGTGTGGCCTTACCAATGTCTTGTACAACTTCAACAAGACGTCCCAACTCCTGTATTCAATGTTCTGACTGATGAAACCAAGCATGCCAAATGCCTTCTTCACCACTCTGTCCACTTGTAACTCCACTTTCAAGGAGCCATGAACCTGTACCCCTAGATCTCTTTGTTCTGTAATTCTCCCCAACACCCCACCATTAACTGAATAAGTCCTGCCCTGGTTCGATCGACCAAAATGCATCACCTCGCATTTATACTTATAGAATAAGTTCCCCATAATTAGTGATAGAATTCCTGTTGTACTTTATATTCAGGGCAGAATTTGAGTTCCTCTATGTGAAGAATTACTGTCTCTCACCATGGGTTCTAACTTGTGTTTGTTGTAATGATTGCAGAGTAAGGAGCATCGGTTAGACAGAATTATAAACAATTTGCAGCGCTCTATCCAACCGGCTCATATTCCACATGAGCTTCCACCTTTACTGAAATTGTTGTAATTTTTCACCATTCAAACAATAGTCCATTTTACTATTATTTCTTCCAAAGTGGATAACCTCACACTTGCCAATGTTATACTCCATCTGCCAGATCCTCGCCCACTCACAGTCTACCCAAATCTCTCTGCAGACTTTCCGCGTTCTCCACGCAATTTGCTTTCCCACTCATCTTTGAGTCATTAGCTGAGTTTCTGGATTAATAGTCTCGAGATAATACCACCAGGCCATTGCCTCCTCTAAATTCAGAGCAATATCAGGAGATTACCTTGTAACCTTCATCTCCCGGTTCCCCTCGATCTCCGCGGGGACCCACGGGGCCCTGTGAAAGAGAAGAATGTGTGATATATCGTGTAAAGATGTCACTTGTACCCAATCACTGGAGATTAAACCATTCCTTCCGCTTATATTTGCTGTTGTCAGTTTGACTGTCTGAGTACATTTGAATCCCTCAGTGGTTGAAGAATTGTTTTTCAAGTTGAAGTATAATTACTTTTCAATATCAGGTCCAGGTTACATTTTGAGTTTTAGGCTATCAGTTTTTCATGAAAAAAACTTCCCAAGACATCAGATCATTCCAGATGCTTATTTTAATAAGAAACATTTTTCGAGCTTTAGCTGCTTTCCGATTGGATCCAAGATAATCTTGCTGGATTCACACAGCCAGCTACTGGAAGGACCTGAGTGAGAGGCTGAGACTCGTGCTCGAGAAGGGAGTCACACTGGAACCAGTCTGAATGCTGGATCACGCTGGAGAGGTTGTCCGGTTCATCCTGTCTCCCCATTGCTATGAGTGTCCCATGGCACAACTGTGTCAGAGATTGAGTAGGAGGCAGGGGGAGAACGAGAGCAGGACTCATGGTAAAGAACCTTCCCGGGCAGGGGGGAATACAAGGAACAACTGGCTGGAGATTGGGAGAGAGAAGACCCAAGCTGCCTCCTTTGTGATAGCAAGAAATCTCACAACACCAGGTAAAAGTCCAACAGGATTATTTGGAATCACGAGCTTTTGGAGCGCCGCACCTTTATCAGGTGAGCGAGTGTTCGGCTCGCCAAAATACGGAACAAGCGAACGATTAACAGGTGACCAGCAACACTTCCTCAGGACCAGGCCAATGGGGGCAGGAGGTCTGCCCACTGACAGCCAATCAGAGGCTGGAAAACACTTTTGCTCTTCAGCGCCACTGGGAGGGTGGTGGCTGCTGCAGGAAGTGCACCCACTGGAGGTCCAGATTCACGGAGCAAGATTGGCAGGAGGGGTTTCGAGGGGTGGGGTGTCGTGAGGGTGGGGTTGTAGGAGGGTCAGCAGCAAGAGGAGTGGGGTGGATCTCAGTGGGTCCCTCCCATCCCAGTGTCAGGTCTCTCAATCAGACACCAAATGCCTTGAATCCACCCCACTACTACCCACCCCCCACCACCACCTCCCCACCTCCAAACTTGGCATATGGGAGTGTGGAAAATACCATCCTATATTACAGCAAACAAACTCTTTTTGCTCAGCAGAGTCTGTTTAAACAATGCACAAAGCATCCAGTCTACAGAGTCTATTTAAGGAAAGCCTCGGAAGAACAGCAAACAGAACTCAGGGCCATGACTGCAACAACTTCTCCAAATAAAAAGCTGGGCCATTTCTCTGGAAAAATGCAGTGAGTGGAGGATAGTCAGATCGAATAATTCCCAGACACTCAGCAACATGGTCTCCTATTGTGATTGAAGCTGGAATCACCCAATCATCTCCAATCTGGGTGGGAACAGCAGTGACACCAACACTGAACTCAATCTAACGTACAGGAGGTTTTGCGGCGCAGTCAGCAGCCAGCAGCGTCTCTGCCTCTCTACCTGGAAGCTCCGGGTTTGAGTAGGTGACGAAGGAAGTTGTGTTTCTGGGTGGGGTGAAGCAGATTGAACAGCGATCTAAAATCCTTCCAAAGTGAGAGCGGGAGAGATTCCTGGTCAGCCTTTGGTGGAAAGAAGATTGAAGAGAGCTCCAACATGCACGTAGGGGGCGTGTTGACATAGCAACACGGATACTGAGCGAATTGTAACACATCACCAACCCCAGTGTAAAAGCAGCTCTCTCACACCTCTCTGTGATATGCCTCCATTTCTATCTCCTTCTGACCATTTGGAGGCCTGTCTGTTAATCCCAACAAAGTGATTGCCCCTTTCTTTATTTCTAAGCTCCACCCCTATGGCCCATTTGAGGTGCTTTCTAACACATCCTCCCTCATGACTGCAACGATGGTCTCTTTTTATCAATAACGGAATACTCTTCTCTCACATCCCTCCCGATCAGGCCTGAACCTTCTCTACGCTGGAACGTTAAGTTGCTGTCCTTCTTTCATGCCGATTAACGCTCTAAATTTACCTGCTTTACCAGACAGCCTTCTTGATTAAAAGTGATGCAATTTAGCCTCCCAATCCTCCCATGATCATGCTCACGTGTTTGCTTGCTGGATTGATATCGATTTCCTTCTAAATTTGACCGAACCCTTGCTCACAAAGTTACATTTGTTCTGTGTCCCAATTCCTTGCCAAATTTGTTCAAAACCTCCCCAGCAGCACGAGCAAATCTCCCAGCAAGGATAGTGGACCTGTACGGGTCCCACCTGCCCCAAAAACTGCCCCAGTGATTCAAAAATCAAAAAGCCCTCCCTCCTACACTGTCCCTTTAACCGCACATTCACCACACCAGCACATTAATGGCTATCACTTTCCTTCTCCGATGGGATGTGGGTGTCACTGGCTGGGCCGGCATTTGTTGCCCATCCCTAAATTGCCCTTCAAATGAGCGTCTCATTCGATCATTTTTACCAGGATGTTGCCTGGTTTGGTGGGAAGGTCTTATGAGGAAAGGCTGAGGGACTTGAGGTTGTTTTCGTTAGAGAGAAGAAGGTTATGAGGTGACCTAATTGAGGCATACAAGATGATCAAAGGATTGGATAGGGTGGACAGTGAGAACCTTTTTCCTCGGATGGTGATGGCTAACACGAGGGGACATAGCTTTAAATTAAGGGGTGGTAATTATAGGACGGATGTCAGAGGTAGGTTCTTTACTCAGAGGGTAGTAAGGGCGTGGAATGCCCTGCCTGCAGCAGTTGTGGACTCGCCAACTTTAAGGGCGTTCAAATGGTCAGTGGATAGGCATATGGATAACATTGGAATAGTTTAGGTTAGAGGGTCATTAGATTGGTTCCACAGGTCGGCGCAACATCGAGGGCCGAAGGGCCTGTACTGCGCTGGAATGTTCTACGTTCTATGATTTCAGAGGCAGTTAAGAGTCACCCACATCGCTGTGGCTCTGGGGCCACTTGTAGACCAGACCAGGTAAGGACGGCAAATTTCCTTCCCTAAAGGACATGAGTGAAACTGAAGAGTTTTTACAATTGACAATGGGTTATTATTCCTGAGACTCACTTTATATTCCATATTTATTCATTAAATTTTTGATCCAACTGCTGTAGAATTAAAATTTACATTTTTATTTTGGAATTAGAGTGTTAGCCAGGGCCTCTGGGTTACCAGTCCGGTGTCATTGCCATGATATCACAGTCTCTCCCATACCTTCCAAGCTGAATCTATCCCTTAGACACTGAGTGTTTGTGTAACCACAGCTGGGACACAGATTTTGACCCTGTGATCCTGTTCAACGATTGACTCCCATATTCCACTTCCTCCCGTCGACATTTGAATTTTATCGACCAGTTAGAACCTTCACGTCAGGTCAGACACTGTGTACAGAGAGTCGGTTTGTTCCATTTTCACTGGAGATTCATGACATTCACACTGCAATGTTAACCACTGTGTCATCAGCACAAAGTGCTGGCATTCAGTGAGTCAACGTCAACTCAAATAGTCTTGAGTCTCTGATATTATTGCCTGCTGTGACGGTACCACACTGTTAATGGATATCGGTGATGTAACTATCCACAATGAGGAGTTAATGGTGAAATAATAGCTGGATATCAGGGAGTCACAAAGATAAGAAGAAATATGAAAGGTCTTCCATTTCAGATCACTATCAATCTCTTGTAGAAAGCTCCAATCACCCCATCACATTCAAAAATGGATGGTTGAGTAAACCCTAAAACCAAATCTAAATTGTTTTCTGGGTTATGCAGGGAGAAACTGTTACAGATGCACCATAGAAAGCATTCTTTCTGATTGTATCACAGCTTGGTATGGGCTCCTACTCTACCCAAGACTGCAAGGAACTACAAAAGGTCGTGAAAGTAGCCCAATCCATCACACAAACCAGCCTCCCATCCATTGACTCTGTCTACACTTCCCACTGTCTCAGCAAAGCAGCCAACATAATTAAGGACCCCACGCACCCCGGACATTCTCTCTTCCAGCTTCTTCCTTTGGGAAAAAGATACAAAAGTCTGAGGTCACGTACCAACCGACTCAAGAACAGCTTCTTCCCTGCTGCTGTCAGACTTTTGAATGGATCTGCCTTGCACTAAGTTGATCTTTCTCTAAATCCTAGCTATGACTGTAACACTACTTTCTGCACTCTCTCGTTTTCTTCTCTATGAACGGTATGTTTTGTCTGTATAGGGCACAAGTAACAATAATTTTCACTGTATGTTAATACATGTGACAATAATAGATCAAATCAACACATTGTCGTGTTTACAGCACAGGAACAGTCCATTCAGGCCAGCTGCCCCATGCTGGGTTCCTCCCATCCCTCTTTGCCCCATCCTATCAGCACATCATCAATCCATCTGTGCCACATCCTGTGTTTTCCAATGGTGAACTATTTCACCCTCTGTGGATCATAGTGCACCTGTGACCTCTTTGACATGACTCCAGATTTGCCCAGAATCTGGAAGTTTGCCCAACTGTGTTGAAACACAGCCGGAAGTTTCCGGCTGTTCACACCATGGGATCTTCCAGTCCCGCGTTTCCCAGAGGCGAGGGGCGCATTCAGCAGGAAACCCCGTTCACAATGGGGGACAAAAAGACCCCGTTTGTGTTGGTTTGTGTCTATCTACTCTTGTACACTGTCACAATTCCAAAATTTGCAAAAATAGTTTCAAGCAAAGAAGGTGCCAGTGAAGGTGAGAGATTTGGAGGTCAATTTAACAGTTATACTGATTGGCAAAAGGGGGAGATAAGGAGAAAGTTATGATATTCGGGAATGTGCTGTCAGAAAGTGCAGCGGAAGCAGATTCAATTGTAACTCTCAAACAGGAAATGGATAAAAAGTGAAGGGGATTGGGGGAAGAGAAGGGAGGTGACGGATTAGTTGGATAGGTCTTTCAAAGAGCTAGCACAGGCACTATGGACTGAATGGCCTCCTCCAGTGCTGTAATGCGCTCCGATTCTACAATCATTAGTTGTTTTTGTTCCCATTGCACTGCAAAATCTGTCCAACAGGACTCTGCCCATGGCTGTATGAGAGATTTACCATGACCATTCAGAGTGAGTTCCTATTGAATGGAATCCTACTTCCTACCATTGCTCCTCTCTTTGGAGAACGATCTTTCCTACGAAGCTGAGAGTCCATCACACTGTGAATCACAGCGATAACATGTCCCTGTCTACATCAACAGGGGCGGAGTAGAAAGGATCAAGAGCTTTAGGTCTTGAGGTGTCCAGATCACCAACAACCTGTCCTGGTCCCCCCATGCCGACACTGTAGATAAGAAAGCCCATCAATGCCTCTACTTTCTCAGAAGATTAAGGAAATTTGACATGTCAGCTAGAACTCTCACCAACTTTTACAGATGCACCATAGAAAGCAACTGCCCAAGACTGCAAGGAACTTCAAAAGCTTGTGAATGTAGCCCAGTCCATCGTGCAAACCAGCCTCCCATCCATTGACTCTGTCTACACTTCCTGTTGCCTCAGAAAAGCAGCCAAAATTAAGGACCCCACGCACCCCGGACATTCTCTCTTCCACCTTCTTCCATCAGAAAAAAGACACAAAAGTCTGAGGTCACGTACCAACTGACTCAAGAACAACTTCTTCTCTGCTGCTGTCAGACTTTTGAATGGACTTACTTCGCATTAATTTGACCTTTCTCTACACCCCTAGCTATGACTGTGATACTACATTCTGCACTCTCTCCTTTCCTTCTCTATGAACTGTATGTTTTGTCTGTATAGTGTGCAAGAAACAATACTTTTCACTGTATGCTAATACGTGTGACAATAATAAATCAAATCAACTCACATACGGCCACTGTCAGACAAACCACATCACCAGAAACCTGATCAAATCTGTGTTGTGAAGTGTCTCCAGTGAAATGCAGGTCATGTGAAGGAACATGCATCAAGGGGCAATAGCTTTCCAATATTAACATGATTTGCTATGAAAAACATGACCTACTGGTTCACCTAGAGGCCCAGGGAGTCCAATAACACGACTGTCATCTCCTGGATAACCCTATGAGTGAAAGAAAAGGATATAGAATGCTATTAATAATATCAACGGTAAATCATCGCAGTCACCAGGACTAATGCTCCTTCAATTAAGAAACATTTTTAAATTCCTGCTTCGTGTTGCACTTATTTTGATTTTAAACACTGGGGTAAGTTGTTACTAACCCCCTTAGTACATAATACACAGTGTAAACATGCTCAAATATGAACTCTGTCAGTCATTTGCACTCCCCCAGTTCTGGTCCCTCGCTTATCCCTGATTACCTTCCCTTCACTAATACCACCTCCGCCTTCAGCTGCTGGGGCCTAAGGATGAGGATTTCCAAACTAAACCCCTCCAGCTTCCTCAACCTCTCCCTCCTCCTTCAAGATGCCCCTCAGAGCCCCCCGTTGAGCCCAGTTTTTGTCCAGGTGTTCTGATATCTCCTTACACGGTTGAATGTCAAATTTTGTTTGATTTACATTCCTGCGAAGCAGCTTGGGATGTTTCCCAGGTGAAGGTGCTGGATGAACGAAAGTTATTGCTGCTCGATGGGAAGTTCAAACCAAAATATTTCACCCAGCGGTCTTAGTAATTTAATCCAAATGTTGGTTATTGTTGTCCGAGAGATTGAAGTAAGGTGGGCCCTTTAAGAGGCAATCCTCTGCAGGTCATGTGAACAGGCCAGACCCTATGGAATGTGGGAAGTCAGACCAATCGGGAGCGAGGGCGCGTCCCGGAAGGAGCCGGATCCTCAGTTGGTGCCAGGGAGGAGGGGGTAGGCCTGAGTGAGTGTCTCTGTCAGACACCTATCTTGTATATATCATAGACTCATACAGTGCAGAAGAGGCCCTTCAGCCCATCAAGTCCGCACTGACACATTAGAAACACCTGAACTCCCACCTAATCCCATCTGCCAGCACTTGGCCCGTAACCCTGAATGTTATAATGTACCAAGTGCTCATCCAGACACATTTTAAAGGATGTGAGGCATCTCATCCCCACCACCCTCCCAGGCAGCGCATTCCAGACCCTCACCACCCTCTGGGTAAATAAGTTTTTCCTCATATTCCCCTCAAACCTCCTGCTCCTCACCTTGAACCTGTGTCCCCTCATGGCTGACCCTTCAACTAAGGGGAGCAGCTGCTCCTTATCCACTCTGTCCGTGTCCCTCATCATCGTGTACACCGCCATCAGGTCAGTCTTCTCTACTCCAACAAAAACAACCCAAGCCTACCCAACCTCTCTTCATGACTTAAATGTTCCATCCCAGGCAGTGTCCTGGTCATAGAGTCAGAGAGGTTTACAGCACGGAAACAGGCCCTTCAGCCCAACTTGTCCATGCTGCCCTTTTTTTTCTAAAACCCACAAGCAAATCCAATTGCCCACATTTGGCCCATACCCCTCTATACCCATCTTACCCATTTAACTGTCTAAATGCTTTTTAAAAGACAAAATTGTACCCACCTCTACTACTGCCTCTGGCAGCTCGTTCCAGACACTCACCACCCTCTGTGTGAAAAAATTGCCCCTCTGGACAGTTTTGTATCTCTCCCCTCTCACCTTAAACCTATGCCCTCTAGCTTTAGACTCCTCTACCTTTGGGAAAAGATATTGACTATCTAGCTGATCTATGCTCCTTGTTATTTTATAGACCTCTATAAGATCACCTCTCAGCCTCCTCCGCTCCAGAGAAAAAAGTCCCAGTCTATCCAACCTCTCCTTATAACTCAATCCATCAGTCCTGGTAGCATCCTAGTAAATCTTTTCTGCACTCTTTCTAGTTTAATAATATCCTTTCTATAATAGGGTGACCAGAATTGCACACAGTATTCCAAGTGTGGCCTTACCAATGTCTTGAACGACTTCAACAAGACGTCCCAACTCCTGTATTCAGTGTTCTGACCGATGAAACCAAGCATGCCAAATGCCTTCTTCACCACCCTGTCCACCTGTGACTCCACTTTCAAGGAGCTATGAACATGTACCCATAGATCTCTTTGTTCTGTAACTCTCCTCAGTGCCCTACCATTAACTGAGTAAGTCCTGTGCTGGTTCAATCTACCAAAATGCATCACCTCGCATTTGTCTAAATTAAATTCCATCTGCCATTCGTCAGCCCACTGGCCCAATTGATCAAGATCCCGTTGCAATTGGAGATAACTTTCTTCACTGTCCACTATGCCACCAATCTTAGTGTCATCTGCAAACTTACTAACCATGCCTCTTATATTCTCATCCAAATCATTAATATAAATGACAAATAACAGCAGACCCATCACAGATCCCTGAGGCGCACTGCTGGTCACAGGCCTCCAGTTTGAAAAACAACTCTCTACCACCATTTTCTGTCAAGAAGCCAATTTTGTATCCATTTAGATACCTCATCCTGGATCCCATGAGATTTAACTTTATTCAACAACCTACCATGTGGTACCTTGTCAAAGGCCTTGCTAAAGTCCATGTAGACAACATCAACTGCACTGCCCTCATCTACCTTCTTGGTTACTCCTTCAAAAAACTCAATCAAACTTGTGAGACATGATTTTCCACTCACAAAGCCGTGCTGACTGTCCCTAATCAGTCCCTGTGTCTCTAAATGCCTGAAGATCCTGTCTCTCAAAATACCTTCCAACAATTTACCTACTGCAGATGTGAGGCTCACTGGTCTGTAGTTCCCAGGCTTTTCCCTGCAGCCCTTTTTAAACAAAGACACAACATTTGCCACTCTCCAATCTTCAGGCACCTCACCGTGACTATCGATGATTCAAATATCTCAGCTGGGGATCTGCAATTTCCTCTCCAGCCTCCTCTGCACCCTCTCCACTGCGTTCACATCCTTCCTATAATGTGGTGACCAGAATTGCACACCGTGCTCCAGCTGTGGCCTCAGCAACGTTCTGTACAACTCCAACATGACCTCCCTCCATTTGTAAGTCATGCAGGAAGTCAGGCCAATTGGGAGCATAATGTACGCAGTTACATTAATTAATAAACCCTTTGCTGTTGGAGCTACATTGAGTCACCTCCAATTATTACAGAAATCCTTTCAAACAGTACAAATGTTTAGCAGCTGGGACACAATACCAACATTGCTGATTGGTCAGTGAAGGGGAACATTGAACCAACACAATATGAAATGATTACCTTTTCTCCCTTCGGTCCTGGGGGTCCCTGAGCTCCTTGAGGTCCTTGGTGACCCTGAAAGGATAATGCATTGTCCATTTATTAAGCAGCCAATCCTATAATCTGGTCAAAAAATATTCAAGTGTCCAAAATGGCAGCACAGCAGAAGGTGGAGAATAACATTGGACTCTCGCTGAATTCCATCAGGTGAGAGTGCAACCTGATTAAGCTGGTGCAGAGTTTGCCTCCTACAGGAGGGTGATACAACATGGAGTTGTCAAACTCCCGGTGATCTCACAGTGTAATCTTCATCCTCAGTGAGGATGTGGGGGCATGGGCTGAATCTCTGTTTGTGTGTGTGTGTGAGTGTGAGTGTGTGTGATGTGAGTGTGTGTGTATGTGTGTGAGTGAGTGAGTGTGAGAGTGTGTGTGTGTGAATGTGAGTGTGTGATGCAAGAGTGTGTGTGTGTGTGAGAGTGAGTGTGTGTATGCATGAGTGTGTGTGTGTGTGAGTGTGAGTGCGTGTGTGAGTCTGCGAGTGAGTGTGTGTGTGTGTGTGTGTGTGTGTGTGAATATGAGTGTAAATGAGGCAGGATGGATATGCAAATCTGGGGATTGGGGATGGGAAATTAATCAAACTGGAAAGGAGTACAATATCAAGGGTAGGAGTCTTAGCAGTGTTGAGGAGCAGAAGGATCTTGGGGTCCGGGTCCATAGGACGCTCAAATCGGCCTCGCAGGTGGAGGATGTGGTCAAGAAGGCGTATGGTGTACTGGCCTTCATTAATCGAGGGATTGAGTTTAGGAGTCGGGAGGTAATGCTGCAACTTTATAAGACCCTTGTCAGACCCCACTTGGAGTACTGTGCGCAGTTCTGGTCGCCTCACTACAGGAAGGATGTGGAAGCTATTGAGAGGGTGCAGAGGAGATTTACAAGGATGTTGCCTGGATTGGGAGGCATGCCTTATGAAGATAGGTTGAGGGAGCTAGGTCTCTTCTCCCTGGAGAGACGAAGGTTGAGAGGTGAGTGATAGAGGTTTATAAAATGTTGAGAGGAATAGATAGGGTGGATTCTCGGAGGCTATTTCCCAGGGCTGAAATGGTTGCTACAAGAGGACACAGGTTTAAGGTGCAGGGAAGCAAGTACAGAGGAGATGTTAGGGGTAAGTTTTTCACTCAGAGGGTGGTGAGTGAGTGGAATCGGCTGCTGTCGGTGGTGGTAGAGGCGAACTCGCTGGGGTCTTTTAAAAGACTTCTGGATGAGTACATGGGATTTAATGTGATTGGGGGTTACGGATAGTTCTATGGCCTGGTAGGCATGGATATGATCGGCGCAACTTGTGGGCCGAAGGGCCTGTTTGTGCTGTAGTGTTCTATGTTCTGTGAAATGAAACAAGAGTAAATGTCAGATTGCAGCAGCTTTGGGTTTTTGGACTTTTATTTTTAATGACAATTGTGAAATTTTAAAGAGTAAAATATATTATTTGTTTAAATGGACAAAGGATTTTTGTCCATTCTTTGTGCATTGAATAGGGGATATTCTGTACACATTGACATTTGTTACTCTGAAGCAGATCGAACTCTGTGTTTATCTCATTAAATCCTGTTTTCTACAGAATCATAGTAGATTCGAATGTTTGGTAAAACTGGATAGTAACCAGTTCCCAGCTTCCAGAGTTCAATTAGATCATTGACAGCAAACTAACATACACAGAACCATTGCCATTCAAGTCTATCCAACCACCTGCATCTCAAACTTCACCCATCCACCCAATCAAACAACAAACAAGATCTCGGATTATTCATTGAGCTAGCATCTTTGCCGGAGAAAGTTCCACACTTCTCTCACCCTTTGTGTGAAGAGATGTGTTCCTAAATCCTCTTCAGTTGTACATTAAACCTGCCATAGTTAGGACATAACATCTCCAGAATGCCCTGAGTGTTGTGACTCCTTCTCCTATCCTTGTCCGAGACTCCCCCACCTGCAGAGAAAGATTCTCTCCATCTATCCTAACAATTCCTTTCAAGATCCTAAACTCCGTGGGCAACAGTCTGGCAAACCTCAGAAGGATTGGGGAGATAGGATTGCTGGTCTAAAATGCTCTTGTACGCTTTAAATCGGAATACCAGGAAACCAGAACACAACACAGGACCACAAGAGGTTGGCCACCAGGCCCTTCAAACCTGTCCCGCCATTCAATATCATCATGGCTGATGGAAGCCAGCCTCAGCTCCTTCTCTGTGCCGTTTCCCCTCAGCCACCTCCCCAATCTATCAAATATTTACCCACCTCCACTCTAAATACTTCCAGAGATCCAGCCTCCACCACCCATTGGGACAGAGAATTCCAGAGATTCACCACCCTCTGTGAGAAGAAATTTCGACACAGCCTCAGTTTTAAATGACTGTCTCTTTATCTTGTAGTGGAGATGCCGGCATTGGACTGGGGTAAACACAGTAAGAAGTCTCACAACACCAAGTTAAAGTCCAACACGTTTATTTGGTAGCAAAAGCCACCAAAAGATTCATCAAACCAGTGGCTTTTGCTACCAAACAAACCTGCTGGACTTTAACCTGGTTGTTGTGAGACTTCTTACTGCCTTTATCTTGTAGCCATATCCCCCTGTTGAGACCCTCTCACTAGTGACAACATCTCCCCATCTACCCGTCAAGCCCCCTCAGGATCTTCAATGTTTGATAAGGTCACCCCTTCACTCTTCCAAATTCCGAGGAATACAGAATTTAGGCTCTCTTGATCGGACAACTCTCTCACCCCAGGAATTCGAAGTCTAGTAGATGAGCAGAATCCTGGTACAAGATGTTTTTTCCTTTTGGGATTTTTGCATTCCTCCCAAGGGGAATGGGATTACCATCCTAGCTGGAATAAACCCTTTGGTATTTTGCTGCTAAGAACATAAGAACATAAGAAATAGGAGCAGGAGTAGGCCATCTAGCCCTTCGAGCCTGCCCCACCATTCAATAAGATCATGGCTGATCTGTCGTGTCTCAGTTCCACTTTCCCGCCCTCTCCCCATAACCCTTAATCCCCTCGCTTATCAAAAACCCATCAACCCGCTTCTTAAATATATTTAGCGAGGCAGCCTCCACCACTTCAACAGGCAGAGAATTCCAGAGATTCACCACCCTTTGAGTGAAGAAGTTCCTCCTCAACTCCGTTCTAAACCGCACCCCCCTTTATCTTGAGGCTATGCCCCCTAGTCCTACTGTCCTTTCTGAGCGGGAAGAGTCTCTCCACCTCTATCCTATCCATCCCATTCATCATCTTATACGTCTCAATGAGATCTCCCCTCATTCTTCTAAACTCTAACGAGTACAAGCCTAGTTTATTCAGCCTCTCCTCATAGTTCAACCCCCTCAACTCCG
The DNA here is from genome assembly GCF_965287045.1 of Carcharhinus amblyrhynchos. Classification (NCBI taxonomy): domain Eukaryota; kingdom Metazoa; phylum Chordata; class Chondrichthyes; order Carcharhiniformes; family Carcharhinidae; genus Carcharhinus; species Carcharhinus amblyrhynchos. The sequence goes on along the minus strand of NC_137332.1, from coordinate 3,930,620 downwards.
GTATCAGCCTAGTAAACCTCCTCTGCACTCCCTCCAAGGCCAAAATATCCTTGCGTAAGTACGGCGCCCAAAACTGCACACAGTACTCCAGCTGCGGCCTCACCAATGCCCTATATAGCCTCAGCAAGACCTCCCTACTTTTATATTCAATCCCCCTCGCTATGAAGGCCAGCATCCCATTCACCTTCCTGACCACCTGCTGCACCTGCAAGCTGGGCTTTTGCGACTCATGCACAAGGACCCCGAGGTCCCTCTGCACTGTCGCCTGCTGCAGTTTTTCTCCACGTAAGTAATAATCCTTCCTACCATTATTCCTACCAAAGTGGACCACCTCGCACTTGCCAACATTAAATTCCATTTGCCAGTTCCTGGCCGATTCGCCCAGCCTATCTAGATCCTTCTGCAGACTCTCCACACCCTCCGCACAATTTGCCTTTCCACCAATCTTGGTGTCATCAGCAAATTTCGACACCATACACTCGGTTCCCTCCTCCAGATCATCTATATAAATGGTAAATAGCTGAGGCCCCAGCACCGACCCCTGGGGCACTCCACTAGTCACCAACCGCCAATCCGAATAGCACCCGTTGACCCCCACTCTCTGCCTCCTATTTGACAACCAATCCTCTATCCACGCTAACACCCTACCCCCAACTCCATGTCCCCTGACCTTCTGCAATAACCTCTTGCGAGGCACCTTGTCAAACGCCTTCTGAAAATCAAGAAAGACCACATCCACCGGCTCTCCTCTATCCACCGCCCTAGACACATCCTCATAGAACTCAAGTAAATTTGTCAGACACGACTTCCCCTTAACGAAACTTTTAACGCTGATTGAAATCACTTACCGGATACCCCACGAGTCCTGGCTCACCCATTGGACCCATCAAACCGAGAGAGCCCTAGGAAGATAAAAATCATTACAGTCCAGACGTAACAAACTCCCTTCAATGTGCGATTGAAAGAATGGTACTCAGGCCAATGCAGGCTCATTCAGAGTTAAAATTGTTCAATTCTCATTTTAAATTATTATTCTGGTGTTAGGACAGAGTTGAGGGAGAAACCCTGAACTCATTTCAAAGGTGGCTGGATATCTGAGAAAGAGTCGGAGCTCTCAAGAACAAAGGAGGGGAATTATACTTCAAACCCAAGGAAGTAGGTGAGATCCTAAATGAATACTTTGTCTCAGTATTCACTAAGGAGAGGGACACGTTGATTGGTAGTATCTCAGGGGGATGTGTAGACCCGTTAGAACAAATCACAATTACAAGCGAGGAAGTTTTGGTGTTTTAGGAAGCATTAAGGTAAACAAACCCCCAGGGCCAGATGGCATCTGTCCAAGGTTACTGAGAGGAACAAGAGATGAAATTGCTAGGCCTCTAACAGAAATCTTTGTTTCTTCGTTGAACACAGGTGAGGTCCCAGAGGATTGGAGGAAAGCAAATGTTTAAGAAGAGTAGCAAGGATAACCCAGGTAATTATAGGCCAGTGAGCTTAATGTCCGTAGTCGGGTAATTGTTGGAGAAGATGCTTAGAGATAGGATCTATACACATTTAGAACTGAATAGGCTCATTAGCGAGAGACAACATGGTTTTGTGTGAGGGAGGTCATGCCTCACAAACTTAGTTGAGTTTTTTGAGGAGGTGACAAAAATGATTGACGAGGGAAAGGCCGTGGATGTCGTCTACATGGATTTTAGTAAAGCGTTTGACAAGGTCCCTCATGGCAGACTGGTGTAAAAGGTTAAATTTCACAGGATCAAAGGTGACCTAGCTAGCTGGGTACAGAACTGGCTTGGCCATAGAAGACAGAGGGTAGCAGTGGAGGGGTCTTTCTCTGGTTGGAGGTCTGTGGCTAGTGGTGTTCCCCAAGGCTCTGTACTGGGACCTCTGCTGTTTGTGATATATATAAATGATTTGGAAGAAGATGTACTGGTCTGATTAGTATGTTTGCGGACAACACAAAGATTGCTGGAGTTGCGGATAGTGATGAAGATTGTCAGAGAATACAGCAGGATATAGATAGGCTGGAAAATTGGGCAGAGAAATGGCAGATGGAATTTAATCCCGATAAATGTGAGGTGATGCATTTCGGTAGATCTAATGCTGAGAGGGAGCTATACAATAAATGGCAGAACCATCAGGAGTATAGACACACAGAGGGACCTGGGTGTACAAGTCCACAGATCCTTTAAGATGGCAGCACAGGTGGAGAGGGTGGTGGAGAAGGCGTATGGCACGCTTGCCTTTATTGGACGGGACACAGAGTATAAAGGTTGGCATATGATGTTGCAGTTACATAGAATGTTGGTCAGGCTACATTTGGAATACCGCGTCCAGTTCTGGTCACCACATTACTAGAAGGACGTGGGGGCTTTGGAGAGAGTGGAGAAAATGTTTACGAGGATGTTGCTTGGTACGGAGAGGTGAGATTGAGTAAACTGGGGTTGTTCTCCCTGGAAAAACTGAGGTTGAGGGGCGACCTAATAGAAGTTTATAAAATTATGAAGGGCATAGATAAGGTGAACAGTTGGAAGCTTTTTCCCAGGTCAGAAATGACAAACACAAAGGGTCACAAGTTCAAGGTAACAGGGGTAAGGTTCAATACAGATATGTGGGGGATGTATTTTATACAGAGGGTGGTGGGGGCCTGGGATACACAACCAAGCAAGGTGGGTGAGGCAGACACGCTAGGATCATTTAAGACTTATCTAGATAGCCACATGAACAGACTTGGAATAGAGGGATACAAACGGATGATCTAGTTAGGAAGACATGATCGGCGCAGGTTTGGAGGGCCGAAGGGCCTGTTCCTGTGCTGTATTGTTCTTTGTTCATTTCCCTGACACTGAGGGGCAATTTAGCACGGCCGATCCATTCAACCCACACAGCACTGGAGTGTGGTAGGAAACCAGGGGAAACCCATGCAGACATGGGGAGAATGTGCAAACTCCACACAGACAGTGACTCAAGCTGGGAATCGAACCCGGGTCCCCGGCTCTGTGAGGCAGCCAACCACTAACCACTATGCCACCGAAAGCTTTCTTTATGATTCTGAGCCGCACACCCTCCTGATCTGGAACGAGGGGTGCGATTTGATGGCCTCGCTCGACCTGAGATCAGAGAAATCCTGCCCGTGGTCAAGGGGCATTTCCATTGCCTGCCCCGTGCCCGCTCCGATTCTGGGGTGGGCGGGGTGGTAGAATTTCAGTATTGAGCTCCATTCCGTCACCGTAACTGGGTCTAAAGTCAACAGCAACTGATTTCAAGGTTAACTTGTGGATTGGAAAATGTGTTGGGACATCCTGTGACGATCGTGATATCAGTTCTTTGCCTCTTTTTACATTACCATTGGTCCCCGTGAGCCTCTCACTCCTTTGGGTCCTCGCTCTCCTTGTTCCCCTTGTTCTCCTGGATCACCTGGTTCTCCGGGCGGTGCTCGAGACCCTTTCTCTCCCTCCATAGAGAAAAACAGAACGTTAAACCTTCTGATGTTCCCAATCGCTTTACAAATACCTGAACCTGAGATGGTGGGATTGACTCTCTGGAGAGTTTGGGATCAGACGGGAGTCACAGGGCTACACGCCCAGCAGCAAGGACGGTCTGCCTCCGAGGGAGCCTTCCCATTGGCCGCATCCAGTTTTGGTGTCTGACCAAAAATGGTGGCTGGGCTCCTGGGTTGGGTGGGGAGGGGTGGTGCGGGGGTCGGGGGGGGAGGGGCCGACAGCCCCAAAGGGGGAGGAAGCCATCACTGAGGCTGGGCAGTGATCATGAGGGGTCCTCAACTCAATCTGGAGGCTCCCTCACCAGCCTGGCCCAATCCAGGTGCAGACTGACACACTCAGAGGGCTGAGAGGGAAACCCCTTCACTCGGTCAGGACAGATCGTGGCCCCTCCTACTCACAGAGTCACAGAGGTTTACAGCATGGAAACAGGCCCTTCGGCCCAACTTACCCATGCCACTCTTTTTTTTTTAAAACGCCTAATCTAGACCCAGTTGCCACATTTGGCCGATATCCCTCTACACCCAACTGTCTAAATGCTTTTTAAAAGACAAAATTGTACCCGCCTCTCCGACTATCTCTGGCAGCTCGTTCCAGACACTCACCACCCTGTATGTGAAAAAATTGCCCCTCTGGACCCTTTTGTATCTCTCCCCTCTCACCTTAAACTTGTGCCCTCTAGTTTTAGACTCCCCTACCTTTGGGAAAAGATATTGACTATCTACCTTGTCTATGCCCCCCATTATTTTATAGACCTCTATAAGATCACCCCTCAGCCTCCTGCGTTCCAGAGAAAAAAGTCCCAGTCTATCCAGCCTCTCCTTATAATGCAAACCATCAAGTCCCAGTAGCATCCTCGTAAATCTTTTCTGCACTCTTTCTAGTTTAATAATATCCTTTCTATAATAGGGTGACCAGAATTACACACAGTATTCCAAGTGTGGCCTCACCAATGTCTTGTGCAACTTTAATAAGACGTCCCAACTCCTGCATTCAATGCTCTGACCGATGAAACCAAGCATGCCAAATACCTTCTTCACCACTTTGTCCACCTGTAACTCCATTTTTAAGGAGCTATGAAACTGTATCCCTAGATCTCTTTGTTCTGTAACTCTGCCCAACGCCCTACCATTAACTGGGTTAAGGCGTTGTCAATGCAGCATAGCCCTCCAGCCCCATCCCCCTCAAATACGTCCACTACCCCAGGGCCTGCCAGAGACAGGGGCACAAAAATACCAGTGAGGCCACAAAACAACCCCTCTCTGGGGCTTTAAGAAGCTTATCAGGCTGCTTATGAAGCAGATCCAACACTCAATCCCAGCAGCACTCCCTCCTCTCCCCCAGTCCCCCCACAACTCCCAGTCGTGCTAGCCAGCCACCCTGGGGCTCTATCCAGCTTGTCTTTAGAACAAAATAACTTGAATATCTGGACAACTCAAAACAGAAAACTAAAGGAAACCTTTTTTCCCGTGCGTCCCCGTTGTCCTGGTTTGCCTCGTCTCCCTTCAGGTCCCTGTGGAGTCAAAACAAAACAGTGCATTGGGTTTCGGATGATAAGATGCTAGACTTTGTAAAATAAACCACTTTTGTAAGTCACCAAGTCCATCGCAATTCACACACATTAACCACATTCCTCCTTGGTTGTGTGAGTCAGGTGGAGTATCTGTCCAATAAATTTATTCCCAAATCCCTCGGCCCAGATTCTCCGACACAATAACAGCGCCTGGGGCTGCTTCTGCCCAGGTGAAAGGTCAGCTTCACATGAGAGTCAGATACACGATTAAACTCAAAAATATCAAGTTCCAGAGAAACACCAATAGTTTCATGGAGGCTGCACCTCGATATCTGCCTTGATGTTAAATGTATGAAGCTGTTGTGTTCCTGCAGTAGATTAAAAACAAACTTACCAGAGAAAATTAATTCCAGTCTAAGGGCCTGTTAATAATGTGATGAGTATTAATCACTGCCAGTCAACCTCTCTGGCACTGAAAACAAACTATTACAAGTGTGGAGGCTCATTCCTTTTGCTTTCGGAGATTTAAAAAATAGAGGCTTGAATTATTTGACCCTGTCCATAGCTAGGGGGCTTTCACAGTAACTTCATTGCAGTGTTACTGTATATCTACATGTGCCAAATAAATAATTGAATTCTCCAGTCCCGCTGCAGTGAATGGAGATTTGGCTAAGGAACAAATTTTCCGTTCTCGCTGGCAGCGGTGGTATGATGTTGGAGAATCCCGACCATTAAATTAGAATTGGAAATATTTTGTTTGAACTTTTCCTTTCTGTCTCTGAATCCAATCTGTCTTCTCTTGCCGTGTCTGCTTTGACACCAGATTCATCCACTTTAAGATACACTTCCTTCTCATTCTTCACCATTCTTCAACCCGATGGGTTAAGGACATAGACTATTTGCTTGCCCTGCTCTCTCAGGGTCCAAATGTTCTGTTTCCTTCATTGTGTCATTATCAGTGCCGATTGGGGGCAGATCTTGGTGCAGTAGTGATGTCACTGGGTAATGTCCATGGGTTCAAATCCCACTCCGCCACAATTTGGTAGAATTTAAATCTGATTCGTATAAATCCAGAATTTAAAGTGAGTCTCAGTGATGGCGACCATGACAACTATCATTTTCTTTCGTTGTAAAAACCTATCTAGTTCACTAATGTCCTTTAGGGAAGGAAATCTGCCATCCTTACCTGGTCTGGCCTACATGTGACTCCAGTCCTACAGCAATGTGGTTTCCTCTTAACCGTCCCTCTGAAATGGCCTAGCAAGGCACTCTGTTCAGGGGGAATTAGGGATGGGCAATAAATGCTGGCCAGTCAATGACACCCACACCCCATGAAAGAATTAAGGATAAAAAACTTGCAGCAAGTTTCCTTATAAAAAGTTCGGTATGGTGGCACAATGGTTGGCACAGCTGCCTCACAGCGCCAGGGCCCCAGGTTCAATTCCGACCTCGGGTCACTGTCTGTGCGGAGTCTGCACATTCTCCCCGTATCTACATGGGTTTCCTCTGGGTGCTCCAGTTTCCTCTGACAGTCCAAAGAAGTGTGGGTTAGGTCGATTGGCCGTGCTATATTGACCCTTAGTGTCAGGAGATCAGCAGAGTAAATCACAGATGAAGGGGTTTAATTAGGGAGACCAAAATAAACTATTTCAATTTGTAAGGAAATCACAGAATCCGTACAGCAGAAGGAGGCCATTCGGCCCATCAAGTCTGCACCGACAATCAGTCCCATCCAGTCCTATCCCTGGAACCCCACATATTTACCCCACTAACCTACGCACCTCAGGACACTAAGGGGAAATGTAGCATGGTCAATCAACCCAGTCCGCGAATCTCTGGACTGTGGGAAGAAACCGGAGCACCCGGAGGAAACCCACACAGACACGGGGAGAATGTGCAAACTCTGCATAGACGGTGACCCGAGCCAAGAATCGAACCTGGGTCCCTGGTGCTGTGAGGCAGCAGGGCTAACCGCTGGGCCACCATGCCGTGCCATAAATATGTGGGATTATGGGAATAGTTTGGGGTGGGATTGTGGTCGAAGGGCTGAATGGCCTCCTTGTGCACTGTAGGGATTCTATGAAATCCAAATGTGTAAATATCAGACCTAACAAATAACAGGCACTGTTAAAGGCTGTTCAGACCCTCCAACCTGATGCACAGTTCCATTAATCCTGGCCCATCTGAACTCTTATCAACATATCTGGGTTCATTCTCACCAAACCCTTTATGCCGGATTCCTTCCTAAACCAGCGGCAATGGTTTTCCATCCAGCCATGTCTGCTTCACCAATCACCAGTCAGTGACTGAGCACGACACGTCTCACAGAGACTGATTCCAGGGCAGACCCTCCCTCTGAAGACGAGGGAAGGAGGTCTAAAACCCAGAGCCAGGTCTTTCAGGGGTAAAGCTGGGGAACACCAAGGGTGGAATTCTCTGGCCGCGCTGGGCTAAAAGCTGGAAATTCACGCCTGATCGTTGACGTGGTTTCACATTGTCCACAACCCATCCGCTGAAATTCCAGCGGCAGGCGGGATGGGAGAATTCCGACCCCAATGTGTCCGCAGTGTGGAATCCTCTTCCAGAAAGGGCAATGGATACGAGATTGTTTTTAATCAGAAACGGATAGATTTTTATTATCCAAAGCTAGTTAAGGATTATGGGGCAGAATCCTAGAGGTTTACAGCGTGGAAACAGACCCTTTGGCCCAACTTGTCCACACCACCCTTTTCTTTAAACCCCAAAGCTAATCAGAGCTTATGGAGTTAGGTCACTGATCAACCATGATCCATGGTGGCATAGGCTCGAGGGGCTGAATGGCCTTCTCCAACAACGGATGATCACATAAAAAATAGCAAAAACAGGGTTGATGCACATGGGCAAGAGCACAATATTCAGCAATTAAAGTTTGATAGTTGCCATTGCTTAACACTGTTGTACTGTGAATCTTTTCCAGGATATTTTCCAGGTGCGTCCTTACCGGCATTCCATTGATCCCAGGGGCTCCAATGGCACCAATAACCCCCTGAGCTCCAAGGTCACCCCTTTCTCCCATCTCACCCATTGGTCCTTGATCACCCAGTTCACCCTGTGAAATAACACACACATCACTAAAACTAACCAACGAGGGTAATTATCACACATACATTACTAAAACTAACAAAAAGAATAATAACTACTGTTGAACAAAACTCGGAAAGAGTCACGGCGGAAATGTGACATCATCCTGTGAATTCCTTGTGCAGAGGAAGTAGATACAAAACATAAGAATCACACAGTACAGGAGGCCATTCGCTCCTTCATCCCTCTGCTGCTTTTTGAAGGAACAGTCCATTTCACTCCATTCCCTCCAGCTCTTTTCCCCAGAGTCCTGTAAACAATTTATTTAATTCCCTTTTCCCAGTGAGCACCCTGGTTGCTTGTGCTAATAAGTTTGAAAACTGGTCTCTGTATCGCTACATTCTGCATTCTCTCCTTTCCTTCTCTATGAATGGTATATTTTGTCTACGCAGCGCGCAAGAAACAATACTTTTCACTAATACACACGACAATAATAAATCAAATCAAATCTCTTTTAAGTGATAGAATTTGCTTTTGAAAGTTATTATTGAATCTGCTTCCAACACTCATGTTCCAGATCATAAACTGCTGGATAAAACAAATCTCCATCTGTCTTCTGGTTCTTTGGCCAATAAGCTAAAATCTGTACAGAAAATGCTGGGAAATCTCAGTCCGACATTCTGGAGTCTTATTGTCAATATCCTCAATGGTCTGTTCTTCACTAATATCAGGAACTTTTATCTGGTAAAGTTGCTTCCTTGTCAGCTCCCTGTGTGGATGTGGCTGGTTCTACCGGAATAAAACCTGAACTCGATTCTGAAGTAATTCTTGGTTTAGGAATTTCACATAAGCCTTTTGGATAATGACTCCACCAATTCACTCCTTGAAGTGAGGATCTATGTGCCTCCTTCAAGTTCTCTCATCATCCAGTTGTTTGGTCGGAGAAATCAGCCCTATTTTAGCTGGAATGGTTGCAGGTGCCCACTTCTCACTTGGAGACTAAAATCCTTCTCTGTAATTACAGCTTTTCCTTTTTTCGGTGTTTGTTGACGGCGAGTAACTTGTGTTTGTTGTCAGGTGGTGTGACGAAATCCAATTTCCTTCTCAGTTTCTTTCTCAGCTGCAACATTTCTGGTAAATTTTGTGTGGCAGCATGAATCGTGTTCCGATGGGGCATGAGAAAGTTGGTTACGCTCCTGGGCGGCACGGTGGCACAGTGGTTAGAACAGGACAGCACGGGAACAGGCCCTTCAGCCCTCCGAGCCTGCGCCAATCACCTTTACCTGTCTACCCCAACTTCTTGCGTCCCTCTATTCCCCATCTGTTTATGTATCGATCCAGATAAGTCTTAAATGGCGCTAACATGTCTGCCTCAATCACCTCACTTGGCAGCGCACTCCAGGCCCCTACCACTCTCTGTAAAAATCTTCCCCACATATCTCCACTGAACCTTTCCCCACTTATCTTGAACCTGTGCCCCTTTGTAATTGTCATTTCTGCCCTGGGGTAAAGCTTCCAACTCTTCACCCTATCCACACCCCTCATAATTTTATAAACCTCCATCACGTCACACCTTAGCCTCCGTCTTTCCAGGTAGAACAATCCCAGTTTATTCGATCTTTCCCCTTAGCTAATACCCTCCATACCAGGCAACATCCTGGCAAACCTTCTCTGTACTCCCTCCAAAGCCTCCATATCCTTCTAATAGTGTGGTGACCAGAACTGGACACAGTATCTGGCCTAACGTATTATATAACTGTAACATAATTTGCCAACCTTTATACTCAATGCCCCATCCAATAAAAGCGAGCATGACATATGCCTTCTTCACCATCTTTCCCACCTGTGTTGCCACCTTTAAGGATCTGTGGACTCGCACACCTAGATCCCTCTGCGTGTCTATACTCCTGATGGTTCTGTCATTTATTGTACAGCCCCCCTCTGCATTAGATCTACCAAAATGCATCACCTCGCATGTGTCCGGATTAAATTCCATCTGCCATTTCCCTGTCTCAATTTTCCAGTCTATCCATATCCTGCTGTAATCTCTGACAATCTTCATCACTGTCTGCAACTCCAGGAATTTTAGTATCACCCACAATTTGCTAATCAGACCAGCTACACTTTCTTCCAAGTCATTTATATTTATTACAAACAGCAGAGGTCCCAGCACTGAGGGACATCACTCCATTCAGAAAAACACCCTTCCACTGTTGCCCTCTGCCTTCTATAGCCAAGCCAGTTCTGAATCCATCTAACTAGTTCACCCTGATCCCATGAGATTTAATCTTTTGCACTAGCCTGCCATGAGGGACCTTGTCAAATCCATGGAGACAACATCCACATCCCTTCTCTCATCAATCATTTTTGTCACCTCCACAAAAAACTCAATTTAGTGAGACATGATCTCCCTCATACAGAACCATGCTGTCTGTTGCTAACGACACTATTCAGTTCCAAGTGTATATTCTATCTCTAAAAATCTTCTCCAACAATTTCACTATCATTGACGACAAGTTCACTGGCCTATAATTACCCGGGTTATCCTTGCTACCCTTCTTAAATAACGGGACAACATTAGCTATCTTCCAAACCTCTGGGACCTCACCAATGGCCAACAAGGAAACAAAGATTTCTGTTTGAGTCCCAGCAATTTCACCTGTTGTCTCCCTCAGTAATCTGGGATAGATGCCATCTGGCCCTGGGGATTTGTCTATCTGAATGCTTTTTAATTCCAAACACTTCTTCCCTTGTAATGATAACGCCATCTAAAGAGTTAGTACCGTTATCTCACAATACCAGCAATCCGGGATGAATTCTGGCCTCAGGTGACAGTGCAGAGTTTGCACATTCTCCCCGTGTTTGCGTGGGTTTTCTCTGGGTGCTCTGGTTTCCTCCCACACTCGAAAGATATGCAAGTTAGGTGAATTGGCCATGCTAAGTTGCCCCTTAGTGTCAGAGGGACTGGTAAGGTAAATACGTGGGGTACGGGGATAGGGCCAAGATGGGATTGTTGTTGGTGCAGGGTTGATGGACCAAATGGCCTCCTTCTGCACTGTAGGGATTCTATGATAACAAACTTTTGAGACTTTAATGGCATGTTTCAGTAACTGTATCAGCCTCTCCGCCAATTTGATTGTGTTTTTTGAAGGAGTAACCAAGAAGGTAGATGAGGGCAGTGCAGCTGATGTCTACATGGACTTTAGCAAGGCCTTTAACAAGGTACCATGTGGTAGGTTGTTGCATAAGGTTAAATCTCATAGGATCCAGGGTGAAGTAGCAAAATGGATACAAAATTGGCTTCTTGGTTAATTAAGAAAAGCTTTACCAGATTGGTAAAGGGAAAATCGTATTGTTTAACTAACTTGCTTGGGTTTTTTTTGAAGAGGTAACAGAGAAGGATGATGAGGGTAATGCTATTGATGTGGTGTACCTGGGCTTCCAAAAGGCATTCAATACAATGCCACACAACAGGCTTGTGAGTGAAGATGTACTGTAATTTGCAAAAGAAGCAATGGAAAGGTGAGGAGAAATCTTTACATACATCGCGCGGTTAGGATCTGGAATGCACTGTCTGAGCATGTGGTGGAGACAGATTCACACAGTGAGTGGTTAGGATCTGGAATGTACTGTCTGAGAGTGTGGTGGAGACAGATTCACACCGCAAGTGGTTAGGATCTGGAATGTACTGTCTGAGAGTGTGGTGGAGACAGATTCACACAGCGAGTGGTTAGGATCTGGAATGCACTGTCTGAGAGTGTGGTGGAGACAGATTCACACAGTGAGTGGTTAGGATCTGGAATGTACTGTCTGAGAGTGTGGTGGAGACAGATTCACACAGTGAGTGGTTAGGATCTGGAATGCACTGTCTGAGAGTGTGGTGGAGGCAGATTCACACAGCGAGTGGTTAGGATCTGGAATGCACTGTCTGAGAGTGTGGTGGAGACAGATTCATACAGCGAGTGGTTAGGATCTGGAATGCACTGTCTGAGCGTGTGGTGGAGACAGATTCACACAGCGAGTGGTTAGGATCTGGAATGCACTGTCTGAGCGTGTGGTGGAGGCAGGCATCAAGGCATTTGAGAGGATTTGAGAAGAGCAAGATTATTTTCTGAAAAGGAATAATGTACAGAGAGAATTGGGGGGGATGGCATTGCATTCCTTCAGAGGGGCCTCACTGGATCAATGGGTTGAATGGCCTCCTTCAGCACTGTAAACATTCTGTGATTCATGGGATGTAAATGTGTTGCATGTAGGAACTCATTGCAGGATGGCGTGAGGTCTAAGCCGCCTCACGTAGAGATAAGCAATAAGTTCTGGCTAGCCAGTCACGGTCAGGTCCCCTGAACAAATAACTAACCACAAATCCTCAACTTAATTTTTCAATTGAGCCTCTAACTCACCCCACTCACCGTGATTCCCACTGTGGGAGTCCTGATTAAATTTCTCCCTCAGCAACACTTAAAGACAATATCTTGGACAGATTTTAAATTTGTAAAAGTGTGAAGTACAATATTTGGGAAGTTGTGGAGCTGTGCGTATCTTAAACACAATCAGTCAAGCAGACAGAATTAGAGTTGGACTTTTGCAAAGCTGAGATCTCACAATGTTTTTTATTGGACACCGTGGATTCAATGGGAAACTTATTCATCCAGAATTTGGATTGGAGTTCTCCCAGGTTTAATACAAAACAAACACCATTGAAAGATCTGCTGAAACTTGTTAAATAGAACTGTCAAACTGTCAAAGACCTGGTATTGTGTGTGAGCTGTCAGAGTGCTATCTGATTTCACACAGCTTCTCCTGACCTCTACAAATCTAATGTTAACTCATGAACACAAACACTGAAAACTGTAAATCAGCACCCATCCATCCTGAGCTCACTCTATGAGAGAAAGAATCTGGTGAACTGGCACGGCAATAATAATCTCTCGCCCAATGTCAACAAAATGAAGGAGATTGTCATCGACTTCAGGAAGCGTAAAGGAGAGCATTCCCCTGTCTACATCAACAGGACAAAGTAGAAAGGGTCGAGAGTTTCAGGTTTTTAGGCGTCTAGATCACCATCAACCTATCCTGGTCCCCCTATGCCAGCATTATAATTAAGAAAACCCACGAATGCCTCTACTTTCTCAGACAAGGTACCTCACAAGAGGTTATTGCAGAAGGTCAGGGGACATGGAGTTGGGGGTAGGGTGTTAGCGTGGATAGAGGATTGGTTGTCAAATAGGAGGCAGAGAGTGGGGGTCAATGGGTGCTATTCGGATTGGCGGATGGTGACTAGTGGGGTGCCCCAGGGGTCGGTGCTGGGGCCTCAGCTATTTACCATTTATATAGATGATCTGGAGGAGGGAACCGAGTGCAGGGTGTCGAAATTTGCTGATGACACCAAGATTGGGGGAACGGCAAATTGTGCGGAGGGTGTGGAGAGTCTGCAGAAGGATCTAGATAGGCTGGGCGAATGGGCCAGGAAATGGCAAATGGAATTTAATGTTGGCAAGTGTGAGGTGGTCCACTTTGGTAGGAAGAATGGTAGGAAGGACTATTACTTACGTGGCGAAAAACTGCAGCAGGCGACGGTGCAGAGGGACCTCGGGGTCCTTGTGCATGAATCGCAAAAACCCAGCTTGCAGGTGCAGCAGGTGGTCAGGAAGGCGAATGGGATGCTGGCCTTCATAGCGAGGGGGATTGAATATAAAAGTAGGGAGGTCTTGCTGCAGCTGTATAGGGCATTGGTGAGGCCGCAGCTGGAGTACTGTGTGCAGTTTTGGGCGCCGCACCTGCGCAAGGATATTTTGGCCCTGGAGGGAGTGCAGAGGAGGTTTACTAGGCTGATACCGGAGTTGAGGGGATTGAGCTATGAGGAGAGGCTGAATAAACTAGGCTTGTACTCGTTAGAGTTTAGAAGAATGAGGGGAGATCTCATTGAGACTTATAAGATGATGAATGGGATGGATAGGATAGAGGTGGAGAGACTCTTCCCGCTCAAAAAAGACAGTAGGACTAGGGGGCACAGCCTCAAGATAAAGGGGAGGCGGTTTAGAACGGAGTTGAGGAGGAACTTCTTCACTCAAAGGGTGGTGAATCTCTGGAATTCTCTGCCCGTTGAAGTGGTGGAGGCTGCCTCGCTAAATATTTTTAAGAAGCGGGTTGATGGGTTTTTGATAAGAGAAGGGATTAAGGGTTATGGGGAGAGGGCGGGAAAGTGGAACTGAGCCACGACAGATCAGCCATGATCTTATTGAATGGCGGGGCAGGCTCGAAGGGCTAGATGGCCTACTCCTGCTCCTATTTCTTATGTTCTTAGAAGACGAAGGAAATTTGGCATGTCAGCTGCAACTCTCACCAACTTTTACAGATGCACCATAGAAAGCATCCTTTCTGGTTGTGTCACAGCTTGCTATGGGCTCCTGCTCTGCCCAAGACCACAAGGAATTGCAAAATATCGTGAATGTAGCCCAATTCATTACGCAAACCAGCCTCCCGTCCATTGACTCTGTCTACACTTCCCGCTGCCTCAGCAAAGCAGCCAGCGTAATCTAGGTCCCCCACGCACCCCGGACATTCTCTCTTCCACCTTTTACATTTGGGAAAGAGATACAGAAGTCTCAGGTCACGTACCAACCGACTCAAGAACAGCTTCTTCCCTGCTGCTGTCAGACTTTTGAATGGACCTACCTTGCATTAAGTTGATCTTTCTCTACACCCTAGCTATGACTGTAACACTACATTCCGCACTCTCTCCTTTCCTTCTCTATGAACGGTATGCTTTGTCTGTATAGCACGCAAGAAACAATACTTTTCACTGTTACATTAATACACGTGACAATAATAAATCAAATCAACATCAATGGCTCAATTTTGGACATTCTCATTGTTGTTTTCAAATCCTTTAGTGTCCCTGCCCCCCTCCCTATCTCTGCAACCCTCTCCAGCCTCACAGCCCTCCAGGATAGCTGCCATCCACCATTTCTGACCTCGAGCAAAGCTGAGTTTAATCTCTGGCAGCCATGGTTTCAGATGACCAGATCCTGTGCTCTGGAATTCCCTCCGTAAAACTCTCTCGCTACTCCTTCGACACACTCCTTCAAGATGATCCCTCTGATCAAGTTTACACTCTGCCTTAACATCTCCTCATGTGGTTTGATTACTGATCACAATCCTGTGACGTTCCTTGGGATCAAAAGAGAAAATGCTGGAAAATCTCAGCAGGTCTGGCAGCATCTGGAAGGAGAGAAAAAAGCTGGTGTTTCCGGTCCAGATGACCCTTTGTCAAAGCTAAAAGGCAGAGAAAGTGAGAGATATTTATACTGCAGGGCGAGGGAATGAAAGATAGCCACAGGGGAAAGGCTGCTAATGGCAGCCCACGGAGAGAATAGAAGGTGCGAATGGCCAAATGGCAGAGAAACTGAAATCAGAGGGTAAACTGTGACAGATGAAGGTGTGGAGGGAGGGGGGAGATGGGTGGGAGAGAGGAAAGATAGAGAAAAAGGGGGAAAGGAGAAGCAAAGGGGGAAGAAAAGCTAAGGAAAGGGGGGATAAAATAGGGGGAAAGAATAAGGAGAAGAAAATAAAGACAATAAAGAAATGAAAGGTAGAGAACAATTTAAAATTAAATAAGATGAAAACAAAGCGGTCGAGGTGGGGTAATCATCTGAAGTTGTTGAATTCGAGACAGAAGTTCCTCGGAATGTTTGACTCTGTCATTGGTGCCATATAAATGCGGATTGTTATTGAATAGGTTAATTGGAGGATAGGCTGGGGCAGGGGTTGGGGGAGAGGCAGTGTTGGCGATACAATGTCTCCCCTTTGTCAAAGCAAATGAGAGCTCAGCATTCATCTTCCAGAATTCCTCTACGTCTAACTGCGAACCACAGTTTAGTTGTGAGAGCAACTCTGCAATAGTGAGCTTATCACATTCAGCAACAGAAAATAATCCAGGACTTGGAAACTTTACCTTGATTCCATCTTTACCTTGAATTCCATCTTCTCCAACTGGACCTGGGTCCCCCTAGATTAGAAAGAGAAGCTGTTATTTTTGTTGGAGGGAAAGAGGTCAAGGGTCACAGAGTCATTAGCACAGCGTCAGTCCATCGAGTTTATGCCAGCATTGAGATTTGTTCTATATTTCTCTTCTGTAATAATAAAACAGATTAAATTACATTGAAAGTGTGACTTATGGACATATGGGTTTTCCCACTTGTGGGGGAACCAGAACATGGGTTCCATTGATACAAGACAGTCACTAAAGAATCCAATGAGGATTTCAGGTAAATTTCTTTATCCACAGGGAGTGGGGTGAATGTGGAACTCATCCCACAGGGAGTGGGGAGAATGTGGGACTCGCTCCCACGGGGAGTGGGGAGAATGTGGGACTCGCTCCCACGGGGAGTGGGGAGAATGTGGGACTCGCTCCCACGGGGAGTGGGGAGAATGTGGGACTCGCTCCCACGGGGAGTGGGGAGAATGTGGGACTGGCTCCCACGGGGAGTGGGGAGAATGTGGGACTCGCTCCCACGGGGAGTGGGGAGAATGTGGGACTCGCTCCCACGGGGAGTGGGGAGAATGTGGGACTCGCTCCCACGGGGAGTGGGGAGAATGTGGGACTCGCTCCCACGGGGAGTGGGGAGAATGTGGGACTCGCTCCCACGGGGAGTGGGGAGAATGTGGGACTCGCTCCCACGGGGAGTGGGGAGAATGTGGGACTCGCTCCCACGGGGAGTGGGGAGAATGTGGGACTCGCTCCCACGGGGAGTGGGGAGAATGTGGGACTCGCTCCCACGGGGAGTGGGGAGAATGTGGGACTCGCTCCCACGGGGAGTGGGGAGAATGTGGGACTCGCTCCCACGGGGAGTGGGGAGAATGTGGGACTCGCTCCCACGGGGAGTGGGGAGAATGTGGGACTCGCTCCCACGGGGAGTGGGGAGAATGTGGGACTCGCTCCCACGGGGAGTGGGGAGAATGTGGGACTCGCTCCCACGGGGAGTGGGGAGAATGTGGGACTCGCTCCCACGGGGAGTGGGGAGAATGTGGGACTCGCTCCCACGGGGAGTGGGGAGAATGTGGGACTCGCTCCCACGGGGAGTGGGGAGAATGTGGGACTCGCTCCCACGGGGAGTGGGGAGAATGTGGGACTCGCTCCCACGGGGAGTGGGGAGAATGTGGGACTCGCTCCCACGGGGAGTGGGGAGAATGTGGGACTCGGTCCCACGGGGAGTGGGGAGAATGTGGGACTCGCTCCCATGGGGATGGGGGAGAATGTGGGACTCGCTCACACGGGGAGTGTTTGAGATGAATAGTGTCGAAACATTTCAGGGAGGAGCTCAATAAACACACGCAGGAGTGCGGAATAGAAGGAGATGCTGATAGGCTGAGAGGAAGGGCAGGTGGGAGGTGGCTTTTGTGGAGCAGAAACACCAGCATGGAACGGCTGGGCCGAATGGCCTGTTTCTGTGCATGTAAGGCTCACAGATATTTACTGACTGGTATAAAATCAATCAAATTGATTTCTTTGGTAAGTTTTCATGATGTTAGAAACACCACAATAACTAACTGATGCCTGAACGTGGGAAACAAATTCCATGGGCAATTCCTAAAAACATTGCCGTTGGCATTAGTAACGGTAATATATTCATCTTTTGAACTCCATTCCATGTCATACACCTATCAGGACAGTCATTGTATCGCGATTGTGCTCAACCTAAGCATATTTCTGTGGATTTGGATATGTTTGCGTCTCAATGCTTCCAAGTTTATTCCCCGTTGTCGAAAGGATTCTGAAAGTTAAGGATTGTGTGTGTCGGGAATCTGGTACACGCCAAGATTCTGAAGACTTTCTTGAATATAGCAGCAGGTTTAGGGAAATGTCTTCCAGCTCTTCCTGAATCAATGATGGAAACAAAAGCTTTCATTTATAAAATGTCCCAAAGTGTTTCAGAGTGAAGTACTTCTTAAAGTGTAGTCACTGTCAGAATGTGGGAAACAGAGCAACCTATCTGTACACAGCAAGATCGCCAAACAGTAAGCTGATCCTTGTGATACCTTGGCAGGATGAGACTGTGAATCACTTAAAGTTCCAGTGCCCCACTGAACTGGTTTATTCCAGTTTTGGTTGAATTACACACATGCACTGTGGGATTAGCCTAATTAGTCTGTTCTATTTTATGGATAATGTTCTCAATCCCAAGTTCTTTCAGTTCATGTTTAATTTAAAGGGTGCTGGAATAGGCCAGCAATAAACTGATCCTGTCTCCCCCACTGAATCCAAACATTAGCCTTATATCCTTGAATCGATTTGTGACGGGAATTTTGCTTGTTCCAATGCAAGCCCATTCCAATGCAAGTGAACTGCTGCTGATGAGTTTCTCCACAAAGCGGCTGGTTGTTCATCCTTCTCCACAATGATGGACAATTTTGAAGATTGCAACTTCCAAATTCTATGCGTGATTTCTCCAGTTGATGTTGACTCAACTTTTAATGATATATCCTGGCATGACAAAAAAGTGACTGTCTGCCTCATGCAGTTCTGGTACCCATTTATTCTGTACTCATTTATTCTGATTTAACCTTATATATATATGTAAACAAATGGCCACAAAAGGGTTCTATAACAATAATGACCAGCTTATCTGATTTTACTGATGCTGACTGAGGACCGAGGACAGTGAGAGCCTTTTACCTCGGATGGTGATGGCTAACACGAGGGGACATAGCTTTAAATTGAGGGGTGGTAATTATAGGACGGATGTCAGAGGTAGGTTCTTTACTCAGAGGGTAGTAAGGGTGTAGAATGCCCTGCCTGCAGCAGTTGTAGACTCGCCAACTTTAAGGGCGTTCAAATGGTCAGTGGATAGGCATATGGATAACATTGGAATAGTTTAGATTAGAGGGTCATTAGATTGGTTCCACTGGTCAGCACAACATCGAGGGCCGAAGGGCCTGTACTGCGCTGTAATGTTCTATGTTCTCTGATAAATATTGACCAAGATAACTCTGCTGCTTTTCCTTGAAAGATTGTCATGGAGTCATTTACAACAACAGGACCAGGTCTCAGTTTAATATCTCATCGAACCATGGAATCCCTACAGTGCAGGAGGCCATTCAGCCCATTGGGTCTGCACCAATCACAATCCCATCCAGGCCCTAGCCCGTATTTACCCCACTCGTCCGCCTGACACTAGGATTAATTTAGCACGGCCAATCAACCTAACCCACATATCTTTGGAGTGCGCGAGGAAACTGGAGCACCCGGACGAAACCCACACAGACACGGAGAGAACATGCACACTTCACACACACACACACACACACACACACACACACAGAGTGACCCGAGCGCCAGAATTGAAACCGGGTCCCTGGTGCTGTGAGGCAGCAGTGCTAACCACTGTGGCACAATGCCGCCCCCAGAACATCCAGAACGAGGCACCTCTGACAATGCAGTACCCTGTCAGCACTACAATTAACTTTCAGACTTTGGCACTCAAGGTAGGAGTGGGACTTGAATCCACACCATCTGATTCAAGGGCCAGAGTGTTACCAATCGGAGCAAAGCTGATATTTAGTTTCAAAACATTATAATGACTTGAGATACCAGCTCTTCATCCCATCAGAGCAGCGCAGGGACGCTGCGACATCAATCGCTTTGAATGTTCGTAAATATTCTGCTCCGGCTGAAATCAGGAAATTGTACCCAAAATGCTCCCAGAATCCCACTGAAGTTTAAATCGGTGATTAAATTAATTTGCATAATTGGAAGTAAAATGAATGAGCCCACAGAAGTAAAAACTTCCACATAACAATACGAATGGGCTGAGGAATAGAATCATAGAATCCCGACAGTGCAGAGAGAGGCCATTCGGCCCATCGAGACTGCACTGACAAGAATCCAACACAGGCCCTATCGCTGTAACCCCAGGTCGTTACCCTGCTCATTCCCCTGACGCTAAGGGGAAATTTAACATTGGCCAAACAACCGAACTCACACATCTCGGAATGTCAGTGTTTCCTTTTTCGCATCGTAAACTGCTCCTTGATTTATTTCAGAATGGGAACCTGGTGTAGTTTTGTAAATATAGCAAAATAAGTGTTTTTCACCCTTTATCCTGTGAGTGAATTAAAATCACTGAACTGATTTGAAAAATGCACTCAGCCATTTTGTGGTTTGTTTGCAGTCGCCCATCAGTCTCACACAAACTTCAATACATTTTAACTTGAAAAACATTCCAAAACCATGCCAACTGGATATTTCCAGCATTTTCTGTTTTTAATTCTGATTTCCATCAGACATTACATTTTGCATTTGTTTTTCTAACCTTTACCACTTTGAATAACATTAATTGCCACAAACACTTACTTGTTTGATCACGCAGTTGAAGACTTTGCCAGCGTACAATTATACACAACAGTCAGAGAGTGGAAACTTGAACATGAGCAGGGTGTTGGTATGTAATCAGACTGTGACCTCATATAACTCACCCTCATCCCGATCTGACCCAGTTCTCCGGCATTCCCTGCTGCTCCTATTTCACCCTGTTTTATTTCAAAGAGAATTCATAATGACATTACAACACAAAACCTGAAGAATTCACATCAATATTCACACTTGTTGCTGTCAGTATTGGCAAATTGCTTCTTTCTGTAGCTTTGTGCATATCGATCACATTCAAAGCAATGTCTCGCCCCTGTCTACAGCTTTCGTCTCTGGTTACATCTTTCCTCTTCATGCAAGATGTGAATATTTGAATGTCTTGAAGATTTTAGATGAATCCAGTTCAGCGGATGTTCTACCCTGGATTTTTCGCTCAGCAGCAACGTAAGGACGATCGTCACTGACACATGAGCAGGTAGACCGAGAGCTCAGAGACATTAACCACCACCTCAGAGAGTTCTCCACCCCGGTGCAGCCCACCTCGAACAGCAGATCAACCCAGCCCAGTACACCGAGAAGAACTATCCTATTGGCCTAGTCCAGTTCAATCCAGTCAAGTTTACTCCGGTCCAGTCCGGTCCTTCCAGTTCGATCCAGTGCAATCTGGTCTGGCCGAATTCAGTTTAGTCCAGTCCAGTTCAATCCGGTCCAGTTGAGTCCAGTCCAGTCCAATCCGGCCCAGTTCAGTCTGGTCCAGTCCAGAGCACAGCAGATGCGTTCTGAGGGAAACCAAACTTTGAACATTATAGGAAAAAGGCTTAGGGATTGGATAGGGAATAGTTTACAAATTTCTCTTCAGAATCCATGGAATTTAGCAGTAATTGGTCAAGTTTCTGCTTCTAATAGGAATAGTAACAATGCCCCTGATTTTTTGCCTCTCGGCTGATTTTACCAGCTCACCAGGCCGGTTGGCCAGTGGGTTGAGCCAGTAACATAGCCCCCCCTCCGAGGTTACAAAATGCAAGAGTTACAAATAATGGAGAGAGTTAACATCTCTTCCCAAGGTGAAATCGCTTTTTCAGGTGTGTTGTTCAGGAATAATTCTTGCTCGGATTGCTCTGAAACTCCCAGTTACATCTCACTGTACAATCTTCACTTTCTGTGGTCTTTCTAACATCAACGTGAGGATAGAATTGAGATGTGTTCATCAAAGCCATTGGTTTCACTGGCTGTGAGATCCCAAATTGTCCATGGCTGGAAGATTCCGGACTCTCCCACCGGCGGGATCTTCCAGTGCCGCCAAAGTCAATGGACCTTGGATTGGTTTGCCACATTTTCTGGTCCCGCCCACCACAGCGGGACTGGAAAATTTCACTGCATAGCACATGCTGCCTGCGATGGAGCAAAAAGTTTATTTCGTAGACGCAATTGGCTTACATTAACACTACAATGAAGTGAAAATTCCCTAGTTGCCACACTCCGGTGCCTGCTCGGGTACACTGAGGGAGAATTCAGCATGGCCAATGCACCCTAACCAGCACATCTTTGGGGCTGTGGGAGGAAACTGGAGCACCCGAAGGAAACCCACGCAGACATGGGGAGAACATGCAAACTCCACACAGACAGTGACCCGAGCTGGGAATTGAACCCGGGCCCCTGGTGCTGTGAGGCAGCAGTGCTCACCACTGTGCCATTACGCCACCTTCCATGGGCAGTGGATGAAAAGGCACAACATCAGCATCTCCATGTTAAACTACACTTGTGCTAAATGCTACATTTTGGTTTCAGCTTCAGAGGGAAAACGACGATGAATTTATCATCGTGAAGCCTACAAACGCTGGGCTTATGTTTCATAGAATCCCTGCAGTGCAGAATCAGGCAATTCAGCCCATCAACTCTGTACTGGCCCTCCGACAGACATCCCACCCAGGCCCTATTCCTGTAATCCCACATATTTACCCCGCTAATCTACACAGCTTGGGACATTAAGGGGCAATTCAGCACGGCCAATCCACCTAACCTGCACAGCTCTGGAGTGTGGATGGTAACCGGAGAACCCAGAGGAAACTCACACAGACACGGGGTGGTTGTAGAAACTGTATCTGATTTTGCACATTGCAAGGACAGAGAGACAAATAGCCTAAATAGGGCAATATCACACCCAGAAACCTGGAACTGGGGAGTTCGACGAGAAAAACCTTGAAATCAAAACAGAAAATGCAGGGAAAATGGTAGCATGGAGGGAGAGAGAAATAGAGCTAATGTTTTGAGTCAGCATGACTCTTCTCCAGAGAAGAGAGGTAGAAATAAGAACATAAGAAATAGGAGCAGGAGTAGGCCATCTAGCCCTTCGAGCCTGCCCCACCATTCAATAAGATCATGGCTGATCTGAAGTGGATCAGTTCCACTTTCCCGCCCTCTCCCCATAACCCTTAATCCCCTTGCCTACCAAAAACCCATCTACCCGCGTCTTAAATATATTTAGCGAGGCAGCCTCCACCACATCAACGGGCAGAGAATTCCAGAGATTCACCACCCTTTGAGTGAAGAAGTTCCTCCTCAACTCCGTTCTAAACCGCCCCCCCTTTGACTTGGCAAAAGCATAAACATTTAGCAGGACTAGAGGGCACAGCCTCAAGATAAGGGGGGGGGGGGCGCAGTTTAGGTCAGAGTTGTTCTGGTGGGGGGTGGGGAGGAGGTGCGGGGGGGGTGGGGTTACTGGTGTGTACAGCAAGAGGAGCGAAACAGAGGGTTAGGGATAAGTTTAGCAATCAGGAAAATTGAAATGATAAAGGTGTCATGGACACAAGACAAAGGGAGTCATAATGATCGTGATAAAGGCTAAAGTAGTAGCAGCATAAAGTGCTTTCTGAAAGCCAGATAGGAGGTTGTGTTCATAGCAGGACAAGTGTCAGCACATGAGACTGGAACAACGGAGGGAGGGTCAAACTGGAGGGCAGAGGTCATGCTATGAAGCAGTTGAACTCAGTGTTAAGCGCAGCAGGCTGTAAAGTGCCTAACCAGAAGGTTTGCATTGGGCTTCACTGGAACATTGCAGCAGTATCGCAGGCCGAGAGCAGAAACGTGACCACGAGATCAAGATGGTGCGTTGAAATAGCAACCGACAGGAGAGTGGTCCTGCTGGCGGACTGAGCGAGAGTGTTCTGTAAAGCGGTCTCCCAGTCTGCACAGAGTCTCCCCACACTGGGAGGTCAGCGATGCTGTGCAGCCTGTGGAGTTCAGGGATGGTCAAGAATGGGTCTATTGATCGAAAGGAGGACCATTAATGCGCCGGGCCTGACAGGTCGATAAGCCATTAACAATTAAATTGTTCAAAGGATTTTTTCCTCGAATAGACTTAACTTAATGTGGCAAGTTCAAGGGCTAATTAGAATCATAAACTGGTTATGATGCAGATGGGTATTTGACCTGTGGTAACCTGGGTTAAGCTCATCTCTGCTTCACCCGAAGATACTGGGTGATATTCACGTAGATAACGGTGAGTGTGATAAATCTCTCAGGAGGGAAATGTTTCCAAATAAATTCTGACAGCAGAAACCAGAAATCTGCGCAGAAATAAATAATGTTTCTTTCTAAAACATGTGTCTTCAAATTCTTTTACTCTTGTTCTATGTCTCCAAAACTTCATTCTCTTTTAAACTCTGTAACAATGCTCTAATTCAACCTCTTAACTTTTGAATGGACCTATTTAAAGACGCGCTGGTTAGGGTGCATTGACCCGAGCAGGCACTGGACGGTGGCGACTAGGGGAATTTCCCAGTAACTTCATTGCAGTGTTAATGTAAGCCTTACTTGTGACTAATAAATAAACTTTAAACTTTAACATTTCCTCGCATCTTTCTCTACCCCCGAGCTATGACTGTAACACTACATTCTGCACCCTCTCCTTCTCTATGAACGGTATGCTTCGTCTGTCTCGCGTGCCAAGAAACAAGACTTTTCATTATATGCTAATATGTGTGACAATAATAAATCAAATCAAATGAAAGCTTGCACGGAACAGTTAAAAAAAGGAGAAAAAAAATGAATAATTGGTTGCGACTTGAAAAGAACCAGAATTGTGTTTGCTTTTCTTTAGGATCTGTGAGGTGTTTCTGTTCCGAGGTTTCTATCAGAGGAAAGAAGGATTGACATTTCTCAAACTGGAGGTTTGCCATCTTCAGGCACCCATTTCACAACAGCTCAATCGCATTCAGACGCTCATTTACACAAAGACTGAGGAAATAGGAGCTGGAACAGGATATTTGGCAATTTGAGTCTGCTCCGTCATTCAACAAGGTCACTGCTGGCTTTCCACCTCAATTCCCCATTATCCCTGTACAGTCCAAAGATCTATCGCGCTCTGTATTGAATACACTCAACGACTGAGCACCTACAGCCACCGCCCACCCCACCCCCGCCACCGCACCCACTCCACCCAACCGCACCCCCCCTCCCTGGGCTTGAGAACTTCAAAAGGTTCACCACCCTTTGAGTGAAGAAATTTCTCCGGATCTCAGCCCTGAAGATGAGCTTCTTTCTGTTTTCTGGATTACAGCCTCTCAGCATCTACCCCATCCAAGCCCGTCCCCCTTCTGCAGAGAGAGAGTAACGGCGTTTAACGTTTCGAGTTCTTCTCTGACGAAGAGTCACCCAGACTCAAAACGTTAACTCTGTTTCTCTCTCCACAGATGCTGTCGGACCTGCTCAGCATTCCCAGCATTTTCTGTCTTTATTTCAGATTTCCAGCATCCACAGTGTTTTGCTTTTATTCCCTTGGGAATTCTGTCTGTTTCTTGGATCAACTTAGGTCAACTCACATTCTTAAATTTCAGAGAATATGGATCCAGTCTATTCAACCTGTCCACATAGGATAATTCCCTCTCCAGGATCCAATCCAGTGAGCATTTGTTGCATTTCCTCTGCAACACTCCCTCTGGACTCTGGAATATTCCCTCTGACACTTTCCGTCTGACACTTTCCCTCTGGAACCCTTCCTCTGGAATCTTTTCTCTGGAACAGTCCCTCTGGAACCCTCCCTCTGGAATTTTCTCTCTAGAAGTTTCCCTCTGGAACTTTCTCTCTGGAACCCTCCCTCTGGAACAGTCCCTCTGGAATATTCCCTCTGACACTTTCCCTCTGGAACCCTCCCTCTGGAACAGTCCCTCTGGAATATTCCCTCTGACACTTTCCCTCTGGAACCCTCCCTCTGGAACAGTCCCTCTGGAATATTCCCTCTGACACTTTCCCTCTGGAACCCTCCTTCTAGAATTTTCTCTCTAGAATTTTCCCTCTGGAACACTCCCTCTGCTCTCTCTCAGATAAGAAGGTGAAACTTGCTGTCGAGGAGCAGAATCGTTTGATATCCAGCGGAATCTGATTGCCTTCCAGCTGTTGACAGGAAATTGTTGTTTAACCTCTGAACCCTGTACAGGGTCAATGGCCCACAGTTAGTGACGTAAGTTGCACCTACCTTAGCTCCAGGTTCTCCTTGGTGACCCACCTCTCCTATAGCTCCGGGAAGTCCCTGTTTGATTAAGAAACCATTCTCTTTACCGCGTGCAGCATTTCTCATAGAGTCATGGAATGATACAACAGAAGGAGACCATTTGCTCCGTCATACCTGTGCAGGCTTTTTGAAACAACCCCCACCACCCCCCACCCCATCATCGCCACCCCCTTTGCCCTTGCTCCATAACACCGTGAATCTTTTCTCTTCACATATCTCTTCAATTCCCCTTTGAAAGTTATTACTGAATCTGCTTCTAGATCACAATGATTCGCTGTGTGAAAACAGCAACCGCTCGCTCTGATAAAACAATTTCCATCTGCCTCCCTGTTTGTTCTGCCAATCCACGGCAGGTATCATTAGGACAAGGGCAGCAGATACCTGGGAACACCATCACCACCAGGAGGTTCCCCTCCGAGCCACACACACCATCCTGGCTTGGGAATATATCACTGTCGCTGGGTCAAAATCCTGGAATTCCCTCCCTAACAGCACTGTGGGTGTACCTGTACCACATAAACAGCAGTAGTTCAAGAGGCAGCTCGCCACCACCTTCTCAAGGGACAATTAGGGAATTAGGACAATTAGCCCCTTTCCTGGGATTTGCATTCAGGAATCTAGAACCTGCTTTGGGCGTCTGCCCTGGATGCCCAAAGGTTTCTCCAGCACCTCCTCTATGATAGTGGAGTCGGACACTTCAGGAACTTTCAAGCGGTTATTGGATAGGCACATGGAGCACACCAGAACGATAGGGAGTGGGATAGCTTGATTGGGTTTGCACATAGCTCAGCACACCATTGAGGGCCGAAGGGCCTGTACTGTGCTGTAATGTTCTATGTTTCCATAGTCCTGCCAGACAGCACAAGAAAATGTGATGATCTGGCATCAGTTTTACACAGGGTTTAACCTCTCCTCCCCGTTCCCACAAAGATATCTGATCAAATGTCAAGAAATCGGATTTCCACAACAAACAACGTGAGGGGCGAAACAATGGAAGGGACAAATGAAGTATTGAGATAATTACCTCAGGACCAATGCCTCCAATAACACCAATCTCACCCGGCTGTCCTCGAGGGCCCTGCATGGGTAAATCATAGGAAAAGGATTGCTGTTTTAAACCAGGAAGCAATTCCAATTTTAAAAAGCACCAAGGCAGCTTGATCAGTTATATTTCCACAGTAAGGAATAGGGGTGGCTCAGTGGTCAGCACTGCCGCCTCACAGCGCCAGGCAACCAACTTCCGTTCGCAACTCGGGTCACCGTCTGTGCGGAGTCCGCACATTCTCCCCGTGTCTGCGTGGGTTTCCTCCGGGTGCTCCGGTTTCCTCCCACAGTCTAAGGATCTGCTGGTTAGGTGGGTTGGCCACTACCCCGAACTTACCCCTTAGTGGCAGGGGGACAGGCTAGGGTAAATGCACGGGGTTATGGGGATAGGGCTGGGTGGGATGGGCCAAATGGCTTCCTTCGGCACTGTAGGATTCTATGAAAAGATTTTACACAACATGGGCGTAATGGTAAGTTACTAACTGTGCAAGGGTTGTATTTTTAAAATAGGAGAATTAATCTTCTTCAATCTACTTTTACAAGCATCATATTGTAACATTGTACTGTAAAGATATTGATAATTAATTATAAAACAGTTACAGCACAGCAGGAGGCCATTCAGCCCATCAGATCTTCATCTTGGTTTTCTTTTGCGATTCACTGAAAATCAGTGTGCTCTGTTCTCCATTGCTCCACCAATGGGAACAGTTTCTCCCCATCCACCCGTGAAATCTCCATCAAATCCCCTCAAACTTTCAATTGTTTACGCCCCAGCTCCTTCCATCTCTGAAAAATGGAACCATTCTCAGAAGTGTTCTCTCCAACGCCCTCACCTTAGAATCATAGAACCCGACAGTGCACAAAGAGGCCCTGCGGCCCATCGAGTCTGCACCAAACACAGTCCCACCCAGGCCCGACCCTCATATATTATGCCCACTAAACCCTCTAACCTACACATCCCTGGACACTAAGGGGCAATTTCTTAGCATGGCCAATCAACCTAACCCGCACATCTTTGGACTGTGGGAGGAAACCGGAGCACCCGGAGGAAACCCGCACAGACACGAGAAGAATGCGCAAACTCCACACAGGCAGTGACCCAAGCCGGGAATCAAACCCAGGACCCTTGGAGCTGTGAAGTAGCAGTGCTAACCACCGTGCTACTGTGCCACTCACTTCCGAAAGTGTGGCAGTTTAGTACACAGGTACAGCAAGAAAGGCAAATGGTATGCTGGACTTTATTGCAAGGGAAATAGATTATAAATTCAGTTTTACTGCAGCTATACAGTGTGTTGGTGAGAACACATCTGGAATATTGCATAAAGCTTTGGCCTTCTTGTTTAAGAAGCAATATTATTAAACTAGAAAGAGTGCAGAAGAGATTTACTAGGATGCTACTGGTACTTGATGGTTTAAGTTATAAGGAGAGGTGGATAGACTGGGACTTTTTTCTCTGAAGCTTAGAAGCTGAGGGGTGATCTTATAGAGGCCTATAAAATAATGAGGGGCACAGATCAGCTAGATAGTCAATATCTTTTCCCAGAGGTAGGGGAGTCTAAAACTAGAGGGCGTAGATTTAAGGTGAGAGGGGAGAGATACAAAAGGGTCCAGAGAAGCAATTTTTTCACACAGAGGGTGGTGAATGTCTGGAACGAGCTGTCAGAGGTAGTAGTAGAGGCGGGTACAATTTTATCTTTTAAAAAGCGTTTAGATAGTTACGTGGGTAAGATGGGTATAGAGGGATATGGGCCAAACAGGGGCAATTGAGACTTGCTTAAGGGTTAAAAACTGGGAGGCATGGACATGTTGGGCTGAAGGGCCTGTTTCCATGCTGTAAACCTCTATAATTATATCAGAAGCAGTTCAGAAAAGGTTTACTCAACTCATTTTTGGGACAGGTTGGCCCTGTATCCATTAGAGTTTGGAAAAATGAGAGAAGATCTTATTGGAACATGTGAAACTCCGAGGGGATACTGGGGGGGGATTCTCCTCTCGTGGGAAAGTCTAGAAGAGGGGGACACAACTTCAGTTTCTCCTATTTAAGACGGGAATGAGGGGAACTGTTTTATTGCAATGAATTGCCATGATCTGGAACGTTGTTCCTCAAAGGAAGGTGGAAATAAATTTCGTCAGGAATTGGACAAATACATGAAAGAGAAAAGAAAAATACATGTCTTTGGGAAAGCTAAAAGGGGAACAAGACTTATTTATTTTATCAAAGGGTCAGCACAGGCACTATGGGCTGAATGGCCTCCTTTGGTGCTGTATTATTCTATAACTCTAACCATCAAAGGTTTACAGCTACAAGTAATAAGATGCAGGAGCAGAAGTAGGCCATTCGGCCCACTGAGTGTGCTCCATCATTCAATGAAATCATGACTGATGTGATAATCCCCAACTCCACTTTCCCGCCTTATCCCCATAACCCTCGATTCCGTCACTGATTAAAAATCTGTCTCAGCCTCGAACATATTTAATGATCCAGCTTCTCCAGCCCATGTACTGAAGAAACCGTTCCCTCCTGCAATTCCGAAACTGAAGGTAGACTCAACTGGTTTTCCAGGGGGTCCCATGTCTCCGGTGCTCCCAGGAGGTCCTGTCAATCCCTGAAACAGAGATTCCAAAGGTGAAAATTAATGGGTGGTGTTGGATTTCAGGACATTCATCCAAGTTCACACTTAAAACAACACATGTGATAAATTATAGAGCAGAAATAAGACAGGAAGTATTCAAACAATGTCTTATGCCATTAACAAAATCACTTGCATTTATATAGTACCTTTCCATGACCCCAGGATATGGCCAAGTCTATCCGAGTGAGTGGGGTATATTTGAAGTGTAGTCATTGTGATACTCTTGGCCACCTAAACCGCCACATAAATTCTATAGTTAACGTAACAACAAGACCGCAAGAAACTACAAAGGGTCGTGAATGAAGCCCAATCCATCACACAAACCAGCCTCCCATCCATTAACTCTGTCTACACTTCCCGCTGCCTCGGCAAAGCAGCCAGCATAATTAAGGACCCCACACACCCCGGACATTCTCTCTTCCACCTTCTTCCATTGGGAAAAAGCTTCAAAATTCTGAGATCACGTACCAACAGACTCAAGAACAGCTTCTTCCCTGCTGCTGTCAGACTTTTGAATGGACCTACCTCGCATTAAGTTGATCTTTCTCCACACCCTAGCTATGACTGTAACACTACATTCTGCACTCTCTCCTTTCCTTCTCTCTGAACAGTATGCTTTGTCTGTCAAGAATGCAAGAAACAATACTTTCCACTGTATGCTAATATATGTGACAACAATAAAGCAAATCGAAAACACAATGGCAATTGGAGTGGAGGTGAGGGTTTAATGTGAGATTAACGTCAAAATGAGAGAAACAAACAGAATAATCAGACCAGTACATTAATGAGTTCAAAATTAATAGTTTTGGTCTCCCACTTTCAGCAAAGTTACTGAGCGTGGACTGCTCTGATTGGTAAATATAGCAGCAATCTGTGCAGAGTAAAACTCCCAAAGCAGAGATCTGACGATGAATCAGTTCCTCCACTTTCAGAAAGAGACAAAAGAACAAAGAAAATTACAGCAGTGAAACATGCCCCTCGGCCCTCTGCACCAACCATACTGCCCGACTGAACTAAACCCCCTACCCTTCCGGAGACTGCATTCCTCTATTCTCACCCGAGTCATGTATTTGTCAAGGTGCCGCACTGTCAGAGGGTCAGTACTGAGGGAGTGCCGCACTGTCAGAGGGTCAGTGCTGAGGGAGTGCCTCACTGTCAGAGGGTCAGCGCTGAGGGAGTGCCGCACTGTCAGAGGGTCAGTGCTGAGGGAGTGCCGCACTGTCAGAGGGTCAGTGCTGAGGGAGTGCCGCACTGTCAGAGGGTCAGTGCTGAGGGAGTGCCGCACTGTCAGAGGGTCAGTGCTGAGGGAGTGCCGCACTGTCAGAGGGTCAGTGCTGAGGGAGTGCCGCACTGTCAGAGGGTCAGTGCTGAGGGAGTGCCGCACTGTCAGAGGGTCAGTACTGAGGGAGTGCCGCACTGTCAGAGGGTCAGTGCTGAGGGAGTGCCGCACTGTCAGAGGGTCAGTGCTGAGGGAGTGCCGCACTGTCAGAGGGTCAGTGCTGAGAGAGTGCCGCACTGTCAGAGGGTCAGTACTGAGGGAGTGCCGCACTGTCAGAGGGTCAGTACTGAGGGAGTGCCGCACTGTCAGAGGGTCAGTGCTGAGAGAGTGTCGCACTGTCAGAGGGTCAGTACTGAGGGAGTGCCGCACTGTCAGAGGGTCAGTGCTGAGCGAGTGCCGCACTGTCAGAGGGTCAGTGCTGAGCGAGTGCCACACTGTCAGAAATGTGTGATTTTTCAGCTGAGACTGGTTCCTCGTTCTCTGGTGACTGGGAAATATTTTACAGACACAAACAAGTGCTGGGGAACTCTCCCCTGTGTCATTGCCGATATTGATCCCTTAAGCAAACTGGTGATCAGCACCTTGCTGCTTGTGTGTACGGATCAGCTGTCCTATTGCCAACATTACAAAACAATATCTCATTGCCTATAAATCACTTTGAGATTATGGAAGGTGCTACAGAAATGCAAGTCGGTTTTTCTTTGCGTTACTGTGGTTCAATAACATGGCCTGATACTCACTGGGGAACCCTGCGTCCCTCTCTCTCCAGGATCGCCTGCTTTACCCTGCAATTTGAAAGGATGGATGTTGAAAATTTCCCACCATTGGTATCTGAGGATTGATTGAAGGAGGTTCAAATGGGTTTATTTGCAAAGTCCGATCAAAAGCTCACACTTACAATGAGTCCGGTTTCACCCTCTGTGCCCAGTTCACCTGTCTCCCCCTGAAATGCAAACACATCTTTATTGTATGAGATGTTGACAAAGCATTGAGTCAGTTGCATGGGTGAGATGGGTGTAGAGGGGATGTGGGGCCAAGCGCGGGCAACTGGGGCTAGCTTAAATGGTATAGAAAAGAGCAAGGTGGACAAGTTGGGCCGAAGGGCCTGTTTCCACGCTGCAAACCCCTTTTGACTGTATGATAAGAGCGACCCCCAATGTCCTGAGGGGCAATGAAAACACAAAGGGTCTCTTCGCTGTTTGTGAGGAGCATCTCCCCGACTCCCTCGCTCAGCCCTGAGGCTAACTTTGTGAAATATAACTTTACAGAATTGTGTGACAAGTGTGGAAATAAATGATGCGAATGATGCCTGCCGCCCATTCCTGCTGCTACAGAGGGAGGACATTAAAAACTCATCAGCCTTTCAGGCAGGTGACAGATTGAAACTAAACCTCATAAAGGAGCTGGGATTCACCCGTCATACAGTAACTTCCAAGGAAATATTTTTTTGCACGTGTAACGAACAGTTTTGCCTTCCACTGGCTCGTGAAGCCAAGCAGCTACCTATTTATTCATTAAATCATCTGAGACAATGTGCCAGGAATCGCCCTGCTCTTTTGAGAGTAAATAATTACCTTGTTACCTTGGGGCCCTTGTTCTCCTGGGGCACCGTCCAAACCTCTCGGTCCCTGGAAATTACAGTAAATCACGTTAAAACCAGCCGCACTGCCTCCGCGCGGACCCTGCTCTGCAGATCGGGATACAGCTCTCGGCACCCCTGACTCTCAGCACTGAAATCTCCAAATGCAGACCTCCTGGGGTCGGGCGGGGAGGGGGGGGGGGGTCCTGCTCAGTTGACCTTGCGTCTGTGTCGGCGCAAGTTGTCACCGGGGTTACGGGAGCGACCTTCCCGGCAGTGAGGTCGGAGAAGTTGGCGCCCAGCCAGATCTTTGTTCACTGCAGCGAGATGG
Organism: Carcharhinus amblyrhynchos; assembly: GCF_965287045.1. Lineage (NCBI taxonomy): Eukaryota > Metazoa > Chordata > Chondrichthyes > Carcharhiniformes > Carcharhinidae > Carcharhinus > Carcharhinus amblyrhynchos. The sequence continues at coordinate 3,897,799 of NC_137332.1, read as the reverse complement.
AAAAATCCGGCTGGTGTGTACGGCGGGAACATTCCGACCTGCAGCCTTTCAAACACAATTTACATCCAATACGATTGGAGTTTGTACACTGCGTTCGGTCAAAAGCCATCAGGCTGGAATGCAAAGCTGCCTGGGTTCCAGGATGCTTTAAAGTTTTAAGTTTATTTATTAGTGTCACATTAACACGGCAATGAAGTTACTGTGAAAAAATCCCCTAGTTGCCACACTCCAGCAGCGGTTCGGGTACACTATGTACACTTGTCAGACCCCACTTGGAGTACTGTGCGCAGTTCTGGTCGCCTCACTATAGGAAGGACGTGGAAGCTATTGAAAGGGTACAGAGGAGATTTACAAGGATGTTGCCTGGATTGGGAGGCATGCCTTATGAAGATAGGTTGAGGGAGCTGGGACTCTTCTCCCTGGAGAGACGAAGGTTGAGAGGCGACCTGATAGAGGTTTATAAAATGTTGAGGGGTATAGATAGGGTGGATTCTCGGAGGCTATTTCCCAGGGCTGAAACGGTCGCTACGAGAGGACACAGGTTTAAGGTGCTGGGGAGTCGGTACAGAGGAGATGTCAGGGGTAAGTTTTTCACTCAGAGGGTGGTGAGTGAGTGGAATCGGCTGCTGTCGGTGGTGGTGGAGGCGAACTCGCTGGGGTCTTTTAAAAGACTTCTGGATGAGTGCATGGGATTTAATGGCATTGGAAGTTACAGATAGTTCTATGGCCTGGTAGGTATAGATGTGATCGGCGCAACTTGTGGGCCGAAGGGCCTGTTTGTGCTGTAGTGTTCTATGTTCTATGTTCTGTGCACTGCAGCAATTCACCAAAGATCCTTAGACAGAACCTTCCAAACCCACAACCACTTCCATCTGGAAGGACAAAGGCAGCAGATACCTGGGAACACCACCCACCTGCCAGTTCCCATCCAAGCCACTCACCATCCCAATTTGGAAATTTATCGCCATTCCTTTGCAGTCACTGGGTCAAAATCCTGGAATTCCCTCCCTAACAGCATTGGGGGCCAACCCACAGCACGTGGACTGCAGCGATTCAAGAAGGCAGCTCACCAACACCTTCTCAAGGGTACAGCAAGATTGAGCACAGTTATGGAAAAGAACAAAGTTAGACTGTGACTGGAATTTTCCAACTGTTCAATGTTCTAACTAGGAAAGGGCAATGAATACTGGCCAGTCAGTGATGCCCAGGTCCCAAGAAAGAATAAATAAAGCTGTGGTGGGTAAGTTCCTCCTCATTTGCGAGGCTGCCTGATGTGAGGTGGGCTGTAACTGACCAACAGAACACGAGGGTCCCTCCCAGTGTCAGATCCCTGCTCCGTGAACTAACTGACTGGCCTTATCACTTCTAACTTGTAGATGTCTAAAAATGTCATCTTTCCCACAACTCCTGCAACCAACTTGGTGTCAAACGTAGTGTGTGGCGTTCCTCTGATCTCACCAGGTAATTTGTGAGGGGGTTCCTGATACACGGGCAGCATAGCGCCTTCTTAAACATTTAAAGATTAACTCAGTGCCATAAAGCACCAGCGTGTCTGTTCCCGCAATGGAACGGTTGAGGAGAGTATGTTGTGCGTCAGAACGTGTTCATATTAATAATGTGCAGAAGCTAATGATGCATCTTGAATCAGAACAAACCAATCAGTGCAGATATACTCTGAGCTTCAGAAACCCCCACTTCAAGCAAACTCTCCAGGAGTGAGGCAAACAGAGATCGGTTAACGGGTGAGTTACAAAGTGAAATATTCCTCAATCATACATGTCACTTACTCTTCTCCCCTTTGCACCTTGTAACCCTGGAGATCCTCTCCGTCCTGGGAGGCCCTAGAAGAAAACAACAATCATGGACAATGAGACTGAGCTTGGTCTGACCCGCCACCCCACTCACCCTCTGCCCCACTCACCCTCTGCCCCACTCACGCTCTGCCCCACTCACCCTCTGCCCCACTCACCCTCTGCCCCACTCACCCTCTGCCCCACTCACCCTCTGCCCCACTCACCCTCTGCCCCACTCACCCTCTGCCCCACTCACCCTCTGCCCCACTCACCCTCTGCCCCACTCACCCTCTGCCCCACTCACGCTCTGCCCCACTCACCCTCTGCCCCACTCACGCTCTGCCCCACTCACGCTCTGCCCCACTCACGCTCTGCCCTACTCACCCGCTGTCCCACTCACCTTTTACCCCACTCACCTGCTGCCCCACACACCCACTGCCCCGCTCACCCGCTGCCCCACTCACACTGTCTCACTCACGCTCTGTCTCACTCACCCTCTGCCCCACTCACCTTTTACCCCACTCACCCTCTGCTCCACTCACCCGCTGCCCCACTCACCCGCTGCCCCACTCACCCACTGTCTCACTCACCCACTGTCTCACTCACCCACTGCCCTACTCACCCACTGTCTCACTCACCCACTGCCCTACTCACCCACTGCCCTACTCACCCACTGCCCTACTCACCCACTGCCCTACTCACCCACTGTCTCACTCACCCTCTGCCCCACTCACCCTCTGCCCCACTCACCCGCTGCCCCACTCACCCGCTGCCTCACTCACCCGCTGTCTCACTCACCCACTGTCTCACTCACCCGCTGCCCTACTGCCTAGACTCTCAGCCATAACTAATTGATCAACATTCTCACTGTGCAATCAGAATGATCGTCAACCCTTTCCAAAGACTGGATCTAGACTGTCTCAGATCGGACCCAGGGGGGTCTGTGTGTCCCCTGTGAGCCTGTTTCACCAGTGAATGATACCATGACTGGGTTCTGACAAGTGCAGTACTGAAGGAGCGCTGCACTGTTGGAGGTTTCACCTTCCAATGAGATGTCAAATCTTTATCCTTTCTGGTAAATCTAAAAAGATCTCATAATTAATACTTTAAGCAGCATTGTGGGGAAAGAGGGCGATGGGTTCTCCCCACTCTGTTGTATTGTAGTGAGGAGAGGCTGATTGGTTCTCCCAGCTCTTTTGTACTGTGGAGAGGGCGGGGGAGGGGGGTGGGTTCTTCCCGCTCTGTTGTATTGTGGCGAGAGAGGGCGATGGATTCTCTCTATTCTGTTGTACTGTGAGGAGAGGGCGATTGGTTCTCCCCGCTCTGTTGGACAATATTCATTCCTCAGCACATGTGACTGACAAATAGATTATCTGATCATTATCAGGTTGCTGTTTTGGGGAATAGCCAATCAGAGCCAACTTGCCAACAATCAACATCCTTTTCTCCTGCGGAATAAATCATTGTGACTGTTTGAAATTTGGTATTTTTGTGTTTGTGTGGCTGTTGAGTGCATGAAGAAAAACTTCAGCAACATGTCTCTTTTCAGCAATTTTCAACTTTAGAAATACGTCCTTGGTTTTGAAGCACTTTATCACAACCTGGGATCATGAAAAGGATTATCGAAATATAAATTCTTTCTTTGAATACCAATATTTGATCAGTTATTACGAATCTATAATTATAAATGTCGTTGCTAACAAAGAGTTGATTTACCACCAGCATGGAACAGTGAAAAGAAACAAAATCTTGCAAGGCCAATAACTTGCAGCTTAACTGTGCAAACTAGTTCTGACTGGGAGACTGACTATTCCGAATGCTAAGCTACCAGTCCTTTAACTGTGTCTCTGTAATTGCATTAACATCATAATTCCATGCAACAATCCAGGCTCTCAGTTCATCGGTCCTACCTGTTATATTTCTTGCATTGAAGCAACTACATTCCAGATTTACAGTCCCACCAAGCCTGTGGCTGTCCTCTGCCTGCTCTTACTCTGCACTATGCTAATTGCTTTTTCTCCCAGTCCCTACACTTACTGCTGTGTTGTTTCAGTTTGTAACCCCCCACCACACTAGTTTAAATCCTCCCGAACAGCAGTAGCAAACCTCCCACCCAGGATATTGGTGCCCCTCCATAAGACCATAAAACCATAAGACATTGGAGCAGAATTAGGCCACCTGGCCCATTGAGTCTGCTCTGCATTCAATCATGGCTGATTCTCATCCCATTCTCCTGCCTTTTCCCCATAACCCCTGACCCATAGAATCATAGAACCCTACAGTGCAGAAAGAGACCCTTCGGCCCATCGAGTCTGCACCGACTAATAATCCCACCCAGGTCCCTACCCCCCCCCCCCATATTTTACTTGCTAATCCCTCTAACCTAAGCATCTCAGGACACTAAGGGGCAATTTTTTGGCATGGCCAATCAACCTAACTGCACATCTTTGGACTGTGGGAGGAAACCCACACAGACACGAGGAGAATGTGCAAACTCCACACAGACAGTGACCTGAGCCAGGAATCGAACCCAGGTCCCTGGAGCTGTGAAACAGCAGTGCTAACCCACTGTGCCACCCTTATCAATCAAGAAGCTATCTACCTCTGTCTTAAAGACACTCAATGACCCGGCCTCCACAGCCTTTTGTGTCAAAGAGTTCCACAGATTCACCACTCTCTGGCTGAAAAAATTCCTCCTCATCTCTGTTTTAAAGGACCATCCCTTTAGCCTGAGGTTGTGCCCTCTGGTTCTAGTTTTTCTACTAGCGGATACATCCTCTCCACATCCACTCTATCCAGGGCCTCACAGTATCCTGTAAGTTTCAATAAGATCCCCCCTCATCCTTCTAAACTCCAACAAGTACAGACCCAGAGTCCTCAACCGTTCCTCATACAGCTCTTTATTTCAGGGATCATTCTTGTGAACTTCCTCTGGATCAAGGCCAGCACATCCTTCCTTAGATATGGAGTCCAAAACTGCTCACAATTCTCCAAATGGGGTCTGACCAGAGCCTTAGGCGGCCTCATAATTACATCCCTGCTCTTGTATTCTGGTGGTGCTCTGGACTGCAGCTGCCTGAGGACTGAAGTAAATTTATTGTCGGTGTAATAAGTCCTCAGAGGCAGAAGTCCCTTCACCAAAATCCCTTTATTTACAAGTCTGACAGCAGCGTACAGAGTGCTTTCCGTTTGCAGTCTACACTCGGAGTCCCAGAGGAACTGACACGCCCGGTTCACTACAGAGCAAGATGTTCCCTGATTGGCCCATCAATTTGGCAGGAGCTTATATTCTAACAGGCCCATCTCAGTTACCTGATTAAAGTTGTTATGGGTCGGATATCAGTGAATCAGACAAGCTGCAGATACCAGTGAGAGAGCCTACCTACAGCGTGGGGGCTGAGAGGGAGATGGTCAGTGGGGAAGGGGTGCTCCAGGCCACAGGAACATCCAACAGCTACTTCTGTACAGCTGCCCTGACTCCTCAAAGGATGAAAAGTGCCTCCAGATACTGGGCCTTTATCGAGTGAGCCATTGGTAAGGCTCAAGGACCCAGAATTGCAAACACTAAGTTGGGTGAACAACTTTCAGACGGACTGTTCTATTGATTCTGCACAGCAAGAGTCCAGAGAGCATTGAGTGGGCCATCTCTACCCAAGCAACTCGGTTACTGTTCAAACAAACACGGTACAAAATATTCAACCCCTGATTGAGAGGCAACTCCATTCTCTCACTCAGGATACATGAACATGAGAGACAGGAGCAGGAGTGGGCCATTCGGCCCCCCCGAGTCTGCTGCACCATCAATTTCACACAAGGAGGGAGATCGGGGTCAAAATGAAATTACGTTGCACAATGAGCCCAATTTGAGAACCTTCTCACGTTATTATTATAAGATATTTACTCACTGGCAGCCCCTGTGGTCCTATAGGGCCGGGGATTCCCGGAGCTCCCATATAACCCTGTCAAAGTGAACACAGAAGAGTTAGTATCGGTCGTATATTCCATCCTTTGCAGTAACACGTTGTGTGGCTGGACATTCCTTGTGGATTTAATTGCTGTTGGCAGCTCCCAACCACTCAGCTTCCGTGCATTTTCTTACCCTTACAGCCATTTGGCCCATCTGGTCTGCACCGACTCTCCGACAGAGCATCTTACCCAGGAATCAGAGTGGCTACTCCTCCCTTTGGAATTCGTCCCACTCTCACCGGCTCTTTTCCCGGACCCGTGTTCCCACGTCGAGGGGGATTCTTTACCCTCCATGGGAATTTTAGTGGGTGGGGGACAGGGGGATGGACTGTTCTGTCCACCTGGCACTGATATCTCCCTGATTGACAGGATACGAGAGGGTTCAGCTGATTTAACAGAATAATGGATTTCTGGGCTCTCAGCGTACATTCATTATGAATGCTCGGCAAAAGCCAAAGCATTTACTACCATTCCCAGCCAGAAGTGTCGAGTGGATGACCCATCTCGGCTTCGCTTTGAGGTTCCCAAAATTACAGATGCCAGCCTTCAGCCACTTTGATTCATTCCACATGATATCAAGAAATGACGGGGACACTGGATACTGCAAAGGCAATGGGTTCTGAATATATTCCAGCAATAGTAATGAAGACTTGTGCTCCAGAACTTGCCCTAGCCAAGCTCTTCCAGTACAGTTACAACTCCGCCATCTATCCGACAATGTGGAAAATTGCCCAGGTATGTCCTCTACACAAGAAACAGGACACATCCAACCCGACCAATTACCACCCCATTCGTCTACTCTCGATCATCAGTAAAGTGATGGAAGGAGTCACCAGTTGTGCTATCAAAGCAGCGCCTGCTCAGCAATAACCTGCTCAGTGACACTCAGTGCCGCCAGAGCCACTCAAATCCTGACCTTGATTCAACGGTGGACAAATGAGCCAAAGTTCAGAGATGAGGTGAGAGTGACCAGCTCCTAACGTCACTGCAGCCTCTGACCAAGTATGGCATCAAGGAGCCGCAGCAAAACTGGAGCCAATGGGAATCTGGGCTGGGGGAGGGGGTCTCCTTTGCACCAGGGAGACCCCCTCCCTGGTGCAAAGGAGAAGCGCTTGCTGGAGGTCAGTTATCTCAGTCCTGGGGCTCACTGCATGGTGGTGGATCTTAACAGCCCACTGAGATAGCCTCTCCATCTCCTCAGTTGCATAAGGGGCAATGAGAGATGGGCAATAAATATAACAAATAAATATCAGCTCCACCATTATTGTAAGAATGATATGGTTTAACCAGAGAATTGTACAGTACACAAGGAGGCCATTTGCACCAGTGTTGGTGCTTTGATAGAAAAGTCCCCTCACTTCCACTGATTAAAACTGTAGATTTACACAATTAAACATCCATTATCCTTTTCTAAATATATACAGATACATCTGAACTCCTCTTGTACAATGTATAAACACTGAATCATAGAGCTTTTTTGCTGCAGTCGGCAATGTGTCTTCGGTACAGGGGCTGTTATTGCTCTGTATACTTTCAGAGCTGTAACATTTTCATAGCGAACAGTTCCTTTGCTTTTCCCAGTTGGTTTGTGTGATCCACATTTTCAAAACAGAAACGTGTAAATTGAAATCCCTTATCCAAACCATGAAGTCTGCTTTGCATTTTCTCCAATCTTTCCCCTAAAGCCCAGTAATTGGAAAATTCACGTGAAACTAATTAGTTGCGTGAGCTATGATTGTAGTAAAGTGGAACAAGCTGTGTTCCTCCATCACAGCAATTAAGACAAGAAATCGGACTCTCCACAACTTTCAAAACCTCACAGAACGATTGGTTACAACCTTCCCTACAGCTGATGCCTGCAATAAGATGGGTTTGGGGATTCAGACAAGGACTATCCATCAACAGAATCCCCTGCAATGCAGAAGGAGGCCACTCAGCCCATTGAGACTGCACCGACTCTCTGAAAGAGTACCTAACCCAGGCCCACCTGCCACTCCACCACCGCCTCCCCCTGAGGATGGGAGCTGAGAGTGGGTTTCCCCTGGCAAGAGGGTTTGGAGCCCGTGGTCGTGGTGTTTGGGTAGTGGGACAGCCATTTCCAACAGGGATGAGGAGAAATTTCTTCACTAGAAAGTTGTGTGTGTTTGGAATTCTCTACCCCAGTGGGGTAGGCTTTGAGCCAAATGGCCTCTTACTGCTCTGTAATGTGATTTAGTGGTGTTGTTCAGGGATAAAGAGGCTCGAGGTGCCAAAGCTGTATTCTTATGTTCTAAAGTAAGGGCTTTGAAGTCAGTTGTGCCACCTCCTATCAATTCATAAAGGACTGAAAGAGAATTTCAAATCAGCAAATCTCATTCATTCGCGATGTAAGGCATCGAACAGCCTTGAAGAGCATTTGTCTCTTTCTCTATTTTATAACCTCATTGCGTTAAAATCAGACAAAGAACCATAGGATCAAGAGTGCAGAAGGATGCCATTTGGCCCATCGAGCCTGCACTGACAACAATCCCACCCTATCTCCGTAACCCCACATATTTATCTCCTGAGTCCCCCTGACCCTAAGGGTCAATTTAACCATAGAACCATAGAATGCCCAATCAACCTAATCTGCACATCTTTGGACCGTGGGAGGAAACCGGAGCACCCCGAGGAAACCCATGCAGACACGGGGAGAATGTGCAAACTCCACATAGTCACCCAGGGCTGGAATCGAACCCAGGTCTCTGGCGCTGTGAGGCAGCAGTGCTAACCACTGTGCCACCCGTCTTTATACAACCTCTTGCCCACGATTTCTTACTATCTGCCTTAGAATCAGAGAAATGTGCAGCACAGAAGGAGGCTATTCAGCCCATTGTGTCTGGACTAGCTCTTTGAAAGAGCATCATATTTAGACTGAATCTAGGCTCACACACCTTCACCTTGCAATCTTTCCATTTCCCCATTAGTTCCTTAACGTTAAGGCTTTTTGAACCATTATTTGGCACTAATAACACATCCTAATTTAGATGGTCATTTTCTCTTAGATAAATGCCCTGCATTAAGCGTCTTTTCCACAATTATAGAAATCTCAAATCGACACTAGATTTGAATATAGAGACTGTTTGATACACTTATAGCAAACCCCTCACTGCAGAGCCTCGATCGCAGTCACAGTGTTCCAGTAATCGCAATCGATATCCTCATAATGTCAACACAGAGCTAGAGAAATTATAGCACAGGAAAAGGCCATTCATTCCAAATGGCCCAGGCCTATGTGAACACTCCACACTCTGTCACAAAGAAACAGGGGGTGTGTTTTTGGAAAAGGACCCCAAAAACATCCAGACCCCCAGCAAACAAAGGAGACATCTCCAACCCTCAGACACAGGGACCAAACCTCCCTTGAATGGCTGGGTCACCTCCCTCCCACACCACGCAGAAATCAGGGCGACCCAACGCCCCCCACCTTTGCTGGAATCAGGGGGGCACACCCCTATTCCCAATGTCCTCTCCCCTCCCCACCACCCCCAACCCTTACCATTGCTCCCACCACACAATGGATCAACTCTGACCCTTGAGACACCATGATGAGAATTGGAAAGGACAATGGAACATTGGAACAGAAGGAGGCCATTCAGCCCCTTTAGTTCTGCCATCCCATTAGATCAAGGCAGAACTGTGTTTTAAATCTGTAAGGCTGTGGGGAAAGGGAGGGGAGTGTGGTTAGGTCAATAACTCTTGCAGGAATCCAGAACAAACTTAATGGGCCAAATGGCCTCTTTCAGTTGTTGTATGATTTAACTCTATCTAGTTGCCAAGGTTCTGGAATCCTTAAACAGCCTCACCAACAAAGGATGTGGGAATGGAAAGTTAACATGAATGATTGGAATCAAACCTGGATTTAATATGAAGGAAGCTGATGATCTTGGAGTAAGAGAAATTGGACTTGCTGCTTACCGTGGCGCCTTTTTCACCAGGAGGTCCCAGAGGACCCGGATCGCCGCGATCGCCCTGAATTCAAAAACAAACATCACAGTGTGAAACAGTGGTTTCCTTCACAATCAGACTGCCAAACAATCACTGCAGGAACTGCCAACCTCCCCGTTCCAAAACCATCGCAACAACCAAACACAGCAGCATAAGAAATAGGAGCTGGAATGGCACCGTGGCACAGTGGTTAGCATTGCTGCCTCACAGCGCCAGGGACCTGGGTTCGATTCCCGGCATGGGTCACTGTCTGTGTGGAGTCTACACGTTCTCCCTGTGTCTGCATCGGTTTCTTCCGGGTTCTCCAGTTTCCTCCCGCAGTCCAAAGATGTGCTGATTAGGTGCATTGGCCATGCTAAATTGCCCCTCACTGTCAGGGGGATTAGCAGGGTAAATATGTGGTGCTATGGGAATAAGGCCTGGGTCGGATTGTGGTCAGTGCAGACTCAATGGGCCAAATGGCCTCCTTCTGTACTGTAAGGATTCTATGATTCTACAGGCTATTTGGCCAATTTGAATCTTCTCTACCACTCAACAAGATCATGGTTGATCTTCGACAGGAACTCCACCCTCTAGTACCAACCCGTATCTCTCAACTCCTTAGTAACCAAATTCCCATTGATTCCTGTCTGGAATTATACACAATCATTAAGAACTCATACAGCCCCTGGGGTAAAGAAATACTCATCACCCTCTGAGTGAATAAATATCTCCTCCTCTCAGCCCCACCCTGGATTCCGAGATTGTGACCCTGTCTCCGAGATTTCCCAGTGAGGGGTAGCAGCCTCAACCCTATCAACCCCCTTATGGGGGGGTGCGATTCTCCCAAAGAAAGTGTCGAATTTGCGTAAGAATGGAGTAAACCCTGTTGATTTTATTGGTGGGTGTTCAGAGAAGAATCTCCCACACTCTGTGCACTGCAAACTTCCATGATTCACACTGAAAATCAAGGAGCAGAGCCTATTCCCGCTGGAAAGGCCGGCAGCATAGGACTGAGTGGGCCATTGCGCATGTGCTGCCCAGTTAGTGCCGAGATTGGCGCATGCGCAGTGACCCTGCGCTGCTAGCCTCCGGATCACTGGCCAGAACCGCAAGCTCCCATGCCCACCCCCCCCCCCCCCCACCCCCATCCCCCCATGGCTGAATCACTGGCACCCCAAACATACCAAGCCCAGGCTCGACCCCCACCCCACCTCCCCCCCCCCCCCTCGCAGTCCCGATCTCCCAATCCCACTCCCCGAGATTCCTCCCCCACTGGCAGTCCTGATTCCCCTCAGCAGACTAATCCTCCCACACCTCCCCATTCCCCTTGGCACTTCCCCAGTCCCAATGGCCAGCCCCATACAGAGTGGCAGTGGGACCCCTTCACCCCCACTGATCATGCCCAGAGGCCCTGCCCCAACTGGCCCCACACCTTTGCAGTGCCCGATGCCTGGTGGGCAGTGCCAGGATCCCCCTGTCCATTGGCACTTTTCCCCCAGGGCAGTGCCAGGGAACCAGGCTGGCACTGCCATGATGGCAAAGCCAGGGCACACCCCCCAACCCCCAATCCTCTGGGGGGGGGGGGGGGGGCCTTAATGGTCCCGTTTCACTCCAGCAGGGTTGGGTCCCCAGCTCCCCACACGTGGAGATGCCTGCAAGCACAGTTTGTCCCAGGCCATTGCTAATGATATTTAAAATATATGATAATTGGAATTTGCATATATAGTGCCGTTCTGCGCCAGTTTCTGGTGCGAAGCTGAAGGCGCTGGAAATCTGTCTGTTGGAGATGCCCGGAGGCCGCAGCACCCAATGTGGAGCCTGAGAAACAGCCCCCCCCCCTCTGCGTTACAAAAGCAGCACAGCGGAATGGCAGAATCACCTCCTCATTGGTTTGACAGAGGTCACCTCTCAGTCTTCTAAGCACCAGGGAGTTATAACGTGGAGCTGCTAGTGTTGAACCAGGGTGGGACACAGTAAGAAATCTCACAACACCAGGTTAAAGTCCAACCGGTTTATTTGGATCACGAGCTTTCGGAGCGCTGCTCCTTCCTCAGGTGAGTGGAGAGTTGGGTTCACAAACAGACATATACAGACACAGACTCAACTATAAGACTCGCACTCCAGTTATCTTCTAATTGGGTTTGTATCTATATATGTCCCGTTTGTGAATCCAACTCCCACTCACCCGAGGAAGGAACGAGGTTCCAAAAGCTCGTGATACCAAGTAAACCTGCTGGACTTTAATCTGCTGTTGTGAGACTTCTTACAGGGAATTATAGGCTTTATTTATTCAACTGCCTCCTATGAGACGACCCAGTCATCCCAGGAATAATCTGATGAATCTCTGGCGCAGTTCCTCTAGAACAAATAAAAACGGAAAGTTCTGGATAAACTCAGCAGGTTCGGCAGTGATTGTGCAGAGAGAGACAGAGTTAACATTTTGGAGCTCAGAGTTGTGGGGAAAGAATGTTCTCCAGAAGATAAGGAGACACAAAGTGGACACAGCGTTCCAGATGTGGTCTCGCCAATGCCGTGTGAATTCCGGTTGGAGCAAAGCTTCTTTATCGTTAGAACGCATTTTGCAATTTGGATCAGATTAAAAAATAAACTCTGCACAAACTGGTCGCCACGTTTTCGACATTACTACATTTCAAAAGGATGACTTTGTCGGCCGCAAGGCACTTTGGGACATTCTGTAGAAGATGCGATATAAATGCAAGTTATATTTTTAACACAAACATGATCTCAGTTTGTCCTGTGTCTTTATGCCTTTGATGATCAGAATTACTCCGCGAAGCATACACGTTTCACACTGACACTGTGTACAGATGTGTCCCCACACTGAGGTAACCCTTTCCCCTTTAGACAGACTGAGTATCAAACATCTGCCAGAGATACAGCAACTGCTGAGAATTTGAATCATTCAGACACATGGCATATTTCCATCTCCAAACCAAATCCCTGTGGATTTACCGCAACACTGCAAGAATTTAAAACTCAACTGCCCATGTTTTAACTTGTGCCAAATCCGCTTTACTCACCAGCTCCTGCACTTTCTGACCTACTTGGCTCCCAGTTCAGAAATATCTCAAAATTAAAATTCTCATAGCTTTAGCTCTCCCTATCTCTGTAACCTTCTCCAGCCCCTACACCTCCTCCCTATCTCTGTAACTTTCTCCAGTCCCTACACTCCTCCCTATCTCTGTAACCTTCTCCAGCCCCTACACCTCCTCCCTATCTCTGTAACCTTCTCCAGCCCCTACACCTCCTCCCTATCTCTGTAACCTTCTCCAGCCCCTACACCTCCTCCCTATCTCTGTAACCTTCTCCAGCCCCTACACCTCCTCTCTATCTCTGTAAGCTTCTCCAGCCCCTACACCTCCTCCCTATCTCTGTAACCTTCTCCAGCCCCTACACCCCCTCCCTATCTCTCAGTACTGACCCTCTGACAGTGTGGCACCCACTCAGCACTGACCCTCTGACAGTGCGGCACCCACTCAGCACTGACCCTCTGACAGTGCGGCACTCCCTCAGCACTGACCCTCTGACAGTGCGGCACTCCCTCAGTACTGACCCTCTGACAGTGTGACACTCCCTCAGCACTGACCCTCTGACAGTGCGGCACTCCCTCAGCACTGACCCTCTGACAGTGGGACCTGAACACTCTGCAGAGTGGGGAGAAAGTTACAGCTGACACTGTTGCTTTGTAGCATGGATCATTCAGTGGTCGGAAATCCAATGTTTGTTCCCAACTCCTGCCGAGGCAAAGCTGAGAAAGGACATTTCAAAATGAACTTCACGTTCTGCACAACAGCCAAATGAAACAGTCGCCCAGAAATGACGCTGATTCTTTGGAGAAATGCTTCGCACAGTCCGATCCAATCCCTGGGTTTGTTAGATTAGCTGAAGCATTGCTTTTGTTGTGGTGTAAAGTTTCCAGAGAGTGAACAGGAGGAACCTGATATTGAATCTTTCTGGGGAAGTATCACCCAGCACTACGGCAGGGCCATCCACGAGGAACAGGAAAGGATCGGTTTTGGACAGCTTCTTAGTGTTGAGGGTCAGAAAGATTGTCCAATCTGTTGAAAGATTGAGAACCATATAGTCCTCACTGTAAGGGTCAGTCTCTGAGGCTGTTTCCCCCCCCCAATTAACTGGACAGCTGACCGATAGAAACATTGGACGCGACTTTCCAGCCTCGATCGAGCGAGACTGGAAACCCTGGCCACAGGTCAGCGGAGATTTCCATTGTCCACCCCTCGCCCGGTCCAATTCCGTGGTGGGCAGGGCGGTAGATTTCCGATAATGGAAATGTAGAAACTATAAGCAGGAGGAGGCCATTTGGCCCTTCGAGCCTTCTCTATCATTCATCTTGATCATAGCTGATCATCGAATTCAATATCCTGATCTCCCCTTCCTCCCAGGTCCCTCATCCCTTTTGCCCCAAGAGCGATATCTCATTTCTTCTTGAAATCGGGCAACATTTTGGCGATTTAAAATGTGTCAAATTTTAAAATGTAATCATTTTTCTTACGTTGCTTTTCTGTCTCAATCACATCTTTGTGTTTTGCTTTCTGTATCCACTTTGTGCCACTGAAGTCACCCCCCCCACTGCCCTCTCCATCCTCGTACTGTTATTCTCCAGGTCTGATCGGTTAAGGAGACAGACTGTGTGTCCTGTCGCGGTGATGTTCACCGCTCACTCTCAATGGGTACAGACATTTACAGCTGGATGTTGTGAGGGTGACACAACAGATATCATCGGGTGCCGGGTTACTGGAAAGCCCAGCCTGCTGTATCACAAACCCCAGCCCAGGATTGGTTGGGCTTTCAGGAACGGGGGGGGAAACACCTCAAACTGCTGGCAAAAAAACAACTGATTTTTTTTCCCGGGAGAAATTGTAAGGCGATTATTGGAACGTGGCTTTTACCTTTTCACCAAGTATTCCACTGGCACCTCGTGGCCCTGGCAAGCCAACAGGACCCTGCAGAGAGACAAAGACAGCAAACGTTACACCTCATGGAAATTAGTCTGATCGTGTTCATGTATAAGGGAACAGGAGGAGGCCATTCAGTCCCTTGATAGCATGGTGGGAGGGATGTGGTGCATCTTAGAAGCCCACAGTGCAGAAGGAGGCCATTGGACCCATCGAGTCTGCACTGGCAACAATCCCACCCTATCCCTATAACCCCATGTATTTACTCTAGCTAGTCCCCCTGATACTAAGGGGCAACTTAGCACGGCCAGTCCTCCTAATCCACACATCTTTGGAGTGCGGGAGGAAACCGGAGCACCCGGAGGAAACCCACGGGGAGGATGTGCAGACTCCACACAGACAGCGACCCAAGCTGGGAACCCAACCCGGGTCCCTGGCGCTGTGAGGCAGCAGTGCTAACCGGTCCGCCACTGCGCCAGGGTGGTGGCAAACCATCAAACCCCCCTGAAGAATAACCAAGTTTCTGGTGGACAGAGTTAGCACGGGGCACTTCCAGACCTGTGTAAGGAAAATCTGAAACTGAAAGTTCTGGCAGCAGCTCTGAGTTCAGCCTCGTCAGACAGGACGAGGAGATCCTGGACGTATTTATGCTGCAGATTCGCTCAACTGGATTGAGGCAGCGAGTGGCTTCGTCATCAGAAAGACGTCTGATTGCTCCGGGTTCCAATCAAATCAAGATGAAGAGGCGAAAGGCCACCGCTCGAACCCAATTGTAATACGTTTTAGGAAATATTACTCACGGTTTGCCAAATGAAACACAAACTAAAACCATATTCTGTGTGTAAGTTTCTTATTATAAGTTAAGTCTACAAAAGACTTCAGTAAAACCCTTTTATAATGTGCGAGCCTATCTGGATGGTATATCGCTGTACCGTGTAATTAGAAAGATCTGTGCATAATGTGGAGTTTTACACCTGTATATCGTAAGCAACCATGTTCTCTGACTTCCTGAGGATTCTCTGATTGTCTCGAAAGGATTGCTGTTTTAACCCATTGCCTCCAGAACTAAGCCGATCAGAGAAATGGAAGCAGATAGCCCTGTTCCGTGACCTCAGGGGTGTTCATAGTAATACCAATACTCCCAGGTAGTGTGGAGATAACCGGGTAGTTCTCCATCAGTGAAGCCTGGTATAGGTGACTGGGAATGATTACATACACAGCATTTAAAATGGGGAGATGTGACAATGTCACTGGATCAGTGGGTCCAGGCTGATGCCCTGGGGACACAGGCTCAAGTCAAACTGCAGCAACTAGTGGCACCATGGCACAGTGGGTCAGCACTGCTGCCTCACAGCGCCAAGGACCTGGGTTCGATTCCCGGCTTGGGTCACTGTCTGTGTGGAGTTTGCACATTCTCCCCATGTCTGTGTGGGTTCCCTTCGTGTCCTCCTGTTTCCTCCCAAAGACGTGCTGGTTAGGGTGCATTGGCCGTGCTAAATTTTCCCTCAGTGTACCCGAACAGGCGCTGGAGTGTGACGATTCGGAGATTTTCACAGTAACTTCATTGCAGTAAGTCTACTTGTGATACTAATAAATGTTCATTTAAATTCAACTCATAAATCTGGAATATAAATCTACTCACAGGGATCTTGCCCCCGTCACCATCAATTGTTGTAAAAACCCATCTGGTTCACTGACGCTCTCTAGGAAAGGAAATCTGCTGTCCTTACCTGGTCTGGTCTACATGTGACTCCAGACCCACAGCCACGTGGTTCTCTCTTATCTGTCCCTCTGAAATGGCACAGCAAGCCACTCAGTTCAAGGGCAATTGAGGATGGGTAATAAATGCCAGCCTTGCCAACTGTGCCCACGTGAAAGAATAAAGAGATTAAAGGTGCAGTTTGGGCAAAAATGACTTTCACTCAACTTCCCTCAGCACAGCCACAAGCTGACACTACGGAGAAGACAATGCCACAACACACTGTCAACTAATTTGAAAGCTACAAGGGGCCACGGGCTTAGGGTGGGGGGGGGCGAGGTATAACTGGGATGTCAGCGGGAGGTTTTTCACACAGAGGGCAGTGGGGGCCTGGAATGCACTGCCAAGTAGGGTGTTGGAGGCAGGCACACTGAGGTTGTTTAAGGCTTACTTAGACAGGCACATGAGCAGACTAGAGATGGAGGGATACAGGAGGCTTTTCTGAATAAAGATCAAGAGCTTTGGGACGTCCCTGGGAATCAATTGATTCGTACGGACCTTCCAAAATATTTCATGGCTCACTTGCTTTATTTCTGCGCTTCTGGGGATTCTGTAAATGTCTGTCTAAGTTTTGCATGTTTATTGATGTCTTTTCTTTTACTTCCCAGGTGATTCAGTCCACCTTGTTGGCCAACAAGGGGCATACACGCGGTGGGTCGTGCGAGGGCTGCTCTTGGATGTTGCTTCGAGAGTTGCCTTGTGCTTCACATCGTTAGTGTACGCTTAAACTGGACCATCTGATGGGCACCACGACAGCTCAGTGACTATCACTGTTTGCTGTGCAGATACATGGATTTGGGCCGGTGTCTGCGGGAGTTTGCGCATTCTCCCCATGACTGCGTGGGTTTTCTCCGAGTGCTCCGGTTTCCTCCCACATCCCAAAAAACGTGCTCTTAGGCTGATTGGTGTAACAAATTGTCCCTAAATTAGTCTCCCCTCAATCTTCCCCAATAGGCGTAGACAAAAGTCATGGGTAGAGGAGGGCACTCCCAATGTTAAAATGGCGGCGCAGGCTTGTTAGGCCGAAGGGCCTGTTTCCCGTGCTGTGTTGTTCTTTGCTCTTTGCTACGTTGAAAGGCTCTCTCAGTGGTACCAAGACAAGAGATGTCAGACTGGCAGCTGGAGGGCTTTTAAAAGAGGAAAATCCTCTGGTCTGGAATGCGCTGCCTGGGAGGGTGATGGAGGCAGGATGCCTCACATCCTTCAAAAATGACCTGGACAAGCACTTGGCGCATCACAGCATTTAAGGCTAAGGGTCACGTCCTGGTGAATGGGATTAGGTGGGATCTGGTGTTTCTCTTGTGTTGGTGCAGACACGATGGGCTGAAGGGCCTCTCCTCCACTGTATGATTCTAAGTGTAAGTGAGCTTTGTTCCGAGTTTGACTGATGATCTTGGTCTGTGTCGCTATTATCACACTCAGCAATGTTCAGCAAGTGCTGCCTGAATCACATCTAACAGCACATATTGTGTTTTGATAGGTTGAGGGAGCTGGGTCTCTTCTCCCTGGAGAGGCGAAGGTTGAGAGGTGACCTGATAGAGGTTTATAAAATGTTGAGAGGAATAGATAGGGTGGATTCTCGGAGGCTGTGTCCCAGGGCTGGAATGGTCGCTACGAGAGGACACAGGTTTAAGGTGCTGGGGAGCAGGTACAGAGGAGATGTCAGGGGTAAGTTTTTCACTCAGAGGGTGGTGAGTGAGTGGAATCGGCTGCCATCGGTGGTGGTAGAGGCGAACTCGCTGGGGTCTTCTAAGAGGCTTCTGGATGAGTACATGGGATTTAATGGGATTGAGGGTTACAGATAGGCCTGGTAGGTATGGATATGATCAGCGCAACTTGTGGGCCGAAGGGCCTGTTTGTGCTGTAGTGTTCTATGTTCTATGTTTGGCGAGCTGGGTCTGGTTGAGTATAGTTTGTATCTGGCCTATTACAAAGAACCAATGAAATGTGTTTGATCTGATCAGCCAATCATTGGGATGTACGGTCTAAGTACCCGACATTACACCGACACTGAAACTCAGACACTGAGTTGCTCTGTTATGTGGTCTGCGGACATCGCTTCAAACAGCAGTGTCCTGTTAGCGGAAAATGCACAGCCACCTCATAACCCACTGTTAGGTACGATTCAGCAACTGCTGAGAGCACATGCTGAGAGTGCCAACAGCTACACTAATACACATCTGTCACTTTCTCCATGGCAACGCCTTGGCCAATCAGAGTCGACCTCCCAACCAATCAGTCCCCTCTTCGCCTGCAGTATACATTGTTGCCATCATTTGGCATTCTTGTGTTTGTCCTGATGAGTGCAAGATGAAAAACTTCAGCAGCATGTCTCTCTGCAATATAAATAAATGTAACTGTCAATTGGCCTCGTGTGTATCCTCCTGTGTGTATGGACATAGTAATATATCCAGACAGCTCATTACACTCTCACTGGGATCACTTGAGATGTATATCTGGTATTTCCAGATGCACAGATCCCCATGTGTCTGAGAGATTCAGTGAAAGAACTGGCAATGTACAATATCATATTCAAAACGTAATTCCAGAGCTGGATCTAATTGCGATTCTCGTGCTGAACCTTTCTCACCTCTTCACAATCAGCTGAATTTGGAGAAGAATCAAACCTACCGGTTCTCCAATCTTCCCAGTGTTTCCCAAGTCTCCGAGCTCCCCCTGTGTGAGCAGAATAAGGAGACAAAATGTTTATTATTAGTAATATAAACTTCTCTTTACTGAGTTTAGAAGAAATAATTCTTTCCAGCAGTGGATAGGCGTGAGAGTCTATGCGTGAGTGTGTGTGTATGTGTGCAAAGAAGTTTTTTACAATGATGGATTACCTTAACACCTTCAGGTCCAAGCAGCCCCGGATAACCTTTCCGACCTGGTCTTCCCTGGAACACAACAATCCATTGCACACAAATGTAAACAAGACTATTTCAATGGTGAAATATAGTTACACAGAGTTTACAACATAGGAAAAGAAGGCCTCCAGCCCCTCCATTCATTGTCCACTCCACCCACCTGGGCTCCATAACCCTGATGATAGGATTCTGTTGAGGACTGAGCACCTGAGGTTTGTGCAGAGGTTTGGATGCATGTGACAATTCAGCTAATGGAATAGCTGAATGGGGAGTTGGAAAACCTGGAGGTGGATCCTTGCTGAAACAGCTGAGGAAAAGGATTGTGTGAAAGAAAATTTTAAAGTGTGTTTTCCTTCATGGAATTTGGAATCACTCATGTGGCATTTTTGGGGGGGGGTGGAATTTGAGGAATAATCTATGCAGGATTAATTAAGTGGCATCTGTCACTGGGTTTCAGAGTGAGATGTTATCTAATTACAATTAACCTGGTGGGTTATAGGGACTGTGAGAACATTATAGTGCAAGATATTGTGTAACCTGTATTATCCTTAAAATCTCTTTACATTTGTGAAGAAAACAGGAATGATGGTGTCCTAGAGTCAAATTTTCCATGTTTAATCAATGTTTTTTCTTGTTGTTAGAAGGTAATTGGCCGAACCGTGTCTCTGATCCTCCATTTCCTAAACTAAAAGTTACAGACTTTTGAGCCAGGATTCCATTCTGGGAGCTTCCTGTCCAATTGCAACACCAACTGGGATTCTGACAACTCACATATCTATATTTGAATAGTTGCATGTGGGAATTAAGGGGAGGCAGTGGTGTATTGGTACTGTCACTGGACTAGTGATCGAGCGACCCTCGGTAATGTCCTGGGGATCCAGATTCTATTCCCACCATGGTAGATATTGACATTTGAATTCAATAATGAATGATGGCGATTGTCATAAAAAATCCACCTGGGTCACGAATGCCATTTAGGGAAGGAAATCTGCCATCTTTACCCAGTCTGGCCTACATGTGACTCCAGAGCCACAGCAATGTGGTTGACTCTTAGGTGCCCACAGGGATGGGCAATAAATGTTGGCCTCACCAGCGACACCCATATCCCATGAACAGTTTTGAAGATGTTAATAAGAGGGCAGTGATAACCTGTTTAATTTCATTCTGCTGCCCAGAAATCTCTAGCTTTGGCATTCTGAAAATAAATGACAAGTTAAACACACAGGGCAAGAGTCAGCAACATCTGCCATGCAACTGCATGTCAATTAAAACTAACATCTTAATCGTTGTTGCGCTGAAGCAGAACAACACGCCTCACTTGGAAGCTCTCGATGTTGTGAACTCATTTGGAAGCTGGATAATTGCCTTGGCAGTTTTCACATTCAAGCCACATACCGATCCTGTGAATGGACCGTCAGATCTGCCCATCTGCAGATCAGGTAGGGGCAAAGAGATCTTTGCAGAGACATCTACCAAGGGACACAAACTCGCCAACAATTAAAGAACAGCATTCGCCCCCTGAGAGCGCATTCCAGCAGTTCTCAGCACACACTGCAGATAAAAAAAACTGCCTGGCATGTATTCCAGCAACATGCTGACACCAATAAAAGTATGTCTCTGATTCCACCAACTGGAGTTTCTGCTAAAAGTTAAATAAAAGCCCCATTATCCCAAAAAGGAAATTGACACTTTTTCCCTGCGATTAATTGCAGATGAATTCAACTCAATAAATATTGGTGGAATGGCACTGTATGATATTCAACGTATTCAAGAGATGGTTAGATACAACACTTGGGGTGAATGGGATCAAAGGTTGTGGGGAGAAAGCAGGATTAGGCTATTGAGTTGGACAATCAGCCATGATGGTGATGAATGGCGGAGCAGTCTCGAAGGGCCTCCTGCTCCTGTCTTCTATGTTTCAATGTTTCTACGATATCTCTTTCCTGTTTTTCTTTACAGGATTAACAAAGCTGTACTGGGTTTGTGTGTCTTCTGGTTCTGGAGAAACATTGTAGTGGTACAGTTTGGATCTTACCAGTGGTCCATGGCTTCCTGGAGGTCCCAATGGGCCTTCATCCCCCTGTGGATCAAGGATAAATTTGCAAATATGTTAGAGTTCAGAGTGTTTGCGATCACAGCCGTGAGGTCATGTTGCAACTGTACAAAACTCTGGTGCGGCCGCACTTGGAGTATCGGGTACAGTTCTGGTCGCTGCATTATAAGAAAGATGTGGAAGCATTGGAAAGGGTGCAGAGGAGGTTTACCAGCATGTTGCCTGGTATGGTGGGAAGGTCTTATGAGGAAAGACTGAGGGACTTGAGGTTATTTTCATTGGAGAGAAGAAGGTTACGAGGTGACCTAATTGAGGCATACAAGATGGTAAGAGGGTTAGATAGGGTGGACAGTGAGAGCCTTCTTCCTCGGATGGTGATGGCTAACTCGAGGGGACATAGCTTTAAATTAAGGGGTGGTAATTATAGGACGGATGTCAGAGGTAGGTTCTTTACTCA
The DNA here is from genome assembly GCF_965287045.1 of Carcharhinus amblyrhynchos. NCBI lineage: Eukaryota > Metazoa > Chordata > Chondrichthyes > Carcharhiniformes > Carcharhinidae > Carcharhinus > Carcharhinus amblyrhynchos. The sequence goes on along the minus strand of NC_137332.1, from coordinate 3,876,022 downwards.
GAGGGTAGTAAGGGCGTGGAATGCCCTGCCCGCAGCAGTTGTGAACTCGCCAACTAAGGGCGTTCAAATGGTCAGTGGATAGGCATATGGATAACATTGGAATAGTTTAGGTTAGAGGGTCGTTAGATTGGTTCCACAGGTCGGCGCAACATCGAGGGCCGAAGGGCCTGTACTGCGCTGGAATGTTCTATGTTCTACAGTTATATACTGCAGACATCAGAATAAATGGCATGGTCAGGAAATCTAGCGGGAACAATAACGGCAGGACTTTATTAATATGTAAAGTGACCATTGAATACAGGGTGTACAACTGGAGCAAAACCTTCCTCCTTTAATATTCCATTCCCTGTCCAATAAAGGCTAACATTTAATTTGCCTTCCCAATTATTTGCTGTATCTGTACGCTGACCTTTTGTGATTTAGGTACAAGGACACCCAAACCACACCCCACTTCCCCCTCCCACCCCGGCAACATTTTGCAGTTTCTCTCCATTGTAATAATATTCTGCTTTTCTGTTCTTCCTGCCAAGTCTCACATTTTCCCTTAGTCAATACTCCACCTGCCGCACTGTTACCCACCGACGTAACCTATCTAATATCCCTGTGCAGACAGGGTGACCCCTTTGCGTGGAACATCTCTGGTCAGCTCCTGGGTTGTAATTTTAACCCTGCACCTTGCTCTCTTACCGACATCTTCATCCTTGGTCTGCTGGAGTGTCCCACTGACACTCACGTTGCTCCGTTAGGAAATAGTCGGGGAATCAAAGGGTAGTCAGAGGACTGTCGTGTATGGTTGGGCCGGAGGTGTAATCAGATCAGGTCATGAGAACGTTTGGGAGTTTGGAGAGTCGGCAGTTCAGGAAGGGAGTTGGGTATTGGGGTCGGTGGTCGGATCAATTGGAAAGTTGGAGGATGGATCGGGAAGTCAATTGTGTAGTTATCCAGGTGTTAGACATGGTTTTTTCTGTGAAATGTCTGGGTCTCAGTAACTGTCCAAACTCTGTGACCACAGCCTCAGAGTTGGAGAGTTTCCCGAAAGGTTCTGGGGGAGATGACTCTGTCTAATGCCTGCTCTGTGCTGAAAATTGTTTCATTTATACAAGATAAAGTTGTTTCAAGTGCTTGCAGTTTCTGCTATGAATAGTAAAGGGTTTACATAAGAAATAGGAAATAGGAGCAGGAGTAGGCCATCTAGCCCTTCGAGCCTGCCCCGCCATTCAATAAGATCATGGCTGATCTGTTGTGGCTCAGTTCCACTTTCCCGCCCTCTCCCCATAACCCTTAATCCCCTCTCTTATCAAGAACCCATCAACCCGCTTCTTAAATATATTTAGCGAGGCAGCCTCCACCACTTCAACGGGCAGAGAATTCCAGAGATTCACCACCCTTTGAGTGAAGAAGTTCCTCCTCAACTCCGTTCTAAACCGCCTCCCCTTTATCTTGAGGCTGTGCCCCCTAGTCCTACTGTCCTTTCTGAGCAGGAAGAGTCTCTCCACCTCTATCCTATCCATCCCATTCATCATCTTATACGCCTCAATGAGATCTCCCCTCATTCTTCTAAACTCTAACGAGTACAAGCCTAGTTTATTCAGCCTCTCCTCATAGCTCAATCCCCTCAACTCCGGTATCAGCCTAGTAAACCTCCTCTGCACTCCCTCCAGGGCCAAAATATCCTTGCGCAGGTGCGGCGCCCAAAACTGCACACAGTACTCCAGCTGCGGCCTCACCAATGCCCTATACAGCCGCAGCAAGACCTCCCTACTTTTATATTCAATAAAGGATTTGGAGGATTGACACTTCCATTATCCTGCAGGAAAAGTAAGTTTTTTTCAATCAAGTACAAAGTTATCAATGAACTTCTGTTGTTTTTGAAGCATTTTCTTTGTGTATCTTACCATCACTGAGGATTCATTGGTTCCATGAGAGGTGACCTCATTGAAACATACAGGAGTGCCCCAGGGGTCGGTGCTGGGGCCTCAGCTATTTACCATTTATATAGATCATCTGGAGGAGGGAACCGAGTGTAGGGTGTCGAAATTTGCTGATGACACCAAGATTGGTGGAACGGCAAATTGCACGGAAGTTGTGGAGAGTCTGCAGAAGGATCTAGATAGGCTGGGCAAATGGGCCAGGAAATGGCAAATGGAATTTAATGTTGGCAAATGTGAGGTTGTCCACTTTGGTAGGAATAATGGTAGGAAGGATTATTACTTACGTGGCGAAAAACTGCAGCATGCGACGGTGCAGAGGGACCTCGGGGTCCTTGTGCATGAGTCGCAAAAACCCAGCCTGCAGGTGCAGCAGGTGGTCAGGAAGGCGAATGGGATGCTGGCCTTCATAGCGAGGGGGATTGAATATAAAAGTAGGGAGGTCTTGCTGCAGCTGTATAGGGCACTGGTGAGGCCGCAGCTGGAGTACAGTGTGCAGTTTTGGGCGCCGTACTTACGCAAGGATATTTTGGCCTTGGAGGGAGTGCAGAGGAGGTTTACTAGGCTGATGCTGGAGTTGAGGGGGTTGAGCATGAGGAGAGGCTGAATAAATTAGGCTTGTACTCGTTAGAGTTTAGAAGAATGAGGGGAGATCTCATTGAGACGTATAAGATGATGAATGGGATGGATAGGATAGAGGTGGAGAGGCTCTTCCCACTCAAAGGACAGTAGGACTAGGGGGCACAGCCTCAAGATAAAGGGGGGGCGGTTTAGAACGGAGTTGAGGAGGAACTTCTTCACTCAAAGGGTGGTGAATCTCTGGAATTCTCTGCCCGTTGAAGTGGTGGAGGCTACCTCGCTAAATATTTTTAAGACGCGGGTTGATGGGTTTTTGATAAGAGAGGGGATTAAGGGTTATGGGGAGAGGGCGGGAATGTGGAACTGATCCACGACAGATCAGCCATGATCTTATTGAATGGCGGGGCAGGCTCGAAGGGCTAGATGGCCTACTCCTGCTCCTATTTCTTATGTTCTTATGTTCTTAGGACCCTTAAGGGGCTTGACAGAGTGAATGCTGGAAGGATGTTTCCCTTCACGGGAGACCAGGGGGCACAGTCTCAGGATAAAGGGGTGCCAATTTAAAACTGAGTTGAGGAGGAATTTCTTGTCTTATAGGGCTGTGAGTCTTTGGAACTCTTTGCCACAGAGAGCTGTGGGGGGGGTAGAGTCACTGTGTATCTTTAAGGCTGGGATAGATAGAATTTTGATCAGTAACGGAATCGAGTGTTACAGGAAAGTGGACGTGAGGAATTTTGGATCAGTCATGATCCCACTGAATGGTGGAGCAGGCTCGAGGGGCCAAATGGCCCACTCCTGTTTCTATTTGTCGTGGTCTTAACAGAGTGCAGTGGGTGAGTGAGAAAATCCTGTCCTTGTAGCCAGCTCTTCTCCAACCAGGCTGGGAAATGTCCCAATTCCTACTCCATTCCTGGAGGGGGGAGAAACTCCAGCCCACAAATATAAATCTTTCTTCCAGTAACAGACTTAATGAAACACATGAGGAAATAATCCTTGATCGGAACATGAATTGTTCAATCTCCTTGACTAATTGGACTTTCGGGGAATGTGCAGTTTGGGACATGAACATTTTATTGATCATTCTCTGGGGGGGGGGGCGGGGGAGGGCGGGGTGGTGTTTGCTTGCTTACCTCTTCTCCCTTTGGTCCCTGTGGTCCTGGTGGCCCCCTGTCACCTGGAGTTCCCTGAACAGTTCCAAACGCAAACACAAAACACATTAATGTTATTATAAAAAAAACGCTGCATCAGGCTTAGCAAATTAAAACTGACTTCTCGGAGTGGAATTCTAAAAGTAGATTCTTTCTTCAGAATGTAAACATACTTTTGTCAGCATCTGTGGAGAGAGAATAGAGCCAATGGGGTGGCACAGTGGGTTAGCACGGATGCCTCACCGCGCCAGGGACCCGGGTTCGATTCCCGGCTCGGGTCACTGTCTGTGTGGAGTTTGCACATTCTCCCCATATCTGCGTGGGTTTCCTCCGGGTGCTCCGGTTTCCTCCCACAATCTGAAAGGCGCGCTGGTTAGGTACATTGGCCGTGCTAAATTGACCCTTAGTGTACCTGAAGAGGTGCCAGAGTGTGGCGACTAGGGGATTTTCACAGTAACTTCATTGCTGTGTTAATGTAAGCCTACTTGTGACACTAATAAATAAACTTTAAGCTAAACTCTCTACAGATGCTGTCAGACTTGCTGAGATTGCCCAGCATTCTCTGTATTTGTTTCAGGTTCCAGTATCTGCAGTATTTTGCCTTTATCTCTAACTTTTTTTGTGTTTTTGGGTCACATATAACAACATATCGTTAAAAACAAATACTGAATCTGAAACCTATGACACAGAATTTCAATGACAGATACTCTGCCTGTTAACGTGGGCTAACCTCACTGTTGATAGAACACATGTGACTTCTCTGGGTGTCTTATTGCAGTTGTACGAGGTCTCGGTGAGAGCTCAGCCAGGGTATTGTGCAGAGTTTTGGTTTCCTTATTAAGATGGGCTAACCTCACTGTTGGTAGATTTGAGGGCATTGTGGATTCAGATATTTTTCATTTTCAGTGTCTCCGTGCAAAATGAAGGAAGGTCTTTGGCAACGACTGTTGCTACGCATAGTAAGACCCGGAATCCAAGTCCCACTCCATGATTTGATGGCGAAGGAAACTGCATTCACAACAAAGGCAAAGAGGTCCTTTATCCACCTGCAGGTCCTTCTGGTGTACAATGGCAGGGAGCAAGATCTGGAGAGGTGACTGATCAACTGTGTAATGGAAAGAATTTTGGTGCTATCCATAGATCTGGACCACAGAATCCATGTAAAGTGCACGTTGCCACAACAACTCAGACTTCTGGCGATGAGGGGGGAGTTGTTGGCTTAGTTGGCTGGATGGCCAAGTGTATCAGATTGATGTCAATCGCATGGGGTGGATTTGGGAACTGTTTCCTTGCCTGACTCCTGGTGGAGGTCATGGTGCTGTGCGTGACTTGCCTTCATCCCAAGAAGCGAGGGAGGGTAAAATTGGAGAATTCCCTCCTAGCCTCGCACAATAACTGGCCATCGGAAGGGAAAAGCAAAGTGAGGATTGGTAACTCTGGCCAAATGGAGTTGTAGAAGCAGAGAAAATCGGAGTAGATCAAAGCTAAAAGCAAAACCCTGCGGAGGCTGCAACTAACAGGAGTAGATCCTTTAGCTTTTCAAACTTACTCCCCATGATCACGGCTCTTCCCAAATCCCTTGACACAGGCCAGAATTCTCGGCCACTCGCCCCACTGCCACTCCCAGCCTGAGGGCAGTTGAGAGTCAACCATATTTCTGTGGTTCTGGAGTCACATGTAGGCCAGACCAGGTAAGGGTGGCAGATTTCCTTCCCCAAAGGATATTAGTGAACCAGATGGGTTTTCCCGACAATCAACAACGGTTTCATGGTCATCAGTAGATTCTTAATTCCAGATTTTTTAAATTGAATTCAATTTCCACCATCTGCCCTGGTGGGATTCGAACCAATGTCCCCAGAACATTAGCTTGGCCATCGCCTGCCCATGAGGAGGGTGGCAAACCTGTGGAATTCTTTCTCACAGAAGGCTGTGGAGTCCAAGTCACTGAATATATTTAAGAAAGAGTTAATTTTTTAGATTGTAATAGCGTTAAGAGATATGGAGGGAAAGTGGGAATATGGCATTGAGGTAGAGACATGATCATAATGAATGGTGCAGCAGGCTTGAAGGGCCAAATGGCCTACTCCTGTTGAGGTTCTATGCTTCTATTTCATTTTCTCGCTTTGGAAACTGCCTGACCGCCTGAAAATTTCCTATTTTTTATTGAAAAACAGGTGAGGTTTATTTTACCAACTTACCTTTGTGCCCTGTGGTCCGTTTGGGCCTGGTAAACCAATGTCTCCTGGGAAACCCTAAAACAAACAGGGAAAAAGAGAATTGCTGAAAAAGGATACATGCTACCAAAGTTTTTCACCTTGTACTCATCAGGACAGCTCGCAAGATAAATCAAAGAATAAAGGGAAGAACAATTTATACCGCTTGAGAAGAGAGCTGATTGGTTGGCAAGTGGACTCTAGTTGATAGACGCGTTGCCATGACGAATGCAGCAAAGAACATTTACTTACCAACTGTTAATGGTAAAAACGATCAAGACTACCATTAGAATGCATCAGAAATATAGAATCATAGAAATCCTACAGTACAGAAAGAGGCCATTCGGCCCATCAAGTCTGCACTGACCACAATCCCACCCAGGCCCTACCCCCATATTCCTAGATATTTTACCCACTAATCCCTCTAACCTACGCATTTCAGGACACTAAGGGGCAATTTTAGCATGGCCAATCAACCTAACCCACACATCTTTGGACTGTGGGACAAAACCCACACAGACACGAGGAGAATGTGCAAACTCCACACAGACAGTGACCCAAGCCGGGAATCGAACCCAGGTCCCTGGGGCTGTGAAGTAGCAGTGCTAACCACTGTGCTACCGTGCCGCCCAAATAATATAGTTTATTTTAACATGCGTTCTACACTTCACTGAACTTCAGCAAAGTCCTCACCAGAGTTACATAATGAGGACAACTAACACAAGCTGGCATTGTTTTCACTCGAAAATCAAGAGGTGATATAATTGGAGTGCTTTAGAGATTTGGTAGGGTAGAGGGAGAGAGAGAGAAACAATAGCCGGAGTTCTCCGGTTCGCACGCCCTACTACCGCTGCCAGCGAGAACGGAGAATCCCAGCCAAAACTCCATTCACTGCAGCGGGACTGGAGAATCCTGGCTGTGGGAGAGGTCAGCGAATCCCAGGCAGGGGCGAGGTCAGAGAATCCCGAGACTAATTCATCCAGTTGGTGAGTTTAGAGGGGCAAGAAGCTTAAAATTCCAGCTGGACCGTTTGGGATGATGCCATGCCAACGGGATTGGGAATCTGGAACCCGCTCCCCGCAAAAAACTGTGGACGCTGGAAGTCAACTGAAAATATTGAAACTGAGGTTGAAAGGTGTGTGTGGTGGAATCAAGGTGAAAAGATAGTGTTAAGTTACAGATCATCAGAGATTGAATTTTATTTGCGTGCGGCCTCAACCGGAGGGGCTGAATGGCCTCCTGCTATCCCTGCATTTTCAGCAAAGCGGTTTTGGAAGGCAATGCATTGAGCTGGATAATGCCCTCTGATCAAACTCTGGAGCCAATTCATTGGTTCTGTCTAGACTGCGGTCCTGCTGACCCAGAGTATGAATGAAGAGGCTGATACACACCACTCCTGGAACACCAGCAACTCTGCTCAAAAGCAACCCCCTCTGATCTGAGTCAACCTCTGCGTTCGCAGTGGAAACGAGGAAGGAACTTCTGACACCAAGCTAGGCAGCTAAAACCCGAGCGTTGACCCAGCTCGAACGTACAAGATGCTTTTCAAAGTATCCAAAGACCTGGAAGCATTTGAGAAAGATCTGGAAGTGTTTAATTGCCGACCTCTCTACTTTAAACAGTCAGATAAACACATTGGTACACGTGTGTGCGGAACACACAAATTATTCCCAAACATCATCCACAAAAAGCTTTTCTTTTCCTTTTAACTTTACTGATAAGAGATTATTTAATCATCCGCCATGTGAATCTCAGAGATTACAGGCATTGAATTAGGCAGCCTTGGAGGAGATCGTTTGGTCTATCTACAAAAGTGCTGCTATCCCACCCCGGTGTAGTCCCACAAAGTTTTCAATTTCAAGTGTACCCCGTTTTCGATAACTGAATCTGCTTCCAGCATCCTTAACGGCAAGTGGAGTGTTGGCATTTATTGCTAAAGGAATGGAATATAAAAGTAATGAAGTGTTGCTGCTCCTGTACAAAGCATTAGTGAGATCACACTCAGAATATTGTGAACGGTTTCGGTGCCCTCACTTGAGTAGTTGCCTTGGAGGCAGTTCAGAGGAGGTTCCGGAGATGAGGTGTCTGTTTTATAAAAGAGATTGGGCAGTTTAGGCCGATACTCTCTGGAGTTTAGAAGAATGAAAGGAGATTGAATTGAGGTCAACGAGATGATAAGGGGGATTGACAAAGTAGAGGTGGAGAGGATGATTCCTCTTATGAGGCAATATAGAAATGGCTGTCAAAGTTTTAGGATAAAGGGTGGCAGATTTACAACAGAGATGAGAAGTTACTTCTCTCAAAGGGTGGTGAGTCTGTGGAGTTCACTACCCCAGGGTGCGGTGGTTGTTGGGACTTTGAGTAAAGTTAAAGAAGGGGTGGGCAGGTTTTTAATCGGTAAGGGTTTGAACCTCAATTGAGGTTGAGGTGAAATCAGCCATGATTATATTAAATGGCGGAGCAGGCTCGAGGAGCTGAATTGTTGACTCCTGCTCTTAGTTCTTATGAATCTTATGAAAGGCATTGTGTTGCAGAAGAAAGAACATAGAAAATTCCAGCACAGGAACAGGCCCTTCGGTCCTCCAAGCCTGCACCGACCATGCTGCCCGACTTAACTAAAACCCCCTACCCTTCCGAGGACCATATCCCTCTATTCTCATCCTATTCATGTACTTGTCAAGACGCCCCTTAAAAGTCACTACTGTATCCGCTTCCACTGCCTCCCCCGGCAGCGAGTTCCAGGCACCCACCACCCTCTGTGTAAAAAATCTGAGACAATTCTTCCTTTTATAATGATGTGATCAATATATTTGCTGGAACATATTGTGTAGAACTTGTGTTGAGCAAGGGGACAATGTATTCCTCACCTCGACCAGCAAAAAGCTACAGGGATAAGTGGATGTGGGCACGTGTTAATGTTTCCATTCTGACCCCTCATTCCTCCTTTGCTCTCACACCCTGGAGATAAGCCTCTGGTGTACGATGTAAAACATCTGAACCAGAGTTTAGGAATGACTCACTTTACTTCAAAGGAATTCAACGTAGGCGAACTCGATTTGAAATTCAGAATTACAATCGGAAATGCAAATCTCCTTCAGCTTTTCTTTGTAGGATTATCAGGCTGGTTTTATGTTACTCCAGCTTTGTGACATTCTTTCTTTTGTACGCAAGCATTTCCCTACTTCCAGGAATTTCAAAGCAATCGTGAAGTAAATACGATTGTTTAAATTATCGCTAACCTCTGACTATTTAGACCCCACATTACGGGCGTGCCAGGTGCTGTTTCCACGCGGGGAGGCTGCTAATTTACAGGGTGTCTCTCTAGACTGTTCTATCAGCTACACTTGCAATGGGTCTTTATATATCAGACCATGCTACTCTGCAGTCCCATGTTAAGCCTTTCTCTGCTCAGCACCTTTACATTCCAATAACAGGTTCACGTACATCACAACATCCCCCCTTTCATTTCAGAGGGAAACTTTCCTCCCTTCTAATGGGCTATTCCGAGAGAATGTCTTACCTCGTGTCCCTGTTCCTCATTTCCAGTAAATTCAGTCAGTTTGGAGATTGAGAGTCCTTCCACATTTCGGGCTGTCAGATTTGCTGGAGTGGTAGTTGTTTCTGGCTCCATTTGATTCACTTTTTTGCGCTCCTTCAAATCGCGGATCTCTTCATGAACAACTCATCTGCTTTTATCTGACACCGTGGATCTGTCTGGTTCCTTCCGAGGGGGGAACGTGCACTCTGTTCATCCCTAGAGTGGACTCAGGTTTTCTTTCTCTGTTGCCTCCGCCATGTTCTTGAAGCCTGTTTACGTTTCACAAACGGAATCTTCATTCCCATTTGCCATCTTATTTTCCAACCATTTTGCCGGGTGATGAACCTTTTCATTCAGCTCAGCCTTTTCTGCTCCTTATCCCTAGGGCTCACTCAAATCTCTTTCAATTCTTTTCTTAGGTACACACCATTCTAGTTAGGCTTCAGTCTCCCATACCTTGTGATACTGTTCTGGGTTCATGCATTTAGCTGTCACCCTTCATAGAAAGATAGAAATTAGCAGCAGGAGTAGGCCATTCGGCCCTTTGAGCCTACTCTGCTATTCTGCACCACCGCCAATCGCCATGGTATTATTGGCATTGGTCATCACTTCCAATCCCATCTCTGCACACCTTGTTCTAATATGATGCATGGTGATGTCTTGGTGTTGAGAAACTTCAAGCATGAACAGATTATCACCAGCTTCAAACCATTTACAGATCCCAGGTTACTGGCAGTGTGATGCTGATTCCATGTAGTTGGGTTGCTTACTGACAGAGTGTCTTTTCTACCAGAGCCTCTTACCATGTGACTCTATACATCATACCCATACTATTCTCCAGTTCCATGTTCACCCTTGTTCTGCTCAGCACTATTACACCACAATAGCAGCTGGCACATTATCACAACAACTCTATCAGGTCAGCCCTCAGCCTGTTCTAGCCCTTTCCCGTTCAATCTTTCTTGATCGTTATAACCTCACAGTTATGGGAGCATTCTTCTAAATCATTTTTACATGAAATCCATAGGGTGGAGTTAAGATGCAGATAAACCCTGACCTAACTGAATAGCGGAACAGCTGGATGAACTTAATGGACATTACATTAGGGGAGGCAGTAGCGTATTGATATTGTCGCTGCACCATTAACCTAGAGGTTAATCCTCAGGGGACCCAGGTTCAAATCCTGCCATCGTAGATGCTGAAATTTGAATTCAATAAGAATTTGGAATTAAAAGTCTAATGATGGCCATAAAATCATTGGTGATTGTCGTAAACATCCATCTGGTTCACCAATATCCTTTAGGGAAGGAAATCTGCTGTCTTTACTTGGTCTGGCCTATATGTGACTCCAGAGTCACAGCAATGGGGTTGACTCTCAATTGTCCTCTGAGATGGGCAATAAATGCTGGTCCAACCAGCAATGCCCACATCCCATGAACAGGTGTGGGCACCGCTGCTAAGGCCAGAATTTAGTGTCCATCCCTAACTGTCCTTGAGTAAGTGACGACGAGTCACCATTTTGAATACAAGTAAATGATTTGCTTGGTCATTCTATAGGGAATTAAGAGTCAGCCACATTGCTGTGGATCTGGAGTCACAGGGAGGTTAGACTGGGTAAGGACGGCAGATTTCCTTCCCTAACGGACATTAGTGAACCAGTTGGGTGTTTACAACAATCCAATAATTTCATGGCCACCACCACTGACACGAGCTTTTTATTTGGTTTAATTTAATGTAATTAAAATTGCCCTTAGCTACCATGGTGGGATTTGAACCTGTGTCTCAAGTTCTTTAGATGTGGAGATGCCAGCGTTGGACTGGGGTAAACACAGTAAGAAGTCTGACGACACCAGGTTAAAGTCCAACAGGTTTATTTAATAGTAAACCCACAAGCTTTCAGGGTTTGCTCCCAAACCCCCGAAAATACATTTGGGGCAAACCCTGAAAGCTTGTGGTGTTTACTGTCAAATAAACCTGTTGGACTTTAACCTGGTGTCATGAGACTTCTCAAGGTCTTTAGATCAGAGCTCTGAATGATGAGTCCGGGAACATAATTTCTCTGCCACAATACGCCCAGTTTAATCGTAGGTACTAATAGAACAAAGAACAAACAAAGAACAACACAGCACGGGAAACAGGCCCTTCAGCCCAACGAGCCTGCGCCACCGTTTTAACATTGGGAGTGCCCTCCTCTAACTATACCTTTGTCTACGCCTATTGGGGAAGATTGAGGGAAGACTAATATATAAGATGATGAATGGGATGGATAGGATAGAGGTGGAGAGACTCTTCCCGCTCAGAACATATAAGATGATGAATGGGATGGATAGGATAGAGGTGGAGAGACTCTTCCCGCTCAGAAAGGACAGTAGGACTAGGGGGCACAGCCTCAAGATAAAGGGGGGGACAGTTTAGAACAGAGTTGAGGAGGAACTTCTTCACTCAAAGGGTGGTGAATCTCTGGAATTCTCTGCCCGTTGAAGTGGTGGAGGCTGCCTTGCTAAATATTTTTAAGACGCGGGTTGATGGGTTTTTGATAAGAGAGGGGATTAAGGGTTATGGGGAGAGGGCGGGAAAGTGGAACTGAGCCACGACAGATCAGCCATGATCTTATTGAATGGCGGGGCAGGCTCGAAGGGCTAGATGGCCTACTCCTGCTCCTATTTCTTATGTTCTTATGTTCTAATTTAGGTCCGATTTGTTATACAAATAGATGGAAATATTTCACACTATATTAGATGCCACCATGTGGCTATTATCAATTCCTACATCTCGTAAAGGCAATTAAACTTCAAAACCACTCTCAGCTTGACGTACTCTCAAAGCATCTCAGCCTTTGTGAACAGTTCATTCTCTGTTGCCCTTCCAACTCATTCCTGGAAAAGACAAGATTCCCATTCGAGTTTACTCAGGCCAATTGTTAATTAACGGTTAAGATATTGCGTTGTTGGAATTCATTCCGCCAATTTTAAGAAGACGGGTATGAGTAAATGTGAGGTTTCACATTTTATCTGGAAACTTCAGGCTTTGATGAACATCTGCAACCAATCTCTTAAAGAAAAGTGCGGCTAGCAGATCCGGGAATTAACCAGAATGCTTTGTGCCGTGCATTTATTCCAGGAGTTTTATTTTATTAATTCACGGAATGCGGGTGTCACTGGCATTTATTTTCTATCCCTAGTTGCCCTTCAGAAAGTGGTGGTGAGCTGCCTTCTTCAACCTGCTGCAATCCCTGAGGTGTAGGTACACCCACAGTGCTGTTAGAGAGAGAATTCCAGGATTTTGACCCAGTGACAGTGAAGGAATGGCGATACGTTTCTAAGTCAGGATGATGAGTGACTTGGAGGGGAACCTCCAGGTGGGGGTGGTCCCAGGTATCTGCTGCTCTTGCCCTTCTAGATGGTGGAGGTTGTGGGTTTGGAAGGTGCTGCCTCGGGATCCTTGGTGAGTTCCTACAGTGCATCTTATACATGGTACACACGGCTACCACTGTTCGTCAGTAGTGGAGGGATTGAATGTTTATGGAAGGGTCAGCAATCAAGCAGGCTGCTTTATCCTGGATGGTGTCGAACTTCCTGAGTGTTGTTGGAGCTGCCCCCATCCAGGCAAGTGGGGGCTATTCCACCACACTCCTGACCTGTGCCTTGTAGATGGTGGACAGGCTTTTGGGGAGGTCAGGCCTTTGACCTGCTCTGGTAACCACAGTATTCATATGGCTAGTCCAGTTCAGTTTCTGGTCAGTGTAAAATATCTGCCTTGTACCTCTCCTTTAAACCTTACCCCTCACACCTTAAACCTGCGCCCCCTAATAATTGACTCTTCCACCCTGGGAAAAAGTTACTGACTATCTGCTCTGTGTGTCAATGCTGCCACTGTGTGTGTGTCCCTGTGTGTCACTGAGGAATTTGAAGGTGATCTAATGAACTGCTTTGTTGTGGATGACACTGAAGTTTGAGTAAAGAAACCCTCTGACAAAAAGTCACCCACACTCGAAATGTTGGCTCTGTTCTCCCTCTACAGATGCTGTCAGACCTGCTGAGATCTTCCAGTGTTCTCTGTTTTTGTGTGTTGTTGGAGATGCTCTTTCCCAGGCAAGTGGAGAGTACTCTATCACACACCTGACTGGTGCTCTGGGGAGTTAGGAGATGGTGGTGGTTGTGAAGATCTATTATATTCACACTGCTCTGTCTCTGGTGGCACAGTGGTCGGCACTGCTGCCTCACAGGGCCAGGAACCCCGGTTCAAATCCGGCCTCGGGTCGCTGTCTATGTTAGTTTGCACATTCTCCCCGTGTCTGCGTGGGTTTTCTCTGGGTGCTCCTCCTACAGTCCAAAGATGTGCGGGTTGGGTTGATTGGCTATGTTAAATTGCCCCTAGTGTCAGGGAGAATAGGGCCAAGATGGGATTGTGGTTCTTGGGCTTCTGTACTGTGATATTTATGTTCTATGATATTTAATAATAAATTATAATATTCTATGATATATATGGTATGATATTTAATAATAAACCTAAAAGAGGCCAAAGATGTGTGGGTTAGATTGATTGGCCATGCTAAATTGGGAGACTAGCGTATGGGGATAGGACCTGGGTGGGATTGTGGTCAGTGCAGACTCAGTGGGCCGAATGGCCTCCTTCTGGACTGTAGGGATTCTCTGATTCTTCACTTTTCCGCCTACTATTTAAAGTGAAATGATAACCATGAGATAACATCATTCAATAGAATCCCCGCCTCTTGTCATCAAAGTTGTGTTTGCAAAGGGCAACAGTAACAGGAGTTGTTGGAATGAATACGCAGCGAACGTTTGCCAATTGGAAGCAGAACAGAAAACTGGCTACATGTGTGCTTTCTTCAAAAAAAAATGGAAACTTTAACCCAGATCTTTCGTCGTTAAACTTAGTTCCCAAAGTGAGCTTTTGGAAAGAGCAGAACTTTAGCCTTTTCTCTGCACGTTGGCAACACAATCGTGTCTGTGAATCTTTCCAGCAAAGACAAACACCTCAGCAACACGACAGATTTATCTTCACAATCCGTATTAACAGCACTGACACAAATATCGGGCCCTGTCAGCTGAAAGGTGGGGTGATTTTATCCTGAGAAAGATTGCTTAATTCCAAATGGTTTGCTTTCTGCTGAGTATTGAGCCCGTGTTCAGCACTGGGATTTTACAACACTGAAGTGAGTAAATATTTCTACAAAAAAACAGTCTGTTACAACAGATGCCAAAACCATTGACTCTGTCTACATTTCCTGCTGCCTCGGCAAAGCAGCCAGCGTAATTAAGGACCCCACACACCTCGGACATTCTCTCTTCCATCTTCTTCCGTTGGGAAAAAGATACAAAAGTCTGAGGTCACGTACCAAATGACTCAAGAACAGCTTCTTCCCTGCTGCCGTCAGACTTTTGAATGGACCTACCTCGCATTAGGTTGATCTTTCTCGACACCCTCACTATGACTGTAACACTACATTCTGCACTCTCTCCTTTCCTTCTCTATGAACAGTATATTTTGTCTATACAGCACGCGAGAAACAATACTTTTCACTGTATGTTAATACATGGGTGAGGTTGGAGAAACCGACTTAAGGTTTTGGGCAAGAGAAATTTGAGGAAGAACTTTTCTACACAGCGTGTTGTTTTGACCTGGAACTCGTGACTTTTGAGGATGGGTGAAGCAGAGATGGTCAGAGACATCAAATGGAAATTGGATGGACACTTACAGGAAATAAACTTACTGAGCAACTGGAATAGAATGATGGAATAGGACTGATTGGCTGGTTCTGAGGAGAAGCCAGCATGGACTCGATGGGCTGAATGGCCTCTTCCTGTGCTGCAAATTGCGTGACTGATGGGAGCAAAAATCCCTGCCCTTAGACTCAGAGAATAAAGTGAGGTTGGGAATGGGATGGGAAATGGAGTTGGGATTGATAACCAGCCAAAGTCTCCTGAATAGCGGAGCGGGCCCCATGACTGCCTTCGGGCCTATTCCATTCCTCACGCTTTTGTTTTCCATGGAAACATCTTGGGATGTTTTACTGCATTAATGTCACTGGACAAACATGAATTAATGAGAGATCAGGAATATTACGAGTTAGAATTCTTTGCTTCATATTTACATACCCGACCTTGCCAAACCGAGACGAGGAATTACAGCAACGAATTACTCTGAAATCCTCACCTCGGGTCCTGGGGGACCTTGTAAGCCCTGGGGTCCGGAGTCACCCACTTTCCCCTAGGAGGAGAAGGAAACAAAGCATCAACTTTCTGATGATCAGTTACAGGAACATTCTCGGAGAAAACAATTCCCCTTTAATAAAGAGCTTTCATTCAAATATCTGAGACACTTAATCCTTTGGAGGAATAAATCATTAGTTCTGGTTCTGTGGAAACTCTGATATCTCAACAATCCACAATGACCATCCTTGCTGTCTGTCTAATGTCATTTTAATTGTCCACTAACTGTGCCACAGAATGAGACAGGTTATCTATTAAATACAAGTCACATATGGTGTGGTGGCACAGCGGTTGGCACGCCTGCCTCACCGCACCACAGCACAGGACCCGGGTTCAATTCCTGGCTTGCGTCACTGTGTGCGGACTTTGCACATTCTCCCCATGTCTGCGTGGGTTTCCTCCCACAGTCCAAAAATGTGCTGGTTAGGTTGATTGGTCATGCTAGATTGCCCCTTAGTGTCAGGGGGATTAACAGGGTAAATAGGTAGAGTTATGGGGGATAGGGCCTGGGTGGGATTGTAGATTTGATGAGTCAAACAGCCTCCTTCTGCACTGTAGGGATTCTGTGATGCTCAGTGTTCGCAAAGTACTGCACTGTCCAAGAACCTTCTGAAGTTGAGTGTTCACATTTGATAGATTTGTTCAACATCATGATAAAATGTAACCGAATGAAAAGCAGGAGCTGTTTTCAGCAGCTGGAGGGTTCAGGCTTAAAGAATGGAATTTTCCCATCCCGCCTGCCACGGGAATCGGAGCGGCTGGAACACAGCCCGTATAAAAGTCCGCTAAACTTGGGCAGGATTTTCCAGCCTTGGGATCGGAGCATGGATGGAAACTCCCGGCCAATGTAACCGGCAAAAGAACCCGGGGCAACGAGGCAAAACATTTTGCCGTGGTGAGTTGTTGTGATCTGGAATGTGCCGCCTGGAAGGGCGGTGGAAACAGATTCAATAATAACTTTCAAAAGGCAACTGGGAAGAGAGTTGAAAGGGAGGAAATTTACGCGGCTATGGGGAAAGAACAGAAGGCAATGGGGCTTGTTCAAAACCAGCACGGATACAGTGGGCCGAATGGACATCTTAGTATAATTCCATGAATTCTTTCATTGAAATCACTGCTCAATTATATTCAAGCAGTAACTCTTTGAATACACAAGCTTCTCAGGTAGCTGGTCAGATTGTTATCATTCAATCGTAGACCCACAATAAATGTGATGCCCACCTCCAGCTGTGGTCTATAGCTGAAAAAAACCATTACGGGATATTCCTCCTGTTGTAAACTTTAAAACCTTTTGTAAAGGTAGTAAAATGTACTGTAATAGTTCAAGTTTATTGATTTATGAGTGTCAGAAGTAGGCTCACATTAACACTGCAATGAAGTTACTATGAAAATGACCTAGTAGCCACACTCTGGCGCCTGTTCGGGTACACTGAGGGAGAATTTAGCATGGCCAATGCACCCTAACCAGCACGTCTTTTGGGCTGTGGGAGGAAACCGGAGCACCCGGAAGAAACCCGCGCAGACACGGGAATGTTCAAACTGCGCAAGGATATTTTGGCCTTGGAGGGAGTGCAGAGGAGGTTTACTAGGCTGATACCGGAGTTGAGGGGGTTGAGCTATGAGGAGAGGCTGAATAAACTAGGCTTGTACTCGTTAGAGTTTAGAAGAATGAGGGGAGATCTCATTGAGACGTATAAGATGATGAATGGGATGGATAGGATAGAGGTGGAAAGACTCTTCCCGCTCAAAAAAGACAGTAGGACTAGGGGGCACAGCCTCAAGATAAAGGGGGGGCGGTTCAGAACGGAGTTGAGGAGGAACTTCTTCACTCAAAGGGTGGTGAATCTCTGGAATTCTCTGCCCGTTGAAGTGGTGGAGGCTGCCTCGCTAAATATTTTTAAGAAGCGGGTTGATGGGTTTTTGATAAGAGAGGGGATTAAGGGTTATGGGGAGAGGGCGGGAAAGTGGAACTGAGCCACGACAGATCAGCCATGATCTTATTGAATGGCGGGGCAGGCTCGAAGGGCCAGATGGCCTACTCCTGCTCCTATTTCTTATGTTCTTATGTTCTTAAACTCCGCACAGACAGTGACCCAAGCCGGGAATCGAACCCGGGTCCCCTTGGGGCGGTAAGGCAGCCGTGCTATCCACTGCACCACCCTAATAAATCACTGATACACCCTCTCCTGCAACCTTTCACCAATTGTACAGCCAACGGCCTCTTGTACGAATCCCTTCTCGATTTTCCACAAGCAGTTTGCTGCTTTCTCCGGCACGTTGTGTTTGAGTGATGTGTGCTAACGAAATCGGAATGTTGGGATACCTGTGCTCCCGGTTTCCCTCTCGCTCCTGGCGGTCCTGCCAGACCAGTTGCTCCCTTAAAAAGAAAGAAAAATACAGTCCCGTCAATGCCAGCTGCACGGAGCGTTAACGTCAGCGGTTACCCTCGTTACTCACTCTCAGCTGGAACCCCGTCAAAAACAGCCAAAAATCCCGGATTGTTCCTTCAGAAATCCCGATCGGAGACAGAGTCATCATGAGCCAGGCTGGGTGTAAGGTAGTGATAGCGAGGCCCAGCCCGAGTCACTGGGAGGACGGTTCTCTGCAATGGGGGGAGATGAAGGGACCACAACTGGGACGGCAGTGAAAAGAGAAGGTGAGAGACCATGATTGTGGATGGAGAGAGTGAGGGAGGGAGAGAGGCAGGGAGGGAGGGAAGGAGGCAGGGAGGGAGGGAAGGAGGCAGGGAGGGAGGGAGAGAGGCAGGGAGGGAGGGAGAGAGGCAGGGAGGGAAAGAGAGAGGCAGGGAGGGAGGGAGAGAGGCAGGGAGGGAGGGAAGGAGGCAGGGAGGGAGGGAAGGAGGCAGGGAGGGAGGGAAGGAGGCAGGGAGGGAGGGAGAGAGGCAGGGAGGGAGGGAGAGAGGCAGGGAGAGAAAGAGAGAGGCAGGGAGGGAGGGAGAGAGGCAGGGAGGGAAAGAGAGAGGCAGGGAGGGAGGGAGAGAGGCAGGGAGGGGGGGAAGGAGGCAGGGAG